>NC_088791.1:101284908-101915042 GCF_011386835.1 Chrysemys picta bellii
TTCCTTGAGATATCTGGATATGAAGGTATGTTTTCTTTCAAAAGAACAGGCTAAATAGCCTATTAATGCTATACTTGTAATATTAGTACAAACCCTTTCAAGACAGATTACAGTATTTTGATTCGTTACTCATCAGTATGTATAATTATCGTTTAACAATATTATGAAGGGCTGATGAAGAGAAGCAGGTGTTTAAACATGCAGTGCCAGTAGGTTTGACACAGCGTCTCATTCTCTTTATGTGTACTTTTAAAAGACATCTATTGAAGGAGTGAAAACAGTGGGGCACTGCACAATGGTAAGTGTTTGCTAAAAAAAAACACCTCCATATGGTAGATGTTTAGTTAATTTTTAGATCACTTTAAAATAAATTAACAAGGATGTTGTTTTTATAATAGTAATATTTACATCAAGAGAAAAGGGAGGAATGTATGTTAGACTTATAGATAGCCAGGTATTGGTATACTCAGATGAACTTTATACCTTCAACATACCTTTGGGCATCAGTATAACTAACTAACTTGTAACTTGAAAAAGGACAATGTGGTGTTTAGTTACCAAATTAATTTCTCTCAGAATGACTAAATTGACAGGCTGTGCTAAATATCATTTCAATCCTCTAATACCCAGGTGTTCTACAGACCTATGGCTATTTAAGCACAAGTAACTTGTCTCACACAAATAGTTTAATTGAATGTAGTGGGACTACTCATGTGAGCAAAGTTACTTGGCTGCATAAATGTTTGAAAGATCAGGGCAATTAGGAATATGCTGATAAGTGTGTTACAAATGCCTAAGAGTAAATAGAAAAACAATTTTTATCTTACGCAGCTAATTATTTCTGTGATGTGGCAACAGTGCTATGGACCAATGTGTGAGTCCTCATCTTTTTATCAGACAAAGTAGTAACCAGCCCAGAAACAGGGTTCTTATGCTCAGTCCCCCCCCTCCTCCTCCTCCTCTGTGTGTAGATATGCTTCCCTCATGAGAACTTCCAGAGCCAGATTTAAAAACTGTATTTGGCCTATACTTCCTAGTTACTTTACTTGATCCTGCCTGCCTCCATTGATATCCTGGTAAGGTGTTCATTCCGGTATTGTCCCATCACAGAACACAATTAGGGAAGAGAAAAGAATCTGCTTTTTTGTGATAGAGCAACATCATTTTGAATGAATAGGTTTGACTAGCAATGATGGTATCCAGGAAGGGATGGATTCAGTGGCGGATTTAGAATTAGTGGGGTGCTGTGTGCAGCTTCATTTTCGGGGCTTCCCCTCCCCACAGGACCCAGCCAAGAAAAAGAAGATTCTCTCTCTCTTATCGCTCAAACACCCCGCCCCATTTTTCTTTTTTTTCTTCATCCTCCTCCTATATTATAAGTAATAGGAAGTAAATGAAAATAAAGTGAGGTACTTTGATTGGGGTAGGGGGTTGGGGTGGTTGGGCTCTGTGAGGGAGTTTGGGTGCGAGGTGCGGGCTCTGGGCTGGGGCAGGAGGTAGGGGTGTTGGAGAGGTCAGGGGGGCAGCACTTACCTTGGGCAGCGCAGCTCCCAAAGCGACCGGCACATCCCTCTGGCAGTGGCTCCTAGGTTGGGGAGGGCAGGGGGTCACTGTGCGCTGCTGCCCGCAGGCACTGCCCCCACAGCTCCCATTGGCTGCAGTTCCCGGCCAATAGGAGCTGCGGAGTCGGCGCTTGGGGCAGGGACAATGCATGGAGACACCCTCTCCCCACCAGGGGCTGCAGGGACATGTCGGCCACTTCCGGGAGTGGCGCTGGTGTGGAGGGAGGCAGCACAGGCAGAGACCTGCCTTAGCCCTGCTGCGCTGCTGCTGGCCCGTCTCTGCGCGCCCCTTGGGGGGGAGGGGGGCAGCGGGTCTCCGTGCGCTGCCTGGGGTGGGGGCAGCACCTCCCCCCTGCTAGGGGCATGCAGAGACGTGTCAGCAGCTGGCTGATTTTGGGAGCGGTGTGGGGCCAGCCTGCCTGCCTGAGCCCTTCTGTGCCGCTGGCTGGGACTCGGGAGCAGGTTGTCAGATGGGATCTGTCCTGCATTTTGGGGACCCAGTGCCACTGCACTGTTTGTTTCATGGTAAATCCTCCTTTGTAAGGAGTAACTGTGGAGAAACTCTGATGGGCTGGGCGAAAATGGAAGGGATAGGCTAAACTCTGGTGAGCTAAGTTGTGTGGAAGGATGATCCAGTGGTTAAGCCAGTAGCTTGGGATTTGGGAGACACATGTTTAATTCCCTGCTCCACTACAGACTTTGTGTGTGAGCTTGAGTAAATCAGTTAGTCCAGTGGTTCTCAAAGCCGGTCCGCCTCTTGTTCAGGGAAAGCCCCTGGCGAGCCCTCCAGTGGGAGCCGCAATCGGCCAATCCTGCGGACACGGCAGGTAAACAAACTGGCCCGGGCCGCCGGTGCCTTTCCCTGAACAAGCAGCGGACCAGCTTTGAGAACCACTGAGTTAGTCTCTTTGTGCTTTAGTTCCTCATCTGTAAAATATGAATGCCAAAATGTATGTACATCACGGTGGTGTTGTCAAGATAAATATGCTAAAGTTTGTGAGGTGCTTGGATGGGGGCTGTATAAGTACCTGATGGAGTGGTTGAACTGCATCTCTGATCACCACAACTTTATAATAATTATTAATTTTTATGAAGGCTGCGATTCTTTCACGGAGGTTGTGGAAGTCACGGATTCTGTGACTTTCTGTGATTTCTGTGACTTCCACAGAGGATGGTGTGGCTGACTTCATAGCTGCTGTTTGAGCGACCCGTGGCCAGCTGATCCGGCAATCCCCGGGGCTAGCAACACTGACCGCTGCTCAGGAGGCCTAGGGCCAGCTGGCTCTGGGGACCACCTAAGCAATGGCTGGTCCCGTGGACCACCTGAGCAACGGTCCTGGGGGCCACCCTGGAGCCAGCTGCATCAGCCACTGCTCGGGCAATCCCGGGCCGCTGGCTCCAGGGACCACACGAGCAGCGGCCAGTGCGGCTGGTCCTGGGAACTGCCCAAACAACGGTCCTGGGGGTGACCCTGGGGAGTATCTGAGCAGCGGTCCTGGGGGCTCCCCTGGGGCCAGCTGCATCGGCTGCTGCTCGGGAGATCCTGGGCATCTAGCTACGGGGACCGCTGGAACACTGGCTGATGTGGCTGGCTCTGGGGAGGGCCTGAGCAGTGGTCCTGGGGTGCCCTGGGAACCGCCCGAGGAGCAGCGGTCCCGGGGCAGCTGGAGTAGCAGTCCCAGGGCACCCAGAGGCCATCCAGAGAGCAGTCCCAGGGGAGCAGCGGCTGGAGCAGGACCCCCAACCAGCAGGGGTGCCCCGGAGCAGCGGGGCCCCAGAAGTAGAGATTTAGTCAGGGGTATTTTTGGTAAAAATCATGAACAGATCAAAGGCCGTGAATTTTTATTTATTGCCCGTGACCTGTCTATGACTTTTACCAAAAATACCCATGACTAAATCTTAGCCTTAATTATTATTAACCGTCATAGTGTGATTATTTTGGGGAGGGTTGTTATCAACTTTATTTAAACTAAAAAAGATGTATTTTATTTTCTGTACATCTCTTTCTGTATGACTCTTGTTAAAAAAATAATGTGTTAATTAAATTTGAGACTGAATTCCTTGGGGAAGAATTGTATGTCTCCTTCTCTGTGGTTTTACCCACATTCTGCCATGTATTTTGCATTATGGTAGTCTCGGATGACGACCCAGCACATGTTGTTCGATTTAAGAACACTTTCACTGCAGATTCAGTTTGTTTACATTTGCAGGAGATAATGCTGCCTGCTTCTAGTTTACAATGTCACCTGAAAGTGAGAGCAGGCATTCGCATGGCACTGTTGTAGCTTGGAGTCACAAGATATTTACGTGCCAAATGTGCTAAAGGAGTCATATGTTCCCTTCATGCTTCAGCCTTCATTCCAGGGCACATATGTCCATGCTGATGACAGGTTCTACTTGATAACAATCCAAAGCAGTATGGACCGATGCATGTTAGTTTCATTATTTGGGTCAGAGGCCACCAGCAGAAGGTTGATTTTCTTTTTTGGTGGTTTGAGTTCTGTAATTGCCACATCGGAGTGTTGCTCTTTTAAAACTTCTAAAAACATGCTCCACACCCCATCCCAATCAGATTTTGGAAGGTACTTCAGATTCTTAAACCTTGAGTCGAATGCTGTAGCTATCTTTAGAAATCTCACATTGGTAACTTCTTTGCGTTTTGTCAAAACTGCAGTGAAAGTGTTCTTAAAATGAACCACATGTGCTGGGTCATCATCCGAGACTGCTATAACATGAAATATATGACACAATGTGGGTAAATCAGAAAAAGGGACATACAATACTCCCCCCAAGGAGTTCAGTCACAAATTTAATTAACACATTATTTTTTTAATGAGCGTCATCAGCATGGGAGCATGTCCTCTGGAATGATGGCCGAAGCACAAAGGGGCAAACGAGTGTTTAGCATATCTGGCACATAAATACCTTGCAATGCTGGCTACAAAAGTAGGGGCATTGCCAGCAGATTGAGAGAAGTGATTGTTCCCCTCTATTCAGCACTGCTGAGGCCACATCTGGAGTATTGCGTCCAGTTTTGGGCCCCCCGTTGCAGAAAGGATGTGGACAAATTGGAGAGAATCCAGCGGAGGGCAACAAAAATGATCAGGGGGCTAGGGCACATGACTTATGAGGAGTGGCTGAGGGAACTGGGCTTATTTAGTCTGCAGAAGAGAAGAGTGGGAGGGGATTTGACAGCAGCCTTCAACTACGTGAAGTGGGGTTCCAAAGAGGATGGATCTAGGCTGTTCTCAGTGGTGGCAGATAACAGAACAAAGATCAATGGTCTCAAGTTACAGGTGGGAGGCCTAGGTTGGATATTAGGAAAAACTATTTCACTAGGAGGGCGGAATGGGTTACCTTGGGAGGTGGTGGAATCTCCATCCTTGGAGGTTTTTAAGGCCCAGCTTGACAAAGCCCTGGATAGGATGATTTAGTTGGTGTTGGTCCTGCTTCGAGCAGGGGATTGGATTAGATGACCTCCTGAGGACTCTTCCAACCCTAATCTTCTACGATTCTAAAAAGAGGGCAGCATTATCTCCTGTAAATGTAAACACAGTTCTTTGTCTGAGTGATTGGCTGAACAAGAAGTAGGACTGAGTGGACTTGTGGGCTCTAAAATTTTACATTATTTTATTTTTGAATGCAGGTTTTTTTTGTACATAATTCTACATTTGTAAGTTCAACTTTCATGAGAAAGAGATTGCACTGCAGCACTTCTATTAGGTGAATTGCAAAATACAATTTCTTTTGTTTTTTTACAGTGCAAATACTTGTAATCAAAAATAAATATTAAGAGAGCACTGTACACTTTGTATTCTGTGTTGTAATTGAAATCAATATACTTGAAAATTTAGAAAACATTCAAAAATATTTACATAAATGGTATTCTGTTGTTTAACAGTGCGATTAATTGTGCGATGAATCGCAATTAATTTTTGTAATTGCTTGGCAGCCCTAGTAAATACCTTGTAAAACTGGCTACAAAATTGCCATGTGAACGCACGTTCTCACTTTCAGATGACATTGTAAATAAGAAGCGGGCAGCATTATCTCCCGTAAATGTAAACAAACTTGCTTGTCATAGTAAGAAGTAGGACAAGTGGACTTGTAGACTCTAAAAAGTTTTTTGTTGTTTTGTTTTTGAGTGCAGTTATGAAAAAAAAACCCTACATTTGTGTGTTGCACTTTCATGATAAAGAGATTGCACTACAGTACTTGTAAGAGGTGAATTGAAAAATATTATTTCTTTTATCTTTTTTACTGTTCAAATATTTGTAATAAAAATAATAATATAAAGTGAGCACTGTACCCTTTGTATTCTGTGTTGTAATGGAAATCAATATATTTGAAAATGCAGAAAAACAATCAAAATATTTAAATACATGGTATTCTACTATTGTTTAACAGTGTAATTAAAACTAATAATTGTTTTAAATCTTGTGATTAATCACAATTAATTTTTTTAATAGTTTGACAGCCCTAGTTTAGACTAATGATCATAATAGATCATTCTGGCCTTAAAAATCTGTGAATAAAAAATAAACACAAGGAAGTATTTAATGATTATTTCTCTTTTTTTGCTTCTTATCTGCAGGTTTTTTTTTATTCTTGTGTGGTATTGTATTACTTATAAAAACTGTCTTTTTGAAGTGACTGATTTAGGCTAGACCTTAATACTACCTTCCCTGTTGTTTATTGTTAATTTCCAGTAGACACACATTTTCACTAATCCAAATGTTATAATTACATTCAGTAAAGTCACAGTGACAAGGTATTTCTGAATTCCTTCCTGTAAAATAGATCTTAATTTCATAATCATTATTGTATATCATTGGTTTATAGCCTGGAATTGTTATATAAGTGGTGCACAGAAGACTGATTATTTTTTCATCTGTCATTCATCTTGTTATGTTAGTTCACGGAATGCTTGTATTGAATAACTTGAATAAAAAAGCTTTTATTTTACTTTAGTTTTGTCCTATACTTTTGATTGGCTAATAATTTATTATCCAAAAGTTGTATTTGACTTTTAGGATAATACTTATTGAAGCCCACATTCTACAGAATCCATAAGCATGTGCTTAACCATCAAGCATGTGAGTAGTATGGGACTGTTCACATGGTTAAATTTAAACATGTTTCATAAGCGTTTTGCTGAATCAGGGCCTGAATGAATATCTTCTGAGTATCAATTCAGAGACCAGTTCTCGGCTACTGATATTGTATTTTCATTTCATGTGTAGATTCCATCTCTTACTAGTAAGTATTAGTAAACTAGGGTCCTATCCTGTGAGATGCTCGGCGCCTGTGATTCTAAGTGTTAGAATGGACAACTGCTAAAGATCAGGCCTCAACACTGTATTTTACTTGGTAATACAGCTGATGGAAAAAGAGCAGAAACTTTTCACACATTTTTTCACAAAAACTTTCATTGAAAGTCAAAACAAGTTCACCACCTTTACTTGATACGTGTATTCATCTGTTTGTGTTTTAAGCTGGTTAGCTGTGAATTATTTCCTATTGCAGATGGCTCCAAATGTCTTTTTCAAATTGCTTTTTTTCTCTCTACATGTAGCTGTTTAGCTTTCATCTCTACTGTGCATTTCACCTAATCAACCATTTTGCCTATTGTAAAGTGCTATATAAAATTTGCATAGAGAGATGGTTGTGTAAATGTCAAATCTTTTAAAGGCAGTATTTGGCTTGTGGAAGTATTTGGCGTGGGGACAAATACAGATGGTCAGAGTTGACTTTGTCAAATTAATTTGTCATAAGGCTTGCCAGGTGGTTGATTCATATACCTAGGCGTATCTCTACTTTGTGCATCTCCTAAAGTCTACAGGAGACTGGCTCCTCTCCTAAGAGTCTTAGAAGAGACGCATTAGTGAGATGCTTCTTCTGCAGATCTTAGGACATCAGGAGGAAGGGGGAGAATTACTCCCTCCCCCCTTTTTATTTTTATTCACTACCCGGTATTGTGTTATGATTATTTTAAAACTAAGGAAATTCTCACACATACAAAAATGTGTTAAAGTTAAGTTAAGATTGCAATAACTGATCAGTGAAATGAGCTCACTCCCCTTGCCTGCTTGTACACATACACCCTCTCTCCTCCCTTCTTCCCAGTCAAGACTGCACACCAAGTAGTGAAGAAAAGTTAGTTGACATTGTTTCTATTTTTCATTGAAGTTTGAAATTTCAGTGAAAATGTGCATGTAAATTTTCAACTAGCTGGTAGGTTAAATTCCATCAGGTATTTCCCTGTGGCGTAGCCATGACTCTATAGTACCCCACCAAAGCCTATAGGGACCTAAGCACCTGGTGTTCAAAAGAGGTTCAATTTGAGGATGCTGCTGCTTCTGTTACTTAGGCTCCTCTTTGCCCATTTCAGTGTCATGCTTTCTGGCCAATATTTGCCATTTCTATCTGCTCCTATAAGCAGAAGAATTGATAACACCATAAGTGTGAATGAGCCTTTCTCTCATCCCTATTAATTACTTCATAAAACATAACATTTGTCAGGATAACAATGCTCCTGCATTGTTTAATGAACATGTCATCATATTCATTTCCAAAACCTAGAAACAGAGCTACAACTTTTGGACTGAAGTACGATTTTGTCAGTTTGTTCAAAAAACATAGGGCCCAATTTTGCAAGATGGAGAACATACTGAAGTCAATGGACGCTGAAGGCATTCAGCACTGCAAAAAAATGGATCTTAAAGGCAAGATCCTGCAGTCAATACTATGGCAAGATGACTCCCATTAAGGTCATTGTGAGTTTTGTTTAAGTAAGAATGGCAAGACTGGGATCTTAGTGTTACTTTAATATGGCTTTTGTGTGTTGATAAAAATGCAACTTCTCATACAAGTTGCATGAGAATTGATATTTAACTTTTTGGCCTTTAAGAAATTATACTTTGACATTAAGTTTAACTTTCCTGGCTAATGAAATTATCTTGATGGAACAGCCCAAGTAAATAATAAATACAGTAATTCTTCTTTGCCTATTGTGTGCTTATACTATTCATAATTTTTAGGACCATAGATATTAGATACACTTACGTAAGACTTAACGAACAGTAATTATCTTTTGGCTAAAGAAAAAGCCCAAACAAATGCTAAGCTGCATTATCGCTTGGCTTCTGACATGAGCTGATAATCAGATTTTCTTGCTTAAATCCATGGTGCTTGAACAATGCTACCCACTGTCTGTCCTTCCTGATATTACCCTTAATTAGAAAGAACAGAAACACAAATCTGAATTATTTCAAAATCTGGTTTCCATGGTCAGTGGTTGGAAGGGCTTAACTTTATTACAAATAAACCTGGCTTTATTGACTAATGAAATCTGAAATACTAGGCCTGTAATAGTAGATAGTGTAATAGTATGGTGTTTACATACTGAAAAATCTTGTGTGGGCAAAGTGTTTTGTAATAAATCATTAAGTAATTGAATTATGATTCCTTCACCCAAAAATAAAACCAGAAACTGAGCATCTTAGGAAGCTCTGTACCACAGTTTAGATCTTTAATATGTGGGCCTATTTTACAAGCAATAAGACTGTGTTCATGGCATAGTTTATTTATTTTTTACTCACTGTATCAGACTTTTAAGATAGCTTTATTGCATTTTGAGGATGCCTCTTTTCTCCCATGTTTGTTTTGTATTTCCTTTGTTAAAACCCCCACTTACATGTATTGGTTCCTTATTTTCAAAACACATAAGGACAATTACTAAATCATTATTCTTTGAACATGGGCATGGGAGATATTTGTATTTGGGGTTTGTGAGGCTAGGGACTTGGAGCAGTTTACAATGGTAGGCAAGTAGTATTCTCCTCCTTTTACTGATAGGAAAATTGAGGTTCAGGACCATTAAGTGATTTGCCCAATGGCATACAGAAAGCCAGTGGCAAAGATAGGAATAGAGCCCAAGTCTGACTCCAAGTCCTGTGCGCTAACCATTACCAAATGCTGCCTTCCTCTGAGGATACCTTCTCAGGAGTGGACAAGACCTGATTTATATGGCCACATTGTCTGTCCCCTTTCATTTCAGTAATGTTTCTTATAGCAGATTCTCAATTGTTTGGCACACTCTTGTTTTAATGAACACAGTCTAATAAGTTTCACCATTAGGACTATGTATATATATTCAGCCTAATAAGTCATTTGCTCAGTTTAATTGATTGAATATCATTACTCCTAGATTAACCACCTTGGATAACTCTAAACAATTCCTCCCCAAGTCTCACTTACCTGTTTCGGGTTCAAGTTCCTTGCACAGTGAAGACTTTTCGATCCATTTTGATGAAAAAAGTAATCAGGTCTGTTAGTACAGTATGAAAATTGAAGATTATAAATGTGTCATCTCCTCTGGCTGGGTTTTGCTAAATGCAGTGGTAAGGTACACCAAAACAGGAAAGGAAGCCCACTGGTTTTGTTGATTGGCATCAAGGCTGGGCACTGATGTTAAATAGGGAAGTGACATAGCATCATCTTGTGGGAAGAGAATGGTAATAAGGAGGATACCTTGTACCTGAAAGGACTTTATGTCTGAAAGCAGGCCAATAACCAGCCAAATAAGTGTGGGTGTGCACGCGCACAGTAGGGGTGTTATGATAATTGGGCCTACAAATTTACCCTAATAGTGATCTCAGCTGTAAAAAGTGAGTGTAAGTTCGTAAGTTCTCATGATAACCTATAACAACAAATGGGAAAAGGTCCAAAAGGGCAACAGACAGAATTAGTCCAAACAAAAAGTCCTACTGATATAACACAAAGACTGTGATCATGCCTGGTAAGCAAGAAAACTGTGGAAACAGAAATCAGTGAACCAAAATTGGTCAGAAACTAGGCCTAACTGGTGGACAAAATAATGACGGGATGGGCTATTCTGCCCAGCACTCCCTTTTGTGGGTTCTTGAGGAAGGAGACTTTGGGGAGAAAAATTGGCTACTGGAACAAGCTTTCATCATGGCTGCCACCCCTTTCGTCTCCTGGGACCCCAGACTTTCTTCAACTGATCCTAAAAGATGTCCTGACCAGACCAGGCCAAAGTGAGAGTCTTTTTAGGAAACAGGATCTGACTTTAACAACAACAACAATGACAGTTCCAGCCCATCTCAACTGACTTCTTCTCTTTTCCCCCAAATGAACAGTTATCATCTTTGACACCAGCTAAAAGACTGTCAAGCAAGATTGTTTTCTTCTAAAGATTCTCTCCAGCTAAAGGGAAAAGGGGGATGTTGTTAACATGAAAGCCTTTCTCAATACTTTACATTTCAAATGCTTTAACTGTTTCCCCTTCTTTTCTGTATCTTTAATAAAGGTTAAAAGGCTGTTTAATGGTGTCCTTGCCATGGTACTAAGTAGGTTAAGGTCTCTGTATACCAAATCCTGAACCTTGTTTAACATTGTTTAATGTTGGACAGTGACTGTGTTGTGTTAACACCATTAGCAGATAATCTATCTAAACTAGTACAAGAGGGGACCTCCTTGTGTTTCCAACCTCTGTCCCCACTGTGGAAAGCCAGACTGGCCCATTCTGTTGACTAAAAATTCTGACTGCAGAAGAAGCAGCAGGTGGAAAAGTTTCCTTTTTCCTCTGGAGGTGAGGAAGAAAAGGTGAGGAAGAAGGCTCTACTGGCTCTGCCCTCCCACGAGGGAAGGGGAGCCAGCGGTGAGGGGGAGGAGGGGAGCAGGTCTTCCTGCAGAGAAAGGCAAATAGTCGACTCCCAGCCTAGGTGATTCTCCTCCCATCAGGTGCTGGTGTGGAAAAATTATAAACTGAAAAATTGGGGAGGGGGGAGGATTTTTTTCTTTTCTAGTTTTGTCAAAAAAGAGACAAATTTTCAAAGGAAAAAAAAACATTTTCCCATTGAATAGCACCTCTCACTTTGCAGTGCTAATTAGTCTCTGTAGAGCACTAAAAGTGTGCTCAGTGCTGCAAAGCCTCCTCACTCTCACTTCTGAGGTATTTAGCAGGTGTAAATGCCTGCCCAGTTTGTGGTGTTGTGATGATCTTTCAGCAAAGCATGGTTTTGGATCCACCCCAAAATCAAAAGAAAAAGACGTCCCAAATAATAATTAAATACAGTGGACAAGCCCAGCCTTTTCCCCAATACATCACACTTGTTTTATAATCATATATTTAGCACTTGTGGGGGGAGGGATAGTTCAGTGGTTTGAGCATTGGCCTGCTAAACCCAGGGTTGTGAGTTCAATCCTTGAGGGGGCCATTTAGGGATCTAGGGCAAAAATCTGTCTGGGGATTAGTCCTGCTTTGAGCAGGGGGTTGGACTAGATGACCTCCTGAGGTCCCTTCCAACCCTGATATTCTATGTCTATGTATCAGGGTACATGCAAAACTTGCACCAGGATTTGGAGGTTTTGTTTTCATGTCTGTCTTTTTTTTCTAGCAATAAATAAATAAATAAATAAATAATGTATGGCTTCACTAGATGCTTTACTTATAATAAACAGTTATAAAGAAGCCAGCAAGAAAACCACAGTGATCTTGGCAAACCAACAATTGAAAAGTACAGGTGCTAGGAGTGTGTATGGGGCTAAAGCAAACACTTTAAAAAAATCAAAAGAAGGTACCTTTCATTCTGAGAAATGTATTTAAGTATTTGCAATCCACAACCGATAGCACATAACGCCACTTTGCTTTATTCCTTGACAAAGGGAATAGCTTGTGGTAACAAGCAGATGCTCGAGTGGTCTGGGTAGCATGAGGTGTACCATCAGTCAAGTAAATCAATATTTACTGTTCTAGTATCTTTGTGGTGTGGGAGTCTGCCTTGTTTAAAAAGAGGATTGTGTATAATATATAAGGCCTGGCTTTTAGTTAATCAAAAGAGAAGTGTTATTGAAAAGGGCGCGTTCTTTACAATGAGTCACATTTAACCCCTAAAAGTTCCATACTTCTTTCTAGTCTGCTCATAAATTTTGCATAAAACACACTGAAAAATAATGTCATTGTTAAATTTGAAATCTGATTGCATTTCTTTTTCAAATATACTTGTAGCTAAATAATGTGCTTTATGTGTGATGGTAAAAACTGTGTTTCTATACCTGCTGAAAATGTGAGTGCTTTGTAAAAATTTGGGAACCTCTAAACACTAAGCATTGCTAGCACTGGCAGTTCTAACCCTGATTCCCAGCTAGAGTCTACTTTGTGCACATCAAAAGAATCACAACAATAAGAACTGAAATATGGGACTCAAAGAAATAAAACTTTTGACCTCGAGGAAACAGAGTTTTTTTGAATAATACAATAAAAAGTTGCATAACTAGACTTATAGCAATAATGGTTTAATACTCTATACATCAATTTTGAGACTACCCTTCATTGAAAAAGTTCAGAACTCCATTTTGCTTTGAATTTTTTTGGCTATGAACCTAATCAGTTGTAACGTCTCATGTGACCTTTTTCTAGTCTATGGCTTTTAACTGTAATTTATCATTTTAGGGGAAAATGTATCAACAATGAAAAGAAAGCTAGAGATAGTCTATGCAGTTCACAATTTCCATATGCTGAATCTAGGCAAGTTATGTGAAACTGGAAGTGACAAAAACAACAAGGAGTCCGGTGGCACCTTAAAGACTAAAGATTTATTTGGGCATAAGCTTTCATGGGTAAAAACCCCACTTCTTCAGATTCATGGAAGTGACAAATTGCTTTAAATGCAGGGAATGCAAATTCCTGTCAATTGTTAACTGCCTTGTTTAGGTTTACAGTTCTCACTCTTCTTTCACTGTGTCATTTATTATGAAGTCTCGGTTCATAAATCCATAGATTACCTTGTATTTCAGATTACAGTTTAACAGGAGCTTTAAACCTGTATTTTGTAAAAATATCAATGCATTAGCAAAAAACAACAACCCCAAACATGAAATATAAAGTTTGAGTACTATTGTCATTTTTCATTGTGGTTTGAGGAAAGTTGGAATAACACAGAAAGAATAATAAGGGTTCATAAATCACTCCTTTTTCACTGGATATCCTCACTTTTTTGGACCCATTTAGCAAGAAATCTACAATACTCTGGAATCTCTGCATTGTCCACATTGTTGCTTCACATGTGCTGATCTCGAGGATATCAATTAAACATAGGTAGCATTTGTCTATCAACAACATTATAACCTTTAAGCCATAAAGGAAATTGAGGAGGTGAAGAAATATATGTAATACTTGTTATTTTAAAGAAACAAGTATTGTCCTGCAGAGTTCACAGCTCTCACATTTCAGCGTTGTGTTAGTATATGAGAACATGAAAGTGAAGTTGACTAGAAACTAGCTAGTCTATTTCATTGTTTAAAATTATGATTATTATTGTTTATTATTTATTTGTATTGTGGTCGGACCTATGAGTCCTAGGCATGGAACAGAGCCCAGTTGTCCTATGTGATGTACATACAAAGAACAAAAAGCTGGTCCCTGCCCCAAAGAGTATAAGGCAAGATACAACAAACAGATGGGGAAAGGAGACAAGGAAACAATGAGACAATATTGGTCAGTACCATAGGTTTTGATCTTTGTACACCAGTTGTCCAGCTGATGTCAACTTTTTGTAGGCAGCACAGCAATGGAGAGTGTGAAGGAGGACAAGGAGGTAGTTTTGTGTATGTTTATGGGGAGCGCTTCCCAAGTGTGAGGGGCTGCACAGAAGAAAACGGAGAGAACAATTAGGACCATAGGATTTTTATCCTGACAGTTCACCATTAAGGAACAGTAAAGATACAAGATCTCATTCCATTCAATCCTGGGTAGATGGAGTCCATTTGAGATGGGAGGAGAGCTCTAGTCTGGAGTTCGTTTGTGGCTGGGTGAGGTTACCAAATCGGTAACCAGCATCCTCCTGAACCTGCAAGTAATGGAAGTGAATGAGACTTTGTGTGGCTGCAGTGGCCCATGCACAAAGTTATTTGCAGGATTATGACTCTGGGTCAGTAAATCTGATAAATGTTAGTCCAGCAAAAGCCAAAACAAATTCTCCAATTGCAAACAATATGAAGGCCAATTAGACAAGACATAGTCCTTATATCTGTATTCCATAAAAGCATCAGCTCCTAAAATCTACACAGCTATTGAGATGGGGTAACATTTAGAACTTGTAAAACAATTACCCCAATTGCTAGTGAACTATAGACTCCTATGTTCTGCTGCTGTTTGCCCTCATTTGATCCCCAAGCCTGTAAGCAAAAGCATTAGCTAGAACCCCCTGTACAAACATGGAGTTTCATCTAATCTGGGTGCAGGAGTGTGTGCTCAGCTATTAGCCTGGGCTCTGCTGCGTAACCAAGTGAGAATGTTAAATGGCCCAGCCTACAGTACTTTAAAAACAAATCTTTAACAGAAAACGAATTCTCTTACATGACAATTAATGACATTCGTTCTAATGTATATTCCTCAAACCAATACTTGGTTTTCTTTCCTGTATGTAGAGGGTCTCAACTTCAAGTTCTTAGAATATAAAGAATGGAAAATGAGCTAGAAAATACTGGCGATTCCTCCACCCTTTCATTTGTTGCTGTTGGCTTAATCCGTTTAATAGCAGGGTGGTGGCTTTTTCTGCACACACAGAGGACTGGTGGATTCTGACTCTTGTTTTTCTTTCCCCAGCACAATCGTCACCATGAGAGACCTTCATTACTATGCCCCAGGTTTACAGCTCATATGAAAATTTCACCTGGAATCCTTGAGTCTCCCCAGATGCTCAGCACCAAGTTCCGGGGCTTTCCAGTCAAACAGATGAGTCAAAACAAGAAAAATTTCCCAACTCAGAGAAACACCTGGAGAGATTCAGGTAAAATATTTGTGCTTTAAATAATAGTCTTATAAAACCTTTCAGTTGTCAGCAATACAAATGCGAACCTCTGTTGTCATCTCACTTTGTTTCCAAAAGTATAATGGAGAATGTAAGAGAGAAAATCAAGACGTAGTACTACTTTGTGCATTCTGTTGTATTGCACACTCACACAGAATATATACTCTTAAGTACAATAACTTTGAAAAAAATATTTTCTTGCAGGCCCACAGTATACCTGAGAAGTGCATTATTTGCTATAACCACACTTTTTGTCATTTAATTCTGGTACTGTACCTGGTGACAGTACAATCCAATGGTATAGTATTTCAATAATCAACATCAGTCCTGTATATTCCAAACAAAAATTTAGACTGTATTATTTCTAAATGGCAACAATTGTAGATGATCCAAAATAGAATTTGACAACTAATTCCACACACTTACTTCTCACCATTAAAGATGTGAGGGTACGTAGGATACCACTTTTGGGGAGCTGTTAACGTCCCAAATAGATTAATAAAATTTAAGGCCAGATGGGGCTATTGTGATAGTCTGGTTCAGCCTCTTGCATAGTCCATTAACTTTCACCCAACAACTCCTGAATTAAACCAATCATTTGTGGATGAACTAAAGCATAACTTTTAGAAAGACATGGAGTCATGATTTAAAGATTCAAAGTGACAGAGAATCTCTCCTTGGTAATCTGTTCCAATGGTTAAACCACTCTTACTGTTAAAAATCGGTGCTATATTTCCAGCTTAAATGTGTCTAACTTCAACTCTCAGCCAGTGGATCTCATTATACAACAAAAATACAGCATTGATTGACCCAATTCCCAGTTTTTTTTTTCAGGTGTACATATCTGCCTTTTGAACTGTTGTTGTCCTATAATGTATCAGGTCAGTCTGCCAGTAGACTTCTTGTTCTTAATGTTTTCTTGGTATGTTTGTATGACTTTGGCATAAAATCTCACTGTCTTCAGGATGGGCTGCAAGTGCACCAGAAACATGTCATATTGATTTTCATGAATACTATGTCCTATGTCTTTGAAAGAGCCATGACGACATCTCAGCCTACACGACCTACTTAAGAATATTGCCTTGAGTTGTTAGGACTCTGCAGGAGGGGTTGTGTAACCTTTTAGCTGTCTCTGAAAAGCAGAAGCTCTAGTTTGTCTCTTCCCAGTAGTCTAGGGTCAAATGTTTACTCAGCAGGGAGTCAGACATTTTCTCTATAGTCTTCAGCTTCAAAGGAGAATTGGTGTGAGGCCAAATGCCAAGTGCTGTGGAAATTCCTCCCTATATACTAAGGGCTACAGTTTATCTCAAATGATTGCGCATAAAGGGCACAGATTCATCACAGGGAGTCTCAATTTAAGAGGCTCAAATTTAGGAACTGTCTCAAATTCTTCAAATCTAAGTGGAAACTATTTAACAATAGGTGTCTGGAAAACACATGAAGAATATGGAGAGTTTCTACATTAAGGCTATTTGGTCTGAATATGAAATAAAGTTTAACTGTTACATTTCCCAGACTGAGCGATCTTTGAGATTTTTCTGGAAAGTATTTTGAAGATTACAGACCAAACATTACATAAGCCTAGCTACCACAGTAATATACCTGAAAAATCAAATATGCCTTCTGTGTTTGTAGATAATTAGCTAGTAAGTGTTCTATAGCAGAGAATTAGTTGACCATGCATTGAAATGCTCCCATACTGTATATAAACATATCATTCCAAAATAACTGTGCATCAGAGGGGAAAGACCCTGGTATAACCAGTGAAATATAAAAATCAGTTGATCCACGGGGATGGCTAGGAATGCTTTTGAAAAATATGTGAGTTTAAAAGTGTATACAGTTCTTTTTGTAAATTCTTAGATGAATATGCGTATGCATTTTTTCTTTATTAATGTGCAAGTCATGTATGGAGGCTGATGTAATGCAAAATAAAGGTTAAATTACTGTATGTTGTTGCTGCTATTTTTGTGCTCTTTCATTATAGGCGTCACAGGTAGCAATGCCTATAGTAAAGTTTGCCCAACACTTCCTACTGTAAGCAACTGAAAACAGGATCTTATAACGTTGCCAAACTTTAACAGTTTGGACTGAAATGTTTTATGTTGGGTGTTTGTCTCAGGCCATTTTGTTTGTTTGTTTTCTGTTTGTTTTGTTTTTGAAGTTTAAGTTCAAATGGCTAATCTGTTTCTGAAAAAGGGAAAATATGTTGTTTTGCCCATGTTAAAAACAATTTATTGTAATAGGGACTTAGAATTTGGTGTGTGGGGAGAGGGCGGGGGGGAAGGGGAGATCATGCTGGTGACAAGAATGTGCCTTTTGTTTTCTTCCTGAAAAACTCACTCCCATTTGGCAGTTGTAGATGTCTGAAAAATCCCAGTTCACATGCGCTCAGTGGAAACTTGTTGGAATTTGGCAGCAAAATTCTGCCTTCACAGAGCATGCCCCATCCACTTACAGCTCCTACATGTGGCCAGATTGTAGGGTTGCCACCTCTGAGATGCACTGCTTGTCCCCACCAGCCTGACCTTCCTCTACCCCTCTGCTCCCCCCCATTCAGGCAGCAGTGCAGGTGGGGGATTCGGGGCAGTTGAAGGCCTCTTTTCTTCTTACCTTCCCACTACCCCCTACACCCACCCCCTCTCAGGAGCCCCTACCTACCCGACCCCAGTCCCTGTTTCCAACGCCAGCTTGCTGGCGAGCCTCGGTCTGTCCCAATTCCTGGTCCCCAGTGCTGGAAGGAGCCACTGCAGCTTGTTGAGGGCCTGGCACTCAGAGCAGGACCTGGGTGCTGGGCTGGTCATGCTCTGCTCCCAGCCATGCAACGTGTGCTTGCTGGTAATTACAAGATCACTGCATGACTGGCCAGCTTACAGAGGGAATGTTGGTGCCGTGTGAAAAAAATCTGGCACGTTTTCATGATTAACTGACAAGGCACAACAAAAACCAGCTGGGTGGCAACCTAGACTTTACATGCACCATCCCTACAGAGTGACTGAACATGCTCCAGCCCAAGACTGGAGGGGCTGAGCTCTGCTCTGCAACTGCTCTTCTCAGCTGCCTAGGTCACTGTGGCCACAGGCACAGGAGTTTAGAGCATGGAGAAAGTTTCTCCTGGGCTCTCAGTGCTCACCCTGCTGGCTTCCAGGTAGTAAGGATTAGAGGGAGGAAGCTGCCTGACTTTAGTGCCTAGGGGTGGACAACAGGGGAGGAAGGGAAAGAGGAAGTGTGTTTCTGTCAGGGGACATGGTAAAAGGGGTAGGAGCTCGGGGTTGGGGGAAAAGAGGATAGGAGCCTGAAGGGGAGAGGGTTTAGGAGCAGAACCTGGATTAGGGCACTGGGGCGGGAGCAGAGAGGGCAGAGGACCAGGGAGTGGGAAAAAGGACCATGGGGGGGGGGAAGGGCAACAGCAGAAGGAGGGGGAGGAGGTGAGGTGAAGGGATGGTCATGAGTCTGGAGGGGTGATTGGGCTGCTATCACCCTGTCTGGGCAGGAGACAGGGGAGAGAACAGCAGGAAAGGGGGGGGGCAGGAGCTGGCAATAGGGTGACCAGATCACCACACTAAAATACCGGACACTTTGAGGTGCCATCAGTCCCGCCCACAGTCCACCCCCACTTCTCCCAGGCTCTGCCCCCACTCTGCCCCAGGTCCTGCCCCCTCCCCACTCGGGCCCCCCCCACCACACCCTTCCTCATCCCCCAGCCTGCTGCTGGCTTGCTGCGTCCCTCCTTAGTCCCCCACCCACAGCTCGCCTCCCCGCCCGCTCGCTCGCCTGCCTGCCACTTGCCTCTTCACCCTCCTGCCCGCCACTCATCCCTATGGCGCCGACTTCCCCTCTGCCGGGTGGGTGCTCACCTGCCTCCCACCTCTGCACTGCCTTCGCCCCGCCCCCATTCCATCCCCTTCCCCCACATCCCCACTCCTGCCCTGCCTCTTCTCCACCTCCTCCCCTGAGTGTGCTGCATCCCCGCTCCTCCCCCCTCCCTCCTGGAAAGCTCTAAGGACTGCCAAACAGCTGTTAGGCAGGGGGAAGCACTGGAGGGGGGAGGAGCGGGGACGTGGCGCACTGGGGGAAGGGGGGAGAAGGAGGCGAGTAGGAGGGAGCTTGGCTGCAATTTTTCCCCAGGGGTGCTCCAGCCCCGGAGCACCCATGGGGTCAGCGCCTCCTTCCCGCTCGCTTCCTTACTTGAATATTGGGACAAATGGCGTCCCGATTGTACCTTGTTCGGGACACGGGACAAAGGGTTAAATATTGGAACATCTGGTCACCCTAGTGGGCAAACAGGGAATAGGAGCAGCAGGGGACATAGAGAGTGGTCCATATCCATTAGTGCACACACCCCATACAGAACCTGGAATTGGACCCTGGATTCCCGAGTCTCAACATTCCTTTACTATTTAGCAAATAGCTGTGAAACCCACTGGCAAAGTTGTGTCTCCATCGCCCTCTAGCAGCAGGTGCACATAGAAGATAACAGCCTCCTACTTTGTTAGCTCAAGTGGTTAGAGGACTGTGCTTTGGATCTGAAGATCCCAACCCAGCTGATGAACCATTTGGGAGGGTCAGTAGGGTTCTACATATGAAAGTTTGTTCTTTTTTTTTCAAGTCTTAAGTAATTTCAAGAAAATTACATTAAAAACAAAACGAGAACACAGCCACCCTATATTAAAAGAACATTATCAAGGCTGTGAAGTTAAGCACTCAAAAGTTAGGAAATGCCAGAAATAAGGCTGCATGTGCCACTTTAATTGGGCCCCCTGTTTCTAAGCATGATGGTAGACTTTAGTTACATGACCCACATACTATTTTCCCCTGAGGACCTTTGCTTCATTCGGTGGATTGGATGCCCGTACTCTGGGTACAAATCAGGGTTGTGTAGTGAAGAAGACTGTTGCTGGTAGGACTCCTGCTTTGTTTTTTGCAGAAGTTGTAAGGTGTGTCGTGAATGAAAGAGAGTGAATGTTTGCAGAGAACTGCAGAAAGAGAAAGGATGGTCTTGTGGTTAAGGTAGTTGTATGCCACCCTGGGACATTGGATTCTATCCTTTCCTCTGATACAGCATTCCTATGCCAGTCAAGACACTTAAATCAAACTTTTCACAGGGGGTTACTACTTGTGTATTCCTCATTTTCTGAGTGTCCGATTTGAGACCCAGAGGTCTACTTTGAAGAAGTGCTGAGAACCCATAGCTGCAACTGAGCTCAATCTGAACATTAGAAAGTGATATAAAATCCTAAGAACTCTGAAAAATCAGGCGCATGGCCTCCCAACTGGATATTCAAAATTAGCAGACACTTGATAATTTTGGGTTTCATGTCTGTGCCTCAGTTCCCCACGTGTAAAATAGTGATAATACCACCTCCTTATCTGACAGGGGTACTGTGAAGATAAATTCATTATCCTTTGTGAAGCACTTAGATACTGTAGTGATGAGCGCCATAGAAAAGCTCATGAGGAAATTAATAATTTTGTATTCAGAGCAGGGTTTGGATTGTATACGTTAAACAAGGCCCTGGGTGGGGCACACATTAAATGAGTAAGGCAAAAGAAAATTGAATAACTGCCTATTCATTGAATGAGGCCAGGGTCTTGTGGAAAAAGTATGTGATCATGTCATTAAGGATGGACTCATGATGCATATGCACAAGGGGGCCTGCATTAAGGTTGCACAGACACCCTTAACTCTGGTATTTCCAAACTTTTCAGAGCTTGACTTTGCAACTTAATATAGATTTTGAGTGTAACACATGATGACAACATAAGACCGGCTATACTGGATCAAAAGGTCCATCTAGCCCAGTATCCTGTCTTCCAACAGTGGCTAATGCCAGGTGATAGTGTCTTGAGGCATCCAGAGCTACCAAGCATGTCCCCTGGGTGGCAGATGAGGAAGTGTCCACATCTTGTCAGCTCCAAAAAATGAACAAGGAGCCATGGACCTAAGGTTGTGCATGGCCTGGTAACCCCACCATGTAAAAAGAAACCTACTACAGAAACAAACACCAGAAACCATATTGGTATGCAGTAGTGTCAAACGAGATCAATTTCATGTGAAGAAGGACAGGCATTGGTCAAATCCATCGCTTCCCGCAGCTCCCATTGGCCGGGAACGGCGAACCGTGGCCACTGGGAGCTGCAAGCGGCTGTACCTGCGGACGCTCAGGTAAACAAAGCATCTCATGGTCTGCCCGGGGCTTACCCTGAAAAACCCGTGAACCAAGTTTGGGAACCCCTGGTATAGATGGACAGGTTTGAACTAAATACACGTTAGAGAAGCAAATAAGATCATCATCTACTCTAGGAAAGTGGAGATAGGCAAGTGACCATAATCTTTGTATCGCTAAATTGAAGTGAAAGTTAAAGACTATGAAGAATGTTAAAAAAAAAAAAGACTGCATGAACATTGTGGAATTAAAAGTGCTTTTCAGCTTGAACTGAAGAACAGGTTCAGTGTTCTAATGGAGTTAACTGAAGCAAACCAAGACATCACTGCTCTGTGGGAAAACATCAGCGAGTGATATCTAGAAAGTGCAAAGACAGTTCAAATAACAGTGTAATCTAAAAGGGAAGAATGGATTAACAATGCTACTTGGGCAGCAGTGCAAAAGAGAAGTGTAAAGCAAAAACTCATGAATGCTAAGACATGTGAAGAGATAAGCAGGGGCAAGAAGTATACAGAAGTCTAGACAGAGAGTTAAAAAGTGGTGCTAGAAGAAATAAAAGGCCATACAGTGACAGAGAATGTCAAGAGGCTGAAGATGCTAGCCAAAGATGACCTTACAACCTTGTATAAGACAATCCAGCAGCCAACAGGAAATTTAGCAGTACTAAGTACTGGAGGCCCTATTAATGATGCAAATGGAAATACTGTTAGCACAGAAGAAGAACAAAGGAAGAGATGGTTAGAACATTTTCAGGCTGTTTTAAATAAACTAAGCCCAAGCAAACTACTAGAAATATGTGATGAAGACCTACCACTAGAGCTTGGTATTGATTTAGGAGATGTTACAATGGAAGAAGTTAGAAAAGCCATCAGTAAACTCAAAAATGGGAAAGCAGCTGGAGAAGGTAACATTTACTGGAGAGATGCTTAAAGCAAGTGATGAAACAGCCCTCCAGACTTTCCTTGTGTTTTTGGATGGGATATGAAATGAAGAAAAGAAGCCAACCGAGTGGAAGAGCGCCTTCTAGTAAAATTGCCAAATAGGGGTGAATAACCAGAGAGGAATCACATTACTCTCAGTGCCTGGAAAATCATGTGCAACATTATCCTGGAATGTATCAAGAAACAAATAGAACTTCAACTTCTAGAGGAACAAGCAGTTTTAGACCACGGAGATCAGGTGCAGAGCATAATATTGTTCTTAAACATATTATAGAACAAAGTGTACAATGGCAAACACCTCTTGTGATAAATTTTATAGACTTTCAGAAGATTTTTGATAGCATGCACAGAGACAGTCTTTGGAAAATTATGGTGTACTATGGAACACCAGCAAAAATAATTAGCATAATCAAGGATCTATATCAGGGATCGGCAACCTTTGGCAAACGGCCTGTCAGGGAAATCTGCTGGCAGGCTGGGACAGTTTGTTTACCTGCAGCATCCGCAGGTTCAGCCGATCGCAGCTCCCACTGGCCGCGGTTCGCCGTTTCAGGCCAATGGGGGCTGTGGGAAGCGGTGGCCAGCACATCCCTCGGCCCGCACTGCTTCCCGCAGCCCCCATTGGCCTGGAACGGCGAACTGCGGCCAGTGGGAGCTGTGATTGGCCGAACCCGTCGACACTGCAGATAAACAAACCATCCTGGCCCGCCAGCAGATTTCCCTGATGGGCTTCGTGCCAAAGGTTGCCAGTCCCTGATCTATATGATAAAGATGAATGTGCAGTCAGAGATGGTGACATCATCAGCTCATGGTTTGCAGTGACAACTGGAATAACACAAGGGTGTATTATGTCCCCACTCTTGTTTGCACTGGTTATTGACTTGGCGTGAGGAAAGTAACTGCGGAAGGCAACCGAGGAATTTTATGGACAAATGATAAAGCATGATGAGCAAATGATAAAGGATGACCTCATTTGTGGTGATGACATTGTCTTGTGTAGTTTAACACATCACTTAATGGAAGAAAAGACCCAACTTTTGGCAGGTACAGCAAAACAAGTTGGTTGGTTTATCTACAAGGGGAAGACAAATTATATGGCCATTACTGTCCCAAAAGTAATTATCAGAGTGGATGACAAAACACTAGAGGAAGTCATTTTACCTATTTGGGGACTGAGATATGCAATGATGGTAACATCATGCTAGATGTCAAGCAACGAATATCAAAAGCACCAAACAACTTTCATGCACTTGAAAATGTTTGAAAGTAGCAACATTGGCACTGATACATATGTACAGATTTTTAATACTGGCATCATGTCTGTCCTCCTTTATGAGGCAGAGTCATAGACATCTACAACAGAAATTGATAAGTTCCACTCATTCCAAAATAAATGCCTGCAGAAGTTCGTCAGAGTTCATTAGAGTTTCTTGCAATATCAGAAATTCTACGCAGAGCAAACCAATCTAAAGTATCAAATATGGTAAGGAGACAATGATGCATGTATTTAGGACATGCCACCAAGACTTCCACGGCAAGTGATAACGTGGATGCCACCTGGAAAGAAACAGAGAGAGGGCAACCTAGCGAAATGCAGAACAGAGAAAAAGAAGTCAAATTCACCAACGTGACACTCAGAAACCTGAACATACCAGCACAAGACTGAAATAAATGGTAGAAATTGGTGGACTCTCTATGCATCTGTGGATGCAGGAAGATACAGAAAAGAAAGAAGATATTAATGTGTGCGCGCGCATACACACGTGTGCGTGTTTTGACATGAGATACCTTGCTACATCAATGCATTCTAGAGTTCATACAGTCATTTAGTTTGCCATCAACTGATGGAGTTAGTCTTTTTATTCAAAACCATACATATCTATTCCACATTCCAAGTCTAGGTAGCATAAAATTCAGCCAAATTCTTATGATGGTATATTTTGATAAAAGTAGCAATAAGATGAAAAATAAGAAGAAATTACATTAAAGAGATGTGTGAAGGGAACAAATCAGTGGAGAATCATGAAGACTAGCTTGAAGGCTTTATATAAGATTCTGAAACAGAGGTGGAGTCAGTTGATGGCTGTTGAGAATGTAGCAAAGTGTTCCTGCTGTCAGACACATATGAGGAAATGATCTCCCACATTTTTGGAGATAGTTTGTTGCATATGGCATGCTTATTTCCTGATTCCTGGTAAAGTGGAGAGGAGAAAAAAAAAAAGGTTTCCTGGACATATGTCTCTGGCTCAAGCAAAGTTGATTCTACTGGGTTCTGAATCAGATTAAAATTAGCTACAAATAACCAGGGAAACTTGCAGTCTCACTCACTCAGTTTTGTGTTTAACAAGAGAGAGCTCAGGCCCCTATACAGTGACACATTTAAGCAAATAAAAAGGTAAACACATGCGTTAGAACATTGCTGAACAAGGTTGGATGGAAGCTCATGCTTTGCCATGAGGCCCGAAACATTTCAGCGTCCTTGATGCCTGAAGCCTTTTGCTCGGTCAGAAAGAAGTCTGTAGGCTTGCTCTTTGTGGAAGATGCTGTTTTTCCAAAATACATTTTTGAGTTAGTTGTCCCAGATAATTATGGTCTGACTGCTTTATGCGGGCATCAACAGGCTGATTTACAGTCCACCCACACAGCAGCACAACTGCCTTTCATGAGCCGGCAGAGAGAGCTTTTTATTATTTGATAGTAGTTTGGTTTATCTGGGGGAATGATGCAAATACAAACAGGAGGCTGAGCTCTCAGAAAAATTCAGGAAGCATCCTTCAGGAAGGGGTGTTATCAAAGTCTCCATGCTGCTGTACACATATAAATGCTCCCTCTTTTGTTCCTGCAGGACTCCAAAGAATAAAACCAAAACACAAAGCGGAGGAGGCACCACTGAGTGAATGCAACAGTGTTTCCTTAATCCATGTGGATCAAAAACATGAACGTTTTGATTCTGTAAAGAATCTTCCTCAGCATGCTGGATTAATCACATGGATTAATAAAACACTGTTGCATTCACTCAGTGGTGCCTCCTCTGCTTTGTATTTTCTTTTTTTAGTCTTTGGAACCCTGCAGGAACAAAAGAAAGAGAATTTATATGAGTACCATAGGCACTGGGTCTTTGATAAAACTCCCCCTGTTTAAGGTATGTTTCTAAATTTTTCTGCATACCAAGAGGTGTCTTGAATTTTTCTATGTGCTAAGCCCTTGGTTTGTTTTAATATTTGTATTGATCATCTTGAGCTTCAAAATCTATGTACTGTGGATTCCCCCCCGCCCCCCCGTTCCTGATTTAAGAGAGTGATACAATTAAAATCATACACTGGAACACTCAGAATTTAAACTGTGTTGTCGTGCAAAAACTACATGTCATTTCAGTCACTTGCAAAAGAGTGGAGGTTGTGGTCAGGGGTCCTTTCAGAGAAATGCTCAACTCTAACGACTTTCAGATCCATGGTGGAACTTGCTAGAAGTTGAGGCCTTAAGGCTGGGAGGTGCTGCCCTTCCAATACAGATATTTTTTCATTCTCATTCTACATATTCATGCATTTTATATAAAAAATACATACACTTAAAATATATCCTAGTGCTATGGATGTAACAAATTGTGAAGCCATGTGATAAGCTGCAATTCTCATGTATCTTTGATCGCGTCACCTGTACTCTGTCTTCAACTCCCCTTAGTTTTTACAGACGCCAACCTCCACAAAAGTATTCCCTTTTGTCTCTCAAATGTGGAATTCACTTCTCCCTCCCATTATACTGGCCCAAGGCCCAATATGGGCAATATTCAGTCTCGCACCAGTGATGATAGGTTAAATGTCTATATCATTACCCATGAGAGATAAAAGCTGGAGCCCTGATATCATTTGGAAAAGGAAGTTCCCCAGCAACCCAGTAGAACACACACACAACTTGCTTCTTGTCTTGGCTATCCTGATGTATGTGGCTCTAAAGTTGACACTTTTATGTACAGAAAAACTATTTTAGAGGTGTTTTAGATTTCAGTTTTAATGTTTGTCACTCTGAACTCTGTACAGTGGATACATGTTAACTATGATGCATGGTTTTGAAGTCAGAGGAATAAAAAATAGTCCAAATTAAAAACTCTCTAAAATAGCTCTTCTGTATAACATGTAGCATACACAGAATGTGGGTTGTAATATAAAGATTTTTATCAGTGTTCTGTTTACCCACTGATTTCCATGGGTTTGCACTGGTGTAGCTGAAAAATCTTGCCCATCATCTTTTAGCATATGGAAACTTCACCTATGGGGACCACTAGGTTAAGCTGAGAGGACCAAGCCCTTATGGAAGGGAACTTGGTCTGATATAGCTGTCAGACATGCATATGAATAGGAAACCCATGCCTTCAGTCCCCTGAATACCACTAAAAGGTGTATCTTGGTATCTGACTCTAGGTTATCTGCTCAGTAGGTGACGTTCCTTCCTAGGGGATGTAGGTGCCATCACAAACCAGTCTGTGTTGTAGCATAGTAAGTTTCTATTTATGAGCTCTTTGTGTTCCCCTTTAATAATGAGTTAGGGATTCTGACTCCAAACCAGAAAAGCACTTAAACCCATGCTTAAGTACTTTGCTGGAGATTGGGTCCTCCATTCTTTTGGGCACCCATGGTATAAGGCCAAGAGTTTTAAAAAATGGATGCCTTAAGGTAGGCTCCTAAATCTATATTTAGGCACCTCATGATTCTCAAGTGCTGAACACCCAGCAGCTTCCATTTTCTTCACTTGTTTATGTAGTCACAGCATTTTAGGTTAATCGAATTGGTGAGTTCCATCCTCCAGATGCTAATCAATCTTAAAAATCCGTCTCTAAATACAGTATTTCCTGTGTGTTCAGTCCAGCTCTATTTGCAGCCAAAGGCCTGAAGGCCATTGTGGTGCTGGAATTGTACCTTTAATATCTACTACAATTATTAACTGACTGTCTGACCTGTATTTAAACCATTGGTCTTTATTATGACATAGCAAAACCCACTTTGAACGAACAAACCAACCAATCCCCAACCTTTTTTGCTTTATTTCTGTTGATATACTGATTTGATAGGTCATTGTAGCCTAAGAGAATTAGAGCAAAGTGGTTCCTCTGTTTCTGTAGGAGTTTGTGTTGCCAGCTCTTGCAATTTTAGCATGAGTCTCACTGTAATTGATATTTTGCTTAAAGCTCCAGCTACTGGAGGCAATTGACTACAAGAGAATCTCAGCTTTCATTAAAGGAGAAATTAACTTGCTAGCCTTTATGGTTGCAGAGCAAAGCTTGCAAAGGAGACCCGAATACAAACTAAAGGCTAATGAACCATAAGGAAATAAAAGGAACCTAACATTTATGATTTTTCTAAGAAATCTTATAGTTTTCAAGCCAATCTGATGCATTTTTGGGGCTTCATGATTTTTGAGTGTTTGGGGTGATAATACTGGCATTTCAACATACAGCACCCACCTGAGCTCTGAGGAAGCTGTGACAGGAGAAAGACACACACACCAATACCTTGTAATAGACCCTATAAGGGCTGTTATTGCCTTTCAAACAGGGGTGCTAAGCTGTTGTGATTTTGGGACAGGTCAGGGGATTTTTATCCTCCCAGGCAATCAGACTGAATTTTGCGGGTGAAGATAGGGTGACCAGACAGCAAGTGTGAAAAATCGGGACAGGGGTGGGGGGTAATAGGTGCCTATATAAGACAAAGCCCCAAGTATCGGGACCGTCCCTATAAAATCGGGACATCTGGTCACCCTAGGTGAAGATGTGAGGGATCGTAGGTCTCAAACATGGGCCCAAGCATCAGCCTTGGGGGAATCCACACATGGTGAGATGCCCACTTGCCTCTCACAGTTTTAATGCCCACAGTGATACTGTCATGGCTGCCAACATTACAAGTTTTTTGCTCACTGCACAAGATGGTTTCCTTCCATAGTTTCATCTCAGAAGCAGACTTGAGTGGGTGTGATGGAAGGACTCAGTTATCCATCAAAACATAACCTGATCAATCCCAAAGCTGACGCTGCTCACACCCTGTTGGATAGATTGTAATGGCTCTTACAGGATCCATTCCAACCTGGTGGTTATGTCCAATATGTCCAGTAATTTCTGGACTGAAGTGCTCTTGGTTATACTCAAGGTGTAAGGGGATACGATAGTGTGATGACTGGTGCATATGTTGCCTCTCTGCTTCCTGCTTATTTTGTTTTTGTTTTGTTTCCTGGTTCTTGCTCCCTGAACTCAATGTTCCTGTTTAAGGCTCTCTGTGTGTGCATAGCATTGGGTGTGGTGCAGCTACTATGGGTCAGGTGCTACATATCTTCTGTTTGGACTGTTGTCATGTTTTGTTCAGACTGTTGCTGACTCTGGTTCAGGGTTATTATATGTTTTGATTGACAACCTATGTGTATGTCTGGCTTCAGGGTTTTTTTGGGTGTGGGTGTGTTTTTGGATTGCTGTTCTGGGGTGTATCAGAACGTACCATTATGGCGACAAGTGCTTCTATTCTGCAACCCATGCTGCCTGCACACCCTTTATCATGATCTATCTATGTTTGCATCTTACAGCACTGGCCAACAAAACATAAGGTTTTTTTAGGGCCAACTCAACATTGCATGGGAATAGGATGGCAGGGATAATAAAAACCTAATGCAATATTTTCTCCCTCCATTGAGAGATATAATAATTAAGTGCCAGCTAGCACTGAAAATAATGCTAAACAGACATTTGACCCTAATAATGTGAACTAACATCGGGGTGGTGTTTTTTAATAAAACCCATGAGAAAGGTAGTTTTTAAAGGTTGGCTGCCCCCATTTATATGATAGACACCTGTAAGCATCCCACACCCCCAGCTCTATTCACCCAAACCAGATATTCCACTCACGGGTTTCTCTGGCAGTGTGGTGCTTTTTACAATGTGGACAATGACCACTGGGAAGTGGGAACTACCAGGAGAAGGAGGAGGTCGTCAGGACCCTGATTCAGGCAAGCATGTAAGACTGTCCATCTATTTTCAGGAAAGCACTTCAATGGCATTTACACATGCTTAAGCACTCTTCCTGAAAAGGGATGATTCCCAAGGCCTCACTTCATTTCTATTTATGACCTACACCTGGCCTTGAAATGATGTCTCTGGAGGTGAAAGGTGAGGGCAGAGGTAATTACGTGGGTTCCATGGAGTCCTACAGTGTTGCCTATGGCTACCTTCATCTTTAATAAGGAAGTGTGGCACGTCGTATTTGCAATTCTCAACGTGTGATGCTCTATCTTGGTTGGGGCTGACTGCACCTCCATATCAAAGATGAGGGCAGCTGCAATTTCCTCCATTACATGCAAATTAGCTTCAACCCTAAAGCTCCTGGCAGGGTGCCAATGTGGCCCTCTTTGGCTAAATTTTTATTCATCTGGGTTAAAGCATTAACCCCTTTGCTTCAAAGACCTTTATTTAGTCACAATGTTTTCAGCATTTTCCAGACAAATATTTTTTAAAAATCTCTTAAAGAGATGTTTTTCTTTATTTACTATGATGAATCACGAGTAGTGCTATAGTTAAATGAACAATCAACAAATAAAGAAAATAATGGAATCCATTCTTGTTCCTACTGAAACATTACTATAAATGCTACTTCACAAATGCCATTAAAATGCATGTCAGGAATTTTCCTTGGCTGTCTATGCCTTCTTTTAAGATCATTCAACTACATAATGACTTTTAAAGATATTCTTTTTGAAGTGGAAAAACTTTGTTCACAGGCTAGCTGAAAAAGATATTCATGGATTTTCAATGCAAGATTTTAGGAACATCTTAATTTTATTACTCTGAATGATTTTTTCAAAAATAGTTAAATTGAACTATGGGTTTGTGTTTCTGTGTTTCCCATATCTTTTATTTACTAAGAATGATTTTAAATTAAACATCACTATAAATCAACTGGCAAGAAAATCATAGGCATGTATTCTTTCATTTTGCATTTTATTCTGGGCACATACATGTTTTGTTTTCAAAATCACATTTGATACATTTTTTCCCTCTAAAACGAATACAGCTACTTAGTTGCATTCATTTCTCTGTGAGTACATTCACAGATTTGCAAACTCTTTGGAACCCATTATTTGAATTCTGGTTCTGACTTGAAAAGTGACTCTGTAGAAATGGGATTTTGGGATTCTAAGTTCATTGTGTTGCACTGATTTCCACTTCCAATTTGCTCATTTGCTGCAAATAAAAAGATGTTTTCTTTCTAGCTATGAGCCCCATGAATTCTCCCTGGCTTCTCAGAGTCAAGATGTATACTTCCCATATTGAACGTCATCACTAGCAGTAAAAGTTCAGCGAGCTTAGTTAGGCCCTTAGCTACACCTGTGCAAACATATTGCCTTCAGATTATGTCCTCAGTTAACATGTCCACAAACCCTCTGATGGCTAATGAGGTTGCACAGATACTATCCAAGTCATAGTCTGAAGACACTGGGGTTGCACAGGTAACACTGAAATTATTGAACTTTGCCTACAGAACCTTTATGACTGCTCGTGAGATACAAGATAAAAAGATCCCAGAGGGACTATCAGAACCTAGAGTTAGTTTCTGGGCTGGCAGTTAGAAAAAATATTGCTATATTTGCAATATAGCAAATGAAAAATATCATCATCATCATGGCAAATCCCAGAGAGATCTTTGCAGATGGAGTGCCACCTGGATCGGCCCAGTCTCTAACTAGGTCCTTAAGATGGTCTGGCTGGATATTCAGTTTATGTTCATCTTTGGTGATCTTATCATGCCACTAAAACTTTTGGCAACCATGGGATCACTGGCCTTGTAGTGGCATTCCTTGGTAAATACACTTTACAATTTGTAATTGAAGCAATATAGCAATTGCAATTCAATATCCCCTTGTTGTTTTGGGTTGAGACAAGAAGAACAAAAGTCCCTGATACACCTTCTTTAGATTATTAATTATTTTATATACTTATATCATGTCTCCTCTTATTAGTTTCCTTTTTAAGGGAAACAATATCAATTTTCAGTTTTGAGGCTCTTTATCATTCTTGTTGCCCTTCTCTGAACCCTCTCTAATTTAACAGTATCATTTTTGTGATGGGGTGACCAGTTCTGCAAGCAGAGGTGGAGCCACATAGAGTGGAGCTCTGTCTTATGGTTCTTTGGTGGTCAATTTTTCATATAGATACCCATGCTGACCTTCACAAATGGATATAATCTTGTAAGTATTATTGGTAAAAGTAGCTTATTGTTCTGCACAATATATTTCACTTTTGTAGTCTCTGAAGTTGTTCTCCATCAAGATTTCTTAGCTGCTCGGGATTTTTTTCTTCAGTAAAAATGGACAGATGGTATGGTCTATTATTTTATTGGTATTCTGCGTTTGTGACATTGCTTGTCTGAGAAAGGGAAAAGCATGACCCAGTGGCTTGTTTGCAATGTTAAAATATCCATTATGGGCTGTCATGATTAAGCAATGTGATATCAGCCCTTGTGAAATGGTGTCTCTTTGAGAAATCCAGGTGAGGCGGAAAACTTTCTTTGCTTCTCTTAAATCCCATAAGCATGGGAACAGTGATTTTTGCCTGTGGAAGGCAAGAGATTCCCTTGAAATATTCATCTCTCAACCACAGTCAAAGTTAGTCAATTCCTATAACGTTCTTGAAGAGTCCTCTTATTTTATCATAGCCTGTAGTCAAAAGGACCTCTAAGTAAACCAAAGGGAACATCATTGAGATGATAAACAATCCCATTGGGAGTCCACATTGGCTTGGGCTGAAATGGTAACAATATGGTCATTGAAGACTTTTTAGGGTATGTCTACATGGCAAGCAGAAACCCACCACAGCAATTCTCAGAGCCTGGGTCTACAGAATCAGGTTTGCGCTACAGTGCTGAAAATAGCTGTGTAGATAGTCATGCTTGGGCTCTGAAAACCACCCCCTTCCCTGAATTTCAGAGCCTGAGCTCCAGACCAAGCCCAAACAGCTATATTGCTGTTTTAAGTGCAGTAGCACAAGCCCAAGTCTATAGGCCTAGGCTCTGAGACTCGCTGCTATGAGTTTCTGCTTGCCATGTAGATGTATCCATAGTTTTGTTTCATCACAAAATGCTCTCAGAGCTTTAAATGCTACGGGACAAATCCTGAGGTCTTTTCTCAATTTAGTTTGGTCTTTACCTAGGTAAGACTCACTCTGATATAAATGACTGAGTGAAAATTGCAGGATTTGGCCAAATATGTGGTCATTGAGGTCTTGGTGACTTGTATGTCTCAGTAAGCACCTTTGCTTGCCTCAGTGTTATTTATACGTAAATCAGGGTACTTCAAAAAGGTGGGTAATTAACATTAACCCCCATTTTATAGAAGGGGAAACTGCTGCAGAGAGGTTAAGTGACTTGTCCTAGGTCACACAGTGAGTCAGCAGCAGAGCCAGAAACTGAACCCAAGTCAGTCTGCCAACCTCTGGCATGCGGCTCGCCAGGGTAAGCACCCTGGCGGGCCGGGCCAGTTTGTTTACCTGCCGTGTCCGCAGGTTCGGCCGATCGCAGCTCCCACTGGCTACGGTTTGCCGCTCCAGGCCAACGGGGGCGGCGGGAAGCGGCGCGGGCTGAGGGATGTGCTGGCCACGCCTTCCCGCTGCCCCCATTGGCCTGGAACGGCGAACCGCGGCCAGTGGGAGCCGCGATCGTCCGAACCTGCGGACGCGGCAGGTAAACAAACTGGCCCGGCCCGCCGGGGTGCTTACCCCGGCGAGCCACGTGCCAGAGGCTGTCGACCCCTGACCTAGGTTTTCATACCATGCTCACCACCACAGATTTTTAGTGAAGGAGACTGAGGCCTCTTCCTCATTCCTTATCACATTCCCTTTCTATTGGATCATCTCTCTCCAATAATATTGTACCTAATTGCGACACATGAATTGTGGATTTATGGGCTGTACCCATTATATACACTCTAGCTGTCTATATTTTCATCAGTTGTATATAATTATATGCATGCCTCTTTATAAATTATTTGCAACTTGAAAATTCCCACCAATGTGCATTTGAGAAGTTTAATAATGACTGACAATTGCTTGATACCACCATATACTCTTTGTATAATCAAGAATCCAAATTTTTGTGTAATAAAAAGATATTTCCTTCTATAGAAAAAATTAGTCAAGATTTCTTTTCTAATTAGATGCCTAAAAAACGTTCCTTCCCCAAGTGAAATATGCTTAGTGGTCTTCACTGAGCTTTTAAGTCCATTTGATTTGCACAATAGCTTACCATCGGTGATCTTAGGAGGTGAGTGTTTACTCAGAGGCCCAAGACTAAATCTTCAAGGAGAATGCACACTGGAGGTTTTCAATACAAATTCATATAAATCAAGCACTCAGACAGAGAGAAGTGTAGTGCAACCTGCATTCTGGGTATTTACACAATGCACCTCACTTGCACAAGAACAGAAGAGGTCTGTTTTAAAGCTCTAAATTGCCAATCTTTTATGTGCACTGAATTCATCATTTTATGAAAGGGGGTGAGAGGGTTGGTGGTGAGATTAAAGGAGTGTATTAGTTTATTAAGAATAAGTTGTTTTAATGTTAAAAGATTTTAAAATTCAATGTGTCTGTACTTTTCAAACAAAGTAAAATGCTATATAATGTACCGTGTATTAGGAATTTCAAGATTCTTGAAAAGGGATACAGCTTGCAGCACAAAAATCCAAACTTTTGTTAATGTATAGGCATTCATCATCGGCTGTTCATTAACACACATATTGCTAATGCCTGGCAATGGGGCGAACATTTTTCTGGAGTGGGGTCGAAAAACTAATTATTCACCATATGGTGGCTGGCTCAGCAACAATTGCTGAAGCCATGGAAGCAAAAGGAAGTTGGCTGGTTGATTTCTTTGGGCAGTTTGCACAGTGATGACTCTCTTGACACATGCCATTCATGTGGCCTCTGAATAACAGATGGGCTAAGGCTGGGAACTGTGGAAAAATCATGGCAGAGATCTGGTGGCAGCCTCTGTCTTTTTATCCTTCAGAATGACTTTGGGTCACATGGTCTGTGAAAATAACAAGCAGGGGATTGTACTCTGAGGATTTCCCTGCTTCTTTCATAAAGCCAGAGTGTAATTTTGACTGCCTTTTCGTATTTTGTTTATTAAAGGGATCAGGGTTTTAGATGAAAGAGATTACTTGGTTTGTGGTAGGGGCTTGTGCTATGGCAATGACACTCAGCTCATTGTTAGCAGGAAAAATGCTGGCAGTTTGATAAGGGATAAGAAAATGGAGGGGGTTTAAATTAAAATTTAAATTACTCCTTATTTGTTCTCTTCTCATTTGTAAATCTCACATAGGCAAGTTAAGATAAGAGCTGCTTTAGATTCAGAATACTCAAACCTGAAATGAGTTAGTGTTTTTTCCAGAGGAGCTTAGGAAGGGAGGATAAGATTAATTTGAACATGCTGCACTTGCAACTTGTGTGCTTTCTGGATTTTACATTGTCCCAAAGACGTAAAAAATGGGGAAGGAGGTGAAAGTTGCCAACAGGAGATTTTCTGGGCTTTTTATGCCTTCTAAAAAAAAAAATCAGATTAGTTTGAATTGTTGATTATAAGCAAATTAAATTTTAATTAACTGTGGTAGATCATGGCAGCTCAGATCAGAACTTTCTTCTATCTCTTCCTACATGACTGTTCTTAGCAAAAGGAAAAGGAAGTGTGCAATACAGGAATTTACAGTGCCGTTCTTTTACTGTATTTATTCAGAGTTACCACTCTGATGCTGGTCATGCTGAGTATCACTTACCTTGGTTATAAAATGAGAAAGTGGCCCAAAACTGAATATCCAAAAAGTCTGTATCCACACCGAAATTTTGTAGTTTGAGCCTGTTTCTTTAAAAAAAAAATGGCTTCCAAATGGAAAGGTAGTATGCAAGGTCTGGGCTCAGGACCCTCATTTTTTTCACTCTGTGTGTGTGTGTGTTTCCCCAAACACAATGAACCACAAAATTCTCTGATCATGTTTAAATGGTAGCATTACAGAAAAGAATATCTCTTGTAGATTCAAACTCAAGGTTCAAACAATACAAAATAAATAATGAAGTGAATATTTTTGTTGTGGAGTGACATTATTTATTGTTCATAAGTTTTCAGATGGCTGCTGAGCATTAATGTAAGTGTTTATTAATCCTAAAAGTTTCACAAGTTTTAGCATGAACAGCTTTTATCTGAAAAGTATGATCTCTCATGTGTTAATGATTCTTCTGTTTAAAAAGTTTATCATCCAGTCAAAGACAAGAAACAATATCATGTAACTTCTGAAAGTCACACAGAGGTAGAGTGGAGTCACATGACACAGCCCATGCTCTACACACACACAGGTTTACATTTGCTCACATAAATTAGTTGATGAAATCTTAAGAATAATTAATACATTTGTAAAAATAAGGATTGATACACATGCAGAAAAAAGGGTTAAATTCACAAGTATTATTTGCAATGGATAATTTGTCCAGCTCTAATTCAAACTCTTTTTGGCATTCCTGTAACTTAAAAATATCTCTGCTTCTTAAGGGGGCCTTTAGCCTGTTGCCCTTACTCAAAATGAGTACCAATTACTCTCAGATAATTCTACTGAACTGAATTGGGACTATTTGCAAGAGTAAGTACTACTGATTGTAAGAATTATAGTATTGAGTAGTGGGGGGGGGGGAGGGGGAAGGAAGCAAAATACTTAACTTGTTTCAAGACTGAACTTAATAAGTTTATGGAGAGCCTGCTATGATGAGATTGCCTACAGCAACATAGGACCCACCAATGGCTGGAGATGGGACGCTAGATGAGGAGGGATGTGAAAATTGCTTTTGATTACTATGATTTCAGGCAAGAGATGAGCAATAGGAGCAGAAAAATTCCTAGGATGGAAAGATCCTACATTTTTCTAAATATCTTTAGTAATAAAAGAGGGGAAATAGGATAATATATGCTAAAGATCAGCAAAACTGATTCTAAACAGGAGGTTTTTTTCCAAGTTTTCCATGAGGTGTGTATAGCAACTTTGCTTTGAGCTTTTTGCTTTTTAAAAATGTTCATTTCACGATGACCTTAACATTCCGATATAGCTTTTTAAAAAGGTGATAGCTGTGTTTGTTTTAATAACTATCAGTTTTATAAAAGAAGTTGTGTTGGAAAAATGCAAACATTTTGGATAAAAATAGTTATTGAACAAAAAAGTCAGGTATTAAAACATTTACATTTAGGGTGACAAGAAATCTTAAGTTTTTCTATTATTTTGTATTAAGCTTTTTTTTTTTTCAAAACATTTTCCCAAGAATGTCTCTCCTTTCTGCTATGTATAGATGATTTAGTTCTACACCAAGTCCTACCTAAGTGACCAGCAAACTGACTACATCATATCCTTAATTAGCCCTAAATTCCAAGGAAATCTTTTCTTTTTATATGTTGAGGCACAAGAGTGTTTACATCCTTCATCTGGGAAGTTGGGTGAATGCCCGACTGGGAAAAACATCCATATCTATATGAATTGGCATAAATGATGGGGATGCATCAGTCCAGGCTTATCTGGCCCTGTTACCCAGGGTTTTCAGAACTCAGAGCAATGGTAACTTTACTGTTTTTCTCCAGACAGTGTCAGGAATAAATCAATGGGGACACAGTTGCTCCATCTAATATATGATCGACACAAACCAGAATCCTTGTACCTAAAACTACTTTTTATTAGATTTTAAACACACACACACATGCTGTCGCAGTAGGTTCAGAGTATCTCAAAAATATTTATATTTACCAAAAATTAAGAGATGGTTTTGAAGAATCAACAGCCAGGCTTCAGGGGGTCCCTGCCTTCCGTCTAGCTGCTGAGGAACTTAGGTGTCAGATCCTCGCCCAAAGAAAATTTCCTTGGACTGCTCCAAAAGCACTATTTCTAACTAAACTTTTTATAAATTTTTTCCAAACAAAGCACATAACTCATAATAGCCCCATATAGGCTAACAATTTCCCTAGCAACAACCAATAACAATTCATTATTTTCCTTATCAGCAAAGCATTTCTAGTCATAACAACAATGAAACTTACATGTCAGAGGCACCTAAAACCAAAGCTGTCCAAACATTCCTTCTGTTTTCATGGAACCTTAAGTCCCTGTCCCAACCTCTGGTTCTGATTAGCAGAGCTGCAAACATGGCCTGGTCTTTTCAGGGTCCTAAAAAGATTATCCCTAGCAGTGTGATGTTTGGGTCTCAGCTGGCAGTGGTTGAACATACAAAATGGCTGACTGCAGTACTGTCAAATTCTGGGGTACATGCAGGAATAACAAATTTGGGGGCTACAGCTCAGGCCTGGTATCCAGAGTTTGCTAATTTGTCCACCCCCCTAAATCATTGCACAGACCTTTTCAGTCACTTTGTTGGGCTGATGGACTCATCCATTTGGATAGTATATGTTGTTTATTCTGTTGGTAGGCTAAAATACATTTTACCCTAAGAACAGCTGAACTTAATTACTCTCCCCTTAATTAATATGCATCTTTTGTAGATTATATAAACTAAATTCATTTAAATGGCGGATAAAGTAAGGGGACAGATGGTGATTAAAAGTTTCCAAGTGTTAGTGCAGTTATTTAAACTTTCACTGTGTGTATTCTTTATATTTGCCAATATACAGAGCAATATAAATATGAATATAGTTTTTTCCAGGAGTAATGCCCTAATGTTGCCTGAATGATCCGTGTTTCTACTTCAGCAACCTCATTTGTGAACCAACATTTATTATACTTTTTTATAACCTTCTGCTTTGTTACCATCTATCCTGTGCTGAAACTAGTAATCACGTCATTAACTCAATATATCTTTGGAAATTCTATATTGTCATTCTTCTGTCGAGTGATAGTAGATTTCGGGACCTTGAAAATCAATTTTCCATTGGAGGAGAAATCAATTATATGGCCTTTGGGTATTTTCTTAGTGTAATGTGTTTTATTCACACAATATACATAGTTCTTTCAAAATATGTGGTCAAACAACACACAGGCAATCTCCTCTTTCATGAATCTCAGCTAACGCACCAATGCCTGGTTCCCAGGAAGCAAGCCTTCCCCAGCAGTTGGCTGTAGTTAGAGAAATTAAGGCCTAGTGCAAACTTTCCAGCTGTTTGCAACAACTTCCCTCAAAAGAAAATACATCACAAAACTAAAAACAATACAACAATACAATCTCTTCCAAGACTGAACAGGCTAAGAAAAAGTTGCTAAAAATGCTAGTAAAATTATGTGTAAATTATATTTTAGGGGTCCATAACTCAGGTATAAAACGTTGCTCTGAACTTACACAAGCCATTAATTTGTCATCCGTGAAGAATATTTGCTTTTGTAACATTTTATTAAATCACTTTAGGCAAGATTAGTTCCATGAGGTTCACTTCAAAGTTAGACAATTAAAACTACATAAACACTTTTTGAAGGTTTTATTCCTAGCTCCACTCAGTCTTTTCCAATGTCTCCATGGTAGAGAAGTTTTCATGTGTGAATGCATGCATGGATTTTCACCTTTTTTTGAAAATGCTCTGTAGCCTAATTGTCTACATGTTTATATATATGTAAAGTTTGTACAAAAATGCTGGCATTTTAAGTGGCAGGAAGCACTTTTAGTTCTTGTCCCACATTGTAGTACAAAAAATAAATTGAACGAGTTCTCTTCCTCATGTTTCTTACAAGTGTCACTGATTAAAACCAAAAAGGAGCGGCAAGTATCCGTGGTTATTGAAAGCTCCTTATAGCAAAGTATTAAGACTCTGGGGTTTAATGCTTATCTGATGACTAGAGCTTTATTGATGTTTGTATAGTTATGAGTAGTCAGTTAGTGGGTGAACTTAAAGTATTATCCCACTGTCTCTTCTTTGGCTGTCCAAATCCTGATCAGGAATCTAGAGGAGATTTTTCCTTTACATTACGAATGTAATGAATGAAATTATGCAGTGATTTTTTTCCCCAGTGACTTTTGTTAAACTTTGTAATAAATCCAGGTGTTTTGTTTCATCTCTCTTATGGAGTCAGTAATGCTGGATCCCTCTTTTCCCATGGAACTGGGTTTGATGTTTTTGATAGGACCATCACTGAACTTGCTAGCTATTTAGCTTGGACCCCTGAAATACTTCAATTTTGCAGGCCAGAATGTCTGGTTATTTGAGTTTAAAGTGAGTTAGTTCAAATTAGCTACAAGTAGCTTGATGTGTAGGGACTTCTCATTGACACTAATAGGGTTAATCCTATTACAATACTGTCTACACTCCTGTGATCTTATAACCTTGTGCTCTTCCTAATGCTATATAAAGTCCTATTTTTTATTTGATCTTCTGGCCACCTTACACACACATCATTCAGCATCTGTCAGCCTCAGCTTTTTTGTATTGCCTGCAAAATTTTACATAAGAAAGCTCCCCTGTAAATATTTCTTATTATTTTTTTTAATATCTAGATAAACTTTCTTTATAATAGTGTGTTTAATGTTGTTCCACTTATGATCTTTTAATTTCCTTTCACAAGTACTGTGCTATATATGCTGTATGCATACTGGACCGCATGAAGCTGTAGGATCATCTCTGGCTGTGCACTTCAATTTTAGTGAAACTATGCAAGAAACAGCTAGTAGAGCACAGCAAAATAGCAGTAGTTTACTTGTGACAATACGGGCTGCAAGGGGACATTCCCTACAATCACATATATGGCACAGGCTGGGACTTATACTTAAATCAGAGTAAAAGTTAGCAGCAGGTTGACTTTAAGTGAGTCGATGACCTCGCCTAACCAAAATTTATGGTACCACTGTGTGACATTGGGATTTTGTATGGATTGTATTGTTACTTATTGAAAGTTGTATTTGACATGCTTCCTTGTGCTTCAAATGTTTTATCCTCAGAGTTCTGCTGGAATTAGCCAATATTCTCCAACTCTGAGTGATCCTGCTTGCAACTCTAGAACCACTAAGAACAGCAATGGATACAGCAAGATGCTGCTGATCCTTTGAGGAATGGACCTGTAGTCACAGAAAGAGACAGACCAAAAGTAGCTAAGGGGAACACTCCCTTGCAAATTGGAATAGAAATAATTAGCACCTTGGGAATAGGGTGGTTTTTCACACACTCTAGACAGGGCAACCCTATATCAGTTAGATAAGCAAAAATGTCACATGTATTACTCTGGCTCCTTAAATGAGTTGCTTTGTTGCAGCTCATTGAGTGAGCCATGACAGTCAATGGCACAACAGAGGCACAAAGATCCAAAAATCACATGATGGCACAGCAGACTTTCAGACACTTCTCAGTGGCCACACTGAATGCAATGGAGGAGATGCGTGTTTTGATAGGTGGCTGCTTTGAAGTAGAGCCAAATCCATGCTGCAGTGGGTTAGAATGCCAATATATCTTGTCTACTATATTTGTAGATTAAATGCTCTAGGTTAGGTCCATCTCTAATTCATTCAAGATATAAATTAATCTTGTCCAATCATCTTTCGTCATGGCTCTCTTCCATGAGATTTTGGGTCTCAATTCTGCAATCATCTGCTTGCAACTGGAACGCTGTCCCTCTACTGAGTCCCATTGCCTTAGATGTGAGACTTTGCCCACATGGATCCAGTTGCAAGGTAAGGACTGTATTTTGCTGTAGCCACCTAGCACAGACACTAATCAGAGCAACAACTGTTTCCCATGACACAAAAGCTGTCTCTGAAGTATCTAGTGCCTGCTAAAGAAACCCTCACACACGCTAAGATGGAACAAAAAAGCGGGGTTAAAAACTTGGTGTTGGTGTAATAGCGTTGGTCCCATGATATTAGCTGTCTCTCTGGGTTAAAGTCAAACATTTCAGTGTTTTGTGATGAGAAAAGATTTGTTCTCGGTGTTCTATTGATATGTATGTTAAGAAAGTGTTTTTGTTTTCACAGAATACTCAATTATTGTTTTCTTGAAAGAGCTATTTCTATTTTTTTAAAGAAAAGAATATAAAGGGGAGGGGCTTGTTGCCTCTGATAGCTGAAAAGTGCCTGTGTTTGTAACTCTTTTATGTTGGCATTTTATCTTTGCTGGGAGAGTGTTGCACAAATTCAGATACTTACTAGTTCAGTGAATAAAGTCTCACTGCCAACACAAATTCCAGCTGTGAACATGTAATCAGTTCTTCTATGGTTCGAAAAGGAAAGTACCCTATGCCTAAATTTAATTTTCATGCATATTTGTCTATTTGGCTGCTCCCTCAAATTTTGCACAAATGCTACTTTGTAGCCAACACAGGAGCCTGTCCTTTTGTTTGAGCAATAATTACCCCATCCCAACACAGAAGTGACTATAGTATGTTACATTATGCCAAATTGATTTGTATTAATAATAACCTGAGTTAAAGCCAAATCCTTGCCCATGGTAATGTGGGACTGATTCCCTTGGGGAGTGGCTGTCTGCCAGAAATTTAGTTAAGAGGTGCGTGCAGCCTTTTTAAGGGTGACCTGAATTGACTGACAGCTCTAATGCTAAAGGGACACCCAGATGATAACCTCAGTGGAAGTCACACATCCCAGTCTGGGGTGTGCTGTTATGGTATATACAGCGCCGTATTATTGCCTAGGCCGACAAGGCCTAGGCCGGCAAATTTTCAGGGGCGGAAGCTCCCCTCCACGCCCCGCCCCCCTGATCCAGCTCACCTCCGCCTCCTCTGCAAGCTTGCTGCGGTGTCCTGTTTCTCTCCCCTCCCAGCGCTTGCGCCACGAAACAGCTGTTTCGCGGGGCAGGGAGGGAGGGGGGAGGAAGGGGAACGCCACGCGCTGGGGGAAGAGGCGGGCCGGGGCGGGGATTTGGGGAAGGAATCCAATAGGGTAAGGGAGGGGGGGGAGTTGGGGTGGGGACTTTGGGGAGGGGGTTGGAATAGGGGCGGGAAAGGGGTGGTGTCAGGGCGGGGCCAGGGCGGCAATTATTTCCCGGCCTAGGGGCGGCAAAATTATTAATCCGCCACTGGGTATATACTTGTGCCAAAGAAAAAATCTTCTCCTCTGGATACCAGTACCATCCTGTGAGTGTAAAGTCTAATTAGAATGGGCTATATAGATCTGGCCAAGCTCTATGTCATCTAGGAAATAGGGCTATGATTTGGTCTGCAGAGTGTTACAATAGGATTTTCAAAAGTGCTCAGCATTGGCCTACTAACTCTGCTTCCACTGAAGTCAATTTCATCAAATATAATTAATTAACCCCATTTTTCAATTAATAATTTTGTTGTCAAATTTGTTTTGACCAGCTCTTGTCCTTAGTACTGAAGACTGACTCACTTTTTTTTCAGAGGGAAAGGCTGTATTTTGTGTGCTCTTTCTGAGCTACTGCCAATCAGAAAAAAAACGGCATCTGTTATTTTCCCATGGGACTGGTTGTTACTATCTGTTGTTCAATATTTGTACCATGGTAGCAGCAAGAGGCTACAGTGAACATCAGGGCCTCTTTGTGCTAGGCACTTTGCAAGCACATACGATGACATTGGTCTTCTGCCCCAGGAGCTTGCAGTTGAGTTTAAGGTCTGGAGTTTCTTTAGCCACCGTAACCCCAGGCCCCCATTCACACAGTGGCAGCCACAGAGAAGCATCTCAGTATGTCTGCCTGCTGTAGTGTGATGGGAGGGCCACTTACCAAACTTCAGCCTCCACCAAAGACTATTCTGGATTCAGAGGGAGCTGGGGCTTTGCCTGTTGACACCCACCCCAGGCATCGGAGAGTGGAAGTCACCTGTCATCTTCCAAGGACAGCAAAGTGAAGTAGCCGATGACCAGATCAATCATTCACCTAAAAAAGACCACCAGTCAGGTTGGAATGATAAGGGTCATCATAGGGTTGGTTTTTCTGTCAAGCTTTTAAGCAGAGCACAATTGTTTGGGAACACAGAACCGTGTGTTCTAATTCCAATTAGTTAGGTCAGATAAGCTTTTGGCTGTTTGAACTGCACTTTCAATCTTCTGAGATCCCACCATCACTAGATGTATACATACTTTTGCTATGTGGGAGGTTATTTACTCTGTGCTGCTTTGCAATGGTGACACTTGTGTACTGTATGCTCTTATGTGCAGCTTGGCTGGGGTTTGCGTGTTTTTTATTTTATTCTCTTGTAGTCGTAGTTATGAAAACTGTTTACAGAGGAATCAATTATTATTTCTGTATGAGATTCACAAATGAGCAGAGAAATACCGGTGAGCTGTCAATGCTAACAGAAATAGCTTGCTGGAATATATACATGGCCTATCCCCCAACATGTACTCTGAATGTATACTCAGAGTGGCTCAAGTGCACATGACAGTCAAATTCAGTAGTGTTATGGTGACAAATTTACAAAAATGGGAAAGGATCCTGGTTGGGGATCAGACTAGGCCATCTACTGAAACTGGCTGCTGCTCCTGTCTAGATTTATTAGCTCATTATAGTCTTATAGATCATCGTCATTATTCCAAGTGTGTCTGCATAATTCAGGCATCATCAATGGAATTCTTAATTAAGCTCTGATTGTAGAATATTTTTTTATTGGTGGTGAAGGATGATCCAGAAATACTACTACTGAATGTTGAGACCCTATATTGACTCCACAAGGCTGGCAGTTTGAAGAAATGTATGCAATGTTGTTGCAGCCGTGTCAGTCCCAGGACATTATCTCACCCACCTTCTCTCTCTAAATAGGAGAAATGTATTTTGACTTTTAACCAGAACAGATTTGATAAATTGGCTATTAAGGGTGCAATGGGATTGAGCCCTATTGATTTCAATACTAGTATATAAAGTTAGGGACGTGCTTAAATACTTTGCTGAACTGAAGCCAGAGTGTTCAACACCTTACTTGATCGAGCCCTGACAGACAGAGACCTGAAACCTCAGGAGATTATATTCATAGTGTCACTTTTTGAAGTAAAACCACAGAGCTGATGGAAGCTTTTCTGCAATATTTCAAAGAGAATTATTTGTCACTCTGTTTTGGGCGACTTTGCACTCTTCAGCTTTTGCTTTCCTGTGAAATTCGATTAAATAGCTAACTTCAGAATGAAAGCCTGCCAAAAATTCCAATTTCAAAGCCACCATTCACTTACTGTGAATTCCATTTTCAATTGAAAAACTGTCGGGCTCTGGGTTCTAGGTGGTCAGACCTGGTGGTTGGAGTGGTGGTGGAGAACAGGTACCAAGGGTTGAAGCCAGAAGTAGAGTTGGGACTGAGCCAAGGGCAGCACTGAAACTGTGGTCAGGGGACAGGCCCTGGGTCAGAACCAGGCTCAGAGTCTGTAGACAAGCCAAATAATGATTGTAGTTGGAGTCTGGATGCAGGCCAAAGATCGAAGCTGGGTTGAAGTCAGTCCAAGGGTCTGGGGGTCAGGAGGTGGGTGCAGGGCTAGAGTGGGTCAGGAACAGGGCTGGAGCGGGGTTGGAATAGGGTATGGACAAGGCTGAAGTGCATTGGAACAAGGCTTGGCCAAGGCTGGGGCAAGAACAGGGACAGGATTGAGGGCAGACTGGAAGCCTGGGGAGTCTGTAACATCGTGAGGCACCAAGAGGGTTTCTAGCTGTGTGATGCTGTTGCACAGACTAACTTGTGGGTATGTCAGTGAGAGTGGAATACTTGTGCTTGGGCTCTGTCCAAGAATAGATTGCAGCCGCATACCTGAGGGATGAGTAGGGTGACCAGATGACAGGAAGAAAATATCGGGACACAAGGGGGGGGGGGGGTCACTGGCGGAGCAAAAAAAACCAAAAAACCGAGTGCTGCCGGTGTAAGGACACAAACAGCTCCCTCTCCCAATTCCCTACTGTGACCCAGTGCTGCCGGCAGTCGGGGGCGGGAGCTGAGAACAGCCCAAGGCTGCGGGCAGTCAAAGGAGATTATGCACCCTTCCTTAGGTATGCATACCTTCAGCCTCTGGTTTTTAGGAGGGGGGGGGGAGGAGAGAAACCAACAGAAAACAGCTGAGTGCTGCCGGCAGTCAGAGGAGAAGAAAAAAAAAAGCCGAGAACAGCTGAGTGCTGCCGGCAGCCCGGCAGAGAAAAAAAAAAAAAAAGCGGAGTGCAGCGTCCCGACCGAAGATCAATCGGGACGCGGGACAAATGCCTAAATATCGGGACGGTCCCGATTTTATCGGGACGTCTGGTCACCCTAGGGATGAGTCACAGCAGGTTCTGCTTCACAGATGAGTCAGTGCACCTACTGAGGCTCTAAAGGCTGCCCCTCTCCCTACCTAATGGGAGGAGCCACTGAACCCAGGCATCAAATGATCAGGGGGACAACAAATGAAAAAACGGGGCAGAAGTGAGGGTCACAGGGTCAAAAGCAGGGATCCAGAGTGGGACACTGAGCAGAGAACCCCGGACAGTGCGGCTGCTCCTCAAAGGCACCTAGGGAGCCAGCGGATGTGGCCCAGAGGAACTCTGCCTGGAGATGTGACTTAAGGGTTGATTGGAAATAGGCCCCAGATGAGTCAGTGCAGCTGAGTGAGCAGCCCTGGTCTGGCTGTAGGCTTGGAAAAGGGACCTATTATCTAGTCATAAATTCATGAAACATGTCAGTGTGAGGCTGAAATGAGCTTATACTTGTGTTTGTAACAAAATGTGCTAAAAACAACCCCCTCAAATTCTGAATATTTTGTCTTTGGCTGTGGATTTTCATCTGCTTCTGTGCCCCAGAAGTATGCAATAGAAGTAAGTCCTGCAGTGACTGCCTATATTGTAGGTAGCACCACAGTGAAGCAGCAGCTGTATAGGGCTCTTAGCTCCCGCTCGGATATGGTTGGGAAGGGACAGGGATTGAGCAGAGGCTGGACTCCCTTTGACAGGTATGGGTTTGGTATGTCTCCATCAGTGCAGGGAGAAACTGGGAGGAAAGGTTGTGACGGGGCATAACAAGTTCCAAAGGCTGGAAGCTGAAGCTAGACAAATTCAGATTGGAAATGAGGACATTTTCAACAGTGAGGATAATTGGCCATCGGAGCACCTTAACTAGGGATGTGGTAGATTCTTCATCACCCGAAGTCTTTACATTAAGAATGGACGTCTTTCTAAAAGGTGTACTCTAGTTTCACTAGAAGCTGTGACTTGATGCAGGGACCACTTAGTGAAATTTTGAGGTCTGTATTAATCAGAAGGTCAAAGTAGCTGATCAGGAGCCTCTCTGGCCTTAAAATCTATGAATCTATGGCAGTTTCAGTTACAATATTTTCCCCACTGCTTCTAGGGTAGCACAACAACATATACTGCACCATACCCAGGGCTTAGGGCAAAGCCAGACTTTAGCCCTTCACCTGTGAAATAAAATTATTTACAAAAACTGGTGGTTTTAAGCTAAGAATGTGAAAATGTTCTGGAAGCATCACATTCCCTTCTCCATCTCATGACTGACAAAAAAAAGTAACCCCACCAACTAAAGCCAATTTATTAAAAATAATTTGATTTTAAGATGACATGTTGCATGCAAAATTTCACTTTAAAAGTGACTTTGTAGTTCTACTGTATTATAAATTGAAAACCTGGACAAAAAAGGTTTATAAATATTAAATCAATAATCCTGTACAGTCTCTTAACTAGCTTGGAGCACCATAAAATTAAAGAGAAATTTGTTTAGTGAATATATGAATCAAACCATTTAATTTGATAAATTAAATGAACACCAATATTATTGATAGCATCTTATTTTACTATGTTAATTTTACTTAAAAGCTCAGTAAATTGCTTGAAAATAATTTGTTCCTTCCATGCCTTCTAAGGGCTAAACTGTGAACCTCTTACACTGACGAACAGTTACTCATCCGAGTAATACCACTGACATTTACGAGGCTCTATTCCAGGATCACATCTAAGATTTTACCATGATGTACTGTGTTCTAGTAATATAAATTTTCTAACAGCTTTACAAGTGAGAAGCATATATATATATTTTTACTCCTTATGAAACAGAGCACTTATTGTGACTACATGATCTTGGTTAATATTCAGCAAATACTAGTCTACAGGGATTTTTATGGGAGTCCTTCCTGTTAAAGAGAACCATTTTCAGTCTAATGATTACAGATCATTACATTAATTTTTTAATTGGACAACATAATTAAAATACCCCCCCATTAGCGAGAAGCAAGGAACGTATCCATTGTCTTAAGTTCACTCTCAGAATTGTTATTGCAGCTTCAAAGGGTTGCAAAGTTGTTTTCATAAAGCAAATCATTCAAAATAGTTTGCTGTGTTTGCATCAGCTGTCAGCTTTGTAAATTTATTCTTACAATAGCGGGTTTTGACAGAATTTGTAAAATGCTTTCCCCCCTGTTTTTGAAATATGATAAATGTGACATACAGCTGACCTTTACACAAGGCCACATGTTAATATTCAGGACCATGCTTTTGTTTGTCTTGAACAATGCCTGTCATTAAGAAAGCGTAGATTGCCAATATGACCCTCTGTTAGAACGCTGGACCATTCCTGATTGGTCACCAGGAAGCATCATGTGCCTTTGATTGAAATGACATGGAAGATGTATGGTCAAAGTGCTGTACTCCGCACCACTGCTGTGATGTGAAGAAAACCACTTTGACCCAAATAGACCTGCACTCAAACAATGTCGCACCAACCAAAGACAACATATTGGGAAGAAAAATGCTTGTAAACTGCGTGTGCTGGAAGATGTATTAGCCAGACGGCCATAGGGCAATCTTTGAACTATTGAAATCTTTAGAAATATTGTTTAGTTCTTGAACAATACTTACAAACCTAATTAATCAAGCGTAGATGGTTATGTTCGCTCTATACATAGTGAATCATTTTATTGTAAGAATAGGGCTGTCACATTTATTTTGCTGACCGCTTCACAGGTGCTTGCGTCCAAAAGCTTATTTTGAACATACATTTTAACACCAATTGTGATTCAAATTCCAAAAATACATTACGAACAGATCCATGACATATTGCTAACAATTAATATGCTTCCAAGTGTTTGTGTTTGTTTCCATTTTTATGTTTATATTTTTCTTGGGCTATGACACACCATTTTTAGAGCTTTGTTCTTGTTATTTTTAATTTGCAGTAGGAACATTTTTGACAGCTCCTCCAGATAAGTATTTTAAACCTGCTTTATTATTAATGAGTAATGCTGCAAGCAAGCTGTACAGTTTCAATCTAAAATTCATCAGATAAGTACAGCTTTATCCTGGAAAGTGCTGAAAAACTCCAGTGAATTCCCACATTCCTTCAACTCCTGTTGAATTGAATGGGAGTTGAGGGCATTCAGTTCTTTGCAAGATTAGACTGTTAATATAATATCCAGGATGCCACTAGTTTCCAAAGTCTGGCACATCAACATACAGATAACTATTGTCTTAACGAATGCTCTAACAATTAAAAAAAGTGTAGGGTGTCTAAAAGCTGAAGACTTCTGGGCTGCTGATGGCAATTAATAACTTAATTAGACAAATACCTCTATTGCTTTTAGAAGGTGTTTTTCTATTAGTGACATAGGTCCTGTCTACACTGGCAAGTTTCTGTGCAGTAAAGCAGCTTTTTGCGCTGTAACTCCAGAGGTGTACACACTGCCAAGCCACTTAGTGGCTCTGCTGCCCTGCACTCAGGTGACCAAACGTGAGCCCCACCCCTTAAATTCCTTGGAAATTTTGAAAGTCCCCTTCCTGTTTGCTCAGTGACGCGTGCAGTGGTCTCAGCGCATCTTTCCAGGTGGCCATGCCTGCTCCACAAACCCGGCGATCCCCCACTTGGAGCAATGCTAAGCTGCTGGACCTCATCAGCATTTGGGGAGAGGAGGCTGTCTAGTCCCAGCTGCGCTCCAGCCGTAGGAATGATGATACCTACAGACAGATTTCATGATGCATGACAGAAAGGGGCCATGACCGGGACACACTGCAGTGCAGGGTCAAAGTGAAGGAGCTGCGGAATGCCTACCACAAGGCGAGGGAGGCAAACTGCCGCTCTGGTGCTGTGCCCATGAGCTGCTGGTTCTACAAAGAGCAGGACGCTATACTCGGCAGTGACCCCACCTCCACTGCGAAGGCCATGGTGGATACTTTGGTGGCTCACGAGCCAGCTGAGAGTGGACCGAGCCAGGAGAAGGAAATATTGGATGAGGATCTGAAGGGGGAGGTGGACCCAGAGGCAGAGGACGACTCAGAGGTCAGAGATGCACGCTGCCAGGAGCTCTTTTCTACCCCGGAGGAGGCTAGCCAATCACAGCTGTCGGAGCTTGGCGAAGCGTAAACAGGACAGGAGACCCCTGGTAAGTGGCTTTGATTTTGGGAATCACTGAAGCAAGTTGTTGAGGGCAGGAAGGTTGCAGAAAGCAGGCTTGTGTCTGTATGATGTGTGTACCGCCACATGCCTAGTCTGAGCAGCGGAACAGGGTGTTGACTCCGTCACTTCACGGGAATCTGCCTCAGAGATCTCCACGAAACTCCCATAGAGATACTGGGCAATCCGCTGCCGCAGGTTCTTTCGCAGAGCTGCTTTGTTTCTTGCCCCATTAAGGGTAACTTTCCCATGCCACTCTGCTGTCACTTGGCGGGGACCATTGCTGCACACAGGTGAGCCGCATAAGGGCCAGGGCAAAAGCTGCAGTCTTGGAGAAGACCCTTCCTTAATTCGCTGCTCACCCTCAGCAGCAAGATATCTTCCATAATGAACACAGCCCGTGGAAAATGTGGGGACAGTAATGATTAAGGCTTCAGAAATATGACCTTTGGAGCCCAGCCTCCCTCTTTGTTATCACCGGCTGAATGGCTGCGCAGAATTAGAAAGTGGCATTGAAGACCTAAAAAGGACTTTTTGCGTGAGGTTATGAGGCTCTCCTTGGCTGAAAAACAGGAATTGAAGGAGTGACATGACAACGAGAAGAGGGACCGAAAGGAGAACTCAGCGCGCCAGAACGAAGCCATGGAGCGGTTCTTAAACGTTATGGAGCGCCAAGTGGACACGCTCCAGGTGCTACTAGCACTGCAAACTGAGCAGCTCTGCACCCGCCCTCCCCTACAGCCGCTGTTGCAAAACTCTCCCATGTGCCCCCCAGACACCGCCAACACACTCTTATCAATCTCCTGGCTCCAGTCTGTACCCACTGCATTCCAATCCTGCCCCATCACAGTCCAGCCCTGTGGACTCCCAGTACCCACTGCACTCAACACCCATCCCTCTGCAGTTTAACCCTGCTGAAGTACAGTACCCGCTGTACTGTATTCCAAAGGAGAAAGTTGGATATGATACCCGGACATACACAAATCTTTAATTGTCCCAGGACCTCACCTCCTCCTGGGACCCTCCCTTCCCCCATCTCCCACAGTGCTGATGTGTTTTTTTTTGTCTCTCTCCTCTGGTTGTTGTTTTTTAATAAAAGAGTTGTTTTCATTTGAAAGCAAACAGAGCCCTGCAAAGCAACAGGCAATTTTCTTAAACCTTCATAGTACATCATCTGCACCATTCACAATCACCTCCTAGCATTACAAGCACTGCACTCTCAAGCATAGCAACAAATATTAGTGACTTTCAGCTTCAAATTGCTGCCTTAAGGCATCCCTGATCCGTATGGCCCCGCACTGCACCCCTATAATAGCCCTGTTCTTTGGCTGTTCAAATTCAGCCTCCAGGTGCCCACATTTCTGTCCGTGCCCATAAGCACCACCCCCACAGCTTCATTGGCCAGTTTCAGGCCCATGGGAGCTGTGAGGACAGTGCTGGGGGTGGGAGCAGCGCACAGTGATCTGCTGTCCCCCTTCTCCCAAGGGGCGTGCAGAGACATGCGAGCAGCAGCCGTCCACTTCCGGGAGCGGCATGGGGCCACAGCATGCATGCAGCCTGCCTGAGTGCACCGCTGGAGTCATGGCGGGCCGGACAGAAATGTTAGATGGGCTGTATTTTGCCCACCCCTGGTCTAAGTGCTGTCCTGAATAGGAATAGACATGCTTAAGCACATGTTTAACTTTAAGCACATGTTTAAATGCTTTAGGCCCTGATTCAATAAGGTACTTAAGTACATGTGTAAATACATTGCTGTATCGGGGTTATAAAATATATAACTTTTGAATTCACCAAGAAAATATTAAATTTTTGCAGTTCTAAATATAATCATGAATATTTATGACTTATTGTTTTTTTCCTAAGTATTATAATTATGGTACTGCCATTTTAAAATTAGCTAGGTATATTTAATCTATTAAACATTTTGAATGCGGGGGGTGGGGGGGGGTCCTCCAACTCAGTGTGGAGGCAGTGTGAGAAAACTTACATTGCCATTGGCTGGGCTGTACTTACCTTCTAGATAAAAAGACCGCAGTTTTCTGTGCTGTCAATTCACTGTCTCACTTAGGGCATGATCCAGTGCCTGTTAAAGTCGATGGAAAGACTCCAATTAAATTCTTTGGTCAGGAACAACCAAATTCGTGTGAAAAATTAAAAACAACCTGTAACCATGCAAAAACCCAAGACAGCTAGAAATCCAACTGCTTGATTTATGTATGCAGGTGCTCTTGGTGCACACACACACAGGATTTGGTGTATGCAACTTGATTGCATGCTGAAAATTGGCATCACAAATTTAGAGGCTGTTTTTGAAAATTTGATCCTCAGAATCAAAGTACAGAGTATGGCCAACTCCAAGCATTAAGAAATCATGAGTCAGGCCAGGCCCCACCCAAAATCAGCGGCGGCTCCAGGCACCAGCACTCCAAGCATGTGCCTGGGGCGGCAAGCTGCGGGGGGTGCCCTGCCGGTCCCTGCGAGGGCGGTAGTCAGGCAGCCTTCGGCGGACCTCCCGCAGGCATGTCGCCAAATCCGCGGGACTGGGGACCTCCGGCAGGCATGCCACCGAAGGCAGCCTGCCTGCCATGCTTGGGGCAGCAAAAAAGCTAGAGCCGCCCCTGCCCAAAATCATGAGCTTGGCTTAAAAATAATGAAACATTTCAAAATAATACATTTTGTGTTCTTTTTATTTGCCTTCTGGTGTTAGAGAGTTCAAGATTCATGTTCTGAGGGTTTTCTCCATTACTGCAAGAGCTAGAAACATACTTTTTATTTAAAATGAAATCTGAGATTCTCAGGTAGCAGCCTGATTCCAGTGTCTGTGGCTTTAAGAAAATCACCAAATAGCATGAGAGTTGGCAACACTGCAGAAACAGTTAATTATCCATCTGGCTTAAATCTGCTGCAGCTTGGTAAATGTAATACTAATGTATGTATTTTAACTTATTTTTTCTCCTTTTCAGTCTGTTTTAGAAGAGGACAGAAACAGGTTGTGCAAACAAATATACCCATTCACCGTGAATATAAAGTTCCAAAATTACCTCCACCAAGTTTGGCTTCCAGTGAGGAAGATCTGGCTGAGGCAGTTGTCCACACACCTACTCCATCAGTTAGAAACCAGGAGACCCCTTTAGCACAGACTATTGCACCAGAAGAAAAGAAAAAAGAACCTGAAGAACCTGAGCTCTTATGGACTAACACAGAAATTGACAATGACACAGAGTTAGATGAGTTAGACAAGCTTCAGAACAGTGTTTCTCCATTACTTTCTGAAACAGAACACACTCCCTCAGATTTCAGTAGGCCGACTTCAAGTATAAAGAGCAACCAGACACTGTTCAGCTTTGAGAGAGAAACTGACTGGTCAGGTATGTACTATATAAATTTCTGTCGCTATCATATTTTTCTACCGGTATTCATTTACTCCATTTTACTTTTAGCCTAATCTTCAGCAAGACAGGGACTAGTACTGTAGGTGGATAGATGATATATTAGGAAATGTTTGAATCAACTAGCCTGTGTAACATGCTTCCAAAACCAGTTGAAGAGTCACCATATTTTCTGTTGCAAATTAAATAATTCAATATTGAACTTCTTTTATTTTTCACTCCTCCCCTGCCCCCGCCAAGAGCCTTTGAAGTGCTAAACGCTCCTGTCTTTGAAACTTGATAAGGAATCAAATTCAATTCTTAAGGATACTCATGTTTTCTGTATGTTAGGACTAATGACAAGGAAAAGAAATCAAACTGCAAAAATAAAGGGCTTGATTATGCAGCCCTGACTCCCAGTGAAGGATGCTTATTCACTAAAGTAACCCCACTGGGTCACTGATGAACATATCCAATCTAAGGGGGATGGTGTTTCAAACCTTGCTGAGGATGGATAAACCATTTTAGGGCTCACATGGTACAAAGACTTTATCAGCACTCACTTGGGATGACTTGCAGAGATCATTTGTGTCTTTGTCACTCATGAGTAAGGCTGCAAGTTTGTCACAGAGGTCACAGAAGTCACGGATTTTGTGACTTTCCGGGACCGTTGTGACTTTTGCAGCGGCCGGTGCAGCTGGCCCAGGGGCTGCCGGTGCAGCTCGGGAAGCCCCTGGGCCAGCCACATCGGCCGCTGCTGGGGCAGTCTCGTTCCACAGCCTCTCCCCGCCAGCAGTAGCAGGAGTTTGGGTGTGGGAGGGGGCTCAGGGCTTGGGCACAGGAGGGGGTGAGGGCTCTGGCGGTGCTTACCTCAGGGGACTCCCAAGAAGCGGTGACATCCACCTCCCTCAGTTCCTAGGCAGAGACCACGTGCTGCTTCCGCCTGCAGGCACCACCCCTGCAGCTCGCATTGGCCAGAGTTTCCAGCCAATGGGAGCTGTGGAGCTGATGCTCGGGGCAGAGGCAGCATGCAGACCGTCTAGGAGCTGAGGGAGGGACACATATCGCTGCTTCCAGTGAGCTCCGCAGAGCCTGGTTAGGGTAAGGAGCCTGCCAACCCTGCCAACCAGTGGGGGTCCTGGGCTGCTCCCCCCAGAGCATTCGTGGCACCTCTGGGCCATCCCTCTGAGCACCCATGGCACACCCCAGGCCGCCCCACCCCCCCCAAGATTTAGTCAGGGGTATATAGTACACGTCATGGACAGGTCACGGGCGGTGAATTTTTGTTTACTGCCCGTGACCTGTCCATGACATTTACTAAAAATACCCGTGACTAAAACATAGCCTTACTCATGAGTGATGTGCCCTTTGCTGATAAAATTTATTCTATGTATATTTTATGTATATATAGTGAGAGTTATATAAAATACATATGCACCCAGGAAATAGCAGTGTGTTTCGGTATCTGTTTGCACAGATACTTAACAAAATATCTATTTTACAGATTTTTCTAGAAAACTCTCCAGTGCAACCAGCACACCTCTTTCTCAGATTCACACTTTCTCTTTTTCCATGTCTGCAATGGCTTCCTCAGACACAGAACTTGAAGCAGCCAGTAGCAGTAGCCAAACCTCCTACCAACCCATTCTGGATACAAGCTCTCTACTGGTGGCAAGTGGTTACTGCAGTGGCTTTCTGAGCCCCAGTCTGAACAGTTCCAGTTACCATGGCACTGCAAACATTCTCCAGGCTTCATCATATTCTGTGAAAAAATGCTCAGGGCAAACACCTTCTTTCGTGGAAATTTGGCATGACCGTCTCCTGCACCACTGGCCTGTTCTTCCACCGATCTCCCCACAAAGAGGTTAATAAATGTTTATTTTTTCCCCTGTTTCCATATGGTTTGTTCACAGGCTTTTGCTTGTATGTGTATGAATGCTCACTTGCATTGACTGCTGTGAGGGAATTGTTCCACGAATGCTGGCCATCTTCAAATCAATGCCTGCACATAACAACAGAAAGTGCCTCAGATGTAGTGGTTTCCACAGGACCATTGTTAGGCTTTTGTGAAGCATTTTTAAACCTAATAAATAATGTCAAAAGTCTCTATCCTAGCCAAAAATGTTCCTTTTGAAACAGCTCTAATAGTATTTTTTTGTTCTGTGATGTCTCCCAGTGTTGTGAAGAATTTGAGCTTCACAATAGGAATCTGGTGTATCGCGTGCCACTTTGCAACGTGTTTTTTTTTTTTTTTTTTAATATAAAGCCTTTTTCTTTTGCCAAGGAGAACTCCCATCTTTTAGCTTAAATGTTTCTTTTTTTAAATAATCATCTTCATTTTGAAGGTTACTGTTTTAAATGAAACTAAATGCCACAAAATACAGTATGATCAAATGTTAATGATGCAGGAATGAAGTGAAGGGAAATGAAATATTGAACTCAATTAGATGCTATTTCAGTGAGTTTCCTCTGTGTGTTGTTGCGTAACTCATAATTAAATTAAGTCTAAAGCCTTTTGCTTTATGCACTGAGAAACAATGATCACTGTGGTCAAAGATGATTGCAATGGTCCTTACTGGCCTTAAAATCCTTGAATCTAAACCCTTATGACAATTTATGGTGAAAGAAACTCTAATTAATTGGAGACTCACTACAATTCATTGTATGCCATGTAGTATATGATAGCAACAAACTCCGATTGTCCTTAAACAGCAGTTTAATTTGTAGGTAATATCACCATTTCTAGGATACAGTAGCCTCTAATAAATCAACCTAGCTCTATGGAGAACATTTACGAGATGTATTTGATTTCTGTGCATCGTACTTTGCTCTTTTTGATCTGTTGGGATCTTGATATTTGGGAGAAAGTAGAAAGACTTACATGTGCGTGTCTAAGTCCAGTATGGTGCTCAAGTTACTTGATATTGTAAGTAGTCACTTACATCTAGGCTATGATTCATTCAGAGAAAGTCAAATTGTTTCTATCTGGCAATGGAGGTTGCATTTTGACATGTTTTATGGCTACAGTAGTAATATATATTATATGATATATAGACAGGCTACCTTCTGTGTTTATCAGGGAACAATGCAAGGCCCAAAACAAAAAGTAAGTCACTGCAACTGTATTACAGTGCATCATTCTAGGCGTTGGCACTGATACATTTAAGCCTCTAATATTCTGCACTATAGTTCAGCTGATTTTTGTTGGTGTTCATTGTCCTATGTAGTCCACATTTAAAAAATGTCACTGCACATCCATGCACCATTCTTAGGTCCTGAGCTATGGCAATTGTTACAGCAGGAGGTACATACTGTAAATGCTGGTTGCCATGGTTTCCTATGGAAATAATGGCTTCCAGTAACTGTGAGTTGATATGACATGGTGTGCAAGATTGAACATCATATCCTTTTTCTTGGAAAGAAAAATGAGTGTCACCAGTGCATTTTTCTTATATATTGATAAATAACAGCATATCTTTCAATCAGTTATTAAAGTAGGTAAAGGTGACAAATTTAAAGTACAGACAAACACTTCAAAATTACTCTAGAATTCCAGGTTTACCTCTGGATGTTCTATATCAAGATGAGTAAAAGGATGATCTTTTCTAACCGCCACTTCCAAATGTAACCTGCGGTCTCGAAGTCAAGCAGTGTTCTTCCTGGCTAATCATGCATTACCACCCGTAATTAAGGTTCTGCAATCAGAACTTAGTTAACTGTTTTGTTGATGTATGAGCCAGAAAAGAGCCAGCATTGTCCGGCTATATGGAAAGAAGGACAGGAAACCTTGATATGTTTTAATCAGGCTGCAACTATATTATTAGATGTCTGGGACTACCCGGCAGATAAAAGTGTACAGTGCAGGTACATGGGGAGGGGAGGCTTACGCCAGCCCCCACATTTTCTGTTCAGGTCCCCCAGCCAATACATTGCTGGGACCTTATCATCCCCACCTCGAACGAAGGTTAAAGTGTGCTATAAAAAAGGGTGTTGACTCCCCGCCATGTTAGTCATAGGAGCCCTGAATCCTCCCGTTCTGCTCTTTTAAGTCCTTTACCATGCCATTTATCCGGTCACTGTATCCTCCCTATCCTATCCTACCTGCACTGGACAGCCGCCCCACACTTACTGAATGAGTTGTGATATTATAGCTTAACTCCCTTCCCTACTCAGCACAACAAGGCCCTCCCTGAACCTGCTGTAGGGAAGGCAACCCCCCTCCTCCCCCCACTCCACCTAGGCTAATTGGGTAGTGAGGGAAAAATTCCTTCCCAGCCCCCCTAAAAAGGAGCAGCTAGTGTGATGCTCACAGCAGGTCCTGACCAAATCTGGTATTTTGCCACACCAAGCGCTGCTTCCCCTGCTCCTGGGCAAAAGGGGTTCTCCCAGCCAGGCTTACCCCTTTTAACTCCTCAGCCCTTCCGGTCCCAAGGGATGTGTCAGCATCCCCACGCAGACCCATTCCCTTTTGCCGCAGCTTCTGAGCACCTCTCCCCCCTCCCACCCATAACACTGTTCCTTCTCCTTCAGTAAGCTGGACAACAGCCTCCCCTCCCCCCACTTAACGATGCAGTGCAGCTATTAGCTCTGCAAAGCTGATGGAAGTAAGAAGTCTTAAAAAACTTATTTTTGTAATTAAACAAATGTGACAGGATTACACAGAGGGAGAATATCTGTTGGATAATGTACATAAAATAGTCCTGCTTCTAACTCTAGTTGCACTTTTTCTTTTCTTTTCTTTTCTTTTCTTTTCTTTTCTTTTCTTAGTATGCTACCAAAACCCTCGGGGGGGAGAGGGGAACAGATTATTTAAAATTATTCCTAACATTTGAAAATTCACAATGTGATTGTAAATGACAGAAATTAGGAATCAGAGAACATGGAGAAATTCTATGTTTTCATGAAAATTTTAGACATTTCTGCCAGCTTCACAAAATATTTTAGAATTTTATTTTAATAATAATAATAATAATAATAATAATAAATAATTTCAATATTTCTATACCTTCCAGTTTTCACAGAATATAAAGGAAAAAACCTGATAAAAGCAGGACCATCATTGCTGAAAGTGATGGGAGAGACAGGATTCCCTAACCCACCATATGAATGCTGCCACTGGTACACTTCTATAAGTTAAAGTGGTAAAAATAATTTTCTAATGCATTACATTGGGGTGGCCAAACTTACTGACCCTCCGAGCATGCATGATCTTCAGAAGTTCAAGAGCTGGGTGTGCCAGGGCTCGGGGCTCCAGCCCAACTGGGCATGCCTGCCAGGGCTTGGGGTTTCTGCCCTGTTGGGTGCGCCAGCCAGGCCTCAGGGCTTCAGCCCCACTTCTGCTGAAGCCCCTAGCTCCAGCAGGCACCTCCAACAGGGCTGAAGGCCCAAGACTCCCCTCCCTTAACATCACCAACCTGCCGCAGGGCAGAAGCCCTGAGCTCCCCCCGACCCCAGTCTTGTAGATGGAGAATGGGATGGAGGTGGGGGGGCTCCATGAGCTACATTTAAACTGTAAAAGAGCTGCATGCAGCTTGCAAGCCATGGTTTGGCCACCTCTGCATTACATTAATGATGCCAAAATACATTAAAACCAAACCAAACAAATATGGTTAGTACATCCACCAACACATTTCTGTGTTTTCTGAATCAGATACGCCTATCAAAATGCACACTGCAATATCACAAAAAATTAGTTGGCAAAATCACAGTTAGTACACACCAAGCTAGGGTGTGAATCTGCTGTGCACGGGTTGTCCACATGGACCCTTCTGACGCATATTAACAGTTAATGCACTTTGATCTACTCCTCTTTGAAATGGGACTAGTCAGCAGCTTAAAAAACATTGATTATAATAGTAAGAAGTGGCACGGGCTGAGGGATGTGCTGGCTGCCGCTTCCTGCAGCCCCCATTGGCCTGGGATGGTGAACCGCGGCCAGTGGGAGCCATGATCGGCCGAACCTGCGGACGTGGCAGGTAAACAAACCGGCCCGGCCCGCCAGGGGGCTTACCCTGGCGAGCCGCGTGACAAAGGTTGCCGATCCCCGATTTATATAGTGCTGATACAATGGGGCCCTGATCTCAGTTGTGACCTCTAGATGTTATAGCAATACAAATAATAATCTAACTACAATTTACATCTGATCCCACAGTTCAAGTAGCTAAATGTATCCCTGGCTATATAACCATCGGTCTGTTCCTTTCTCTTTCTAGTTGCGGAATCCCTGTCATTGAAGGTCTTTAAGAACAGGTTAGACAAAAATCTCTCAGGGATTATTGTCTGGGTATACATAAGCCTGTCTCAGATGGCAGGAGAGTGGGCTGGAATAGGTGACCAGCTGAGGTCTCTCTCATTTCAGTCTTACATTTCTATGATTCTGTTATCTTAAGTCTCTCTTGGCTTGTTGCTCCATTGCTTGAACAAGAGCATCAGTAGCATCCATGTGTTTTTCCATCTCCATCGTGACTCAGTTACTTCAAGAGCTAGTTGAAAAAGAGGGGGCGGGGGAGAATGGATTATTTTTTCTTGAAAATCTTGACCTTCTTTCATCAAAATTTGAGATTTTGACAAAATTTCATGTAAGTTTCCATTTATAAAATCATCTTCAGTTACTTCTTTTCAGAATATTAACCAAGGACAATGTGATCCACATTGAAGATAACACCAGTAGTCAAAGTCATTCTGATAAAGATGCTTGCTCTTCTTAGAAGTTCATCTCAGTACCGTATGTTAGATTTATAAAACATGCCTATCGTGTAGTCTCGGGTGCATATACAGATTAAGCTGTATATCTGGATTTAAATTGTCCTTGATTTTCCTTTGGCACTTTGTGTATGCAGGGGAAATGACACACACTCTTGGACATCCTAGTTAATTAGAATAGACAGCAGCATCTGTTTTGGTCACAAATTAATAATGTTATTTGGATTGGAAAGAACACTAGTAGGTTTTGTAGTCTAGTCAGTTTGTCAAAGAAACTTTGGGCTGCACTTTGTCTGCTCTTCTACAGCCAAAATAATAACCACCCCCTAATATTCGTACTCAAGTAAAAGTCCCATTGGATTTGATGACAAGTGACAAGACCATGCCTAATGCATAGGGCAGAGACCTGTAAGAGAATATGAAAAGTGGTCTGTCTCCCAGTAATTCAAAACATGCAGGCCAATTGGAAGACCAGGAGAGAGAGAGAGAGACAGACTGGGAAATAAGCTAATAATTTGCAGGAGATAATGTTGCCCGCTTCTTATTTACAATGTCATCAGAAAGTGAGAACAGGAGTTTACATGGGACTTTTGTAGCCGGCAATGCAAGGTATTTATGTGCCAGATATGCTAAACATTCAAGCCCCTTCATGCTTCGGCCACCATTCCAGAGGACATGCTTCCATGCTGATGATGCTCATTAAAAAAATAATGTGTTAATTAAATTTGTGACTGAACACCTTGGGGGAGAATGGTAATACTCTGGCTCTATTTTACCAGCATTCTGCCATATATTTCATGTTATAGCAGTCTCAGATGATGACTCAGCATATGTTCATTTTAAGAACACTTTTGCTGCAGATTTGACAAAATGCAAAGAAGGTACCAATGTGAGATTTCTAAAGATAGCTACAGCACTTGACCCAAGGTTTAAGAATCTGAAGTGCCATCCAAAATCTGAGAGGGATGAGGTGTGGAGCTTGCTTTCAGAAGTCTCAGAAGAGCAACACTGTGATGCAGAAACCACAGAACCCGAACCACTAAAAAAGAATATCAACCTTCTGCTGGTGGCACCTGACTCAGATGATGAAAATGAACATGCATTGGTCTGCATTGCTTTGGATTGTTATCATGCAGAACCCATCATCAGCATGGATGCATGTCTTCTGGAATGGTGGTTGAAGCATAAAGGGACATATGAATCGTTAGTGCATCTGGCAGGTAAATATCTTGCAACACCGGCTACCACAGTGCCATGTGAACACCTGTTCTCACTTTCAGGTGACATTGTGAACAAGAAGCTGGCAGCATTATCTCCTGCAAATGTAGACAAACTTTGTTTGTCTGAGTGATTGGCTGAACAAGAAATAGGACTGAGTGGACTTGCAGGCGCTAAAATTTTATATTGTTTTATTTTTGAATGCAGTATTTTTTTGTACATAATTCTACATTTATAAGTTCAACTTTCATGATAAAGAGATTGCGCTACAGTACTTGTATTAGGTGAATTGAAAAACACTATTTCTTTTGTTTTTTTACAGTGTAAATATTTGTAATAAAAAAAAATATAAAGGGAGAACTGTTTACTTTGTATTCTGTGTTATAATTGAAATTGATTTATTTGAAAATGTAGAAAACATCCAAAAATATTTAAATAAATGGTATTCTATTATTGTTTAACAGTGCGATTAATTGTGTGATGAATCGCGATTAATTTTTTTAATCGCTTGACAGCTCCTCTCTCTCTCTCTCTCTCTCTCTCTCTCTCTCACTAGCTATCTATCTATAATCTTGATCCAGGCCAGAATTTTTTTCCATTTCAGCTGTGAACTAGGTAGCATTTTTCCATGGTAAAAATAAGAAATATCCCCAAATTTTCCTTCAGGTGAAATGTGTTTGGTTTTTTTTTCAGGGAAATTTCATCATTTGTTCATGAAGGATTTATTTTTGCCTACATTTTAATGATTTTATATGAATCAGAATTTTTTTTTATTAAACCGCTAATGGGCTTGAATTTGTAGAAACCTCTAACACAAAATTAGCCATAAAAGATCATCTAAATACCAAGAAGGGTTTAGAAACTGAAGTCCTTGGTGACAGATGTTTGCTGTTTCTCTGGACAATGTCCACTCATGGTATTTATTTCTTCCTCTCTCCAAGGTCTCAAAGCCTCTAGAAGAAGCCAAGATAAACTTATACTGTTCTATTCTATATAGATTCTTATACCTCCCTAATACAGTAGTATCTGAGTGCCTTCCAGTAGTGCATTAAATAGCATCTAGTTCAGGGGTCGGCAACCTTTCAGAAGTGGTGTGCCGAGTCTTCATTTATTCACTTTGATTTAAGGTTTCTCGTGCCAGTAATACATTAACCCTAACCCTAACCCTAAGTCTATAATATATAAACTATTGTTGTACGTAAAGTAAATAAGGTTTTTAAAATGTTTAAGAAGCTTCATTTAAAATTAAATTAAAATGCAGAGCCCCCCGGACTGGTGGCCAGGACCCGGGCAATGTGAGTGTCACTGAAAATTGGCTCACGTGCCGCCTTTGGCACACGTGCCATAGGTTGCCTACCCCTGATCTAGTTTGTTCTTTAAGCCCCCTTGCCTGCTCTTGCTAGCCTCCTAAAGTATGTTGCCAGTAACATTTTCTCTGATCCTATGCTTCCTGTCAAGTTTTACTATTTAGTATATGAGAGGAACTAGTGTCTGGAGGTATTTGTAACTGCCATATAAAGGCTCTGAGTAATATTTAGTGCTTATTACAAGATATAGGAAGAGATTTTCCACTACTGTGATGAGAAAGGGGGCAATTCCCTAGAAACCCTCAGTTACACTGTATAGATTTTTACGGAGGGATTAGGGAAAATAGCTAGGGCTCAAAAAAGTATCTATTTCAGCCATAGGGACTGGAGAAAAATAAGTAGTCCCATAAGGCCTCTTTCTCTTTATTACTAGATTTTTCAAGTTGAACTCTAGCCTCAGGCCAAAGATCAAGTAGTTATTGGCTCCTTGAAGTCTTAATGCTCAAGAAGATATGACTTCTGCTCTTTGAATCTGTGCCATCCACTCAATTGTTTCAAGTTAAGGTGAATATATCACCTCAACTACATCAATCAGCCTGAATTAGGGGAATCTTTTTCTTAATCAGATCAATTTGCCTATCACTAATTGTAGAGAGAACACTTAAAAAAAAAAGTTCTGCAAAAAATTACATCCATGCATATCCTCTCTCTCTGCCTCTTCTTGCTCCCTCATAAAATACGGTCAGTTTGTAAATTAAAAGATTATTTTTCTGACTGTCATCACAGCTAACTTGGACTGAGATTTGTAAGTCAAGCTGTGTTCTCATTGCCTATTAGATTATCCTCTTTATAGAGATTCTGAAATTAGAATTTAGCTAGCCATTTTCTTGATTCATGAAACAGGATGAAGCTTGCTTAATCTCCCAGCTGTATTGGTTCTGCCATGCTAATGGTAATAAACAAACTTTGTTTGGTCAGTAAGGTAGCAGATATGACTGTGAGGTCACACAGGAAATTGATTCATTATGGTGATGGGGAGAGGGGGGAACCCTGATAGAGCAATAGTACTAAAAAAAACCTGCTTCTAACAGAGCCCATGTTTATGTAAACACTTTTTAAAAAAGAATTCTGTTGAGATATTTATAAAGTGTACAATCACTATAGCTGGTTAAATGATTTATTGCAGATAAGTTGTCAGATGAATTTAGCATTTCTTTTCATGAGTCATTCATGAACAGACTTGTGATTTTTATGAATTTATTCATTACCGAAAAGTATTTTAATAGTTTGTGCAAACAAACTTCAGTCTGTATTGTCTATGAATTGTTCACTCTGATTCTTAGCTATTCATTATTCATGCTTGTGTACTTATTCGTATGTGAATATAGGTATTCACTGGAGCATGGCTGTCCTTCCTCACATTTGTGCAGACTTATATATGAATAGTGAATGAAAGTGGGGCATGACCATGGTCAAAGTGAATAGCCACTAATATTTCAAATGAATTTTTGCAAACAATGAGCTGAATTCCTTGCTTGTCTTCAATGGAGTTACACCAACAGAAAAGTTGGCTCAAAATTTTTGCAATATTCAAACAGCTCTAGCAATCACAGCAAGAGCTAATTGCTAACCACAACTTAATGCATTTAAAAATTATTAGGAAATGTAGTGTTTGTACATGTCAGTATATTTTCAGTTTATGCCAGTTACGGTGCTGGTAGCAATGTCTATAGTTAAGGTTGCCTAACACTTTCTATTTTAAAACCCTCTTTTCAGTTGCTTATAACTTAGCCAAGTTTTAACCATTAAATTTAACCAAATTTAGCCATGAAATTTTCCTTCTGGGTGTCTGCCTCAGGCTGAATTTTTTGGGAAGTTTCAGCAAATATGTTCTGGCTGTTTCTGAGAACAGAAGGAGGGAACAAAATATGTTGTTTTGCCTTTGTTAAAAATCCACACAGGTTTTGCACTGAGAAGTTCTAGTGTTTCTACTTTGGAGCATGGATATGAAATTTGGCAGAGGGTGTCACCCTGGTATCAAGAAAGTGCCCTTTGCTAGTCTTATGCAAATATGCCCAACTTTTGACAAATCATAAACTATGAAAACCACACTTTCCATACATTCATTAGAGGTTTGTTAGACTTCATCATCTAAATTCTCCAGAGATTCTATCTGCACTGAGCACACTCCATCCCTACGCAGTGTCTGTGTGCTGATGAGGCTGTGCGTGTGCTGTCCTGACACAGTGACTGAGCATGCTCCATCCCAGGAGCTCCAGGGATGAGCAAAACTTTCCCTACAGTGATGCCTTTTGGCTGCCAAAGGCCACCGTGGCACCAGGCACCAAAACTAAAAGCAGGGAGACTGTGTCCTGTGGGCAAAGTGCCCCCACTGCTGATGCCCAGACTCCATGGAGGAGAAGGAAGGAAGCAGCCTGATTGAAATGGAGAGGGGTGAGGAGCTTGGGGCCAGGAGAGACTGAGACAAGAGATGAAAGAGGAAGGCTGGGACAGGGACAGGGTTGTCTACGGAAGAAGACTAGGACAGGAAGAGGCTGGCGGGGATAGGAGAACTAAATGGAGAGAGAAGTGAAGAGAACTAGTAAACACTAGAACACCCACCCCTAAGAAAATGGAAATGAACCTAGGATTCCCAAGGTTCAACATTCCTCTGCTGTCAGCATGTACCTTTGAAACCCACTGGTAAAATGACGGATCCACACAGAAGCTTACAATCTACTACTGCTATTGACTACCCTGATAGCTCAAGTGGTAGAGGCCTGTGCTATGGATCTGATAGTTCCAACCCTGTTGATAATGCAGATGGGAGTCAATATGATTTCATATAATGATATTTCTGTTCTTTTGTTTGCTTTTTTAACCGTCTATGTAATTACAGACAAAAAACTAAATTGAAAGAATGTTAAAGTTACAAAATTGTGCATTTAAAATTTAGGAAATGCCAGAATTATAGTTGTCTGTACAATCTTAATTCAGCCCCCTTGTATGCATATATTATGGTATAGTCTTTTATTATATGATCACGTACTGTTTTTCCACAGGCCCCCTCTTCATTCAATCCTCAGGGAGACTGTGTTCTGGGAATGAGTGACGTCTGTGAAGTGAAAGAAGCTGTGGTCTGCAGAACCCCAGCCTCATTTATTGCAGAAGTAGGGAGAATGAGGCAGACGACTGTAGGAAGAGACAGGACAAGTCTCAGGGTTAATGTAGTTGAATGCCGTCCTGGAGAAGTGGCTTCTATCCCTGCTGCTGCCAAAGAGTTCCTGTATGATGCAGGGCATATCACAAAAGCCAGACTTTATACAGGTGGTCATTAATGGTGGGTTCCTTATTTTCTGGGTGCCCAGCTTGAGACCCTTGCGTCTGGTTTGCAGACGTGTTGAGCACTCACAGCTGCAACTGAAATCTGTGGGAGGCATGCTCTGAATGTGCTATAAAATAACATATAGTCTGAAAAATCAAGCAATAGGCATCGCAGATTGGGCACCCACAAATCCGTGAATATTTTTTACCTTAATCTTTCTGTGCTTCAGTTCATCTGTAAAATGGAGATGAAAATGCCACTCTATCTCACAAGGATGTTATGAAGATAAATTAATGAATGTCTGTAAAGTACTCAGATCCTATAGTGATGATTGCCATAAAAAGTCCCTGAAGAAATAAAGAATTCTATATTCAGAGCAGTATTTGAAGGGTGTGCAGTATACGAGGCATGTTCAGTGGAACTTTTCACTCAGGCTTTATATGTAGATCTGCTCAGTGCAAGTGTAACATTGGGAGATCATTATTTTTAATTGTTTAATACAATCTGGTTCATGTTTGTGAAGAAAATAACTTGGCCAAATAAAACTGGATTGTTACCAAACCTAGGGAAAGCAGATCTATGTCCCTGCTAAATTTTACGTTTCAATTGGCTTCTACTGAGATGATAGAACTGGTCAAAAAAAGTCAGAAAATATTTCTTAACTAAAAAATGGCCTTGCAAATATTTGGCAGTGGTACTACCATTTTTGATTAATCTTTCAGGAAAAGTTCACTCTGATTTAGAGCAAACACATCAAATTTCAGCCTAAACATCAAAATATTGAGAAAGCTGTAAGGTTAACTTATCTATAGGTATCTATATCCTATATATTGTTATGCTCGCCACCTATAACTCTTGTTAGAGATGGGTCCAAGTTGCAAATCTTCTGGAATCAGATTTGAATCTGAACTTCCCCTAATTTCAAGTGTTTGCAGATTCGTTGTTCTGTTAGGCCATTATATACATGAGCTTCATGACTCTGATCACTATATGATGGCCTAAAGGGAACACCAGGGCTTGGATTCTCAGCTGTTGTAAATTATACAATCATAGAATCATAGACATGTAGGACTGGAAGGGACCACCGTAGGTCATCTAGTCCAATACCCTGCATTCAAGGCAGGACTAAATATTAACTAGATAATTCCTGCAGGTGTTTGTCTAACCTGCTATTAAAAACCTGCAATAATGGAGATTCCACAACTTTCCTAGGCAATTTGTTCTGGTGCTTAACTACCCTTACAGTTCCTAATGTCCAACCTAAACCTCCCTTGCTGGAATTTAAGCCCATTGCTTCTTGTCTTATCCTCAGAGGTTAAGAAGAACAATTTTTCACCCTCCTCCTTGTAAAAACCTTTTATATACTTGAAAACTATTATCATGTGTCCCCCCCTTACCCCTCAGTCTTCTCTTCTCCAGACTAAACAAGCGCAATTTTTTCAATCTTCCCTTCAATCTTAAAAGTCATGTTTTCTAGACTTTTAATAATTTATCATTGCTCACCTCTGGACTTTCTCCAATTTATTCACATCTTTCCTGAAATGTGGTGCCCAGAATTGGACACAATACTCCAGTTGAGGCCTTATCAGCTCGGAGTAAAGCGGAAAAATTACTTCTCTTGTCTCGCTTACAACACTGCTGTTGACGCATTCCAGAATGATGTTCACTTTTTTTGCAACAGTGTAACACTGTTGATTCAGATTTAGCTTGTGATCTACTATAACCCCCAGATCCCTTTCTGCATTACTCCTTCCTAGGCAGTCATTTCCCATTTTGTATGTGTGCAGTTGATACTTCCTAACTGGAGTACTTTGCATTTGCCTTTATTAATTTTCATCCTATTTACCTCAGACCATTTCTCCAGTTTGTACAGATCATTTTGAATATTAATCTATCATCCAAAGCACTTGCAACCCCTCCCAACTTGGTATTGTCCGCAAACTTTATAAGTGTATTCTCTATGCCATTATCTAAATCATTGATGAAGATACTGACCAGACCCAGACCCAGAACTAGTCTCTGCAGGATGCCACTCGATATGCCCTTCAAGTTTGACTGAATCACTGATAACTACTCTCTGGGAACGGTTTTCCAACAACTTATAGTAGCTCCATCTAAGGTATCTTTCCCTAGTTTGTTTATGAAAATGTTACGCGAGACAATATCAAAAGCCTTACTAAAGTCAATATATACCACATCTGCTGCTTCCCCCCATCCACAAGGCTTGTTACCCTGTCAAAGAAAGCTATTAGCTTGGTTTGACATGATTTGTTCTAGACAAATCTATGTTGACTGTTACTTATCACCTTATTGTCTTCTAGGTGTTTGCAAATTGATTGCTTGATTATTTACTCCATTATCTTTCGGGGTATTGAAGTTAAGCTGACTGGTCAGTAATTCCCCTGGTTGTCCTTATGTCCCTTTTTATAGATTTGCACTGTATTTGCCCTTTTCCAGTCCTCTGGAATTTCTTCTGTATTCCATGAGTTTTCAAAGATAATTGCTATGGCTCAGATATCTCCTCAGTCAGCTCTTTGAGTATTCTAGGATGTATTTCATCAGGCCCTGCCAACTTGAAGACATCTAATTTGTCAGTGTAATTTTTAACTTGTTCTTTCCCTATTTTAGCCTCAGATCCTACCCCACATACACTGGCGTTCACTGTGTTAGATGTCCGATCGCTACTAACCTTTTTGGTGAAAACTGAAACAAAAAAGGCACTTAGCACTTCCACATTTTCTGTTATTGTTTTTCCCCCTTTATTGAGTAATGGGCCTATCCTGTCTTTAGTCTTTTGCTTCTATTTGTAGAATTCTATTTGTAGAATGTTTTCTTGTTACCCTTTATGTCTCTAGCTAGATAATCTCATTTTGTGCCTTGGCCTTTCTAACTTTGTCCCTACATGCTTGTGTAGTTTGTTTATATTCATCCTTCATAATTTGACCTGTTTTCCACTTTTTGTAGGACTCTTCTTTGTGTTTCAGATCATTTAAGGTCTTTTGGTTCAGCCAGGGTGGTCTCTTGCCATACTTTGTATCTTTCCTACGCAGTGAGATAGTTTTGCTCTTGTGCCCTTAAAAATGTCTCTTTGACAAACTGCCAGCTATCTTGAGCAGTTGTTTTCCCCTAGACACGCTGCCCATGGGATCTTACCCATCAACTCCCTGAGTTTACTAACGTCTGCCTTCTTGAAATTGACATAGCTCCATGGCCTTCAGGAGCTAGTGCAATTTACACTACCTGAGAATCTGGCTCCATACCTGCACACACTCCAACATCCTTAAGGAGTTCACATCCAGCTCCGTATCCAAACTTTTCCAACACTTTGGCTTGATCTGCTGTTTCAATGTATATCCCCTCTAATTCAGATACACGTATGTTCTATTCTTATGGTCATTATGCCTGAAGTACTGAAATGAAGTAAAAGCAGAGAAATGTTACATTTTTCATAAAGTATGTGAAACTATCATGGTGATGAACATTTTGAGAACTGACAATTGTGTTAGGTTCTTTATAAAAACATATAAATATATGGGGTCCCAATGAAGTCGATGGGAGTTTTACCTTTGACTTCAATGGAGCCAAGATTTCATGCATGTTCCCCTCCCTAAGGAGTTTACAATCTAAGGCCTCAGTGCTGCAAACATTGATACAAGTGAGTAACTTTACAGTGAGTAGTAGCGTTGAACTAAAGTGTTTGCAGGATCAGTGCCTATATTCACACATGGTGCCCCAAGTAAATGCCAGAAATAGACCAGAAGAGAGAAGCAGAAGAACAAGGGTTCCATTAATAACAATAAATAATCCTAAATAATAATTGTTTTTAGGTAAGTGGGATAGCATAAAGTTATTTTTGCCTTACAAAAGATTTAATTTAGGATTTAAAGTCATGAGTTACCTTTAAAACCTCGTTAAGTGAGAAGCATTTATTATTTTCTCCATAGGCTTGAAATCAAAAACATCGAGGTTCACCTCACTAAAGCTATAAAAATATTTACAAGGCAAGGAGCTGGCTTTCTGTTTTGTTTTTAGATTAAGTAATTGGTAAATAAATAAAATCAAGTACAATGCTAATGAAATCCTGTTTCCATGTAGTTAACTAACATGCAATATAAAATGAGGCTTTCCTGAAGATTCACATCTCATCAAGGTAAAAATGTTGTCAGTATATAATTAGTTTTTCCTCTTTTCCCGTTGTTTTCCTCCTGTTTTTCTCACCTTTTCTGCAACTTGGGTGCATATAGCTAGCAATTGCAATTCCTAGACCAAAACTCCCCATTAATCCATTTGCGCTATTGATTTTTTATCTTAATTTCTCTGTGATTAAATCAGTATCATGTGTTGGTTCCCCACCCCCTTCCCACACCTCCCCTAGTTTAAAGATGTGTTCTTTTAGATAGTTTTTTTTTTGGTAGCTTTAACAATGTTCTGTTCACATTTCCTTGGATAGGACCAACAATTGCTTGTTGACCCATTTTAACCCCTTTTGAGCATCATCTTCAAAGTGTAACTGTCCTTGACAATGAAAGAGAACTTCCTATTGTCTGGTCCTTCCAGGCAATCTTTAGCATTGAGTTAAATGGCTTTCAGTTGGAGGAGTTGGCTGGAAGGAAAGAGACAAAGTGGTCTGTTGTTTCTGAGTGACTTTGCTAGAGTTTCCCTTTTCTCCTTTAGAATGATGCATTTCTATAGAAGATGACAGACATTTTGACAGGTGCAATATGCTTTGAATTGTTGTGTCAGATAATTCTTTTGTCTTGGCTTTTCCCAGCAGAGTGGTATGGTTTCTTAGGATGCTGATATGCATATTGTTTGCTTTTCATTTAGTGTGGTGATGCCTTCCGTTCCTTCTTTCTATCTCACTCTCTCGCTTTTTCTAAAGGTCTTTTGCATACATGTTGCTAACCCAGATGTGAAGGCAAACAGCGGTGCCACAGAACTCTCTCCTGACCTTTTGATAATGATAACCAACAGTTATAACTCAGAAAAATGATAATGTTAATAGAGAAAGTTAGCATACATTCAGAAAGCATGACCCTAAATAAAAGCATTTCATAATCTCATCTATGACTTGTACTAACTATATCTGATTGGAAAAGACAGATTCACTGCTCTTTAGAGCAGAAAAGTTCTAGCTTTCCACATCTTCAGATTAGTAACAACATAGGGGCTAAAATGAACAGTGCCATCACTAAATCAAAAGTGATTATAGACTAAGTAAGAAACTATTCTGAATCTAAAGCTTCATTTGGCTTTTTTTCCCTTGCAAAGAGATTTTGCTTCATTATTATTATTTATCTGTCACAACAGGTGTCTTGCCACATTACACATGTATTTATATATTACTAGTGCAATGGGGCTGGGGTCTGCTAGCCACTACCTCAGTACAAATAACAAATAATAATGCTGTGTTACACTGGTGATCCAGAGATAACGTTGGGACTCATGCATGTTAGTGTGTTTTCTATCTTGTTCTGTTACCCATATATTTGTGTTTGCTGTGGCTTTACAAATTTGAAATTTTATGTCTTTTAATTTTTAGGGCTAAATTTTGCTCTTTTTGGCCTGTACATTGTGATTTTAAAAGGACTAGGCCAAGATTTTCAAAAATGGGCCCCTGAAGTTAATTCTCCAAAATCCATACTTAGGTGACTAAATAAATGGGCTGATTTACAAAAGTGTGAGCATCTAGCAGCTGCCATTGGCTTCAGTGGAAATTTCCGGGTGCCCAGTGCCTTTGGAAATCAGACCAATTATTTAGTCTCTTAAATATGGATTTTGGAGACTTACGTTCAGAGTTCATTTTTTAAAAATCTTTGTCATAATATCTCAACATACATAAGTACACTCATTTGAAACATTTTTTTAAATGTTGATAGAAAAAAGGTGTATCTAGCATGATGGTATGTAATGAACAGAGCATTTATTACATTAGAAGCCATTTTACTTCATCTGATTTTGTTTTTTCATTTGTGGTTTTGATCATGAAAATGGTTACAAGATACTTGTTGCAGTTTACTAACGTAGGCTACAATTCAGGAAAGCATTCCTATCCAGGATAGCACTTAAACACAGATTCCAAGGCCAGAAGGGACCATTGTGATCATCTAGTCTAACCTCCTGTATAGTACAGGCTATTTCCTCCAAATAATTCGTAGAGTATATTGTTTAGAAAAAAATCCAATCTTGAAGAAAAACATCCAAACATGACGAAAGTACTGGCTTAAAGTTGAGCACATGCTTAACTACTGTCCTGAATCAAAGTCACAGAATAGTCCCAACAGAATTTAGGTTAGTTTTTAGTAAATGATTCCTTGGAATAGCTGGCCATTTTGTCCCCATTCAGTAACTTCCTTTATTAATTCCATTTTATATTGGAAATCCAGCTTTTGAAAGTAAGTCATGAAAACAAGGTGCAACGTCTCATTTTTTAGTAACTCTGTGATTCTAAAAGTACTATCGTTCATGCAGATTATCTTCTCTGCCTACATGTTTCTGCTAATCTTGACTGCAAATCTGTTCAGGTACTGGCTAATAATTAGATGAAGCCCGTCAGTGTAATGATAATACAGAATATGTTTCTTGCTTTTTACTTTTGATCATATATATTTAAATTGTGTCAGAACACAACCATTATCAAATGAATGTCCCTCAGCTGATGTGCATGGAGGTTTTATAGTGTGTTTTAACCCTTAATTCACTTTAAAACTAATGGCCAAAGATAAGGTCCAGATTTAGAAACAGAGTGCAGAGAGATAATATATATACAAAAAGACTTGTCAAACTTGCCCCAAAGTTAGGTTCTGTATAAATAAGATTTGTAAAATTCTTTGTTTTGGTAACCAAAGATGTTATTTGTAACAGAAGTAGCGATATATTTTTAAATATATGATTTTAATATATGTCCCTTTAAGATTATCACACCTATATAGAGGAAAATAAATTTTCCAAGGATGAATTTTACCTGCAGTGAGTCATACTCACTGCAGGTAAAATTCATCCTTGGAAAATTTATTTTCCTCTATATAGGTGTGATAATCTTAAAGGGACATATATATATACTGTGACTATTTTACACATAAAAACAACATTAAAAGAATATTAAGGTTGCCAAGTCAAGCACTCAAAAGGTAGGAAATGCCAAAATTGAATTTGCTTAATCCAACCCCCTTGGGTGTATGCATTATGATATAGTCTTTAATTACATGATCACATACTTTTTTTCCACAGGACCTGTACCTCATTCAGTGAACAGGATGGACCTACTCTGGGGATGAATTAGGGTTGTGTTGTGAAGTAGGCTGTTGTCTTCCTCCTCCATGCTACCTGGGAGCCAGCAGGGGCAGCATTGAGACTACAAGAAAGAGCATCTTCATGCTCTCAGTTCTGGTGCCTGGTGCCAAAGTGGCCTCCTGGATGCTTGGAGAAGCAATTGCAGGGAACGTCCTGCCCATCCCCCTGCTGTTCTGGGCTGGAGCATGCTCAGCACAGATGGAATCTTCAGAGAATTTAGCTGACAAACTCTAGCAAGCCTCTACTGAGCGTATGCAAACTTACATTTTCAAAGGCTTATCTCTTTGCCAATTTTGTGCAGTTTCTCCACAGGAATAGTAAGACACAATTTTGACAAAAAGGCCACATCTTTCCAAGTTTCAAGTCCCTGCTTCAGTGTTTGGAGGTGCTAGAAATCAATGAAATGGTCACAAGATATTTTCTTTAAATGCACAAAACAACGTATTTTCCTTTAACTTTGTTCTTGGAAATGACTGAATTCCAGACCAAACTGATACAATTTGATAAAGCTGTAAGCAACTGAAAACAGGATCTTGCAGTACGGTGTGTTGGGCAATCTTAACTGTAGGTGTAGCTACTAGCACCAACTATAATCAGTAGGTATCATGTGATAATCTGATTTTAAGATCTTTGACTTTTTTCAACTAAGGACCAAATGGAGTGCTGAGAATGTACTTATAGGCTCTTTTTGTAGTTGAGATAATTAGGCCAAGGGACATGAAGAACAAGAATTTCTTGGGACAACATGCATCATGTTCTGTCTTAGGGCTTTCCTTTCATTGTATGAAGCCACTCATAGCTGAACAATTTGAAGGGGGCCAATGCCTTTTTCACAGGAGTGCAGTATACACATAGCAGCAGCCTCCTTATAGTCACGAAAGAGCTAGCTATTACATGATCAGCATCTGAAATTTCAATAGGGCTAGCTTCAGTAAAATAAAAGCAACTGCCCTTTTAATGCAGACCTACTCACAAAATCTTCAAAGATTTTTCACAGCCTGCTGATGCCTCATAATACATTCACGCTAACAATTCACTGGCTGTATAAACTTCATGGCTGTCAACTATTTTGCTTGCCCTAGCCATATAGACTTCACGGTTGTCAATGGAGATAGAACTCTGTACCTTCTGTTCCAAAAGCGCAGGCCCCTAAATGTAAGGACTGATCGCATGTTACTATCATGTGAGACAGGATGCAAATTGGAGAATGTAAAGCTGCTACTGTGGGAGTTGACTATGGTAATGTGCATGTTAATCCTTTGAGCATGTCCAACGTGAACTAGATGGTTCCAGAATCCTGAGCAGATTCAAACTGAGCAACTATTCCAGCTGCCTTGCTTTCTCTCCAGCTAACCTAACTCCTGAGTCCTTACACCTACCCCTTGAGCTAAAGTAGTAGCTCGAGTAGTACCAAGCTTTATATCATTTTTGAAGAAGTCACTAGAAGCGATGACATAGGACATGATCCAAACCCCATTAAAATCAATGGGAGCCTTTCCATTGACTTCCCTGGGCTACAGATGAGGCCCATAGAGACAACACTTGAGTAGGCCTGGCGTTCTCTCCAGTAGAGCAGGAGTGCGGAATCCGTGGCTCTGGTGTTGAAATGTGGCTCTCTTCTTTGCCCCCAGCATTGGGGATTGCCATGACTAGGGAATAGGCAGAAGGCCAAGAGGAAGTAAGTGCTGGGGCAAAAAGGGTGTCCAGTCGTTCCCACCAGACAAATGATATCCTTGTTCTGCTGGCCACATACAGCAGATTTCTTTCTGCAGTTCCAAGGGAGGGAAGAAGATATTATGATAAGTCACTAGCCCAATGAAGAGAACAATCCCCAGGGCAACGCACTCCCAAGGGATCACTTCAGCCAGCCAGGATGCAAAATGACCCAAGGGAACAGATTGCTGCAAGATTATTTTGTCCTGGCATCATATTAGAAGCCACTAACTTGTTGCTGCCTGTGTATGGGAGCACCTCCAGGCCCAAAAAAGAAAGAAGGAGACAATCAAGGTCGGGAAAGGGGGCCAAGAGTACGTTTTGAAAAACTAACTTCCCCTCTCTTGGGAGGAGCAATTTTTTAGGCCAGTGCCATTGTCCGGAGTTGGGTGTGCAGAAAGGCTGCAGGATCAGTTTGGACACTGTCAGCTACTTTCAGACCCAACGTTTTTGATTTTTTTTTTAAAGATTGTTCTGTGAAACCTAATTAATACAAATGTCTTGATTAAAAAGAAATGAAACAAGCTTTTCTTGAAATCTTTAATCTACTTTCATTTTCCTGTATATTTTAGCATGCTCGGATACTACATGTGAGGTCAGATCTCAGACATCCAAACTTAGCAATGGTACACAAGATGCATTCAATGAACTTGAAGGAATTAATCCACAAACAGACTGCTCTTTGTCTCAGCACGATGAAGGGGACTCCTCTGAGGAAGACTTATCAGATCTCTCAGGTTGGTTTTTCTATCTGATTCCTGATTTTTTCCCCTTTTGTGTATTAACATAAATGTACACAGCACTCTACAAATGCTTATGACAAAACATTTTGGCTAAAAACTTTTAAAAACGAGAGCATAAAGTTAGGCTCATAAATCCATATTTACGTATCTAAATAGGGGGCTGATTCAAAGCCCAATGAAATTGATGAGCATCTTATCACTCACTTAATGGGCTTTGGATCAGGCCCTATATAGCATGATTTTCCAAATTGCTGAGAATATTTGTTTTAATTGAGACCACAACTTAAACCCCTGTCCAGCGAAGCACTTCAGCATTTGCTGAATGGTAAGCATGTGAGCAGAGCATTGTCAAGCTAGATCTTTTCTGGGAATTTTGCACTCAGAATGTTCAGGTATGTTCAGAATTACCCAAAATATGGTTCTGCTTTTTCTAAGGATGTCAGTGTTCTGTAATAATAATACTTAATAATGAAATCCCCTAAAAGAAGGCATCAGAATATGCATGCATGAATTCAGATACTGTATTTAACAAGGCAGGTAGCCAACAAAATTCATTGCTACACGACAAAATACAAACAAAGAGGATGGACCAAGGCATTTTTAATCTCATTTATCATGTCTGTGAAAAGATACATAATGATCAGCATAATTTACATAAATGACAGCTCCTGACTCCCCTTACTCATAACTTGTGACCCCAGTTCAGCAGAGCACTTAAGCACAAGATTAACTTTAAGCATGTGATTAAATCTATCCTTCTTCAGCATACCAGACTTCTAATAGATTGTCCAGCTGTAAGATCGCCCCTCTGCCCCTATATTCAAATGCACTCATATGAAAGTTAACTAAGTAATGGCTCCTTTTGCTTTTGGCGCCTCTTGCATTCAGAGAAGCAGGACTTTGTATGTTCTTTGTAAATAAAGAAGGCTGCATCAAAGAAATTATATCAGAGTCTATCATCAATAGACAAGGACATCCTCAGGGCCCTGAACGTTGAGTAGCAGCTCAGGTTCAAAAAGGGTAACAATATGTTTCTGGTTCAAGGTGTCATGATCTTGATGTTAAAACACCAAAAAGACTTCACTCCTTAGAATCTAATTCCCAGTCTGTACTTTTGGAAGTAGTTCACTGATGTCAGAGAGGCTGCTTACGCACTGATGGATAAGTACAGACTGATGAATACGTTCCTTATTCTCATACAGATAGCAGATTTGATTCTGTTCTCACTGAAGTCCAATAAGAGTTTTGCCATTTACTTCAATGAATGCAGAATCAGGTCCAATAATCATTCTCACTGAGACAAACTTTAGTTTGAAATACATTTATGTTGATGCTGGAAGACTAGGATCACAGCTGATAATCTGGAGGTTGGTTGATGAATGTTTCAAATATTTTCCAAAAGTGTAACATTTTTTAATTCAACAACAACAATATAAATCTGTAAAATATAGAGTATAGTTAAAGCAGTCCTAGGGCCTGATGATTCATCTCTGACTTGTAGCTTGGGTCATCACTTACCCCTGTGAGAAGTGGTGCTAACTTTACCACTGTTTGTGCTGCCATTGTTGTGATTGAGTGGAGGATTTTTGATTTGGTAGCTTCTTACACCTGCTTCTCATACATCACAAATGACTACACAGGCATGCAAAGCAATGAAGAATCAGACTCATGATGTTTAATTTTCATATTTCCTTTTCAGATAAGGGGGTATTGAGAATGTGCTTCATCACATATTTCTTGGTCTTTCAATCTTAGGAATCAAGGACAGAATTGATATTATTCATAATTATATTAACTATTCCTAGAGTTTAACTTCTCCCTCATGCTATTGTGATTTTTCAAGTGAATTCACTTTAATAAGATGCTTCACATACCCCTTTCAGACCTAGTCAGTGTAACTTATAAGAGTAATGTTTTCTTGTGTTGCAACAGAACTTTCTAAAAGGGCTGAGTCTTTGAACATTGGATGTGTAAGTGAAGATGAATCACTAGCTGAAATCAGGCTTTCCTTGTTGGATCACCAGAGTTGGGAAAAGACAGGCCAACATGAAGGTATTCAGAATGATGTGGAAGAATGGTGCAATGCCTCAGAAGACATTTTGGAATATAAGATGAAAAATATTGGATCTGCAGCCCTAGATGCCAATGGTAAGGAGAGATTTAAATTAAAACAGGCTTTATAGCAAATAATGAGTTCAAGCCAGTCACTAGTATATTTTCCAAAGAAACCCCCTGAACCCAATTCTCTAGCAGCACAAAGCAGCAGGAAAACTGGCTCAACTGTCTTCCTGAACATTACCCTGGTGCAAACTAAATTTTAGAAAAGAGATTTAAATGAAAATGAATAAGCTAATCAAGGAAACCCTAAATGCAAACATTAAACAAAAAAGAGAAGAAAGAGAGAAATTAAAAACCTTGGACTCAATATGGAAGCTATTTAGAATCACAGAAGTATACCGCAAAAGGAAAAAAGAGAAATGAAAACAGAGTGTGGTTATGACTTTGGCAAAAGAAAATCATGTCTCTCTTATCTATTTGAATCCTTTGAGCGTGTTAGCAAAGTGGTGGATAGAAGAGGACCATTTGACATACACCTCTACCCCGATATAACGCAACCCGATATAACATGAATTCGGGTATAATGCGGTAAAGCAGTGCTCCGGGGGGTGTGTGTGGGGGGGGTGCACACTCCGGCGGATCAAAGCAAGTTCCATATAACATGGTTTCACCTATAACGCAGTAAGATTTTTTGGCTCCCGAGGACAGCGTTATATCGGGGTAGAAGTGTAATTTGTGTGGACTTCCTAAAGGCCAAAGGAAAAGTCTCTTATCGGAGAGTACTAAGTAGTCATGAAGTGAGAAGTAAAGTATTCTTATGGATTAGAAAACGAATAAAGGACAGATGACAAAGGGCCATATGCTGGGTACGGGGTCGAGGGGGAGGGGAGTGCTGCTCAGGGAGCAGTGTGCTAAGGTGGTAAATCTCAACTTTGTACTTCCCCAATTGTGGTAGAGCCTCTATAGGGCCAGTTCACTTGCATTGAGTTAGATCAATCTGAGAGCCCCAAGGGGCCAAACGTGCAGCTGCAAGAGTGTCCTAGTTGTTCCCCTTTTCCTCCAGCCAGAGATAGGGGTGAGGAATGGTGAGAGGTGGAGAGACAGGGCAGAGGACGTGTCTTTTTTCTGAGTGCATGGCTTACCTGTCATGTTTAGGCTCATAACCTGACTTCATACCAATGATCCCATCCCATTAAAGGCCCAATCCCACAAAAACTTCGTAACCACCATGTGTAGTCACTACACTTAGGCTAGGTCTACACTACCCGCCTGAATCGGCGGGTAGAAATCGACCTCTCGGGGATCGATTTATCGCATCCCGTTGGGACGCGACAATCGATCCCCAAATCGACGCTCTTACTCCACCAGTGGAGGTGGGAGTAAGCGCCGTCGACGGGAAGCTGCAGAGGTCGATTTTGCCACCGTCCCTACAGCGGGGTAAGTCGGCTGCGATACGTCCAATTCAGCTACGCTATTCGCATAGCTGAATTTGCGTATCTTAAATCGACCCCCCCCCGTAGTGAAGACCTGCCCACAGTAATAAGACTTTGTAGGATGAGGCCATTAATGCCTCTATCAATACAAAGGCAGTAGTGATATTAAGGAACATGTATTTTTTATAATGGCAGAATATTTACAATTCTCTCTTTAAATCTGAAACACTGAGAACTGAAAAAAATAGTAACCTATTTTAGGGCTAGATTCTTCCCTCAGTTATACTTGTACAATCCTAGTGAGGTTATGGAGTTGTGTGAGTGTAACACAAAAATACTAGAATTTGCACCTCCTCTACACTGATAAATTACCTCGTCTATGTTGTTATCATTTTCAGTGAACATTATACATGCGCCAGAGAATTACAGTAACTTAAAGTGCTAGCACAGTGGCATGTCTTCTCTGACATCTCTTCCTACTCTTATTTTCTCCCTTAGGGCTTCTGCTCTAAAATGTGTCTTGCTATGTCACTGGCTTGATATGTATTTTGAATTCTTTTGCTGGCTTTGGTTTCTTATTGTCCACGCTGTGTGATAAAACAAAATAATCCTGATAAAGTCACAGCTGCAAAGAGGATATTTGTTATAGTAAAGATAAATTGAGACATGGGCACAAACATTGCACATGTTATTAATAAAGCTGAGAAGTCATCCACATTTGCAAAAAGAATTTTTTAAAGATTAGAACTTGCAGAAGGATATAAAACATGGAAAATCAACAATTAAATCTTGAGCCAACTTCCCATCTCACAGCCTTCCTTTGCCTCTGTGATCTGGCTTGTAGTTCTGAAGTAACTGTGGAGAAGATTAAAAAGAACACAACTTTGCCTTATTAATTCTAAAAGACTTGCATTACTCTGGGTGTACTGTGAGAGAAATAGTATATAGGGGAATAAAAGACCTTATACATTTTAAAAAATTATATTTCTAAAATGGATTTCATCTTGATAGGTCTTAAAGCCACTTTTCTCTATCAAGATAAAGATTCCACAAGATAACCTGTTTGACACATAGCCCAGTTCCAAAATAGAAAGATTGCTGTAAATGGTCTTGTTTGTGAGAAGAATGATGACATTGATCATAAGTCAAATTATTTTTAATTTTGCTGATGGATGAATGTTGAGTGACTAGTTGTTGAAAAAGAACCCTAGCAATTCTTCCCCCCACCCCAAAAATAAGATTTTTGTATCAAACTTTCTGCAAACTGGTGACACAATGTCATCTCACGACCTGTTCACCTGCATAAGACCGTGCCAACATCCTCAAAAATGGTATTGTGCATCTGGAATTTTGGAGCGTCACAGACTTACAATATCTGTGGTATGTAAAACATTGAATATTTTTAAAAATTGCTGTTTCAAACAGAACTTCACTTAAAATTGCCTCACACCTGATTTGTCTGATGGCCTTGGAGGGAAGTGCTGCAAGAAGAAGTAAGCAAAGATAGCAAACCATACATGTCTGACCACAACCTGAGAGTTAATTATAAAGTTTCCTACATAGAGTTCTATTTTTGGGTGATGACTAATAGCCCCTCCCCCACTCCGCATCCAACAAAGAAATAACGATTTTAAGCCGAGCCTTTCCAGTCTGGCAACAATATTCCAGAATTCCAGCCATGTTGGGCAGAGGAAATCAAGACATAAACATACAGGCCACACCAGCTTTTGACCAGTCTCCCGGCACCCAAAGAAGAGCTGCTAGTGAGAAGCACTGTGTCAGCAGAATGTCACTGTCTGGCTCCTTGACCACAGTTCCAGGTCCTATTCTACGAGAGTCCAGAAGACTGCAAGAGCTGAAGAGTTTGAGAACCCCCAGTTTAGTGTCTTAGTTTTCCTTTTTTCTATGTTTGTGTAAGCATGCGGGACTCACCCCTGCGGCACCTCCTGCTGGTCGTCTCAGGAATTAGCTCGTTTCCAGCCTTGGAGCGCACTCTGCAGGCTGGTGTCCCACTGCTGCTTGGCCCCCGTGTCCCTCCCAGACCTGGTGCTCTGTTGTCTGGGGTGCTGCCCCCTGGCAGTAACCCCTCACAGCTCTGGGTCTCCCCCTCCCAGGGGAACCCCACCCACTATCCCCACTTCGCCTCAGTCTTGGCTACTGCCCAGTCTCCATCTAGCCCCCGTTCACTGGGGCAGACTGTAGTATAAGCCACTCATCACAGGCAAGGGGTTTGGACCTGCTGCCTCTGGCTACCCGTGGGCTGCCCCCTGCAACCCAATATCTAATAGGCCTTACCAGGCCTGCAGCCTGGGGCTTTCCAAGGCCAGAGCTCCCTGGCTCCCTTGACCTTTCCCCAGTCCTGCTCCACTCCAGATGCCTGGTTAAGCTTCCTGCAGCCAGGCTCTTCTCTCTCTGAACGCAGAGAGAGACTGCTGAGCTCCTGGCTCCCAGCCTTTTTATACAGGCCAGCTGTGGCCTGATTGGGGTGTGGCCCAATTGTGGCTGCTTCCCCAATCAGCTCAGCTTTTAGAGCTGCAGCCCTCTCCAGGGATGCTTTTACCCCTGCAGCCCTCTTTCAGGGCTGATTTCAAGCCCTTCAGGGCAGGAGCGGGTGTCCACCCTGCTACAGTTTTCTTTTGTTTTTATTAGCTGGGAGACATCCCAGCTTTTTTATATTCTTTATATTGAAGGTCTGAAAGTGTGTGCATGTGTGTCTGTAAAAACCCATAGAGTCCACATAGGGAAGGTCCCAGGTTTAGAAATCCCTAAATATCATCTCATAAAGATACTTACTAAAGTGTGGTCTGTGTTTAATAGTCCTGGGTGACTCGACATCCTTACCTGTAACATAAGGTAGATAATAGTTGTTAAACTTCTGCTTATTGAGAGTATTGTGTTAAAGTCTGTTTTATTTTTCTGTTGGATGTGGGGTGGGGAGTGCAGGGGGCTATTAGTCAGCACCCAAGAATAGACTTCTAAGTTGGAAGCTTTATAATTAGCTCGGAGGTTATGGTTCAGACATTAGATAATAATTTGGTTCCAATATTAAGACATTTAACCAGCTCCAAGTTACAGATACGATGAACTTTTGTAATATTCTTCATTTGGGATTTATAACCAAATGGACAGCTGCCCTCTTGGAATCCCCTTTAGAATCTGTAAGGATTGATTATTTTTAGAATTAATTTGATGATTTAATTCCATTCCAGCACTGTGACTAACTTGTTGATTTTTTTAATTGGACCTTGGTTTGATATTGAGTTGATGGTTGTATGGTATTATTTTAGTTTAGCTTAGTATTAACAATGACTTAGGTTTGATTATGTGTTTTCTTGATTTTTATTTTAATTTGTTTAATGAATTTTAACATAATTTATAAAATCGATGGAATCATGTTTCTTTCAGAAAGCCACCCGGATCCAGAATCTTTTAGGACATGGGTGGTTATAGCTGATCAAACAAAAAGCCTGGCAGCTCCACCTCATTAGCTTTTGGTTCTTACAATACTGAACTTAAAAGTTTTGAACAACATGTTGGATTTCCCCCTCTTCGTTGAACCAACATAAAATACGGAAATTGCACGGGATCCTTTTTGAAGTTAGTTTAAACAAATCCAAGTTTAATATTGCAAAGTACATAGGGAACCTCTGTCTCTTCTTTCTGAGACCTCTCTTGCTTTAGTCTAGATTGTGAAGTACATAAAAGTCAGTTGGATTACTCAAGTGGATAATTGCTCCCCAGTGCGTGTATGGCCCTTAATTTTTTCCCATTATTTTTCTGTTTAATTTTGTTGTAAAATTGTTTGCTTCAGTTTGTAAGATTCCTCTCCCACTGGAATAGCAGTTAATCATATTGTAACATATTAATGGCTTGTACATTATAGGTTTTTTATTCGTTTCATTTTGTTTGCAATCAGACAATCCCAACAAATATTTTATATGTACTAAAGATAATGACAATTAAAGAAATGAACCTCTTACACTTGGGATCAGAAATTATTTTCTTCCCAGTTTCTTATTACTATACTAGCCGCTTTAATTGCTAGCAGCATTGCATTAATGTTAAGCATTGGTCCTCAGCACCAAATAGCAATTTATCATCTTTCTTGGCAGGCTTCCTGCTTCATCTTGCACCTGCCTTCTTGAAAGAAAACAAGACATCAGATACTTATTCAAATAATGGAATAGCTGATCAACAGAGTATCTACACAATGGTAAGTTATCCACGGTAAAAGAACAACTTTTTCATGCATTATATGTGACATATGCATCCTTTCTCTTAAGATTTATGAAATCCATGACCGTTAGTAATGTTAATATAATCATTTTATACCCTAGCTGCAAAGCTTAAACTTATTATCAATAGGCTTCTATATGAGAGTCAATCAAGCAATTTCATAAATACTTTAAAACACCTGCATCTTCTGTATAAATATAGGAATATCAATATCAGATTCTCATCTCTCAAACCATTATGCAACTGCATCTCACCCATAGGCCCTGGGGACCCAAGCAAACAATGTGGAAGCAAATTAAAACAAAATCAAATATTCATTTGAGGTTGATCCAGTATGATGTATTCATATATGCATTATGTTTATTGGGATATGTATTATATAGCCAACACACAAATAAAGAAAAAAAAAAAAGAAAAACGAATCAAACCATGAGTCTGTATATGAGAAAAATGGTGGAAGCTATTCATTAATAGAGCATATGGAATTCTTATTCACAAACATCGAATGTCTAAACCAAAAATGTCTAAAAACAAATGCATACTGATCAGAGCAGGATTGGATGCTAATCTGGAGCAGGAAAATCTATGCCCCAAGAGCAGGAGCGCCGCCGGCTTTTTTGCCGCCCTACGCGGCGGAAGGTCCCGCCCCCGAAATGCCGTCCCCGACAGAGGCAGCGGAAGGTCCCGCCCCCGAAATACTACCGACGACCGGGGTGGCCGAAGATCTGGCCGCCGCGGTCGCCGCCCCCCCAAATGTTAGCGCCCTAGGCAACTGCCTAGGTCGCCGAATGGGTTGCGCTGGCCCTGCCCAAGAGAAATGGATGGTCTGATTGTTAGGGCCCTAGTCTGGAGTATGGGAGAGCTGGAGTCTAGTTCTACCTCAAGCATAGGTGCTTTGGACAAGTCATTTAGCTCTACTGTGCCTCATTTTCCATCTGTAGAACAGTGTTTCCTTATCTCACTGGGATGTTGTGAGGAGAAATACACTAAAGACTGAGTAAAATTTCCTTAGGTGGATAAAGGCTCTAACTAGGTTCCTGTATCTGATCCAAAACATTTCATACGTTAAGAGTGTGGAAGAATAATGAGTCTTCACTCTTAGGTTGGTTGCAGCAAGTCAGAGGCAGTGTTTATTCTCAAGCAATTGCAAGGGGGATAGTGCGCATGGACAGGGATTTTTCCTCCTGAGGCAGGTCTCAGCCAGATATACAATTAGGGTAAACATTTATACCTTTTGTGACATACAGTAATGATCAACAGCTGCATTTTGTTTATACATATTCCTTCCTGATATCTTACTTTTCTAAGAAATTTTCTGCTACAGTCTGCATTCCATTCTTATCTAACACAAGGTCAAAATAACCTCTCACAGTTTTTCCCACTTGCCCAGGCCCTGCCTTAAAGTCTCGCTTTATTAGAGTTAGAGTTAGCCTGACTCTTGCTCTTCCTGGAAGACTAAGATGTCTGCGCTTTTCCCAACTTCCACAAGTGTAAGAACAATGCAGCCATATAATGATAGAGTCTGATCTGCTAACTATAAAAACAACCATGTAAGAAAAAATTCATAGTTATATTAAACAAAGCCTAGTTTCTAGATTGTTGTTTGGATTCTGGCCAAGGCTACCAGTGGCCTAAAGTTGTTGCTCATACACCTGAAGCTGTTTGATGGTTTCAGTCTAGTTCTTCTTCGAGTGATTGCTCATGTGTATTCCACAATAGGTGTGCGTGCTTGCCTTGTGCACTGGTGCCGGTCTCTCCCAGGCTCCAGCCACCAAACGAGACCCCACCGACTGACTAGCCTGTCCCATCGAATGACCACTATGAAGGGAGGCCGGGCTGGCGTATGACCTGCCGCTAGGATGAGGCCCCTCCAGCTCTGGTTGGTCTCGGTGTTCTCCCAGGTCAGAGACAGGATGGACAAAGCCCTCACTGTGCCAGAACTGGTGATCGCCTCCCTACAATGGTGGTCCTCCCCGAGAAACATGCTCCGCGGGGTCCCGTTCAGGGGCAGGCCCCCATCGGTGGAGCTGGTGTCTGATGCATTGGACACCATGTGGGGGACATTCAGACCCAAGGTCTGTGGTCAGTGCAGTACCTTGCCCTGCATATAAACATCAAGGAGCTCAGGGCGGTCCGGCTGGCGTTAGTGGCCTTCCACTCGCACCTGGAGGGCAGAGTGGTCAGGGTTCTCACGGACAACATGGTCTTGATGTTTTACATCAACAGGCTAGGTGGGGCCTGATCCTCTGCCCTCTGCCAGGAAGCCCTCAGGCTGTGGGACTTCTGTATAGCCTATGACATTTGCCTACAGGCCTATCACGTACCGGGTGCCCGGAACTCGTGGGCAGATCTCCTGAGCCAAGACTTCTCCTCTCAGCACAAGTGGCCTCTACACCCAGAGGTGGTGCACAGGATTTTCCAAGAATGGGGAACTCCCCAGGTGGACCTGTTCACGACTCGGCAGGTGTCCCCAGTTCTTCTCCGGGGTGGGGGAGGGGATTGGGAGTGGGCGCCATCTCCGATACCTTCCTCCTATCTTGGTTGAGCCAGATTCTGTATGCCTTCCCATCGATCCCGCTGATTGGCAAGGTCCTGGGATAGATAAAAACGGACAGGGCCCATGTCCTGATTGCCCCAGCATGGCCCAGGCAATATTGGTATAGGACGCTCACGAGCCTGGCAGTCGCCCCGCCATGGTGACTCTGTCGTAGTTGTCTGGCAAGAAGGAACTGAGGGTGGGGGGAGAGTGCAGCACCTCTTATACCGCACCATAGAGGCACCACTCCAGGGGTCGCTAGGGGTGCTCCCCTACGGGTACTGCTAGGGGAAAAACTTCTGGCACTGGTGCATGTGGTGGGCACGCACACCTATTGTGGAATAGACATGAGCAACACATCTCAAAGAACACCAGTTACAGAAAAGGTAACTGTCTTTTCCCAGGGATAAGTATCCACATCACAGTTACCATCACCGCAACTGGCACTAACTGGCAACCTCATTGGCAGTCTCATCTCAGTGGCCAAGGGCTGACCTATACCCTCACAATAAAGAGGGTCTCACCTATACTCTCACAATAAATAAATGCTGAGGTATTTTGATCAGGCAGTGTGGGGGAAGCTAGCACTGCAGCTGCCTATGGGGTACTTGTTCTGCTGTTAAACAGAGGATGTCAGTCTCCGGGGCTCTGCCTGGCACCTTTCACAAAATCTAAACAAACACATGAACAGAAGACATAAAGTTAATTTGGTCTAAGTCTGGTGTATGTGAAATGGTGCTTGTATGTAGCTCTTGGCTCTAAGTAGTAGGGACAGAATTTGTTTCAACTATAAAGCCCTTCTATTTGTATATATATTAACTTTTCCTTGCTTCTAGTGCCTCAGAAAGTATTCTTTACACCAATATTCTGAGTTGGCATTTATCCTCATTTATCTTCTTCCCAGTCTTCACCTATGGTCACATTTTATTATCTGCCTTGGAAAGGCAGGATCTCTCAGCCTTCTGCAAAACTGATAACAGCGACTATGTAGGATAACTTGGCTAACTTAGCATAGGCTGAATAGCTTCAGAAAAATATAACATGCTCTGTGAAGGCCTGCCAGTCTGGCTAGTATATTCAGCATTAAGACATCCAGTGGGAATAGCAGTGGGTGCCATATAAATTTGGCATAATTCCTGGAAGACCACCCTTAAAAGCAATACTTCAAGGAATAACATTGCAGTGCCAGGAAATCTGGTAAATTGCTGCTCTAATGTCACTGTGGTGGTTTTGTTGGCATTTTGAATGCAGCCCACTTCTATTACTAATATGTTTTGGACGGCAACTGAGTGCTCTCCCCCTCCCCCAACTGAAAATTTGGCTTTTCTAGTGCACTCAGGAGACTCATGATTTTGGCAGAGATCATCCTTCATGGAGGTAATGCATCAGGAAACACAGCCAAAGCTAAAACGTACCAATTGGAATATTAATGTTGCTATATTGCAAGGTCTCCCTTTTGAACATCAGGGCCACATTTTTGCATATGCCTGGAGGCAGGCTGATTTTCCATTCACTTATTGCAAAATGACTGCACTGATATACTGCTTAAACATCATCATGAGTCCATGGGCCTCATGTGGATGATGATTTGTTCAGGTTCTCCTGCTGTTACCCCAGCCCTGGTGTAGCGCTACTTGTGAGAGCAGTGGGTGGAGACATCAATGTAGGCTGATTGCCAATGTTTTTTCCTCATGTCTTTCAGCACTAGCCAGAGGTCCTGATTCACCACTGCATGACTCCAGTTTTATGATGCTGTAATTCTGCGGCGTTACATTGATATACAACAGGGGTAATGACCTGGTGAATCAGGCCTAGAATTGGACCCAGAAACTCAACAGCAAAAAATAAAAAAAATAAAAAAAAAATCATTGTAGGTGTTTGTTATATTGTATATGTGGCTATTTCCCTTTGATCTATCAGGTTTCCTTACACTCCTCTATTACATGTTCAGATACCCTAATTTTCCTAATGAGCACTCAAGTGCAAAACTACTTAATAAAAACCAGCCTTAAAGCTTGTGACTTAGAAGCTTCACTCAGTAGCAACAAAAGCAGAACAAATATATAGAGCTTTGTGTATCTGGTTGCTTGGGCAAGTCGCCTTGCTTAGCAAATGCAAAGATATTAAATTTCTATTCAGATGATTAAAAAGAGCTTCTTCATGTTTTACCGCATGACCTGTTCTGTTTACGGTGCATTAGGTGTTTACTATAGTGATAGAAAATGGCACCTTCCCCATCTCTCTCTCTCTCTCTCTCTTTTTTACAACAGATGTTCCTTCAGAACTACTTGCTGATCACCTGTGTCTTTCTTTGCACCTGACTAAGAAGCTTTTTGAAAATACAATATGCATGCTTGTTTTATTTTTTTTTAAAAAGTGTAGCCTATAAAGTTAACAGCTGGTGTCAAGTTACTCAAATTGCACCTTATTTTTCTTATATTAGATTGAAACAGTATGCTATGTCAGCAGAGCCCATAACAAACAGCTTTCATGCCTCTCTTTTGTGTTTCATTCATTTATGATGTACAAACCTAACAAGCACTCTTAAAGAACTTCTGTAAATTAGCTATATTAAAGATTAAAAACATTAAGGGATTCATTTTCAGGGGGTTGAAAGTTGACTTAATTGCATTTAATTCATGGGGTAAACCTTTATTAGCACAGCTAAAGGTAGGAGTGAAATAAGAGACTGTTTTTCAGGAGAGAAATATGTTTAACAGCGTGAAGGGCTGGTTAGACCATTGCCTTCTACTGGATGGAATCAAACTGTCCACTCTGCGTCGTAGATTCAGTTCTGCCAACAGTGATTCTCCTTAAGCTTGAGTTGTAGCTGCCTGTTATTTTGGAGCATGACCGAGTCTTCTTCCTGCTGTCACTGTGAATATCTGAGCTGTATTTGTGTGTATCATAGTGACACAGCTGGGAGGTCCTTAGGTGGCAATGGGTTTGTAGTTTGATCCCAATCCTGTATTCCTTGTGAATCAAATGGAAGCTTAGGGTGTGCAAGGTACAAAGGAGGAGGCTAGTTGTGCAGTGTACTAGATATGATAAAACATAGTATTTCTCTGAAAATGAAGTCTTACTATCCAGCAGTTCACAATAAGGAAAGTCTGGATTTTGCTTTGTCAAATTTTTATGATCAAACTGGAAAAAAAAAATCACAAAAAGTGTGGGTGTGCCATAACACTCATTTGGTTTTTTTTTTACTCAGCACCTTAATTATTATTATTATTATTTATATTACAGTAGTGACCAGAAGCTCCAACTGAGATCAGGGTCTTCTTGAGCTATTCACTTATACAAACTGTGACAAAGTTCTGTCCTTGACTCCGTGGGTCCTGCATTTCCTGACGGTTTTTGCTAGCCTCAGAGGCTCACTGTGACCCTCCACATAGCCCTTCTCTCTCTAGAGGCAAGGGTCACAGTCTACTGAGCCATTTTCATCATAAGCCAGCAAGGGAGGTAAGGAGAAACAACCCTCCCTCGCACAATCTCTGTTGTCTCCCAGTCTCAGTGATTAATCAGGGAGGGGAGGGGGGAGCCCGGGCCCACCCTCTACTCTGGGCTCCTGCCCAGGGACCCTAAAATTAGCAGCTATGGAAGCTGACTTTTTGGAAATAGGACGTGTACAATTCCCTGGGCTACTTCCACACAGCAGCCCCCCACTCAATATCTTCTTCACAATTACCTCAGGGCCTCCTTCCTTGCACCTGATATGGATTCGTACTACTTCATTCCTCCAACAGCACAACTCCGTCCTGTAGCGCCAGACACCCACCTCGCACTGACTAACTGGGAGGCTTTTAACTAGTTCCAGCCAGTCCTTGATTGGCTTCAGGTGTCCCAATCAATGTAGCTATCTCCACTACCTTCTAGAAGGATCTTAATTGGCCCCAGGTGTCTTGATTAACCTGGAGCAACTGCCTTTTGGTTACCATGGTACCAGGGATTTGTTTAGCCTGGGGGTAACATACCTGTTCCTCACTACTTTACTGTAGCCATCTGGCCTTGCCCCATCACAAAACATAGTGAGAGACAGTCCCTGCCACAAAGAGGTTACATTCTAAATGGCCAAGATAGACAAAAAGTGGGAGAAAGGAATGGTTAGCTGGGAATGGAGAGCTTATGTGATTCCCTCAAGGGGATCCAGAAAGTCTATGCCAGACTCTGAGAATTGAACCCAGAGCCCTCATCATGTGCCTTAACCACAGGCCGTCCTTCCTCCATTGGTACACTTTGTGGTATAGAATTATTTTCACTTTGTAATCGGAGACCATCAAGTTGTGTCTCAGGTTTTCATGATGAAATCTGACCAATAGTTCTAAACAACAAACCTTCCAGGGTCCAAATTCCTACATTAAAAGATAAGAACTGTGGCTGTGTTGTTGAAAGAAGTCACATCAGTTTGCACATGATCTTCCAGAGTGCTACAGCAGAAATTTTGAGTTTCATTCAGTCACACTTATGGATGGTCTTAGGGTTCTGGCTAAATGTTACCCAGCCACCTGCAAAATGCTCCTCTAAAGCCCTCTCAAAAGAGCGGGTGCTCTCAGAAACTAGCAGAGATAGCAATCTGGAAGAAACTGAGTGGCTGCAGCTCAATCCAAACTAGACCCAGGTCATGTTGATAGGAAGGGGAATAAATCCTATCAAACTGGAGGGGATTGAGACTGTTCCTCTGTGGAGAGGATATGCCCACTCTTTGTCTGAGATGTTTAAAATATTGTGTTCTTCCTGGAACCTTTACTGATCCTAAATTCCCAGGCACCAGCGGTAGCCTTGATGGATTTTTCCCATTTGGGATTGGATATAATTTTTAAGGAAACGTAAAAAGACTGAGGAATAGAGTTGGTTGGAAATTTTCCATCTGAATCATTTTCAGTGAAAAATCCAGTTTCTGCTGAATTGAAATTTTCTGCAGGAAGATTTTCATTTTGTCAAAAAGTTTCCATTTTCTGTCAGGAAAAATGAAACAAAAGATTTTGTTAAACTGACCTGAAATATTTCATTTCAAGTCAGTTCAACATTAAACTGCATTTTCCTGTGGGTATTGGAGCTATAGTTCAGATGCTTGATTTCCCCATTCTGACCTATGGACTGGGCTACCTGGGTGAACTACATCTCCCATAATGCAACACAATCTCTCCTCTGGCTGAGCAGCATGGTGCATCATGGGAGTCACATGGCTCCTTTCTTGTTCTTTCTCTTATCCCGCCTGATATGTGCCCCAGGGGGAAAGGTAGAGATGTTTTCTAGGGGGAGACCCATCATGTGTGTGGCTGAATGCTTGGCCACTTCCTCTGGTATCACCCACTATAAGATGGGTTGCATTTTGGAGGAGTTAGTGGTGTGAACGCAGCTGTGCTTCCCTTGCCTGTGGAGATCACTTATGAAGGACTTCATCACCACTTTGGCCTTGGCTGGCATGCATATCTTGTCATGGTACAGCTGCTGCTGCAGCATATTGGAAACAGACAGGGAGTGGGAACACTTCTTCCTCTGGATGCTCCTCAGCCACTCCAATGCCATCTCACCTAATACCCATGTGGTTTATCTGACCAATCACAACTAACTTATACCACTCAAATAACCAATACTGAATATCAAATACTTGCAGAGAAAAATTCAATTTGCCAAAATATGTCATTGAACATCAAATAAATTCAAGGAACTTGCAAGCTGCTTGATGATTTTCCATCAACAGAAAAAGTGGCTACATTCATTGGATAAATTATTCATTGCAATACATTAGTCCACCTCTGGTAGCGACCACATAAAAATGGAAGTCTGTATTGTAGTGTAACCTTAACTCTAGCTTTCTCTGTAAAGCTTTAGTAAAGAAATTTGATTCTGGAGTTTTACTTTAGGGATTTTTCTGCTATATTTTTGTGTCCACATCTCCATCTATGCACCACCTATACAATTGTGTCCTTTGGAACAATGCAGATCACAAAGCCTAGCATGAAGTATGGGAGAACTGGGCACAAAAATCATTCTCAGATGAGGGGATGCAACTGTGGGACACACTTCCAGAGGACAATAGGCAGATCCAGACTCTGACCACCTTTAGCAAGTTACTGCTGAATGTTCCTATTAGGTTTTCTGCTAGAATGACATTCGACCTTTCTTCCTCTCCGCTACTGAAAAGAAATCCAGACAAAAACAAACAAACACAAAAACACCCCAGGGAGAGCTTTCTGTAACTCAAAAAGGAGAAGAGGACCCACAGACTCCATGAAGCCTACTAAGGACTTTGCTATTGTCAATCAATTTTATGTTGAATATGCTCAGATACCACGGTGATGGGCAGCTGTACACCCCCCACCTCCCAAAAAAATAGATAATGTAGCACACTAGGGAGCAGTAAAGTGAGCACAATAGCAGTGTACTGCAAATCAAAGCCAGCTTTTATCAATGCAGCAATAACTCAAGAGGTAAATGTATACATAAATGCAGGGGTCTTGTGTGAAAGCGCAATCATGCATAAAGTGCATGAGTGCATTGTTGGTGGCACTTAACAAATGTTTACCAAAAAATTAAGAGCCTAAGGGAATGAAGGCCTCACACTAAAGTTCCTGCATAATTTTTTTTACAAATAAAGTTAAAATCTGTAAAAATAAGAATTTGTTTATGTGGATGCTGGAGTTGTGAAGAGGACATTTGGTCATTGCTGCAAAAAGAACTAGAAAGCAATTACTTCATGAGCTTAGCCTATCATTTTAGAAAATAAATATTTACTTTAGTAAGTCTTTTATGGAGACCAGAGAGTTCTAGGTTTTTAGTTTCTCGGGCTCCCAGCAACCTCCTCATTTAAAAGTGCATATGAAACATTAATCTTTCATCAGGATTGCATAAAGTCGCTTTTTTAATTTGCATTAGGAGATTTTTGTCAACATGACATGTTTAATTTGGCTTTCTAATGGAAATTATGCCAGGTTTGTATTGTCTGCTTCGAATATCCTCACCGTGATTAGGACTTGCAAGTTGTGGGGAGGAAGAAAAAGTCTTATATAAGAAGTGACACTTACCTATTGGGGGAGATGAATGGGGTCCCCAAATCTCTGCATAGGAAGGATCTCTCTCTCTCTCTCTCTCTCTCTCTCTCACTGTCCTGCAAAAAAACTGGGAAGTCATCTCTATGTCACCTTCCTCCAAATCCTGTGAAGGCTTCTTTGCTGGTCTGAGGACCCATGTGTAGGAAGATGGCCAGGCAGGGGAGAAGTAGGTAAACTAGGGCAGAGCCTGGAGGATTGACAACCTCTCCCTTGTGGCCAGGAAAGGTAACCAGTCTGGGTCCTTCATGTAGACCCCTGTCCATGGCAGGGATATAACTTTTATGGGGTTTCAGTGGCAACTGCAGCCAGAGGAGTCCTGTTAGCACTTATTGATGCTTATTACCAGGGCCAGAGCTGTCAAGGCCATAGAGCCGATGTGGAGGCACAGGACCTCTATGCTGATATCTTTGGCCTCTTATTGAAACTCTGGAATCTGAAGGGCTTTGGTGGTCCCACAAGTTAGACAGTTAAAGATTATAAATAGCTATATAAGGCCACATCCTCAGGGTGAATTGGCACAGCTCCATTGATTTCAACAGAGGTCTACTGATTTGCCTCATCAGGGGATCTGGCCCATTATTAAATAGACTGTAATTAGCCTATACAGTGTTGTCATAGCATTTCGGTCCCAGGATATTAGAGACACAAGGCAGGTGAGGTAATATCTTTTATTGGACCTACTTCTGTTGGTCAGAGAGACACTACACAGAGCTCTTCCCTAGGCCTGAGAAAGGTACTCAGAGTACAGAAGTTGGTCCGATAAATAGCCTGCAATTTACTCTGATTGTCACTTGTTTACCCAGTGAGGATCAATGAGCTGAGAGCTGTGTGTTTGAATTTGAAAGTGAAATACTATTTGGCTGTGTTTGCTTTCTACAAACAATTGAGCACTCAAGCTTTCCTAGCTCAAAAACTCATGAAAATCAAATTTTTAGCTCAAAGATTCACTAAAAGGGAAATTTGAATTGTGAATGTGAATGTAAAATTTGAAAATTCTAGCTGCATTAACTATTGATGTAAGCTATCGGGGTTTGTTTCTATTCCCTGCTGATGAAATTGTGTAACTACTGAATAATGTGCAAACTTGTCCTGATCCAAAACCTTATATAGTTAATGAGAACCTTTCCATTGACTTCCAGGGGCTTTGGATTAGGCCATTGAAAACTGCAACTGGTACAAGTGAATATAAAATTCAAAGTTTATGCTCACTACTTAAGGTATGTTAGTTACAGTGAAAATTGTGAGGTGTATATTTAATTGTAATGTCAACAGTTGAGTGATTTACAAATCAGGAAACATTCTATGAAGACATTTGTGAATAATTTTGAATAATTAATACATTTGATAGTTTCACAATCTGTCTGCAGACAGTATAGACAGAAGGAAAGATGATATTCATCAAATAGATTGCTAGTTGCAAATTATTCAGTCAGTTCTAGATGGGGCCAGCTGTTGTTTAATGCTTTTATTTAAAAATTTAAAATACAGGAGCCCTCCAGTGGTCAAAACAATACTTCTAAATGCTAATACATATTGTAACCAAAAGCTTAGCAGTTTAGGTCATAGAATGTCTGCTTCTTATTACAAAGAAGTCAGTTTCAAACTTTTTAAGGGTGTTTATTTAATTCACATTTCTATTATTGTTCCCACCAGTGTAACTATACAGAGATAGATAGCTATGAAATTTCTACATCTATATAAAAATCAGGAATCCATATCTGAGCCAAAAAAAGGAAAAGGCTAAGTTAGAAAAAGAAGAGCTCTGAGGCCTTATTCACCATTTTCCTACATCATGTGTCATCACTTACCCCAATGCAAAATAAGTGCAAGATGAGTGTAAAATGCTAGTGAATCAGATGGTTAGCATTTTCTGTGTTTGCACATTGCCTAGCAGAATGGGGTCCTGGCCCATGACTAGGGCTTCTGGGCACTACAGTGATACAAATTAATAATAATTTTCCACACACTTTCGAGTGCTGCAAATGGCTCTACCAGGTCAGAGCAGCAATGAATTGTGACTTTAATGGCTTTCTTAGGTGTAAAAGGTTGAGCTAACTCTCTGAGCATGTGGGTGTTTTTCTTGTTAAGTATTTAAGAATGAGTTTTTACTGTTTCCTCTCAATTACAGAGATATTTTATAAACAACTACAAAAAACCAACACTTCAACCAAATAAACTTGCAATAGCTACAAAAACAGCCACTTTAAAAATGGGTTTGCTATTTATGTGCTCAATTAACAAGAAGTAATTAGGGCCAACTTGGTTTCCAAGTTCAGAGTTCTCGTGGTGAGGCTTTATGGGGAAACTATGTTAGGGTAAGTTGTAGCTTCCCCCCACCCCCAATTTAACCATTTCAATAGTTAACACCCTTCCAATGTGGCTACTTTTTATAGATACTGTGGTCCAGAACCTCAGATGTAAAGTAGCGCTCTACTCAGCGCATCTGAGGATATGGGGAGGAATAAAAGTGAATGTAAACCATCTTGGTGATGCCCCATGGGCCTGTGGGGGCTGTTCTAGTCAACAGAGTACACCAATTCAACCTCTATTTGGGCCTGCTCCAATTTACATGGGTTTGTAACAGCCCCACTTTGAAAATCTTGGCCTTGATTTTCACCTTCTAAACTAATTGGCCTATCCAACTGTCTGTCTGTCTGCTTATAGATTCCTAGAGCTCAATCCTGCATTGTGCTGATCACTCTGGCCTCAGTCCAACAAAGTGTGTGCTTAACTTTAAGCATGTGTATAGTTCCATTGAAGTCAATACTGCTAATGTGCATAAGTGCGTTGTTGGATTGTGGTCAGAGTGCTCAGGATGATGCAGGATTGAGCCCCTAATGCAGTGGGTCTCAAACTTTTGTACTGGTGATCCCTTTCACACAGCAAGTCTCTGAGTGCGACCCCCCCCCCTTATAAATTAAAAATATGTGTTTTATATATTTAACACCATTATAAATGCAGAAGGCAAAGCGGGGTTTGCGGTTGAGGCTGACAGCTCGTGACCCCCCCCCAAAAAGGGGTCTTGTGACCCCAGAGGGTTCCGACCCCCTGTTTGAGAACCCCTGCCCTAATGCAAGAAATCACAGTAGAAACTGGGTTGCCTAATGTTTTCTTTGTGAAATGTTCTGTGACCTTTATGAAGGATACTATATACATTATGGGTCTGATCTTGCTTTACTGAAGTCAATGGCAAAACTCTCATTCACTTCAAATGTGCAGGATCAGGTTTTACATAGCTTTCAATGTTTGTGATGGTAACTCAATGATAAGTTTTCTTTTTGATCGTTCTTTTGTTTGCAGACTGTTGGAATGAAATCACCAAATACTCTGAGGAATGAAGAAAATTCTTTTTCTACTACTGAACTACATCCAAATACAGACTTGGAAATAAAATCATCTATAGCTGGAGCTTCTTTGGTTGAAGACTGTTGTTTGTTCCCCCAATTAACAGGTATTTCTTCTTAAAAGTGATAACATTCACTATGTTACATGCTACTTCTCTGTTCTCAAGGAACATGGAGAGAGATTATAGTGATTGATCCTTATTGGGAAATACACTATTCTGTGCTTGGCTGATGGGATTTTTCCTGATATCAGTAGGGTGACCATATTCCCCAAAGTGAAAACGGGACACCTCAAGGTGCTGGCCAAAGGCCCCCCTCTGGCACAGAACTGGCCAGAATTGCTGGGCATCACCGCTTGCCCAAGCACCCCAGGCAGGGCTGATGGCCTGAGACATACATCCCTCCCCCAACCCCCGTGCGGAGCTGGCAGCTTGAGCCCCCCCCGCCACTGCTCACCCATGCCAACGTCATGGATGTTACAGTATTTTGACAAAACTTGGCATTTGTCCTGTTTGCTTTTGTTCCTCTGTGCCTAGGGCAGTGGGTCTCTACCTTTTCAGACTACTGTACCCCTTTCAGGAGTCTGATTTGTCTTGCTTACCCCCAAGTTTCACTACTTGCTTAAAAACTACTTGCTTACAAAATCAGACATAAAAATATGAAAGTGCCACAGCCACTATTACGGAAAAATTGCTTACTTTCTCATGTTTACCGTATAACTATAAAATAAATCGATTGGAATATAAATATTGTACTTGCATTTCAATGTATAGCAGGGGTTCTCAAACTTGGGGTTGGGCCCCTCAGGGGCTCACGAGCTGTCAGCCTGCCCAAACTCCGCTTTGCCTCCTGCATTTATAATAGTGTTAAATATAAAAAAGTTTTTAATTTATAAGGGGGGGGGGGGATGTCGCACTCAGAGGCTTGCTGTGTGAAAGGGGTCACCAGTACAAACATTTGAGAACCACTGGTATAGTATAGAGAGCAGTATAAACAAGTAATTATATGAAATTTTAGTTTGTACTGACTTCGCTAGTGCTTTTTATGTAGTCTGTTGTAAAAGTAGGCAAATATCTAGATGAGTTGATGTACCCCCTGGAAGACCTCTGTGTACCCCATACCACTGCCCTCGGTCAAGAGCAAATGGGACAAATACCCAGTTTTGCCAAAAAAGTCAGGATGTCTGGGACAGGGGGACTGTCCCAGCCAAAACGGGATGTATGGTTACCCTAGATATCAGCCATTGACAACTATTTATGCCAGAAATAGCTTCTACCATTACCTAGTATTGTTGAGGAGGTTGAGACACATGTTGGGTATGTGTCTTTCCCCAGTTGGCATCAGCAAAGGCAATTAGCTAGTTAGGGAAGAGGATTAAGGAACTAAAGCCACCAAAGGCATGAAGCTCTCTGATGGATGGTGACTGAAGCCCTGCTAAGTAAATACCATAGATCTATTCTTGCTCTTGGTTATGCAGGTTTAAATCAGGAGTAAATCCATTGGAATCAATGGAATTACATTAGTGGTATATTTTTAATTTTTTTTTACCTCCATTTCTTAATAAAGTAGGAATTAGAGCTTCTCTCAAGGCTACTGAATTGAAAGCACAGTCAAGTTTTACTGCTTAAGCCATCTGATGAATTAAGATTCATAGATTCATAGATTCTAGGGCTGGAAGGGACCTCGAGAGATCATCGAGTCCAGTCCCCTGCCCTCATGGCAGGACCAAATACTGTCTAGACCATCCCTGATAGACATTTATCTAACCTACTCTTAAATATCTCCAGAGATGGAGATTCCACAACCTCCCTAGGCAATTTATTCCAGTGTGTAACCACCCTGACAGCTAGGAACTTTTTCCTAATGTCCAACCTAGACCTCCCATAGTGATCTTCAGGGAGCAGATAACTCACTAGCATTAGGTCTCCGCCAAGGGACCAGCACTGGTTGAATCCACATGCCTCGCTTTTGTGGCATAAATGATTTTGATGATGAACAGATCAGCATTCTGTGGAACTAAGACCCTGTCAACTTGCAGAGTATGGGAGGACCAGATTATTTTTAATGAACTAATCTATAACTGAGTCAGCTAAAATCAGCAGCAAGAGCTTATCAAACAAAGGGAAATTTATGGTAAAACTAATATCACATTATCAAAAAGCAACACTGATCCAATACTCTGGGAAATCATTATTTTGTATTATTTCATTACAAAGTAAATCTTTAGTGTTACTTTACTACAAGAGATACTTTTCTTTCAGTACTGTTCTAGGTTAGTGGTTCTCAAATTTATTTATTTTTTGCGTCCCACTTGAAAATGGAGGTTGAATTGGTGTACTCTGTTGACTAGAACAGCCCCCTTTAATTATTCTCGTGGATCTTCTCTGAACCCTCTCCAATTTATCAACATCTTTTCTGAATTGTGGACAGCAGAACTGGACACAGTATTCCACAGTGGTCAGACCAGTCCCAAATACAGAGGTAAAATAATCTTTCTGTTCCTACTCGAGATTCCCTTTTTATACATCCAAGAGTAGCGGTAGTCCTATGGGCCACAGTGTCACACTGGGAGCTCATGTTCAGCTGATTATCCTCCATGACCCTAAGTCTTTTTCAGAATCACTGCTTCTCAGGACAAAGTCCCCCATCATGTAAGTATGGCCTACATTCTTTGTTCGTAGGAGGTATACATTTACATTTAGCCATATTAAAACACATGGCGTTTGCCTGTGCCCAGTTTCACAAGTGATCCATATTTCTCTATATCAGTGACCACTCTTCATTATTTACCACTCCCCCACTTTTTGTGTCACCTGCAAACATTATCAGTGTTGATTTTATGGGTTTTTTTCCAGGTCATTGATAAAAATGTTATATAGCCTAGGGCCAAGCACCAATCCCTGTGGGAGCCCACTAGAAACACACCCACTCAATGACAATTCCCCATTTACAATTACATTTTGAAACCTATCAGTTAGTCAGTTTTTAATCCATTTAATGTGTGCCCTGTTAATTTTATATTTATTTTATATTTACACAGAAGTATAAGAATATTACATCAACCCTACCTCCTTATTAGCCAAACTGGAAATCTCATAAAAAAGATATCATTAGTTTGACAGAATCTATTTTCCATAAACCCATGATGATCGGCATTAGTTATATTATCCTTCTTTAATTCTTTATTAATCAGCCACCCAGTTATTTTGCCTGGGATCAATGTCAGACTGATAAGCCTATAATTACCCTGGTCATCCCGTTTATTGTTTTTAAATATTGCACATTAGCTTTCTTCCAATCCTCAGGAACTTCCTATGTGTTCCAGGACTCATTGAAAATCAACATTAACTCTCCAGCAAGGTCCTCAGCCATCTCTTTTGAAAGTTTTGGATGCAAGCTATATAGACCTACTGATTTAAAAATGTCTAACTTCAGAAGCTGCTGTTTTACATCCTCCTGAGATACAAGTAGAATGGAAAGACTTATATGATATGACTAAATCATTTATTTTTCCCAAATACAGAACAGAAATATTTATTGAACACTTCTGCCTTTTCTGCATTATTATTCATAATTCTAATATTTCCATTTTGTAACGGACCAGCACCATTGTTAGGATTCTTTCTTTTCCTAATATGCTTTAAAAATTCCTTTTTATTGTCTTTAATTCTGCTGGCCATAGATATCTCCTTGTGTCTCTTTGCTTCCCTTATCACTTTTCTACTCTTCTTAGCTTCTGATTTATATTCATTACTGTCAATTTCTCCTTTCTTACACATTTTTTAAATGTATAACTGCCTTCACTTCCTCTTCAAACACGATTGTTGTTTTTGACCAATAAGGCCTTCTTCCTCATTTGTGGGATTTTGGCTTTTTGGGCTTCTAGTAAAGTGTTCTTAAACAGTTGATACCGACAACATGTGGAAATATCCCCTTCACAGAATGATATAATCAATTATTTTTGTTAATTGGTTAAAGTTTTCCTGTTGCTCTTTGTAATTTATATAATGGACTTGCCTGGAGAGGTAACATTTTTAGTACAACAGAGGAGAATGTTGTTACTGGGAGTTGGGTAAAAATGAGAACATGACCGTTTCCTCCATCTAGAATCATATATATTTTTTTAATATATTCAAATTACCGTTCAAATTACTCTATTCCTACAGACTGCTTAGCTGAGTCTGTCTATATAGGAAATATGATCCGGTTTGTCACAAAATCTGTCACTGTGTGTGAATTGAACTGCTAAATTGATTTACAGTGTTTTAGTACAACTACTCCTGGACATCTGGGGCTAGAGTTACAGAACAATTAGTGTGAAAACATCAATGGTATTTTATTTATGAAAGATTTGTGCCATGTACTGTAATTAGTCTGATCCACCCAGGATCATTTATGAAGTCCAGTTGGCAAAGCCTGTTCTCAGAATGATTTTAATCATTGTTTTTTGTAATTAACTTTGCCTGTAAATGTTTTGCAGTTAGGACAGTGTTATTTTAAATATACATTTTCAATCACATGATTTTTATACCATGGACCAAATCTAGAGGTCCCTACTTAGTCCTTGCTAACTTTACTCAATCTTTATTCAGACAGAATTCCCATTATAGTTAATAATGGGGAGTTCATCAATGGAAAACTGAGTAGAAACAGAGGGGTCAATTATGACTTAGTCACAAGCCTCTTCTATGAGAGAATACACAGTAGATCAAGAAGCAGATTGTGACATACATAACATAGATAACATATGTTATCTAGATCATAAAAGTGGCATATTGGGTGAGACCAATGGTCCATCTAGCCCAGTATCCTGTCTTCCAACAGTGGGCAATGTCAGATGCTTCAGAAGGAATGAACAGAACAGGCAATCATAGAATGATCCATCCCCTGCCACCCACTCCCAGCTTCTGGCAATCAGAGATGAGGGGGACCTAGAGCATGGGGTTGCATCGCTGATCCTCTTGGCTAATAGCCATGAACTTAACTAATTCTTTTTTGAACCATGTTAGTTTTGGCTTTCACAACATCCCCTGGCAATGAGTTCCACAGGCTGACAGTACATTGTGTGAAGAAGTACTTCCTTTGGTTTGTTTTCAACCTGCTGCCTATCAATTTCATTGGGTGACCCCTGGTTCTTGTGTTATGTGAAGGGTAAATAATACTTCCTTATTCACTTTCTTCACACCATTCACGATTTCATAGACCTCTATCATATCCCCTCTTAGTGGTCTCCTTTCCAAGATGAAGAATCCCAGTCTTTTTAATCTCTCCTCACACCAAAGCTGTTCAATACCCTTAATCATTTTTGTTGCCTTTCTTTGTATCCTTTCCAATTCTAATATGTCTTTTCTGAGATGGGGTGACCAGAACTGCATGAAGTATTCAAGATGTGGGCATATCATGGATTTATATAGTGGCATTATGATATTTTCTGTCTTATTATCTATCACTCTCCTAATGATTCCTAACATTCTGTGAGCTTTTTTGACTGTCGTTGCATATTGAGCAGATGTTTTCAGAAAACTATCCACAATGATTCCAAAATCTCTTTCGAGTGGTAACAGCTCATTTAGACCCTATCATTTTGTATTAATAATTGGGATTATGTTTCCCAATGTGCATTACTTTGCATTTATCAATATTGAATTTAATCTGCCATTTTGTCACTCAGTCACCAAGTTTTATGTGATCCCTTTGTAACTCTTCGCAGTCTGCTTTGGATTTAACTATCTTGAGTAATTGTGTATTATCTACAGATTTTACCACCTCATCGTTTACCCTGTTTTCCAGATCATTTATGAATATGTTAAATAGGACTGGGCCCAGTACTGACTCCTGGGGGACACCACTATTTACCTCTCTCCATTCTGAAAACTGAACATTTATTGCTACCCTTTGCTTTCTGTCTTTTAACCAGTTACTGATCCATGAGAAGACCTTCCCTCTTATTCCATGACTGCTTACTTTGCTTAAAAACCTTTGGTGAGGGTCCTCTTTAAAGGCTTTCTGAAATTCCAAGTACACTAGACCCATTGGTTCACCCATGCCCACATGTTTGTTGACATTCTCAAAGAATTCTAGTAGATTGGTGAGGCATGATTTCCTCTTACAAAAGCCATGTTGACTCTTCCCCAACAAATCGTGTTCATCTATGTGTTCATAATTCTGTTCTTCACTAGAGTTTCAATTAATTTGCCTGGTACTGAAGTTAGGCTTACCGGCCTATAATTGCCAGGATTACTTCTGGAGCCTTTTTTTTTAAATCGGTGTCGCATTAGCTACCCTCCAGTCATCTGGTAGAGAAACTGATTTAAATGATCAGCTACATACCACAGTTAGTAGTTCTGCAATTCCATATTTGAGTTCCTTAGAACTCTTGGGTGAATACCATCTGGTCCTGGTGACTTATTACTGTTTAATTTACCAGTTTTCCAAAACCTCTTCTATTGACAAATCTGGGACAGTTCCTCAGATTTGGCTCAGGTGTGGGAATCTCCCTCACACCCTTTTCAGTCAAGACCAATGCAAAGAATTCATTTAGCTTATCCACAATGGCCTTGTCGTCCTTGAGTGCTCCTTTAGCACCTCAATCATCCAGTGGCCCCACTGATTATTTGGTAGGCTTCCTGCTTCTGATGTACTTAAAAAAATGTTTGCTGTTAGTTTTTGAGTCTTTTGCTAGTTGCTCTTCAAAATCTTTTTTGGCCTGGCTAATTATACTTTTACATTCTAGAGAGTTCTTGGGCTACAGCATTAATTCAGAAATAGAGTGCTTTAAGATCCTTGTGTTTTTACCTGAATGAGTTGACTTAATCTACAGGGCTTTTACATGTGATGATGGTGGTGGTTTATGTATACAGCACCTAACAATTTGCTAGGGTCCTCGCATTTGCAAAGTCAAGTTAGATATCTGCCCTGAATAGCTTGTATTGTAAGAATCTACTAGACAGACCCTTCTTTCCAAACAGGGTCCCATTAAACACAAAAGGATTCTTTGCAGAAGTAAGGGTCTGCATTTGTGGATCACAGTGCTGGATTAGTCATAAGTAGGAACCCCCTACCCGCCCACAATAAAAAGGTAGACCGGAAATGTGGAAGGCATGCAAACATAAAAGCAAAGTGATTGAGAGGATGTTTGCCATACATTTTCATGAATCTGTATATTCACTTTGCCAGATAAATTAGGATAACGCATTAAAAACTATTAAATAAATACACTCCAGAGGCAGTGCATGGTTATCACAATATTTGATAATTAAGCCTTTTACTTCCTCTGATTGACAGAAAAATATGTACTCAGGATTCCATTAATCTAACAAAGTTTTATATTGAACTTTAGTTTAGAATTGGGGGGTTTTTTGGTTGCTTTGATTGGAATAATGTGGTGAAAATGCCTTTGTACTGGCTTGTGAATTATATTTATAAGCAATTTCTTGTTTAGAATCTTAGAAAAACTTTTGGTATTTCTTCAGTCTTGCTTATATTAATGATGTCTGACAGGCTTGAATGAAACTGAATCCACGCTGGAGAGTAGGGACCCTCTCTCTGTTGGACACATGAACAGGGCTCAGTTTGATACAGGTAAGCTTATGAACTTTTGAACAATTGTGTTTGTTTTCTTATTATTGTGCATAGCCTACCTTTGTAATAATACAGGATAGTGATTCATTATCAAATCACTGGCTTGTCCCCAAATAAAATGCGATGTAAGTTTCTAGTCTCTCAGTTTATAGGATCTTTTGGCTTGTGTATTTGTTTTCTGGATCTCCGAGATCTGCCATTAGTCCACATAAAGAATCTGATCCTGGGAGCGGCTGAGCACCGTAAATTCCCAGGTAACACTTACTTTTAAGGTGGTTGGTTGAATTTGTCACCTTAGTTAGTTTGTAATGAATTATTTTTTCTGTAGGAGTGTATGCATTTGTGTGCATGATCTCTCTCCCTCTCATTCTGATTTTAACTCTGGCTGTGTATATATGGCACTTCACAAACAATATTTTGATTCAGAAGTGATATGTAAGACTGTGTGTGTGTGTGTGTGTGTGTGTGTGTGTGTGTGTGTGTGTGTGTTCCTAAACCTTCTAAAACTTCAAAAATATTATTGGATAACAGCTTAAAAGTATATATTTTTCTGTTATGCAGAGACAGTAAAAGGCTGTATTATACATGGCCATTTGTATCACCATTTTAATCCAGTCATGGAAACCAGAAAAATAAGTTCTAAAATAAAGATCAACATACAACTTTGTTAAATTGACAGAAATATCATAGAATCATAGAATCATAGATTATAGGACTGGAAGGGACCTCGAGAGGTCATCGAGTCCAGTCCCCTGCCCGCATGGCAGGACCAAATACTGTCTAGACCATCCCTGATAGACATTTATCTAACCTACTCTTAAATATCTCCAGAGATGGAGATTCCACAACCTCCCTAGGCAATTTGTTCCAGTGTTTAACCACCCTGACAGTTAGGAACTTTTTCCTAATGTCCAACCTAGACCTCCCTTGCTGCAGTTTAAACCCATTGTTTCTGGTTCTATCCTTAGAGGCTAAGGTGAACAAGTTCTCTCCCTCCTCCTCATGACACCCTTTTAGATACCTGAAAACTGCTATCATGTCCCCTCTCAGTCTTCTCTTCTCCAAACTAAACAAACCCAGTTCTTTCAGCCTTCCTTCATAGGTCATGTTCTCAAGACCTTTAATCATTCTTGTTGCTCTTCTTTGGACCCTTTCCAATTTCTCCACATCTTTTTTAAAATGTGGCGCCCAGAACTGGACACAATACTCCAGCTGAGGCCTAACCAGAGCAGAGTAGAGCGGAAGAATGACTTCTCGTGTCTTGCTCACAACACACCTGTTAATGCATCCCAGAATCATGTTTGCTTTTTTTGCAACAGCATCACACTGTTGACTCATAGCATCACACTGTTGACTCATATCAGCTGTCTTCAACTTCTTCTCTGCCTAGCTGCTATTAGATAGGTAATTTCCTGTAGGCATCACAGTAGAAGAGGTTTTTGAGGGGGAATCAGGAGGAGGAGAGTGTATAAGTCAGTTCATGGATGCCATTCCATACATACATAGGGAAATGTGGAAGAAAGAACGAAGCGGATTGTTGGAGATGCAGACAAATAGAGACCAAGGCTGGCATTGTTGGTAGAACCGAGGGCAGGGGAGCAACACAAGTAGAGAGGAGAGGAGACAAGCAGGGAATGGGAGAGATTCAGAGGGCCCTGAAGGTGATGACACAAACCTTGAACTTGGTGTGGTGGAAATGGGGGTGCCAGTGGAAAGATTAAAACAAGGGCTGACCTGGCCAGAACGATGGGAAAGGAAGATGATCCTAGCAGCTGGTAAGATCTTAAACTTCTTAGACTTGCTTACACCAGCTTTGCTGATGTATAAGGAAGTGCAAGTTGGTGTCACTAAGGCTATGTCTATGCTGCAAGTTACGGGTATGATTCCCAGCTCATGGAGACCAGGTCTAGGCTATAAACTTACATCGGTATGACTGTACTTTCATTTATACTTCCCTATAGTCCCTCAGTGTGTAAGTTACACTAACTTCAACACCGTTAAGCATTAGCAGAGCAGGTATAAGTAGGCTTATGGGAGTTGGCCTGAGTATAGGTTGCTTATGGAGGTCTGATTTCAACCACTTTAAACTTCACCTCTGAATTTAGCCCAGTGTATCTAATAATACTGCTCATTAATCCCTGTCCATATACTTCAATGTATTTTCTTAGCAATTGGATACCCCCTTTTAGCAAAATTGTCTACAGCATTGTCTTATGAATTGTTTCTGAAGCCAGTGGAGTTGCTCCTCATTTCCACCTGTGTAAATCAGAGCAGAATTTGGTCTCTTAAGAAAATCTTTCTGAAGCTTAATTTTTGTCCCGTGGTAAAAACAGCATAGAATGTGGTGGTAGGCTTGCTTAATACAGACTTCTCTGAGCTCTGGAATTACTAAGGGGGTTGCTTAAAAGAGTTGAGATATTAGCAGTATGTACCCATTGTGTTCTAGTTTTTTTCTGAACCAGAAAATGCATTTCTATTGCAGTGTGGATATAGTTTCAGTTGAGATAAAACAAACTTCTGCTGGGTCTTTTTGACATTAAGCTGTTGCTGAAGACGTTAAAGCAAAAGTAAATGTACTAATCATCGGTAACAAAGCAGCCTAATCCATGCTGACCTACAATTTGTTTAGTATCCTTTGGAGCAACAGAGAGATTAAAGTGTATATAAAAAAGAGGTAAACAGTGGGTCAGAGATTAGAAGTGAAAAAGGAAAAGGCTGGCTTCCCCTGGACCACACACTGATAGTAGACCTTCCTTCAGTGATTGTTAGAAAATGTTTCATGTGTCTTTTCCCCCCAAAAAACCTTAGAAAACAGAAGGTTTGATTGGCACTTGTCATGGCTGATAGAGAGAGGAAGATGCTTTGGTAAAAAGGAGAGGGAGGCAGCCGTGTCAAAAGCAGCAGCAGTCAAAGGACGATTCCGCCTTTCTGTGGTTTTGTCTTTCTCAAAATTATTCAAATCTGGGTGGCATCTGAGGATAACTGGCATTTTGACACAGCTTAAAGGATTGTCTCACTAACTCTATTGAACTGAGGCTGCCATCCTTTTTAAAAAATGTATAAAGAGAGATCTTCCATAATCTGATATGTATACAAATGAAAGGCAGCTTGATACCAGAGGTCTTTCAATATTTTTTTTTGTGGGGGGGGAGGGGGAAGGGGACAATTTTATCCATTTCTTGACTGATTATCATTTTTATCTGTGTACGAGAATGCTACTTATTGGTTTAAAAAGGTTTTATTTTATTTTCTTTTGAATATCCATAGTTGCTTGAATTGCATCTGGTGGTTACAAATTCAAATCAAGTCAGTTGGATTAGAATCAACAAATGTAGGGAATTTCCTGTCAAGGAGGTTCCTCGCCAACTAGGAATCTCTTCTATTGATGGCCTTCCTGCTAATGGATTTTTCTTTTACTGGCAATTTTCTCTCTCTCTCTCTCTCTCTCTTCCCAGAAAGGCATCATGGCTCTCTTCAGCCCATTGTCACAACCGCACTGGCTGGCATAAATGGACTCCATAGCGTTACTAACTCTGTCATTCTGAGCTGCCATTATACTTGTTGGTCTCCTCTTCATTTAACTTTGCTCCAGCTGGGGCCAAACCCACCTCACCATATTCACATGTGTAGCACCATTGAAATAAAGGGAACTACTTAAATGAGTAATGTTAGCAGGATTTGATCTCCACTGGTGTTCTATATATAACCTATTGAGTTCACCCAAATGGACCCCAGATTTCCCCCTCAGTAACAGGTCCAGCAGGAAAAATATCTTGTCTTCCCTACTTCTTGCACTGATGTGTTTATTTTATACTGTTAGTAGAACAAACTAAACATGGGCCTCTCCATCCCCACTGTTACTTTATAGTTTGTTACTGGCAGCAAGTATAATAAAGAAACATAAATATTTCAAAGCACAGGGGGAAAAATCACTCAGGCCAGCATCATGGGTCGGAGTCCTTACTTGTGGGCTGTCTGGCTGATCTCTGAGCTCCCTTCTCCCTACCCAGTAAAGGTCAGCCAGTTATATGGTTCCTAATTGGCATATTAACAATACCTAATTGCCAAATAACCTACTTGTTTAACCCTCGCTGGTTCTGGATAAAATCCTGAAATAGAGGAAGAGATAGTTGGGTTTCTTCTCAGCATCCATTTGGGGGAGGGGGCATGATAGGTCCAGAAGAATGATTCCCCAGGGTCTCTGTGGGCCAGTACACCCTGTCACACGTCACTATTCAAGTCCTGTGGCTGGTCTCTCTCTTCTGTTTAGCTCATCGAACTCTGTGTTGAGCTGAGCTATATTAGCAAAGAAAATGGATATGTCTTCAGTGGAAAAAACCTGAATACCGAAAGAATACGGGAGAATGCCAGTATGGCTGTGTCCTCAAAAGTAGAACCTCTAAAATTGTCACAGGGATTTGGCATATTCTGTTGCCATATTGAGGGGTTGGAGTTGTGATTCTCAGTATCTGCAGCTGATAATGTTTCTCGCTATTGTGTCATTTAAGATAACATTAATAATGAGATGTGTCAGTCCAATAGCATGGGCAAAAATAGTTCTTCTTTGAGTGATTGCTCATGTCAATTCCAAGTAGGTGTGCATGCGCTGCGTGCATGGCAGCCTGAAAAGTTCTCCAGCAATATCTGTCAGGTCGACCTGGGCCCCCTCCCCGGGGTCATGCCTTCATGACACTGAATATAGAGCCCTGCCTACCTGCTATCCCCTCAGTTCCTTCTAACTGCCAGTGACGGTTATGTCTTTAGCTCTTGCCTCAGCAAGCGTCTTTTTGCAGTGTCCACTTGTAGCTAGCCTAAGTACGGCCGGTTCAGGACAATTTGGACAGGGTTGTCACTCTGCCTCATAAGGTCCTCGACTCCCTCCTGTGGTGGCTCGTCCTGCAGGTGGTGTGTGCGTGACTTCCCTTCACCACATCTCAGCTATCCCTTTCGCTGGTGATGGACGCATCAGCCTTGAGGTGGGGTGCACATCTGGGAGTCCTTAGGACGTAAGATCTCTGGTGTCAGGCGGAGCTTGTTCTCCACATCAATGTCAGAGAGCTGAGAGCGGTCCACCTAGCATGTCAGACCTTCTGTGTCCACCTGGCAGGAAATGTGTATTGGTTATGATGGACAACACCACAGCGATATTTTATATAAATGAACAGGGGGTCCACTCTCCTCTCCCCTTTGCAAGGAAGCCCTAATGCTGTGGGACTTTTGTGTAGCTCATTTGATACACCTGGAAGCATCATACCTCCCCAGAGTACAGAACGAGTTGGCGGACTATCTCAGCAGGTCATTCCAAGGCCACGAGTGGTCCCTGCTCCCGGACGTCGCAAACTTCATCTTCCAACAGTGGGGCTTTCCCCAGATAGACCTGTTCGCCATGCAATGCAACAGGAAGTGCCAGCAGTTTTGCTCCTTCCTTAATCACAGCCTGGGCTCTATTGCGGATGTGTTCCTGCTTCCTTGGGGGGCCACCTCTTCTATGCGTTTCCTCCCATCCCTCTCGTTCACACAGCGCTCCTCAAAGTTCGGAAGGACAAGGCCTCGGTGATATCAATAGCTCCAGCCTGGCCCCGTCAACACTGGTACACATCTCTCCTCAAAATGTCCGTTGAAGCCCCAATCACCTTGCCGCTCTTCCTGGACTTGATAACACAGGGTCACGGCCATCCCCAGCACCTGAACGTGGAGTTACTGCACCTCATGGCTTGGAAGCTGCATGGCTGAACCTGACGGAGTTCGCTTGTTCGGACCCAGTCAGGCAAGTTCTCCTGGGCAGTAGGAAACCCTCCACCAGGGCTCCCTAACTGGCCAAATGAAAGACATTTTCAATCTGGTCGGCGCAGCACCATCCATCTCTGACACTCATGTCCATACCCCTTATACTGGCCTACCTTCTCCATCTCGAGCAGCAGGGGCTGTCCATGTCATCAATATAGGTTCACTTGGCCACCATTTCTGCCTTCCATCCAGGCACAGAGGGCTGGTTGGTCTTTGCTTACCCTATGGTCAGCCATTTCCTGAAAGGTCTTGACGGACTATATCCACACGTCCGACAGCTGGTCCTAGCTTGGGACCTCAATCTGGCCCTTTCCAGACTAATGGGGCCACCTTTCCTTCCTAAGGTAGTTTCCTAGTTTCACGTCAGCCAAGACATCTTTTTCCTGGTTTTCTATCCTAAGCCGCACTCAAGCAACAGGGAGCAAAAACTTCACTCATTGGTCATTTGCCGGGCATTAGCCTTCTACGTCAAGTGAACCAAACTGTTCCAGAAATCCATTCAGCTCTTTGTTGCAGTAGCGGACAGAATGAAAGGGCTTCCAGTCCTCTACCAAAGGATTTAGTCATAGATCACGTTCTGCATCTGGGAATGTTACAACCTGGCGAAGGTACCAGCCCCTTCGCTTACAGCACACTCCACCAGGGCGCAGCTTCATGAGTGGTGTTCCTGGCTGCTGGACTCAATGACCTTTCAAGGTCTCTTCTAGTTCTAGGAGATAGGATATCTCCATTAATTTATGGGGGGAGGGATAGCTCAGTGGTTTGAGCATTGGCCTGCTAAACCCAGGGTTGTGAGTTCAATCCTTAAGGGGACCATTTAGGGAACTGGGGTTTAAAAAAAAAAAACTATCTGGGGATTTGCCCTGTTTTGAGCAGGGGGGTTGGACTAGATGATCTCTTGAGGTCCCTTCCAACCCTGATATTCTAAATTGAGTCATGTTCTGACCCAAGAAGTATGCAGAGCAGCAACATGGTCCTCCATTCATACTTCCATATCACATTATACAATTACCCAGCAGGCCAGAGATGATGCAGCCTTTGGTAGAGTGGTGATCCAGTCAGCAAACATTTAAGCCCCGGCCCCACCCCCAAAATTTAGGCTTGGGTTGGAATTGACATGAGCAATCACTCGAAGAAGAAAAAACGGTTACTAACCTTCTCGTAACTGTTGTTCTTCGAGATGTGTTGCTCATGTCCATTCCAATACCTGCTGTCTTACCCCTCTGTCGGAATAGCCGGCAAGAAGGAACTGAGGGGGTGGTGGGTCAGAAGGGCCTATATTGAGCGCCATGAAGGTGTGACCCCAGGGGGCACCCAGACCGACCCGACGGATACTGCTAGGGAAAATTTTTTCCGGCTGCCATGCATGCATCACTCGCACACCTAATTGGAATGGACATGAGCAACACATCTCGAAGAACAACAGTTATGAGAAGGTTAGTAATTGTTTTATTCACAGGGTTTTCAAGAAAAGAGGTGAAGTGAGATCATTCTCAGAATCTAGAATGTAAGGTGGGCATGATAGATATGTTTATAAATGAGAAGAAATAATATACTTTCGGTCTCTTAAGATGATGTTGTTGTTTTTTATGAAAGCGGAGCAGGAATGGTTAGGCACGCATCAACTGTTACTGGTATTTGGTAAACCAGATTTTGAAGTTTTACCTGTTTTAGACACTTACACTCAGAGTATCAGTAAGGGTAAACTGGACTCGGAGCAGATCAAAACGTGTAGCTATTGATGCCTGTATTAACAATTATTCTTGAGACTTGGTGACTCATATGTAATGCTGTGTAGGTGATGTAAAATAAAAATTCTTGTGTCAACTTGTATAATGCTTCACAATAGCATGCACCCATAGGATCTGATTTTCTCCCAAAGAACTTTGCACTTCTATAATATGTACTATCTGAGGATATCAAAGTGCTTTACAAACCTTAACTACCGAAGCCTCACATTAATTTGTGAAGTAGGTATTCTCCCACTCCAAGTCACAGAAAGGTTGCAATTTCCCCAAGTTCACCCAGCAAATAGATGGCAGAGCTGGGAATACAACCCAGGTTGTCTGACTTGAAATCTTGTGCTTTGAATCTTTTAGGTCACATTCCCTCTCAAAAGTGTGCTGGGAAATGGCCAAAGGAGATATACCTGGTCCCTCATCTCTTTTCCTATTCAGAACAATTCTTAATGCTATTATCTTTGTGTGTGTTAAATATCTTCCAGTACTGAAAGAACTAGCTGAAGAGTCAAATAAGGATATGGATGGCTGTTGCATTGGAGATAAGAGACCTGGAGAGTCCAGAACACCCAGTCATGCAAACAGAGGAAGACCTTCCAAACTGGACCACACCATTCTGCTGGGAATGGACCAACAACGAAAAGCTGAGGGAAGACAAGCTCAAGCCTTATACATTTACTCAAAACTCCAGGAGACTCAAATTCCTGCATTCCGAGCACCTGAGACTAGGACTATCTCCAACTTTGAAGATTGTGAGTTCTTATGTTTGAGTTTGTTTGAAGTTGTTTACTCAGTAAAAATACAGAGGTCAAAAGGGGGAGAGAATAGTACCCTTCCATAATTCTTGCTTATAAAGCACATTGTAAACCCAGTGCACCCACACTTTTCATTGTGTTGCTATAGGTCAGGCATTACCACTACTATAAAATAACTCTTACTCCCGCTGTTATTCAGATAGACAAGAATGCACTTTTAACATTTCTTTCCTCCTGTAAAGAAGTATGTCTTGTTCCTAGCAGCAGAAACTCAAAGGGCCATATTTTCAAAACTACCTGCCTGAATTACACTTGTAAAATCTCTGTATTTGTCCATAGTGCACACACAGACACCACATTTGTACATGTAAAACAAATTGTCATCATATATGCCTATTTGTGCATGTGCAATTACTCAGATATGGGCTTTGTACATATAACGGGTACATGCACAAATTTTGCATATGAAATGTAGACAGCCATGTTAAAAAACCTTGGTCCAGAGAGCTTGTTCAACATGCATTACTTCAGCTGATTGTAACTGAATGTTCGTGCCACCATGTGATTGGCAAATAAAGCACATAGAGGTCTGCTTGGGCGCAAGTAATAGGCCACAGCTTTATAAAATCAGGTAACAATTAACCAAAATGGTGGCCTGACTAAAAATTCTAAGCCCAGTGTGACAAAGCTTTCTCTCCGCCTCGGTGGGTCCCGTGCTTCCATTTAGCGGCGGGCTGGGGTATTCCTCTTTTCCCTCAGAATTTTCCCCAAGCTCTGGGTTTACTGTCCACATCCTGTTGGAGCAGGGTTCCTCCAATCCTCCCTGATGGGGGGATAGGGAGGGGAGCCTCTCAGTCCCTGGTAGCCCCTCCGGGCATGGTGGCAACAGACCAGACACCCAGTTCAGTCTCTCACCTCTGGCAGAGTCTCTTCTCTTAGCCCTCCGGGGCCCGGAAGGGCCGTCCACCCTGTTGGGCAGGGATTCTCCTGCGTGGCTTCTATCCTAATGCGCAGCACAGCTCTCCAGTAGCTCGCCTTCCCCCCTCAGCTCCTATCGCATGCGCCTATCTGGCTGAAGGGGAGGCTTTTAACAGGTTCTGGCAGGCCCTTGATTGGCCTCAGGTGTCCTAATTAACCTAGAGTAACCCCTGTTCAGCTACCAAGGGAAAAGGTCCTGCTTATCCTGGGGCTGATATACCTGTCTCCCTAGTCCCATGGCCCACCGGAGATATTAGTTGGTGGCTCCTCCACAGAGCCGTGAGCATGGGCGTTTACTTGGCACGGTTCACCCCCCTCCCTGACGCCTGGCCCTTTTGCGATGCAAGGGAGACCCTGGCGCACGTATACCTGGAGTGCACCACGTTGCAGTCCCTGTTCTGGCTCCTTCTGACCATCCTTTTACGTTTCTGGCTGCACTTTTCCCCTCACCTTTTCCTATACGCACACCCTATCCGTGGGCCCACAAAGTCTCGGGACCTCCTTGTCAATCTCCTCCTAGCGCTGGACAAAGTAGCTATCTATAAGACCAGGGAGAGGAGGTTGGCTGAGGGAGTTTCCTGCGACTGTGGGGCCTATTTCCAATCCTGCCTTTGCTCACATATCTGGGCAGTTCCTCTGAGCAGCGTCCGCTGGCTCCCTTGACACCTTTGAGGAGCAGTGGGTGCTGTCCGGGGTTCTCTGCTTGGTGTCCCCTTCAGGTTCCCTTTGTTTGACCCTTTGACCTTCACACCTGCCCTTGCTACATTTTTGGTTGTCCCCCATAATTATTTGAGTTCCTGGACCTTGTGGATCCTCTCCAAAGGCTGGGGAAGGATCTTTTAGCACTTCCTGGAACCCAATATGAGCACTCTCCTGTAGCCGTCTGGCCTGACTCCCCCACACTAGCCATTATCTACGTAATCACTGGGCTCATTGGCCCTAAGGTCACCATGATAGGCTCTGCATTTCCAGGGGAACTCAGTCTGCAAACTGAGCATCCGTGTATCTCGATTCTTTTTACAGAGCCCTCACTATAGTATCTGAGCCATGAGCTATATCAGACTACACCCACTGGCCCGCTTTCCCTGTTCATTTGGACTGGTCCAAGAATTCTGTAAAGCATCCAGCATAGCACAGATAATAATAACAAAGCTCTTAGAAATGACTGCAATGCTCGGCAGTCACCTTTTATGATTTGAATAAAGTGCTTAGGTTTGTGCTCTCCAGATATAGCGGTGGCCAGCTGGAAGTACATGGCTTTGGATGCTCCCGATATAGAATGTACCAGTGACCTAGAGATGATCCTTCTGCCTCTGCTATCCTTGATTCACCCACTAGAATATCCAGCTCCACAACATGAGAGTCAGCACAAATGCCAGGTCCTCAGCCAGCAGCGCTCTTCGTTTTGCTGCCAGTTCCTGAAAAGAGGCTGAAATGTGCTGGCAAGTTTCTGAGTCACAACCCTCAGTGAAAAGAAAGTTGTCCAAACAATGTATAATGGACTTAATCCCCACTTCCCTAATAATTGCCCTTTCAGGATAACAACAAAATTTCCAAAAGCAGCACAGGATACTACACAACTCCTGGGAATGGACTGACAAGGTTAAAATAGCCATCAGCCCTAGCAAGTAAAAGTCTCTTGAGAGCTCAAAGAGGAGGAACAAAAAAACCTCCTTTATGTGCATTCGTTAATGCCCTGACCCACCCACACACCTAGAACCTGGCTACAGCCAAATTGAAAGAAGTGTTCTTAACCAAACAGTCCCCTGGAGCAATGTCATCAGTAGTCAGACTCTGGCTCTGGGTATGACAGATGGTAGGTAATGCAGAGCTTTGGGCTGTTTTGGCACCATGCACAGAGATAGTATCTTCTGGGTCAGGTTGGATACTAAAAATAATTTAAATGGAGCCGCAGCCGTGCCCAGTTGTGCACCCTGTTCAAACCTATGGAGCATCGCCTGTGGCGCAGGGGCAAAGTCAGGATTAATGCCATTGAATATGCCCAGTTTTATAGCTGTTCCCTTTAACTTATTACATTATAATAGCCCAGGGAAAAATGCTGAGATCTGTTCTTAGGCTTGATCTACACTTAAACATTAGATTGACTTAGCTACATTGCTTAGGGCTGTGAAGAATTTTGCACCCTGAGCACCTTAGGTAGGTCGACCTAACCCCCGGTGTAGACATGGCTAAGTTGACAGAAGGATCCTTCCAGCGACTTAGCTGGAGAGGTGGATTAATTACATGGATGGAAAAACCCCTTTGATCAATGTAGGACGTGTCTATGCTACGGCACTGCAGCAGTACAGTGTCAGGGCCGGGGTGTGGGTGGCCTGGCCTACGGGTTAGTGTCAGGTGTGGGCTGAGAGTCCTGGGCCCAGGAGCCATTGACCAGGAATTAGGCTGGGTTGGGATACCAGGAGATCAGAATCGAGAGACAAATCAGAGGGCGGGAATCAAGAGTCAGTTACAAGGAATCAGGCCGAGTCAGTCTCCCAGGAGGTCAGGCTCAGAAGGCATGTACAGGTAAATACCAGACAGGCAGGGTGGAGCCCAGCTGTATGGACAACTTCCCATTTCCTCCTCTGGCTTGAATAGAGGTGTGGCTCAATTAGGAGCCTTGGAGCTCTCCCAATGAGAGCATAACGGCAGGGCTCATGCCCCTGCTGGGCTTTATGGACCCCAGTCCCAGCTGCTGGGTGGAGGATTGGAGTGTGATGACTGCCAGGACTCATGTGGACCCAGCTTCAAGACCCGCAGAGCCTGACTCACAGCTGCTGTGGGGTAGAACATACTCTTAGTCTTTACTCAGTGGCTGCTCAGACAAACTACCATTATCCCCTTCAAGGTTTTGAATCCATAGGAAGTCAGTGGGCTCCACAACTTATAGGATGTATGTACTAAAATAAGTTTCTTTGTTTTATTGACTGCTATACAGAGCTACATTTTTTTCCTGGTGAATGTGTATATTCTGCTAATGCTGTGATATGCTCCCCTTGTTGGGTAAAGAATCCGCCTCCATGAAATAATTGTTGACACCTCTCACAGCACAAGTAGCATCCCTGCAGCCCCTTCCACTATTTGTGCCTGCAGTCTGGAAGCTTCATGCTGGAAATGCCAACAAAGCAAATGATATGCTATTATACAACCACACTATGATCATTTCTGTAGAAAATGTGCCTTTAATAAGCGCATTGTAAGAAGTTCCCTTCTCTTTTGTGTGTAGTATAATGAACCTTTAGACAGAATTTTAAAGAAAACCTAACAGTCACTAAGCTCCTATTTCTATGTTTATTTATCCAGCAATTTGCATTAAGCGACAAGTGTAATTAGACTTTTCTAGATAAATGCTAAGCAAACTGGGAGTAGTTTAAAAACATAATAGGGCACCTTGCAGGGATGACCGTGGTTTGGTATATATATATTTTTTACTTTATTCAGACAAGATGTTTCCATAAGCTTCATGCTCCTGTATTTATGCAGGGATTGGCATGTCAAGACCAAGGTCCTGCTAAGTGTCTTCTGCTTGCTGTTGAATGCCCTCAGCTCCCACCGAGGTCACTAGGGCTTGTATAGACTGGACTAGATTTAAAGGTTTCTTGCTAGATAGCTTAATCTATTTCTAAAATTCAAGTCAAGACAAAGCCATTGTACTTTAACTTATGTTAAAGCCCCTGAGAGGGGGCAGGTATGACCTGACCTGCTAAAATTGAGCTAAAGGTGTCAAAGCTCCCTGCTAACCATCAGAGAACTCGCCATTGGTCTCTCCTGAAAGCAGGTCAGTTTAGGCTTTTGATTGCTCCTGAAAAGTCAGTCCTTTTTGCTGAGAGAGGTTGGAGTCATGTTAGGAGTATGTCTAGTGTCTCACATAGTTATTCTGAGGGGTTTTCAGCTGAGTTAAGCAACATTGATTGAAAGAAAAGCATCTTTTTTCCCTAGTCTACACAAGATGCTCAGCTGCTCACAGGAAGCACTAAACACCTTTCAGCTGTGGAATTCCAGGCCTGGGAATCTTCATCTCAGAACCTTTCCTTTGAAATTCAGAGCCAAAAGATAATACAAGGTTTTGTTCCTGCTTAAATTTCTTATAAACTGTTTTGAACCATACATTGTTTAACTCTGTGAAAATGGTAACCAAGGGCAGGCCTATTTCCCAGGGCCTAGACCAGTGGTGGGCAACTTGTAGTCCTCGGGCTGCATGTGGCCTGTCAGGGTAAGCCGCTGGCAGGCTGCCAGACGGTTTGTTTACATTTGCATGGTTGTCTGCAGCTCCCAGTGGCCACGGTTCACTGTTCCCAGCCAATGGGAACTGCGGGAAGTGACGCAGGCCTGGCCGCTGCTTCCCGCAGCTCTCATTGGCTGGAAACAGCGAACTGCGGCCACTGGGAGCTGCGGGCGGCCGTACAAATGTAAACAAATGGTCTGGCAGCCCGCCAGCAGATTACCCTGATGGGCCGCACTGGCCTGGAATCTAGACTGTCCCCCCCTTCGGAAAAGCCCATAGAAGAGAGTACTATGGCAGGAAACCTTTGAGATTCTTCTCCCTGAGTATGCTTTGAACTTTTCTGTCAGTGGGAAGCAGGTTTGTCTTCCCCGCAACTCTAGCAGGAGAAGCAGGAGTCCAGCTCCTAAAAACTGTGGTTCCCCTGGGAACTGCTTATATCCCCTGGAGAGACAATGCCACCTCCGCAGAGGCCTTCTGTCTCTATACCTTACAGAGGGGTTCTAAGAACAGTTGCAGGCTGCAAATTCACTAGCAGTGCAGTTCCAATCCAGGAATCCAGGGAGGTAGCAGGGAGTCTCAAAGCAGCTGTCTTCCCTCATCTGTGGGTTGCATCGGTTTAAACACTGGATGATAATCCTCATTACAGAGAGTATCGGGGTACCCTCTGGTTAAGTTTTATCTACACTTACTGTTTGACACGACCTGTTTTAGAGTGATGTGCGCCAATGGTAGGTTAGAAGAAAATTACTTTCTGGGTGATGGAAAGGTGAATTGCATATACAGAAATAGCCACACTCTTTCTGTGTTAGAATAAGGAGGGAGAAAGTTTGTTCACACGTCAGGCCTTTTTTCACACTTCTGTAGCTAACAGTTGGATGTTGCATATTTTTGGAACAAATAACATTCAGCAAACACCATCTGCTTTTGATAAAGTGAGCAATGGGGGCTAAGACCAGCCATAAGAATGTGCATCAAAATGTTTTTCTTTTTGTTTTCTTTAAAAAAAAAAAAAAAGAACAAGCCACATAAAATTAAAAGAAATGGCAAGTTTTCTCTTGGAAAATAAGAGACCTAAAAAGAGGAACTCTTAAAATGTCAAACATAAAATTGTGGACCCTAAAATAAAATGAAAAATGAGGCAGACTCTTTCTGTAGTGAGTAGATCTTTTATAGGGCAGAATTCAGACATTTAGTATCTATTTATTTATTAATTCCCATCACAAGGTATCTAGGACATTGCACATGAGTTACAACAATAACTGCAGTGTGGGACACCCCTTACTTCTGCATGGTTAGCTGTGGGTAACCTTAGACAGAGAGTAAATCCCAGTCTGGGCTGAACTGAAGACAGTACGGTTTGGGGCAGCACATTCACAGATGTCAACTCAGATGTTGTCACTTATCCAGCCTCCCCTTTTCTCTCTGGGAGGGAGGGTGTATTTCAGTGTGATGGTGTTTCTCATCCCAACCCCAGCTCTAGAGACTGGATGGTGCTGCCTCAGTCCCCATAAACCGACCGGCTGGAGCAACTGTCTAATTATCCCTGAGAGACGGGGCTGGATGCATTTCAGGGTAGCATCCTGCTCTTTGGGTAGTTTATACTGCAGCTGGGAGTGTGCTTCCCAACACATGTAGACAGACATGCACTAGGTCTGCTTGAGCTACTGCACTGAAAATAACAGGGGTTCCAGGAGGGTTTATACTCAGGCATCTAGCCTGAGCTGCCACCAATGTGCTACCCTGGCTACACTTTTGGCACATGAGCTAGAGCAGAGCTAGTGCGTGTCTGTTTACCCATGCTGGGAAGCACACTCCTAGCTGCATTGTAGATATACCCTTAGAGGTAGGGGGCTGGTGTCTCTCTCTATATATCTAAGTTATGTGTAAAGCCCTCCTCTCTCTAGTACCTAGGTCTTTCAGTGCATGCCCTCAAGTAACAGGGGAACAGAGGCCTGGACAATGTGACTGAAAGGAGATGTCAAAAGTTGGAGTGAAACACACAACAAAATCCTCCATTGTTTCCTACTTCCGCTGGCAAACTGCACACACCTCCAACCCCCAGAAGGAAAATCACAAAATATGACCACAAAATTTTAATCTTCTCCCTTCTCCTATTCTGTACCCTCTCCTAATAAGGAAGTTTTCTCCCCTGGTGAATGAGTGGAGTTGGGGCAGCAGGTCTGTGTGTCTCATTAGAAAGGGTAAATTGTGTGTCATGGTCAATTATGCCTTGTTCGCCAACGTGGGTTTCTCTGATCTGGATTTCATTAGTTTCTCAATGGAGAGTCTCTTTCTGCCAGCTATTAGGCAGTGAGCAAGCTTGGAGTACCTTTGACTCCTCACTGATCATGAAAGCCCAGATAGCAGCAGTGGCCAGAAACATGTTCTTACTACTTAGGCTAGATGGGAGAGTGCCCTCTCATGTCTCAGATGCAGACCTGGCCACAGTAATCCATGGTTTAGTCCCATCCACATTTCACCTGGGACTGACAGTGAAGGCTACACAGAAATGACAGCAGGTCTGCTTGCTAAGAGGGGCAAACCATCATGACCATGTTACCCCTACACTCTATAGAATCTGCTCATCCACTTCTAGGTCCATTTCATGGTACTGGTCATTATTTTTAGAAGTTGGACTGAAAATGGAGCATCTCTCACTTATGATTCCCAGCCACAACAACTGCCCTGGATGTGAATTTCTAAGGGTGACAGAAGCGAGGTTCAGACTCTCCAGGCTGTTAGCAAGATATTCTTAGCAAATGGGATGCAGTCTGAGCTGAGAACAGACTGAGCCAGATTCTTGTCACTCTTGTGATGCAAGACAGCACTTTTCCAACAAGCATTCTCCTAATGAACTGGTTGCTGACATTGACCTCAAAGGTCAAAGTCCAGCTGAGTTTTAGCTTAAATCTAAGGGATTAAAGTGCAGTGGAGAGATTTTACTGTTTCTTTAAATGTATGCGGGGATCATCCAGGTGATCAGGCATATGCCCCATGGAGGAAGAGCTTGAATGACTGAAGAGGTATTCAACAAAGATCATAATTTTGCAGTGCCAGATTATGAGGAGCAAAGGTGTTATTACAAGTCTCTTTTAGAACATCAACCAAGATTATTTTTAATAACATTTCCTCTTCTTTCTAAACAAACCAACAAAAAAACCCCCAAAGTTGTCCCTCCCTGAAATGTTTTATTGCCTTAGTCTCTAGTCATACTGATCAGAGAGTCAGATTTGTTACAAGAATCCCACCAATGTTTGAGGTGAAGTGGTGTCTTTGGCTTTGGTCAGTTTGTGAATGTATATAACCAAACTAGCATTACAGGAGTTCCTAGCTTGATCTTTTGGCTAAGATGAAACGTAATGTTTGCTATCGGGTAAATATGATCATGCTTAGCACTTATGTAGGACTTTTTACCTTTTCAGAGTGCTGTGCAAACGTTAGGGCCAAATTTTCAAAGGTACTGAGCACCTACCACTGGGGCCAGATTTTCAAAGAACTCAACTCCCATTTAGTGAACTGGGCAGATTTTCAAACGTACTCGGCACCCAGCAGTTCCCAAGGGCTTTCACAACACAACCATGAGATGGGTGTCTAACAGGGATGGAAACTGAGATATTGTGTGACTTGCCCAAAGCCATGTAGCAAACCAGACCTCCCTGTCTAATAACTCAGTCCAGCAGCACCCAAGGCCTGTTTGCTATATCATTTATCTAGGGGTTGTTTCTTCATTCGCAGGGTGTACTAGATGACCCAGTAGGTCTTTTTCCATATCAATTATTGATGGTCTATCATGTAGAAATGGACTGATGACCCAGAGGAAAAGAAAAAAAGCTAATCTCCCAAATGTAAGAAAATGGGCAAAAGAATAACCTGTTCATCTCAAAAGCACATGAGAACGTGGTAAATGTAAATCATGTCTCTGTGCTCTTTTCCCTCAAACTATCTCGATGATCAATTAAAAACAAATTATTACAGATTAAACATTTATTTTTCTTTGTTGGGGAGAAATTGCTTTGTTTCTTTTTTTAAATGTGGCAGTTCTTCAGATTACCATTTCATGGTGCAAGAAAGCAACCTGTGTCCCTTTAGCGCAAGTGTGTGAGGCGGGGAAGGGTATTGGAATTGGGACGGGCGAAGGAGCCATCAAGCGCTTAGAATATAATCAGATAAAGCTAGCTGTTTGGTATTAGGGTGTTAGCTTTGTTCAAGCTGCTAGCATCTTCAATGGCCCAAAGCGCTCTCTTCAGTTGTCACCCCAGCGCACCTTTTGTGTGAATAATTTCCCATTGGTATTATCCAGAGCTTGGAGTCGATAGCGGACTAGCCTCTTTGCTTGTACCATTGTTTCCAGCAAGCTTGCTACATCTGCAATAAATCCAGGAGGATTTGCAAGTGGACTGAAGATGCATGAGTGATAGAATGAGCTGATAAGGCCTGGATTCTACAGAAACAAAAGGCTTTCCATTTTGTTCTGACAAGTCAGTCACTGCCTTTGAATTGATTTGATTTGATCAAGTTTTTGCCAGCTGGCTATGGTAGTTCAAGCAAGTGAAGAATTAAGCCCACAAGCTTTCTATCACCCTCTAAATAAGCTTTTATATCACTGCCAAGGATGAAAATATCTGCCATGAGTTTGTTTGTTTGTTTGTTTGTTTGTTTTGATAGAGCAAGATCTTTGAAGCACGCAGAGGCCTTGTCTAGTGATGCTTCTCAGATAAGAAGACTTTAGCTGAAAATTATTTAATGACTTATGCCCTTTAATAGAACATCTTACAAATTTGGAAGGAAGCAAGCTAACAGAGCCAGGTCTGCTTGGTGCTGGGGAGCTGTGATGTATTCTGAAAAACTAAGGCATTTGTAACATAGATCATAGTAATTTTCTGTAAATTCTTATTTTCAGTTTTTGTTTATCCAGGAAAGCGTGAATCAGAAGTGGCGTCTGTTTTTCAGCTTTGTCTAGTTCACATATTGCATTAGGATACAGTGTCAGGAGATGTTTTGAGCGGCTAGCTAAATACTAGCAGCAGATAAAAGATTCAAGCTTATCTGACATTTGACAAAAATGAAGATTACACGTGGTATGGTGGAAGTGAGGTATGTAAGAACAGTTTAGATGGATGGATTAGAGAGTCAGCCTAGTAAAGGCAAAGATCTAGTGAAAAGTTGTCCTGTTTCATTTTAAACAGTGTTCCTTGTGATTCCATGTATATTACACTGGAGTACAGAGAGTCTCTCTCTGGGAGTTCTGAATCTGATTCACAATGGTGGTGTTGAGTCACATCTAGTCTCAATATACGGTTTCAGTATTTTTGTGGGAAGACACTTGGCTAGGAAGCATTGTCTAGAGATGTGTTGTAGTCTTTTTTACTGTGTTACTTGTGGCAGGGTAAATATAAAATGATAGTCTGGTAAAACACAACAGAAGGGCATTACATCCACTCCAAACTAAAATAGAAAGTTGTCCATTTATAATTAACTTTCAGACTAGTATTGGCAGATTTTCTGGGCATGTCAGACAATTAAATGTTTATGGGGGACAGTATTTGTCAGGATGGACGTGATTTTTCAGAAGCGAAACCTTGGGTCCCCCTACATTTTTGCATATGAATAATTTGCATGCCTACATTTATGCATGCAATTATCAAAATTACACATGCAAATCGGGTATTTACACATTCAGATAGGCATCTAATCAGCTATGCTAAAGAGCAATTTGCACATGCAAGATGCTTGGTTCTTGAGAGCAGTTGTGTTAATTGCACAAGCAAATATAGACCTGCCAGTATTGTGTACTGTTGCTTTAAAATTATTGATGTGAACCTTAGCATCTGGGTCCCCAACCCTCTTTTTGAATGCCCAGATGCAGGCACGAGGTAGTTTCTACTCTAGCAAAGCTAGAGTGTGTGTATCTGCTCTTTAGCTGCCTATGAATGGTCCACCAGGTTTAGTATTTACCTGAGTCCGTGATTATCCCTTCTTTTGTATTTTCCTTCCTCTCTGTCTCATAAACATCTAGGATTGTTCAGTCAGCCTCATCACTTAATTGGCTGAAGATTCTAATCCCTCCTTCCAGAAAGGAAAAGTACCATAGACACAGTTGCCAATTATTCTATTAGCACTGTTGACAGTGTGGGAGTATTTAATGTCCTTCAGAACTCTGACACAGATCTCCCAGAGGAGAACATGGTCCAGTAGTTAAAGCACAATAAAGAATAGCTGAGGATTTTCATCTCTACCACCAACTTCTTGTCTGACTTTGGAAAAGTTACTTAATCTCTCTGCACCCTAGTGTCCCCATCTGTAAAACACAGATAATGTATAATTCAGAGGGATGTTGTGACACTTAATTCATTGACGTTTGTAACGTGCTGCAAGATCTTTATTATAATTTTAAAAATACAGAGTAAATGTAAAAAACATTCTTAAAGTGTATTATTGAGAGAAGTAGTGATAAAGGTTGCTAGTGAGTTTCCACTTGAGCTTGTTTCCATTGTTGCTTTCATAGGGTTGTCTGTGCAACCTTAATTCAGCCCCTTTGTGCATATGCATTATGATGTATTTATTTACATGATCACATATTATATTTTCTTAATTACTTAATTATGGATTTCCTAACTTTCGAGTGCTTGGGACGAAAGCTTGAGTGCTTCATGTTCTTGTAATGTAGTTTTGTGTACATAATTTCCTAAGTTTATTAAAAAGCAAACTGAAAAAACCCAGCAGTTCCATCATGTGGAATCATATTGACTCCCACATGGTTCATCAGCGGCATTAGAATCTTTATATCTACTGCACAAGCTTCTGCTACTTGAACTAACGGAGTAAATTATAGCAATAGTAGGCCACCCTCCAGAGGGAGATGAGGCACACAAATTGCCCCTGGGTTTCAAAGATACTGGGAGTCAGCAGGGAGAGCACGAGAGCACAAGTTCAGAGAGTTTCTCTGCTCTCAGCTCTACTGCCCAGCACCATAGTGGGCCTTAGCTACTAGGAGGAGCAATTGCAGAGAAAGCCCGTCTCAGCCCTGCAGCCATGGTCTGGAGAATGCTAAGTACAGATGGAACATTAGGAGAATTTAGCTGCCAAACTCTAAAAAGTCTCTACTTGGCATGTGCAAACTGAGATTTTCAGAGTGCTATAACTTGGCCAGATTTAGGTGGATTTTGAGAAGGGTAGGATCCCTGATACCAACTCAATACCCTGACAAATTTCAAGTCTCTGCTGGCAAAGCATGGAGGCGCTAGAGCTTCTCAGCCAAACTTTTGAAGGATTCATTTAACACTCGCAAAACAATGTGTTTTCCCCTAATATTGTCCAAAATTTACCGTTAGGCAGACACCCCATATGGAAAATTTCAGCCAGAACTTTGTTTGGCAAAGTTATAAACAACCGAAAACAGGTCCTTATAATGGAAAGTGTCAGGCAACCTTAACTATAAGCTGTATCATAGGTGTAGGGATAGTTCAAGATAGCGACCCACTTTCCCTCATAGCAGAAACCCTGGATAAAATGTCAGGAGCTAAGTATTTTAGTAGATTTGATTTGGTATCTGGATGCCATCAGGTTAAAGTAGCACCTGAGGATTAAGGAAAAAGAGCCTCTGTGACACCCTAATGGGTTGTTTCAATTCGGTGGAATGCCTTTTGAATTTACCAGGGGCATTTCAGAGGGAGGTAAGAGATCTAACCCAAGATTTGAGAACTGAAGACATCCTCACCTACTTAGATGACTTAATTTGTTTCCACAAAATGTGGGAGGAACATCTGTTTGGAGTGGAAAGAATTCCAAAGCTTTGTGAGGAATCAGGGTTTAAACTTACAGGAAACAAACGTCATTTTGCAAGGAGTTGCATCACCTTTCTGGGATATATGGTCCGTGAGAATGTCTTGGAGCCCTTACCCCCAGAAACTGAATGTTATAAAGGACTGGAAGGTTTCTACAAACCTGGAGGAGGAGGTACAGCGGTTTGTAGGCCTCTGCAGATTCTACAGGAGAGTTGTAAAAAAAAATTTGCAGTGCCATTATACCTGCTTAGTAAGGCTATGTCTACACTTGGCGCTGGGGGTCTGATTCCCAACCTTAGTAGACATACCTGCACTCATTCTCATTGAGCTAGCACACAAAAAACAGTAGTGTAGCTGTGGTAGTACAGCTACCCCAAGTCCATGCCACGGCATCCGGGTGGGTTTGTAGTTGGGGTGATTAATATAAGCTGCCATGTTTCCGCAGCTATGATTCTGTTTTTAGTGCGCTAGCTTAATAAGAACTAGTGCAAATATGTCTGCTCAAGCTGGGAATCACACTCCCAGCTCCAAATATAGTTGTAGGCCAACAGCAAATTTGTATATTCAGACAGTTTCTGAATCCATCTCCACAACTCAGAAGGATGCCTGTGAAGGTGGATTCACAGTAGATGGATTCTCCCATTGCTTCGGCAGATGAGTGAGATTCACAAAGTGTCTGTATATACATTCACAGTTCATCATAAAACTGGAAAGCACAATGCGGTTGTGGATGCTCTCAGCCTGGTGGAAGTAGTGAGAATAGACTCAGCCTACTCTTGAGAGGATATCTGGCAAGAACAGTCTAAGAATCCTGACTTGCGTTCCGTGCACCAACAGATCTACCAAAGGAGACCCAGACTGGGGAGGTTCAACGCAGTTCAGGAAAAATTATCCATTGATCTGACTACCAACTTGCTGGTGTATGAAGGTAACAAGGTTGTCTTGCCAGCAAGTTTACAGAAAATAATACTGGAATGCCTCCATGATAACAATGCAGCAGGCCACCTGGGGTATGAAAAGGCACCGAACCTGGTATCCAACAGATTTTTTTTATTACAGATGTTAAGGACTCTGAATACTTTTCCGTCTTGCATGTCAAGAAAGGAAAGTGCCAGCCAGGAGAGGCAGACCTCTTTTAGGGGAATGACTCAGCCTAGTAAGCCCTGGGAGTTCATACAGATTGACTTAAAATGCCCACTCCCAGAAACACCAGTGAGAAATCTGTATTTGTTAGTATGACCCTTTCCCCAACAACGTGGTGGTGCAGCCACTGAAGGATAAAAGGACTGAGACAGTGACGACTGCACTGATGAAAAATGCAGTGTTGCAATATGGCCCACCAAGCTGCAAACAGCAGTGATCAGGGGAAATGTATGTGCTGGAGTTGTGACTTGCATTACTGTTGTTTTGGTGTCCCCCCTCCAGTCTACATTGCCATAGGCATATTCCTGACAGTACTGCTGGAATATCCAGAGAGATCGCTTTTTCCACTTTCGTTCTGCACTGCGATTCCAACAGACTCTAATCTGGCCTCTAATCAGGCAGCTGTGGTCAGCATCCTCTAAATCAGTATAATCTTTTCTTATAGCCATTATCTAAACACTTTGGAGTTTATGCTCTATGACTGTATTTCTCTTTTACCCAGAATGGGTGGCTTGCCATACTGTCAATTGTTTAAATTCCTTGTAAATTGAACCTTATTCAGGTTCACTTTGATTTTAACAAATGCCTAAAAGTTCATGGGCCAGATCCTCAGTTAGCGTATACGGGTGCAGCTCCATTGACTTCAGTGGCTCCTACCCCATTTACACCAGCTGAGGATCTGGCCTCACATTTATATCCCAAATTCATTTTGCATCCATTGGGTCTAAACATATAATGTTAAAAAAAATGGTTTCACTATATGGTGGCTAAAGCACAAGCAAACTTATACTGGAAACTTTGGGGCTAATGGCTCTTCCTTTGGTAAACTATGGGCTTCTCTGGCAACCCCATTGCAGGTACGTGTGGATCCTCTCACCAGCTAAGTACTAATATTATTAATTCTTATTAATATTAATTCTCAACCCTGCTCCTTTGTTATGACTGCTGCTGGCTGATAATTTGCCTTCTCATTTCCAGTCTCAAGCAACAAGATAATATTATGGACTCCACCTCTCACTGCCCACTTCTGCCCACCTACACAAGGGGGGGAAAGTACCAGGTGCACAGCTCCTAGTTACTGTCTCTGCACCTGCAGTAGAGATATGGGGAGGCCTGTTTATGCCCTTGGGTGACTATCCAGCCACAATCTGGCCTTATGTTATCTGACGGGGCTATAGTACAAATCTACCTAGCTGCTTTAAAGGATTAAGTTTGAAGTTGCTACACTTCCTTTTGGCTCTCTCAGACGCGTACATAGAGATAGGAGATTGAGAAAGAGAATACAGGCGGGCTACATTAGAGAAAATGGATGGTTCAGTGGTTAGGGTGCTAGCTTAAGACTCAGGAGATATAGGTTCAATTCCCTCCTGTGTTATAAAAGCCCTGCATTGCCTTGGACAAGTCTAAGACTAAGCTTCAGTTTAAGATGAACCCTTGACCTCACTAAAGTCCATGGCAAAACTTCCCCTGACTTTACTGGGGCAAGGATTTCTCCCTTAATTGCTTTGTTTCTCAGATCCCCATCTGTGGGGTAATAGTACTTCTGTAAAGTGGGGTAATAGTACTTCTCTATACTCATAAGGGTTCTGTAAGAGTAAATACATTAAAGATAGGGAAACACCTAATTATTACAGCAATAGGACCATATAAGTACTTAAAATAGACAGACAGCAGCAGAATCAGTACTGTTTATTTTATAAATATTTTTTTTGTTTTTGTTTTTAGTTAGTTTGGTAAAAGCCTGGTTCAGTGTAGAAATGAAAAGCAGCAATAAAAATTCTATATATCATTTGTAAAAATGGGAAATAGATAGCAGTCAATAAAATTAGAAGTTATGTAGCGTAGAAAATTGATAAGGGAAGCTAAATATATGAAGGAAAAATCCATGTCTGGTAGGGCTAAAGACAATATGAAGTAGTTTTTTAAATGTATCAGGGACAAAAGAAATCTGACCAATGATATAGGCTCATTACTAGATGGAGATGGTTAAATTGTTGATATGGATGCAGAAAAGACAGAAGTATTCCATAAATATGTCTGTTCTGTGTTTGGATATGAGGATGGTGTCCTCATGTCATGTGAGGATAATAAACTACTTTCCAATCCATTACTAACTAAGGAGGTTAGATAACCTTTCTTTGGGATAAACATTTTTAAATCATCAGGTCTGGATAACTTGCATATAAGAGCTATAAAAGAGTTGGCTGAGGAGATCTGATACACTAATATTAATTTTTAATAACTCTCAGAATACCAGGGAAATTCCATAATAATGGAAGAGCACTAACTTTCTGCCACTATTGAAAGGACAAGCAGGATGACCTGGGTAACTAGAGGCAGGTTAGGCTGACATCTGTCCTGCGCAAAATAATGGAAAAGCTATTATAGGATTCAATCAATAAAGAATTAAAGGATAGGAATAAAATTAATGCCTGTCAACATGGCTTTATAGAAAATAGGTCTTGTTGAACAAATGTGGTTTAATTTTTGATGAGATTACAAATTTTGTTGATAAAGGTAACTGAGTAGATGGAATAGTTTGTGGGAATACTTAGACTTCTTTAAGGTGTTTGACTTGATTCTACACCACCTTCTGATTAAAAATTAACACTATACAATATAAAGCGAATGCTAAAGGGATTAAGAACTAGCTAATGGACACAGCTCAAGAATGGACAAATATAAAGTAGATAAACTAGGCCTAAATGAAGTGAGATGGGTAACATCAGGACAAATAACTGTCAGATGGACACATCCTACTATATTTTGGGCTATCAAGTGCCAGCGATGTACAGAGAGAGGCATGGGTCTGATACTAGCAAGAAGAGCCGCTAAAAGCCTGATAGACTGGGCACCAGTTTCCGAACGGATTATAATAGCATTATTTACATCAAATTTCCAGCAGGTGTCCATTATTCAATGCTATGATCTAGCAAATCAAGGTAGCCAAGAGGAAAAGAAAACTTCTACAATCAATTATGGAGCATAGTAGACAAGGTCCCAAAAAGGGATGTCCTCCTAGTAACTGAAGACATGAATGCTAAAGTGAGGAGCAACAATACTGGCGGGGAAGGAATTATGGGGAAACAAGGCCTTGGTGAAATGAGCAAAAATGGGGAAATATTTGCTGATTTTTGTGGAATGAGTAACCTAGTTATTGGAGGAGCTATTTTCTCTCACTGTCCTATTCACAAGATAAAGTGGAGGTCCCCAGAACACAGAACAGGAAATCAAATTGATCATATTACAATTTGACACAAATGGAGAAGAATGGAAGATGATGTATGTAGCCTGAATGGAACAGATATGGGAAAAGACCATGTATTAGTGGTATCTGAATTGAGAATAAAAAGAAGAACCTAAAAAGAGAACTGAACAACAGAGATGCCCATGTTATAACATCACCAAGCTAAAACTGACAACAACACAACAAGAGTTTAGAATTGCTCTAGCAAATAGATACCCGGTGCTTTAAGTTGAAGATAATGGAACAATAGGAGGCAAATGTAAATGTATAAAGGAAGCTTTCACCAAAACTTGGGAAGAAGTGCTGGTATTTGGGAAGAAACACCACAGTGAATGGTTGTCTGAAAATACATGGCAGAAAATAGAAGAAAGACATAAAATTAAACTGAAATTAAATTGAGCAAGCACAAGAACGCAGAAACAGCGACTCCTGGAATAATATGCCACAAAGAACAATGAGGTCAAAAAGAGTGCCAGAAAAGACAAACGAGATTTTACAGACAAAATGGCAACAGATGCATAGATCACCGCAACACAAATGATATGCAGACACTGTGTAACATCACTAGACCGTTGTCAGAAGAACAAACACCAACCAACCAGTTTGAGGTAATGTGGGCAATTTAACAACAAAGACATCAGAACAATTAAATATAGGGAGGTGGTTATTTAATCAACTACTGAATGCCAAGCCACTGGTCAACCCTGCAGACATAAAGGAAGAAGATGATCTGGACGTTGAAATAGGCCCTGTCAGTAAAGTAGAGAGAGAGGAGGCAGTCAATTGGTTAAAAAGTGGAAAGGCACCAGGTCTGGACAACATCACAATGGAGATCCTTAAGACAGTCTTGAAGAACACAGTAGATGTTTTGATAGGCCTCTTACAAATGATATGGAAAGAAGAAGAAAATCCAAACAGGTGGAAAAATGATCATATATAATGAAGCTGCCAAAGAAAGAAGACTTCATTCCATGCAAAAACTGTAGGGGCATTCAGTTGCTCTCCATCCCAAGTAAAATACACGTGTTATCTTAGACAGACTAAAGAAAGCAGTAGATTCAAGATGATGGCAAGAACAGGCAGTGTGCAGACAGGAGAAATCATGCATAGATCAAATAGCAACCCTACGTATCATCATAGAACTGTTTGCTCGAATGGTAGTCACTGCTCCAAAATGCCTTTGACACAGTGGATAGAACAGTGTTATGGAAGTTGCTTTGCAACTGTGGAATCCCCCAGAAATTAATGACTATTTTTCAGAGCTTCTATGAAAATGTGGCATACTAAGTAATACATAACAGTGAATTGACTAAACCACTCAAAGTAACTACCAGCATCACACAAGGATGTCTTATGTCACCCAGGAACTTCCTACTGGTAAAGGATTGGTAATGAGAAAGATTACTAGGAGTATACAATGGATTTTCACATAGAAGCTAGAAGATCTCAATTTTGCATATGACATCAGCCTGCTTTCCCAGCCCCACAGAGATATACAAGCCAAAACAAATGATCTCCAGACCTATGCACAGTTACTAGGGCTGAAAATCAATGAGTAAATTAAAAGTATGAGAATCAACACACAACAAGAAACTCCAATAACACTTTCAGGGATTGAAATAGAAGAGGTCTGACATATCACATATCTTGGCAGCATCATAAGCAAAACAGGTGGAATTGACAAAGACATTAAAGCCAGAATAACTCAAGCCCACACCTTTGCAACCCTAAAACCAATCTGGAGAAACAGAAACCTTGCTCTCCAAATGAAACTTTGAATATATAACCCCATTATAAAGTTTGTATTACTATATGGTGCTGAAACTTGGAAACTTATCAAGACCTTACTATCTAAACTCCAAGTTATTATAAACAGCTGCCTTAGACAAATCCTCAACATCAAATGGCCAGAATAAATGACAAATGAAGAACTTTAGAGGAGGACGAAACAGAAACTGATAGGACAGGATACGATGGGATGAAAATAGAGATGGCTAGGACATATAGAGAATAGAACTGAACAACATAATAAGACAGGTATTGGACTGGAATCCCCAGGGTAAGAAGTGACTGGACAATTTGGAAACAACAGAAGCAGAACTGAAAGCTATTAAAATGACATGGGGAGATGCTAAAAGCAGGGGCGGCACCAGCGCACCTGGAGCGGCAAGCCGCAGGGGGCGGCCTGCCGGTCGCTGTGGGGACGGAAGTCAGGGAGCCTTCGGCAGGCTGCCTGCGGGAGGTCCGCAGGTCCCGCGGCTTCAGCAGCAATTTAGCAGCGGGTACACCGAAGCCGCGGGACCAGCAGACCTCCCACAGGCGCACCGCCAAAAGCCACCTGACTGCCGTGCTTGGGGCAGCAAAATACATAGAGCCGCCCCTGGCTAAAAGGGCAGCAAGAGACTGCCAAATATGGAAGGCAGTGGTGAAGGCACTATGTTTTGCTTGGAAGAAAGCAGCATCAGTTGAGTAAGTCAGTCAGTATCAATGAAGCAGATGCTAAAGGGATAAGAAGTAGTCGTCAATGGGGAATCATAATTGAATGGGGATATTTCTAGTGGTGTTCTGCAGGGAATTTTACTAGCTCCAATGTTGTTCAATATTTTTAGCAATGATCTGGAAGTTTAATATAAAATCTCTGCTGATAAAATTTGTGAATGATACAAAGATTGACAACTACGAGGATAGGACAGCCATACAGAGCGATTTGGATCACTTGGTCCCATTTGAATGAAATGTATTTTATACAGTCAAAAGCAAGGTCATACATGTAAGAACAAAGAATGCAGGCCCTACCTATGTAATGGGGTGAAGTATCCTGGAAAGCAGTGACTCTGAAAAGCATGTAGGAGCTATAGTTCATTGGATGCATAAAGAGGCAACTAGTGAGTGGGAGTAGGGAGGAGATTTTACCTCTGCATACAGCATTGGTGAGACCAATATTGGAATAGTAGGTCCAGTCTGGTGTCTACATTTTTAAGAGAGTGTTGAAAAATTTAAGAGGGTGTAGAAATGAGCTACAAAAATTATTCTGGGGATGAAGGAAATGCTTTATGGTGAGAGACTTAGAGCTCAATCTACTTAGTTTATAAAAAATATATATAATTGAGAGGTGACTTGATTACAGTATATAAGTACCTCACAGGGAGAAGATGCTGGTATCTAGCAAAGAAAGACATAACAAGAACCAATGAGTGGAAGCTAAAGCCAGAAAAATTCCAATTACAAATAAGGGGGATTAACAATTTTGTTTTTAACAATTAGGGGGATTAACTATTGGAACAAACTACTATGGAAAGTGTTGGATTCTCCATCTCTTGAAGTCTTCAGACCAAGATTCGATGCCTTTCTAGAAAATATGCTTTAGCCAAACACAAGTTATTGGGATCAATATAGGAATAGCTTTATTAAATTCTATGGCCTTTACTGTGCAGGAGGTCAGCCTATGTGAACTGACAGACCCTTCCAGTCTTAAAAACTTTGAATCTAATTAAATAAGTTCTCCTAAAACCTGCTTCAGTCAGTGATGTATTATTCCCTGGAGAGTGAATTTAGAAACATTTATTAAGCTAATATTTGAATAATGTGGCTTGAAGTTAAATAGCAATATTCTGAAATACTTGATAAGAGAAAATTTCAAGACTCTTAACAAGTATCAGGGGGTAGCCGTGTTAGTCTGTATCTACAAAAACAACAAGGAGTCTGGTGGCACCTTAAAGACTAACAGATTTATTTGGGCATAAGCTTTCGTGGGTAAAAACCTCACTTCTTCGGATGCATAGAGTGAAAGTTACAGATGCCGGCATTATATACTGACACATGGAGAGCAGGGAGTTACTTCGCAAGTGGAGAACCTGTGTTGACAGGGCCAATTCAATCAGACTCTTAACAGTAAACTTGATAAATTTCTTGTATAAAAAGGCTGATGTTATATTTTTGGGAATCACCAGATGGCGCCAATACAGATAGTCATACAAATTCTATTTAACAGAGGGTAGGATGTTCTAGAGCCCTCAGATTGACATTATGGACAGAGGTAGGCCAATGCTGAGCACGTATGAAAATCCCACCCTGAAAGTATAGGTAGTTAGATCTTGGAGAAATACTAATTTTTTGTGGTGATGCACTTCTTTTTTAGAAGCGGAGTATGTCACTAGAAAAGTTGATTCTCTCTGACTGGAATCTTTCTTAGATACAAAGCAGCTGCCTACAGGATAGATACATAATAAGCAAACACTACATGTTTTTAAAACATAGTTTTCTCGTTGTGTCTTTAGGTACTGTAGTTTTGTTTGGAATGCAGATACACATGCCACAACAATGAATTTAACTGCAACTGTCAAATTATGATTATATCTTTATTTTCACAGAAATCTCCTTTGTTGTTTTGTTGTAGAAATCAATGAGGCTTTTGCTTATCTTATGGAGATTTTATTCATCTGGTGTGTGGAGAATGAGTGATTATGACACTGAGATACTCTTATTTTTCCTGTAGTTTCATCTGGGACACAGACCCAAATGAGCAATGACACTTACATGCAAATAGTAACGTTTCTTACACGGTGTATTCTTTCTTAAAAGAGCAGTAGATGGGTAGGTTTCAGGGTTGTTTCTTTAACAGCCAATGCACCACTTAGCTACTTCTCTTTTGCTCTGATTTTTTAAAAAATTGTTCACATTTCAAAAGTTCTTCTTGGATTCCTTGGCCCCTTTCACAAGCTAAAGAGCCCTGCTTGCCTGTTGTTACTCTAAATGAAAAAGATATCACAGGAGCTGAGATCCAGCCCTTTTCCCCTGCAGGGCCTCAGTTGCCAGCACTTTTCTTGAACTAAAAATAGTATCTAACTGGTTCATTCGAAGAACAAAAATATTATACAGTTATGGAAACAGTGATCTAGAGCAGTGGTTCTCAACCCGCGGGCTGCATGTGGCCCAATTAGCACACAGCTGTGGCCCAGCTGTGTGCTAAAGGGCGGCAGGATCCAGGGCTGAGGCTGCCACATGGTGGGTCTGGGGTTGGGGCCGGCATTCAGGATCCAGGGTTGGGCTGCCACCTGTCCCCCAGCAGCAGGGTCCAGGGTCAGGGTCGGGGCTGCCGACCAACCCTGCACAGCAGGGGTCAGGGTTGGCAGTGGGGTTGGGTCAGGACTGCTGTCTGGCCCCGCACAATGGGGTCTGGCTTCAGGGTTTGGCTGCCCCCACACAGCAGGGTCTGGGGTTGGCGCTGCCACCTGTCTCTACAGAGCAGGGGTCGGGGTTGGCAGTGGGGTTGGGTTGGAGCTGCCGCTCGGCCCCGCACAACAGGGTACGGGGTCCCTGCTGCCCAGCCCCGCCACCGGGGCTCCGCTCCTGGCTCCACTCTGTGGAGGGGTCTCTGGGCTGGGGGACACTGGGTATAGCGGGGTGTGGGTGATGCTGTGGTTCTCAACCTGTGACTCAGGTAACACATTGTGGTCCGCATATGTAACTCACAATGATTAACAGGTTGAGAACCACTGATCTAGAGACTTAAGGAAGGAAAGAAAGAATAACTGATTTGAGGAGTCTGACTGCAGTAGTTACTTACACTTTACTCTATATGGGACTCATTGGTTCCACCACTTCAGACCTCAGATCTGCACTTTTAGTGTCACAGAAGATTTCCCTCCAAATTTTCTCATCTTACTTTGAACAGTGTCTCCTGCTTCTGTTTAGTGTGAGGAAATGAGGCCACCTTCATACAACCCAATACCTCCCCCTTCTTGCCTTCCAGAAATGATAGGACAGGACACCGGCAACAACAAAATCAAGCTGAGGAAAAATTCCAAGTGAGGATAGATTTGGTCATGGTGTAATATTTCCTTCCTGATTTCAGCCAGATGGGCAATAGCATGAGCTATATCCATTTCTGTCCCAGACATAAAAGAGGGAGTGTTGATATCTTTGTCCTATTTCTATTTCTTTTTTGGACAATAAAATGAAACAAAATGGCGTGTTGGTATTTGTTAGATTTTGGGAAAAGTGTTGGACCCTATTTTATAGACCTAAAGTCTGAAAATAGTCTTTCTGGGCCAGTTAAAAACAAACAACAACAAAACCTCGACACGCTCCCAGACTGCAGCTTCCCCAGGATGGAGCGCCTATGTGTTATACATGTTAAACATCTCCTATTCAGAGCTGACTCTGACTTTGTGCCCTGGGCCAGGTGAAAAGACTTTTCCAAAAAAATAAAAAAGTACATCTGAAATTGAAATTTCTACCAGGAAGATGGTTCTGTGGTTTTATAGGAGGTAGCATTATTGTGCCTTTAAAAAATAGTGTTAGTTATGTTAATTTTTTTTAAAAAGCTAAAAGAAAAAAAGAGGAGGGAAGAGTTCTTTTATGGTCCTATTTTATCTTTTTTTTTTTTGTCCTCTTTTTCAGTCGACTTTTTGGCAAAATACTGCATCTTCAGCCAGGAGAAGTTGGCTAAGTACAAAATGGCTTTTGAAGCGGTAAGTGTAAATTCAGACTTCTTTTCTTTTCTTTCTTCCTTTTTTTTAATACCCCTCTCCTCCTGTGTCAGTAGACAGTTAAGCAGAAATAATAAGCACCATTGCTTGCAGTACACGTCCCATGAATTACTCTGACATCAAATGTAACTTTAGAATGGAGGCACGCTTTATTCTCTTTGGCGAACTGTTTCCCTGTCCGTTCTTTATTTACATGTCGTGAGCCTTGGTGCTGCACAGCCAGTCAGAACGAACACACATACACACACACACACACGCGCACACACACACACACACACAAAGAAGGGAGGCCATTAAACAAATTAAAAGGGATGGGGATGACTAATACAGTACTCTTGGAATCTGCAATTTGATTAGTCTGAGTTTAATACACAAAAGCAGCGCCGAAGCAGGAGGGGAGTCGAAGTGCTCTTTAATAACCTTCTACAATTAAATTATGGTGATGAATTTAACTATTCTGTGCTTCTAAAGGGGTCTTATTATCTGATTGACTGTGAAAGAAAGTCAGTATTTAACCAGGCTTCTTGAGTCCAGCTATCAGGAGACATACAGTAGTTTTATGCTTTAACAACTCCTTTTTTTTTTTTTTTTTTGCATGGCTCCCCCTATTTGAATTCATTTGTGATTGGAGAATGATGGCTCTTATGCTTATTCCACTGCATTTGATATGACAGTGCACGATAACCCTTTTACTGCTCTACTCAGAGAGCTAGGACTAAAACAAAATGTTTGTGTTTTGTCTCCCGGTTGATATTTTCATTTTAAAATTGTATAACTTCATTGTGCTTTTCACCATTATCTGATGATACATCATTTGCAGGTAGACATATACACCTTTACCATCTTCATTAATGACATTAATATTATCTGAGACCTCATATTTCTTTCTATCCTCTCACTCACTCGCTTCACTGTCCGTTTGGCATATGCTGAATGCCCAGTTACCAGTTGTAAATGCAGAGAATCTATATAAACAGAGCAATGAAATACATTCTTCAAAATATCATATTTATGTTATTGCCTGAGCTTAATGACTGTGTCTGCTTTAGTTCTTTAGCCATCTTGCCTTACAGACTTTAGTGTCAGTCTGAGGTCAAGGTCGGGTAGCTACCTTTATACCAAATAAGAGAGTGTAATAGAAGCAGAATCCAAGTGTTGGAGCCTGTGATATTGCTTTTACTTTTCTCACTAAGGGCGAAAATCGTTTGATCTTCACCGCAGGGTTTTGCCTTAATATTTTAAGTAGATCTAGGTAGATGGGGGTAAAGAGACCACTATGCTGGACAGTCATTCATTTAGGCCCTGATATTGACACCCTTTGCATGCGGAGTTGTCCCTTTTTCTGCGAGTATCCTCATTGAAGAAAATGAGTGGAGTTAAGGAACTGTACAACGTGAGTCAGTATGGTAGAATCTGGCTCTGCGTTTGTTCTTGCATTCAGTGTTTAACATAAGGTGCTCAGCATTACTGTCCACGTTGTAATACTGTCCCTTTCAAATCCATAAGCATTTCAGTCCCCTTTGGAACTGAGAATGCTGAAGGGTCACCTTCACTATACTGCACAATACCCTCTCTGCCCTCAAATGTTCTAGGGCCAAATTCTGAGTCTTTATTCAACTTTTACTCGGCCCACTATGTCAGTGAATAAGGACTGAGGGCAAGAGTGTAACTAGCCCTCTACAGCTACACAGGGGAGTAAAGAGGCATAAAGGCCCCCCGACATGTGTTCTCTGGAGAAGTTCACCCAGATTGCTGCTCTGTGTGCAGGTGAGAGAGTGAGCCAAGCCCTGTGCGAGCTGCTCGTGTTTGTTTGTTTGTTTGAAATTTTGCAAGCGTTCACCAAAAAATATGTAACGTCAAAATACCATTTCATCCAGCTCAGGAATTACTCACCATGGAGAGAGACGCTGAGAAGTGCACAGTGGAAGTCGGCATTGCATATAAAGGTGGCTTTAAGCCACCCTTGTGGAACCTTTATCCTAGACCAGCTATGCACCACGCTGGTCCCCTGGCATAAGTTAGAGCAGCCTAAAGGTTGATCTAGTTTATTTGGACTACCAATTGTCCCAAAGAGCTGTTAAGGCAACTGAGGATTGTTGAGACACAGGGAAGCCCTGGCCATACCCGTTTTCTCGTACTCTTGTCCCCTACATTGGCTGCAGGGAGAGTTGGGGCATATGAACCATTATGTTGGCTCTGTGCCAGGGGAGGAGACCCCTACATTGAGGTGATCCTCCCATGGCCAGTTAATCCAACTTTAGGGCTGCTTTGCACTGCTGCTGTGATTCAAAGTGGCCACAACAAAGCTGCAGCCCTATGAGTTCTGAAAGTCTTCCTGCTTAGTTATTATCATATTTCAATACGCCATTTATAAATGTTTGGCCAGATCTTCAGCCACTGTATATCTGTGTAGCTGTATTGACTTCAACAGAGCTTTGTCATCCTACACCAGCTGAGGATCTGGCCCTTTATTTTTAAGCAATACTTTTATTAACAATTATATATTGTTACCTGTATTGAAGGGGCAGTTGAGAGCAGCATCTTTTACCAAGGGCACTGGAAGGAAAAGAGTTTGATACTTCAAGGGAAATTTCATCTTTAAACAGTAAAATTCTTCCTCAGCTTATTAAGCTAATATTAACCCAGGATGTGATTGAACCAATTATAACAGTCAGACATGTCAGTTTTCAGCAAGATGCCAGCAAGAGATTTGGAAATATAGATTTTAATAGCATAAAAATAAATTTCAAGTAGAATTCCCAATTTGTACTTAGTGAAAAGGGCATCTCACCACATGAACTCTTAGGATGCTGTGCTGAGCAACATTTCCTTTAAGAAGATTGTGCTCCCAAATTAACTTGTTCTGATGCTAAGCATAGCAGAAACAGTGCTGCTGCTAAGCAGAACAATTGCTTTTCCTTTGTAGTCTGCCTACTGGTTTGTTCAGTCCTGCTTTGTGTTCCAATCCTTGGCTGAGTCTGGGCCAGTGGTTCAGTAACTGTGAAGCTCTGTGTTTAGATCCTAGCCAAATCAGTGACACACAAAATAAGGGCAAGCAGTGAATCCTGAGTGTTCCCGGTCTGTGAAATCAGTTGTCGGAATAAACGAGCCAAAGTCCTGTATTTATTTTACTGTGTTATGCACCCAGTGCCTTTGATTCTGGGTATTTAATATATAATTTTCTCAAGCAACACACCACCTTCAATTAAATCCCCCACTGTGAATAGCAAAAACAGGTCCTTCTCTGTACCATTCCAGCCCACCATAAGAAAAACCTTGGCAGAAATAATCCATAGTCAAATGCAAAAAAAAGATGAGCAATTTTACGCATCTTCAAATTACAAAGTTGTGCTCAAGCTATTGAAGAGTTTGGCTGAAGGCGTAGTGGAAGGAGGATTTTAAATATGGACACAGAAATTCTCTAGTTCACCATGTAAGGAACAGCATAAGTATAAATGAGCCACTAAAGAATAGTGTCCAAATGTAATTATGTTCAACATTCTCAGAGGAGGGTAGGGGGATCATACCAAAAACTAGCACAGTGGCACTAAACATTAGAAAAGGGGATTTAAAATGAGGAGGAAGCTTATCAAAAAGGCAAATGGAGAAATGTAAATCCTTAGACTCAGCATGAAGGCTACCATGATAGAGTCAGAAAGGCATCCATGCCCCTAAGGAAGCAGGAAGACAAGAAATAAACAGTATGGTTAAAGGACAAGTTACAAGAGGGTATATGAACTAAACAGGTATCATTTAAAAAGAAGTCCAGTCAGGTTTCCCCCGAATGGTGTACATGCATGACCATGCCCTTGCTGCTACTGCACACAGATGTGTGCCTGTTGCCTGGAGGATCTGTCTTCCACTAGATTTTTCCCTCGTCTGCCTCTGGTGGTACCAGTTGGGATGGGGGAACGGATACAAGGGCCCCCCACTTCCCCAGCTGCATCCATTGCTGCCAGTCTGTAAGGAGGGGTGGCACCAAGGCTTCCCCTTCCTCCTTTTCTCTCCTTCCCTTTCCTTTTCTCCCTCCTTTTCCCTCTTTCTCTCCCTTTTATTTACCCTTCTGGGGGTGAAAATATACATGTATAAAATTAGAGTAAGATCTCTGGAATGATTTTTTGTTGCAAAACTTCGTAGTTAGCTATGAATTTGAATGCCTTGTAAATATTTGTTTTGTATTTTTAGGGTTTGTATTTTGGTTAATGAGAATTGTCCCTTTAAGAAAAGGGTGGGACCCTTTATTGTCACATGCTTGAGAGACTGAGAGCAATGTGAAGAAGATTTTGCCTGCATGCAGAGATTGGAAGATCCTGCTCCAAAAACATGAAACATCAGAATTAGACTCAATAAACTTCTCTTTCCAGGAAGCAAGGCTCATTCTTAAAGATGCAACATTAGCACTTAGCAGAGGACTAACTCAGGGCATTCATAATGTGCTACAGAGCCTTTCATTTGTAGGTCACCAGTTTGACTCCAGAGTGACTCATCAGGGATTAAAAATTGTTCCCAAATGGATGCTCCAGTTCCAAGTCCCACAACATAAACCATCCCTGTGCTTTACACTAGATTGCAAGTTCTTTGGTGTAAAGAGTTTTTGGACAGTGCCTAGCACAAAAGAGCCCATGTCGCAGGTGGATCTTCTAGTGCAGTGGCTCTCACCTTTCCACATTACTGTACCCCTTTCAGGAGTCTGATGTGTCTTGTGTACCTCAAGTTTCACCTCACTTAAAAACCACTTGCTTACAAAATCAGACAGAAAAATACAAAAGTGTCACAGCCACTATTACTGAAACATTGCTCACTTTCTCATTTTTACCATATAACTATAAAATACATCAATTGGAATATCAATATTGTACTTACATTTTGGTGTATAGTACACAGAGCAGTATAAACAAGTCATTGTATGAAATTTTAGTTTGTACTGACTTCGCTGGTGCTTTTTATGTAGCCTGTTGTAAAACTAGGCAACTATCTAGATGAGTTGCTGTACCCCCTGGCAGACCTCTGCGTACCCCCAGGGGTACATGTACCCCTGGTTGAAAACCTCTGATCTCGTGAGTACTCCTGCAGCAGAAGCCAAAATTGCATTACTCATGAGAAATGTATGAGTTGGCAACACTGTAATCTCTCTCCCTCTCTCTGAGACAGGAGGAGTTCAGAAAACAGACTGTCAGAGAAAAACACAGTTCTCACTTTTTGTTTGGGAAATCACAGCTTCCACAAGACCAAAACCTGGATTTAATCTTTTTTCAAAAACGAAACCATATGTTTTTGGCCAATCTCCTGATTTTGGCGCCTTATTCATGATTTTTGAACTTGGTTGGCAATACCAAGCTTGGCCTTTTCCTCCATTCCCATGCAATACACTTGTTCCATGAGATTTTTTTCCATAAGAGGCAGCTTCCTCGAATAGGTTGCAAAATGCAAGTACTTGGAATTGACCCGTAGGTAACAAGTGGTGACGTTCTCCCAGCACACTGTCATACTTACAGTTAAGCTGGCTCAAATGCACTGCCTATCGATGATATCACAATGTTTGAGTCTGACAAAAGCTTTGTTCCTCATACATTGCCAAAACTGATTCCAGTACATCTTGAAATAGTGTAGAGGAAATTCTGACCCCTGTAGCATTGCCAGCCTCAGTGAGACCCATGTCAGCCGGCTGCACGGGGATTGTATACACAAGTTAAAAACTTATTTGGGAGCAGCTTTCAGCCCATGTGTATAGTTTTCAAATGTTCTCCCCTCATTTTGACCAGGTTGTTCCCTTTTCCCGGTGGAGCTCTACCTCTTTAAGTGAGCACTTTGCAGCACAGTATGTAAGTAGGGTCCTAACTGAATCCTGCCTCATTCACGGTGCACCTTACAAGATTGCATTCAGGGAGGTAGGGCTTTTCTGCTTCATTTGCTGTGCCACTGTACTGCACAATGAACAAAGCGAGATTTTTAAAGACCCGCCTCATTTAAGATAAAACTCACCTCTAAGCAGAGGGGCCAGCACAAGATCCATGCACCACATAAGCCCTTGCTATGTTTTACTGTGCCACATGTGTCATTTATAATGGCATATGTACCGCTTACTAAAAGGTGAATTCATTTACCAGTAGTAGTTGATGTGTACTTGTTCAGTGCTATAAAGATCTGAACATGCAGTATTTTTGAGGTAGTAATGGAATACTGTTCATTGTGATACTATACTTATTTTTGTTAACAGTTTATGCCGTTCATTGGTAGGCAATCATTAAAGTAATTTTTTTCACAGAAAAAAGGTAGCGACCATGCAGGCAGGTGCTGAAAGCAATGAACCAGGTGTATGTAATGTGACAGTTCCACTGCTTATAAATTTCCAGTATTGAAGCTAAAGTATAAACTACAGGCTGAAGAGGATGTAAAGGTCAATAGTTCAGTTATGCTCTAAAAGTTAAAAATGTGTCAAATCACCTGTTGGTACTGTGTCAAATCATGATTTGTTACTTTCATATAAAGCTTGAATATTTTCTAATATCTCAAGTTATAAGCTGTTCTCCACAGAAAGAAAGGTAGGTGTTTGAAGTTAGAAAACCATGATTTTCCCCATTACAAATGTTTTCCACTCAAAAACTGAAATATTTCACATTGGGGAAACGTCATGAAAACGTTCTCTATGTTTCTGTACAAATTGTTTTCGTTGTTGCAAGTAGAACTGTATAGGAGAAATTTCACCCTGAGCTGAATTTGAAAATTCCTTGAAATTTTATGACATTCTCAATTCTCTAGTGTGAGAATTAGCAAAGTGTGTTAATTGAAATGGATAGTCTTGTACGGCGCTAGTCCATGGAATGCATAAAATCACAGGGGAGGACTGAACACAATTTATATCCAGTGCATTCAACAATTGTACTGTGATATGTTGATGCTAGTTATTCTGTGTGTGTGTGTGTACACACACACAAATAGTAGTTTCTAAAGTTACCAAACTCTTTAAGATAAACTTGAACTAAAGATTCTGACCCATGGCTTAGGAAAGCTCCATTTTTGAGACTCCATCACTGTCCTCCAGCTCCCTCCAAACATGTTTCCCCTGTGCATATGCATCATTGCAATCACAATACTGTTCACCCAGCTGGGAAGGCCAACAATCTGCTGCCTTTGGGGCTGTCTGCCAAGGATGGTCTGTGGAGCAGACAGCAGGGAGTGCTGATAGTGCAAAATGGTCCGCTCCCTCCCTTCTGCCTCTCTTCTTGCCTCCTTTCACTCTTCTTGGAATTGAACCACAAAAGAAAATTCCACTTTTCAAGACTGTTCAGTTTACATTTGGTTGCAAAGTGTTTTCAACTGAACAGTCACTTTCTGTGCAGGCAGTGACAGCTCAATCGGGGGGTAAGGTTTTCTTTCAGCCCTTGTCATGTTAGGCCATGTCAAATTAGACATTTGAGACTTTTTGTTTTTGTTTTGCATCATGGGCTAAGATGCCAAATATTAGGAAACAAACTAAATGTTTGCATCTCTTCACAGCTTGAATGATCCCATAGCTTGCCAGTGTTCTTGTTCATTATAGATTTGTGGAGCACATTTTTCTTCATTCATGGACCTCTTAAGTCCCATATTTCTGAGGAGTCCTCCATTCTTAAGTATTTATCTAGACCAAAGGCATATTCTAAGGGGTTTACTAAGCTGTTACCCTTACAAATCAGTGACTTAGGCTATGAAATTGATTGAAGTAGCGTACTCAAATTTCAGGATGTCCCTTCTTTTCATTTTAGGTTGCTATTACTTCATTCCCTCTTTAGTGTACTTGCTACGTTATGGCACTAATTGAACTATGGATAAAAATTTGCACAGCTGGTGAATTTCTTGGGAGGGAAATCAAGGTTTGGATGATTACATGAAACAAGAAATATCTTGGTATTTCACCCTTGAGGTTTTCACTTTTTTCCCCACAAAAAAAAACAAAAAAACAAAAAACCCCAAATGCATTTTTTTCCAGACTTCCTCATCAAATGATTTCAGAGACTTCTAAACACTAGTTCTGTGACAGAAAAGGCCAGCAACCTCTCCTGCCATTAAGACCTAGATCCTGCAAATGCTTAAGCATGCAGTCTTTTGTCATAAGAATAAGTTTCAGAGTAGCAGCCGTGTTAGTCTGTATCCGCAAAAAGTACAGGAGTACTTGTGGCACCTTAGAGACTAACAAATTTATTAGAGCATAAGCTTTCGTGGGCTACAGGCTGTAGCCCATGAAAGCTTATGCTCTAATAAATTTGTTAGTCTCTAAGGTGCCACAAGTACTCCTGTTCTTTTTGTCATAAGAATGACATTCACAACACTTGGTCCTCCCTTCTACCCCTTCCAGTCCCCCCGCCAAAGGAAATTAATAAACTCTTAAAAAACAAAATAACAAAAACCTACCCCATGACCCTAAGAAGTGCCAGACTTCAGAAAGGTCCTAAGACCATCACTCTTGTTGTTGATTTTAGGTGGAAGACATTCAGATACTACAGAGATAGGCAGTATAAAACCCCAAAATAGATAGACTTACTTCACTTTAAGCATATGAGTATATTCCATTAACTTCAATTGACTGTCAGTGGGACTTTAGCTAACTTGCATGTTCATTGAAGGGCAATGCAATGTCTCTAAGTATTCAAAAATGTGAAGTTCATATTATTAGGTTAGTAAGCACTGAAGATTTGCAATGAGGTGTGAAGCCACTTTGGGGCTTCCTAAGTTATGCACAGTTCACTTTGGAGTGTACCCAGTAGGAGAATCCCCAGTGTGCCCTGCATTTCACTGCAACAGCATTCTGGCAGTTCAGTAGGCTCCCTGTTAGACCTTTCAAATACAGCAAGGATCTTCAAAGATCCTATGAAGAGAGAGAGAGAGAGAGAGATGGGCGCACCTGATGAGGGCCAGGGGAGCCTGTTCTGGTTGTGGGGAGAGAAGGAGGGAGTCAAGGAGAGGAAGCCCTGGAATGCAGCACAAGGGTCCTGTTTGAGGTTGCAGGTTGGAAGGGAGCCTATGAGGGTTGCGAGAGATGGAGCTGTTGAATGAGAGGATCAGAAGGCAGAGCCCCTTATACAAATGTTCCTGGAGTTTCAAAAAAGGTTTGTTTGGGGTAGAAAGGTGAAGCTCAGATCAGTTCTTGCTTAACCAAACTGGTTTATCTATCTCTTTGTCTGTCTGTCCGTCTCTCTTTCTTCCTCCACTGCCCCCAGGAGCCTGTAATCCTCCCATTCACTGCAAGTTCTAGGGCTAGTACTAAACCAGAGTGGATCAGCCTAGATTTCCGAGGTACATGTGCACAACACATTGTCTCCTTCAGAAACTTAAATACACAGTTCTGTCCATTGAAAAATGCAGAAAATTGGCAAGTACGATCATTCTTCAAGTCCTAGAATACAATGGTCACCTTATTTGCTTTCAGGGGCTACTTACAGTCATATGATTTTTGCACTTTCGAAGTTGCTATTATGCTAAAAGTCATATTACCTATTGAAAAGTGACTGAGTGAGAGGTGGCTGGTGGGGAGGCAAGGAAGCTTGGGAGGGATCTGAAAAGTGTCCCTCCTACTCCTCTACCAGGAGGACCATGGTCATGACATAAAACCTTATAGTTGAAAAGTTTTAAAGCTAGAGAAAAAGGGAGATAGAAGTCTTCAGGGACCTTCCCTCAGAAGGGAAATGCAAATAAACTCTAGAAAATTTAAATCCCACCCAAAGGGTGGTTAGCATGCTGACCATTAACATTGTGGACATTTTTCTAGGTGGATACTGATGGAGATGGATACTTGAACTGCCTGCAAGTTTTGATGGCTCTGAAAGAAACTGTCCCTTCAGATGCACTAACTGATGCTGAAGAACTTTATGTATATAGGGTAATCAGATCCAACACAGTCTCTCTGTTTATGCTTTGAATGATCTGGGAGTAGGGAGCAAATGTGTCAGATATGCATACCATCCCTATTCTTCATGCAAACTTTATGCATCTATAACACATCCCATCCAAGGATCTCAAAACAAGCTCTGCCTCATAACATCCGTGTGAGGTAGGTAATCTGGATAATACTCACTTTACCGATGGGGAAGCTGCACAGAGATGTGAAGGCCAAAAAATGCCCTTTAATTCTAAGAGCCTCTCTAACCCACTTGATGGCCTAATGGGCTCTCACAAGGGCATACCTACCGCAAAATGTGTGGGTTTTTTAATGTTCCGTGGTTATCTTGTGCTACCCTTGGTTTAAACTTATGTTATCATCATTGAAGCCTACCACCGTAGTTTCTGACCACAAATCAGTCAACTCCTTCCTGGGACACTAATGGCCAACAACATAGCACAAGAATGAATGAGCATGTAAGAAGTGATGATAGGATAGTCCTTTCCGTCTTGTTTTGTACCACAGTAGTAGCAGGGATGAAAGACCTGCAAAGCCCAAGTAAGCCAGAAAACATTAGGGTTAGATGGGGGTGGGCTCCAGACCTAGTTAAGAAATGGTGGGCAGGAAGCCACCCATGAAAGTTTGATTTTTTTTTTTTAATGTAGAAGTAATCCTTTTCAAATTGATTCACATAACTTTGGCTGTGCAGGTGTGAACAGAGCCAAGAGGAAGCACGAAAGCTGCTCAGAGGCTAAGTTTTGCCCTTGCATAGATGGGGTTTTTTTTAATTGGTGGCTTACATTTTCAACGGTGACTAATGATTGGGGTGCCTAATTTGAGACAACATTTTTGGATGTTGAGACTTAGATAAAGGGGACTGGTTTTCATAAAGAGCCAAGCTAAGGTGTTTCTAGCTGGGCACCCAAAACCATTAGTCACTGTTGAAAATGTAGGCCTTTATCTGAACTTTGGACCAAAACATACACATTAGTCCCCAAGCACAACCATTGGTTACTTTGTATTTTTTTAAAGGCACAGATATTAAATAACTTATTACTTTAATTTTGCTTAAATGTTCATTTTTATAGCATGCTATGTAAGAATTATGGTACAGTATGAAAGTCTGTTGATGTCCAACATATAAACATTCAGTTTTGCTTTCCTTCAAAAAGCAGACTCAGTGATCCAGTCCTTAGCTGTGCCAGCTTACCCCAGTTGAGACTCAGGCCCTCCGTTGTTTGCCTTTTTGCAGTCTTTCTATCATGATCTTGTTTGAAACATACAAACTCATTTGACAAAGAGCATAAACTTGGTTAACAGAAAACCGGTACCAGGAAACACAGAAATAAAGAAAAGTATAAAATCCTCTATGATTTAATCTGAACCTTACAAAGGCTTTGTTTCTTTGGACACTTTCTTTGAAAAGACTACCACTTCAAACAAAAACAGAGGGAAATTAGTAGGAAGTGATTATGGAGACAGGAAATCTGAAAGCCATGAAACTGTAAATAAAGTGTTATTTGTACTACTGTATTTGGTTCCCTGCTTTACATTCTCAGCACGAAATGTTAGATAAGACTTTAACACTAGAGCAGGGGACGAATTTATATGATAAAAAGAGGAAAGCCATTTAGATAAATTACAGTGGCCTTGGATTGATCTGAACACATTTTTAGCTAAAACTTGGAACTCCCCAGCCAGGTCCAGTTGCAATTTGTTCATGGTGGCAAATGATGTGAATTGTTCAGACATCAAACACATATCAAATGGCTTCATTTTAGTATTCCAAAGCAATGGCCCCATGGCAGACGCCAATGCTAACATCATTATACAACTCATATTGCATGATGACAATCCAGTTCGGTGATGCCTACATTTATTGTTTACTTTTATTGAATCTAGAAAGCTCATCTTTTCCATCTGTCAGCATTATTGTGCGTGATCCACAAATAAATCTAAAAAGGCTGCATTACACTATACACTCAGACCTTATTTAATGAGTGGCCTTCTTTTATAGCAATAATAAAAATGAGTACAGACTTTAAGTACTTCCATTATACCATGTTTGCTTTGTCAGTGGTTTCTATTTTATGAAAAGTTAAACCGCAAAGTTAGCCCAGCAATTTTTGTTGTTTGTGCATGTGCCTTCAGTAAACATCCCTTTTTTCCTCCCTCAGTGTTCATGCATTTTGTTCCCTGTTAACATTAAACATCATTTGCAAAGCTAAGACAGAAGATAAGAGCCAGGTACCTGAGCAGGACTATATGTACTGTGCCAACATTTTGTACAAGACCAGCTTTGCACAATAGGAACATTAAAGGAATACTTTATTATTCGTGGGTTTTGTTGTGAAAGGCTAAAAAGGGAGGATCCAGGAATAAGTCTTTCGGTAGCATTCAGTGCCTGAAATACAAAGACAATTGGAAAACACACACATACACACACCAACAACCCTCCTCCCCTAGTTTCATGTGATAGATATTTAGATCACAGCCACAAGTTTCTAGATAGAAATTATGCATTCAGAGTGCGGAACAGTCAAAGGAGCCTTGTAATTGGAGAGAGCATAATAGTTCTTATTGCTTTAAGGTGCTTTGTACAAAAGATTACCTGTGGGTTCTCGCTAGGCACATGTGTTATAAGACTGTTGTCCTTAGTGAAAGCTATACTATCCAAAGAGGGACAGAGAAGTAGGTGTGGTTTGTTTATTCTTTACAACCTAATTTTGATTAGGATGTGAGCAAACACAGGAGTTGATTCAACTTCCACTGTCCTTTCCCCTCCATGCTACAAGGCTTTAGAGGCAAAAGTTGGCTCTTTATATAGATTTTTTGGGGGGAATTCTGTACAGTCTGGTTGCAAATTTTGTTATGTTGCAATGTTTCAAAGTAGCTACTTCCATGATGTCAGTACAGTCGACGCAGCTAGCTTGTGTTTATATTTATGGGGAGTTCTGCAACAGTAGGGTTTTGGAGCAAATAGAAGACAACATGAGCAGAGGGGAGAGAGGACAAAGGAAGCCCATTTCAATATAATATAAATAAATCATGAATAGTTCTCCCTATTATTATGCTTGTGTTACAGCAATGCCCTAAGAGATGGTTAACACAGTAATAACTTGCTTTGAGAGTATTTAGCTGAGGATGCCGTTACTGCTGTTTAAAATGTGGGCATGTTGCAAACATGTGGTATCATAGGCATACCTGAAAAATATTCTAAAATTTTACTTGATGAATACGCTTTACATAACTTTTTGGTTTTAGTTTGTTGTTAGGGAGAGGAAGTCACACTGACTTTCCAGTTGTGTGGCAGAGAGTGTTTGTGCATTAGGTAGAAGGTTTTTGTGTGGTCTTCTATACACTGTTTTAGAGTGAATCCTCTTAAAACACATACCTCTCTGGTGTACGTATGTGCAGGTGACTCTATGTGAATCAGGTCCATAATGTTTTGAGGGGATCCTACAGACCTACAATGCAATGTAGAGTTTAACAGGCTTGTTGTCAGGTTTCTTGCTGAAATTGCTTTGTTTGTTTCGCTGGCTATGTTAATAAATCTTGTCTCTGCTTCGATCAGATCCTATTTATTTATTTATTTATTTATTTATTTATTTATGGTAAGCAAGGCCGCAATCTGTTCTTTCTAAACCCTTCATCATCTTTGCTTTCTCCATCTCTGTTTCCCCAGATCTTAGAGATTGTTGACTATTATGTAACAGATGGCCTGACAGACCTCCGACTCTTCGCAGTGATGGCTAGCTTGGCACAGAAAATAACAGCACTGGAGTAAGTATTCAGAGGCAAAGATGCTCATGAATTTTAACTCCTCACTGACAAAGGAATTTGAGGGGGCGAGAGCTGATCTATCAGTAGCTGAAGTAATTAAAGACTTAGATTGCTCTCTAGTGCAGAGTATCCCATCACTATTACAGGCTGTTGATATTAGATTAGGCTAGGCCATGTCCCATTTGATCTCTAAACTATAACTTCACATCAAAACAATGGGACAGCTTAATCCAGAAATTGATACATTCCAGCAAGCATCAGACGATGCTGTTTGTGTGGCTTTTAATAAAAAGTATACTGCGACATCAAGCCAAGACAATACATGGGAGAGCAATGCAAATATTGTGACAGAGTTCAGTTTTGACTGTCATTTGTAGTCCATTTCCAGTTACTGGAACAAGCTTTTCAAAAGCACCTAATTGACTTAAAAGCAGAAGTCCCACTGAAAGTTAAAGGGACTTGTTCTTAAGAAGTGGGCTGTAGTCCACGAAAGCTTATGCTCTTATACATTTGTTAGTCTCTAAGGTGCCACAAGTACTCCTGTTCTTTTTGTTCATCTAAATCACTCAGGCAATTTTGCAGATCCCACCGCTAGCCCTTAAAGTGTATGAAGATGTCCAGATGAGTGGCTCATTTTTCATAAGTGCTGAAAAGTTCCTAGCAGCTCCCTCTGACTGCACTGGGAGTTGCTGAGTGCTCGACATTTTTGTATTCTGGGCCACTTTTTCAGACCTCTGAATATTTATATAGGAGCAGAACTTTAAGCCTCTTGGGGAAAAAAAGAAAGAAAGAAACACACACAGGCACTTTCTTTTTCCATGTGTGAAATGTCTCAGGGAACTCTGCTGCTGCTGTTAAAGTATAAGTCAAGTAACAGAGGGCAGTTCTATGCGCACACATAGAATCATAGAATATCATCTGCACTAGGCCATACTTCAGACCCAACTTACAAGCCTAGAAAACAGGCGGTGTAGTGGCCTATGTGTACTGTTTGTAATTCTCCCCTTAAGGGTTCTCTAGTTCCCATGCCCCCCCTCATCCCCCCCGCAATTAACGCGCAGACAGACACACACACGCATTGTCCTTCCTCCAGCCCATCTCCAAAATCATCTCCATGTTGAGGGGCAGAGAACCCCCAGGGCACCTCTATAGCACTTTTGGGGTCCAGACTCCCCCACAATCTCCTCCTCTCCATGCAAGTGTTAAATGAGTTAAATGTACAGTGTATCAAGAGGGGAATGCAACTCAAGGACACTAGCCAATGATTGCAGAATCAGTAAAGAATTGCTTAGGTTCAGAGTGTTCTAATAACATCTCTTATTAACATTAAATTGTGTTTTCATTTGAGTGACATTTGAATGACAGGGTTGAAATTATCATTTTGATAAGTGTTGGAAATTCTAAGCTCAGAATTTCCCTGCTTTTTGTGCTTGTGCTTAAGGTCAAACAGCACTGTTTGGTCAGCAGAATCTGCCTTTACAAAATAGCTTGCATTTGGGAGGAGAACTCAGCACCATTGTTCATTGTAAAATTGGCGTCTCCATCTCTGTCTGTTGTATGCCCAAGTGTCAGGGCTATGAAATAACTCCTGAAAAGAAACTTGAGTTTATTCAGTCTGGGGCAAAAGCCGGGGGAGCCAAGGCAAGGATTCCACTTGGTTGAACAGACAAATGGTGACATCATTATTTTAATGTTATTTTGTACAGAAAAGCCCTTAGACAAGATTTTTCAATAATTAGAAAGTCAAGTTTCATTTCTAGGCTAGATTGGTGCCTGGCCCTGTGCACTGCACAGTGTGGGGTTGGGGGCAGAGGATGCCAAATCCTTACTCCACCTTGCTCACCTGCACAGCAACTCTGCTAGTCTGTGCTCGCAATCACAGCCCATACACAACCTGAGCAGGACGACTGCTCCAGGCGATAGCTGACTGGCGTCCCCAAATGGGGAAGGGCAATCACAAATACTGTGGGCACTCTGCATTAGTACTGGCCAGCAGAGCTAGTAGGGCTAGAGGGAATACACATGGTACTCTTTCACAGGGGCTAGTTTTGGTCTCCCCTTCTGTGGTGCTCCGGGTAGCGTTGTGCTTGAGTTAGGGCTCGTGGGGCTTGGGCTGCGGGGCTCTAAAACTTCAGTGTAGACTTTCAGGCTCGGGTTAGAGCCTGGTTTCTGGGTCCCTGTGAGGGGGGGATGGTTCCAGACCTTGGGTTCCAACTCAAGCCCAGGCCAGCCATGGGTGTTTAACTGCAGTGTAGACATACCCTGTGAGTTCCTGCTGGGACAATGCATCTCTGCCCCTTCACCCATAAGCCTGGCTGTTGAGCCACATTTTAGCTCCATATGTTTCTTGTTTACAGCTGCATATTCAACAGTATCTCGGAGGACAGGTAATGGAACAGGGTTCCTCTTACTTCCACATCACCAATTTGAATCTGACACAGTCACTGTGGATCAAAAGCCAGGTTTTTTTGACAGCTAGTGGATGGACTGTATAAAATGAGTTGGTCTCAACCCAGTCCTGGAGGACAGCCCATTTAATAAAATCCACCATCACAGCTGGCACTCTGATTGGTAGAGCCATCAGAAAGCAAGAACTGAAAGGACATGGGGACCCAAAGCTGAGTAACAATCGTTCCTTCAGTGTCGTGGTTGAGGAACATTGGTTAGGTGTTGTGAGCAAAGATAGTTTTGTGGTTAAAGACCCTGGGACTCAGGCCATCTGGGTTCTATTCCTGGATCTACCAAAGATTTCTTGTGGGATCTTGGGCAAGCCATGTGAGCTCTCTCTGCCTCAGTTCCCCATCTGTAAAACTGAGAATAATGATACTTATCAGGGGGTTGTGGGATAAATCCATTCATAGTTGTGAGGTGCTCAGAAACTACACTAATAAGTGCCATTAAAAAAACCCCTATCAGTAAATAATCCTTGCACTGTAACAGCTCCTGCTGTATCGGGTCTGTGCTTTCTGTGAGGTGCTTAACATCCACTCCCAATGAAAAAATAGTCTTCTACCTTTAGGAGTGTTATTCTGTCATTTTTCATAAGTGCTAATTTCATGAAATGTCCCCCCCCAAATAATATCCATAAAAATTATTTCCATTTGACTTTGAAGCTATTAGAAGCCAGTACAGTATGATCTAATATGTTGAGGGACTTTAGTAGCTGTTAATGCAAGGCAATTAATTTAATGTTAATACAGCAGCATAGCACTCTTCAGTTAATATCCTGACAAAAATCATAGGCATTTTCTCGTAGACATTATACTGTACCGCTTTAGTTGGCTGGCTTATGTTTGTCAGTGGAAGTGCGAGCAGCAATAAAAAAAATCCTGTTTTTCTTTATTTGTTGTTGAGTTTATAATGTTTAGACAAGCTGTTTTCTGAACTTTAGGCAAGTGATCAGGTAAGAATAACCTGATTTTCTAAAATCAATAAAAGAAAAGTGCATTCTAGTCATTTGCTCCTCTATGATTCAAATGTTCCCGCTTCAGAATAAACAGATCTGCAAAATAAAGGTCATTTTGCTCAGATGTCACATCTGAGAACTACTTGAGGGAAAATAAATGCAAGTATCAGGTTTTTATCAGATCTTTCTGATAATAATAGCCTGATCACTAGGGACAGTCTGTTACTGTTGGCCCAGTGGGTCAGATAACAATGCAGACTTTCTCTCTCTTCCCTGTGCTGTGACCTAGTCCATCTGCTTCTCTCTGGCCATATGGTATAGAAGTATCTGAGACAGGAGACATTACAGTTTGATGCATCTGAATGTTCTTTGGTTTTATTGAAACTTCACAGAGATGACATTCCTTTGAATGCTTTTTTGAAAGAGGGTTTTTTTTTTTTTTTTGCATTTTAAACTAAGTTTACATCAACAGGGTATCTCACAGTGAATTACGGACCATAAGGAGGCTGGCCGTATAGTACCTGCCTGTCTTTAAATGGCATGAAATATCATTTTATATTAATGCATGTCTTGAGAAAGAAAACAGATATCATCACACCGAGGATTTTAAAATAGTGTTAGCCTGCTAGTAACCCTATATACATTATATGTGATCCGTCTAATCTGAATACCGTCATTATGCGCTACAAAATGAAGGAAATGTATCATCTGGAGGACACAGAACTGTGGGCTTAATGTTCTCCCCCTTCCCCCCCGACCATTTGAACTGCTGGGGTGGTGCAAAGGAAGCTAGAAAGCCTGTGGATCGCCCCAGCTGAGGATTCCCCTGGTATGGGTGAGTATATGGCCAGAATTTGCTCCATTCTGGCCATTCCAAGCTGGTGAACAGTTCCTTGGGGGCCATTGCCAGACAGCATAGCTTAAGCAGTGCCCGGACTTCCCTATTTAATCACACCAAACATTCTTTTCCTATGTGGAGCACAGAGGTATATTCTTCACTCAGCGCACATTCAGAACTCCAATTAGTCTTAAGAGAATTCAGCCTAGGTAGGGTGACCAGACAGCAAATGTGAAAAATTGGGATGGGGGTGGGGGGTAATAGGAGCCTATATAAGAAAAAGACCCCAAAATTGGGACTGTCCCTATAAAATCAGGACATCTGGTCACCCTAAGCCTAGGCATCAATACATAGTGAATATACAATACTTCTCTTCAATTATCTTTTTACTAGGAGGAACGGGTAATTTTTAGAGAGGCTTTAACATAACTCATCATTTCCTATATGTTCATACAGTGTCCAGCATTGTCGGGCTCCTATCTAGATGGGTCACCCTAGGCTAGGCACTACAGAAATAAAAATGTTAACTAATATTAATCAGTTCATAATGGAAGTAATTATTGGAAAATCAAAGCTGGTATATTTATACAACGGTTAAAATAACAAACCAATTTTCAAAAATGTATGGGTACAAGGGTTTGTTAATATTTCAATGTCTTTATTGATTTAAAATAATAATGATACAAAACAATGCATTCAGACCCCAAATGTGTGGACAGGCAACAAACCCACCTTACAGAAATTAAACCCAGGACTGCTACATCACTATGCTCCTAAGCTTCACAATTGTACTTCTCTTGCATTTTTATATTCCTCCCATAGGGAAAACTATAGAATTTTTCATGAATGAAAATAGTCAGGTTCTCTAGAAATATAATAGGATTCCATTACAATGAATCATGCTAACAACTTGATTTTTTTCCTTTTTGTTAAGTAAATTAATTCTGCAACTCTCACCGAGTACAAATGCTTGACTTTCTACAATGTGTAGGGGTTTTTTATATATATAAGCTAGAGGGGCCTGAAAATTCGTGAGATCCAGAACATGTGAACTTTTTTAACTTATTGGAACTCAGACTCTAACTAACAGATTATCTTGAAACTCAGAAAATTCAAGCTTTGCTAAGAGATTATGTGCTGAATATTCAGAGCAGATACACTGTGTTTTTCATACAAGACAAAGAGGTTGAGCTCCTGCTTTAAGTGTAAAATTTAACCCAAATTTAACTGTGGTAATACAATGGGTCCATCACATAATGGACCAATGTATTATGAACCAAATCCTCTAAGCCCACCAACCTCTTCTGACGTGCCTCAGCAGGTGGACTTGGTGAAGAGGGTGCTCCAAGAGTTAGATAAACCCCCTTGTTGTGGGGTTTTAGGGAATAAAAATAGGTTTCATCAACCCCAATTCCATTCTGCTCCACCCTTTCTGCCTCTAAGGCCACATTATGTAGGACAGTGTGGAGATGCCTCACGGTATCTTGGCTCTGTAGGATTATCAATTCCTGCCCACCCCTTTGCAGCAGAACCACACCATTTCTCTGCATCTAGGGAACAGAGTGACATTTGGGACCTACTAACCTACATGAAAATTGAGAAATTATTTTTTTATGTAAGAATTGATTATGGCACAATGGGAGCTACCCCATGTTTAGTTTGTCACTGGCTTCCCACTAAAAGCCCAATTCCCAGCCCCCATGAACTTCCCCCCAGAAGAAACCAGTGCCGCTGCAACTGGGCTGGAGAGAGGTGTACGGTCACAGGGGAAAACAGAGTCTTTTATGCACATTAGAAACCTAAAATGCTTATAATTTTCTAGGTGCAAATCTTTGCATGATTAACATTTTCCATCTGGTTCCCTCTCCTTTTCCTTCTGTGCAGAAGTCTCACAAACAGCCACATGCTTACCTATGGAGCTGCTGTAGACCACCAGTTTGGAGCACCACTTTGGTCAGAATAATAAGATCATTCAGAACAAGGGTTCCCAGTTTAAACTTTCAGAACTCTTAAAAAACAAAACCAAACAAAAAACATCAAACAGGGGAAATTCACAATAAAATTATTCATTGAAAAGAAGTTAAAGCTGAAAGTGTTTCTACAGAGCAAAAATTAGTTTCTTTCAAAAAAAAATCTGCTCCTTCAAACCTCCTTCCTCCTGCCCCCCCCCAAAAGAGGCTGGAAACAAAGAGTTAATTTATTATTTATTTTGTGGTAGTCCCTAAGAGCCCCAGTCATGGACCCCATTGTGCTCAGCGTGGTACAAACCCAGAGCAAAAAGATGATCCCTGCTTTGGGGAGTTTACAGTCTAAATAGTAGATGCAGCCGGTTCCTCATCATACAACCCTTCATCAATCACTCTTGCCACACCCAACTAACATCACCCACCCAACTTTAACTTTGCCCCCTAAAATTTGCAAAAATATGTGTGCATTTCAGAACAACCCAGTTACCATGAGATTGTATAATCTCTTATTCAAGGAATCCATTTCCAGTATGCAGTATCACTAACATATACTACATCATTACCTCCTGTGGAAAAACTACATAAATTAGTTGCTACAGAGTATAATTAATATGGTTAAAATACAAAATTGCAAGATCTGCATACACTCCCAGAAAACTCCAAAGCCATATAATCAACACATTTCAAAATACCAAACACATCAGTCTTTCCAATGCTAATCGTAACTATATTCTTCTGCTTTACCAACACATCACACAGTGAGAGAACTTGCAGTGCTCTGACATAATTTCATTTACCCAGTACTATATTTCTTTAGAAAACTTTCCAATGCATTTACTAAGCAATATATAAAATTAACAGTGTAAATATCCAATAGAATATTTCCATGACATAGGACCTGTCATACCGAACCTATGGTCCTGCTGAGCCGGTGCCCTGTCTCCAGTAATGCCCAGTACCTCATGCTTCAGAGAGAAATTCAAGAAATCCAGCAGTCGGCAGTTATGAAATAACTTGCCCCCAGGAAAAAATTCTTCCTAACCCCATCAGACAGAGGTCGGCTTATGCCCTGGAGCATGATGATTTATCTCCCATCCAAACTCTTGCTTTTGAATCCTTACTGCTGTAATGCTGAATGTTCTCATTATCCATTGAAATGTCCAAAGACAAAGCAAACCGAAGGGCAAAGCTGAGGTTGGATGGGCAATGTTATGTCAGGGAGGGTGACAGTGGGTGATGAAGGATTATATGGCAGAAGATGATCTGGCTGGATTCCTCATCTGTCTATTTGAGGCTTTAATTAGTTAGCAGTTTGTTTTTTTTAAATGTAGTTTTTTTTTATAAAAAGAGTGTATTTATTTATTTATTTTTAAAATGGATTCATGTTCTGAACCTTGACACACTTTTAACAAAGTGTTTTTGTTTGTGAATATATGAAAGAGCCTAAAATCAGTGTGATGCCAGTCTGTATAATACAAAGAACGAGACATGGTGCAAGCTTGAACTTGCTCAAAGCTGAGTAATGTTAGACTGTTATCTTGTCATTAAGAATTGCTTTGAGTCGCTATCTGTTCACCAACTCTAATTAATGATCATTTAACTGTACTGTCAGCCCTGTTTAAATCTGAGTGTTGCCAGTTGCTTCCTTCATCTGACCAGCCAATAGGAACTGGGGGAGTCATTCATGCATACCATTGTCCTAGTGGCTCTGGGCCTATAGCCTCCCAGTTTAATAGGGCATTCAGAGCTCATTAGTGAGGAAACACATCAGGAGTGACCGCTCCAGTGCCACACGTTGCAACTAATAGCCTTGCCGAACAGAATCGTTTCTGTTTCTGCTCACTTGTTGTTGAATCCTTTCAATGTCAACAAGTGGTCATGTCGGCAGGAGCCCGCCATTCTGCCCAACAATTTTATCCGTTGCTCTCCTGAGCCAGACTTGTGTCCTCCTCCATTGTTTGACCAACAATGGAGCCTGAGCAATCACAAAGGCTTCACAGCCATTCATCATCAGCTCACGAATTCTCTGGGCAAGGTTACCCGCCAAACTTTTGGGCCATCGTGTTGGCACAATGTGTGAATACCCGTGAAATGCAAATAGTTTCTGTAGTTTACACTTTTGTTTCAAATGCATGGATGGGGGGGGGGGCAGGGGAAGGAAACCCTGACATAGCTCTGGCTAAACGGAAAATAAGATTTTGTAGAAGCAGAGCAAAGACACAAAGACAGAGCAATTGGAATGTGAGGTGAAATGAGGAGTCAGTCCCTCAGAAAAAAATGACACAGGGATAAGTGTAAGTGGGGGAAGGTCTCATTGTGCTTTTGGCTGAGAATTTTCTTATGACTCTGCTGCTGCATGAGGAAGCACAGCTAGCTCCCACGTAGCAGGACTCCTGGAGTACAGTGTCCCTTTACAGGCTCCTCAGACGCTTTCCCTTATTTCCAGTCATGTAATAGTTAACATTTCATTTGTGTTTATTGGAAGCTTGGCTGGTAAAAGGCATATTCAGAAATCTAGCACTTTTTATTATTATTTGTATTATGGTAGGACGGAGAGGCCCCATTGAGGTAGACACTGTACAAATACGTATTAGGACAGCCCCTGCCCAAAGGTGCCGAAATAGACAAGAGGCAAATGGTGGGAGAAGGGGAGTATTAGTATCCCCATTTTCAACATGGGAAATTGAGGCACAGAGATTAAGTGACTTGTCCAAGGTCATGTAGTCTGTGGCAGATAGGGTAACCACCTTTGTTGGGTGGAAATAAGGGAAAACCCTATGAAAACCCTATGACAACGCTTTATTTTAAGGGACATTTTAGGGAAACATCATTTCCCTTAGCATATCATGTGTTTTTCTCTCAAGTGTACATTTCTCCTCTCAAATATACAATGCAATTATCATAAGCTTCATTTAATGTTTAAAATGTTTATCAGTTTTAATACATTTCAATATATCTTAAAATAAGGAACGGGTAGTCGCCCTAAGGGACAAATCATTGAAATAAAGGATGCTCCCTTAAAATAAGAGATGGGTGGTCACCCCCGTGGCAGAGCCAAGAATTGACATCAGATCTCTAGTGTCCTAATGCAATGTCTTTACTGCAAGACCCTCCTTCCTCCCTAGGTGTAAAGTAATCGGATTGAATCCCAGAAGACTTACTCAGTCAGAAATCCTCTTTGATTTATGGGAATTTTGTCTGACTAGGACTTCAGGATATGGCCCAACAAGATGGAAATGAGACTTTGATTATTTAGGCACATGGGGCAGTTTCTTCAGATATGTCACCATCTCCGTATTTTGCTCTCACAAAACAAGAAATTAAGAATGGACCCAACTTGTTCAGAATAAAGGCAAAGGTGAATTTGCCTGGCACCGAGAGATCCAGTATGTCATACACCTAGTCTACATAGAAAAGGTTTGCTGGTATAGTTATATCGGCAAACCTTCTTAGTATTAGACGCAGCTTACATCAGTTCCCTGAACAAAATCAGCACAAGCACTTTTTGCCAGTTTAACTGATCCAAACTAGGACTTTTGCTGATATTAAAAATGTCACACACAAAAGTATTGCATCCCAGACCAGCAAAAGTTTTAAGTGTAGACCTGGTCTAAGTCCCCCCCCCGTGCTGGTAAGAACTTTATTAGACTATATTTGCAGAGCTAGTTTTATGTAATAATTGCAAAACAAGAAAAAAAATTACAACACACCAATTCACCACTTATTGGGTTGGTTGCATCAAGACCTGGCAGTAAGTATGGCTCTCAGTTACAAGAGGTGGATGGTGTACTGTACAAAGAGTTGCTGTCTTTCATATCGTTGCAACCTGGAATTGGAAGATAATGGGCCTGATTCTCTCTGCTGTTACACCAGTTTTAATGCTGATGTATCTCCTCTGATTTCAGTGGAGTTGCACGAAACTGATGTTACACCCAAGCAAGTTTCTCCTCCTACAGTGTTGTCAATCAGGAATACTCCACAAAGCACGATGTCCATGATTTGCTTCACAGCAGTTTGTAGTCGCCCTGTAAATTCATGAGCCAGATTTTTCTCTGAAACAACAGGGAAATCTGAAAGAACGCCACTGACTTCAGTGGAGCTACTCTGATTTACATCATTGTAAGAGGGAGGGGAGACAGGACACTTGTGTGAGCTCAGCTTCTGGTTTGTCTAGTCCAGTGGCTCTCAAACTTTTGTACTGGTGACCCCTTTCACATAGCAAGTCTCTGAGTGATACTCCCCTTATAAATTAAAAACACTTTTTTACATATTTAACACCATTATAAATGCTGGAGGCAAAGCGGGACTTGGGGTGGAGGCTGACAGCTCACAACCCTCCCGACCATGAAATAACCTCACGACCCCCTGAGGGGTCCCGACCCCCAGTTTGAGAACCCCTGGTCTAGTCATTACTATGTAAAAGGGTTAGATGAGTCATTGTTGGCAGTGAAATCTTTTTTGACATATGCAAGAATTTTGTTGGAAATCTTTTTTGATGTATGGCAGAATAAATACAAAAATCTCAGTTACTATAGGCCCCTATTCAGCAAAGCACTTAAGCACATACTTAAGTCCTTTGTTGAATTAGGAACTTGGGCCCAGATCCTCAAAGGTATTTTGGGTCCTAACTACCATTGATATCAATAGAAGTTATCCAAAATACCTTTGAGGATCTGGGCCTTAGTGTATGGGCAAAATCCTGCCCTGACTTAAGTAAATCAGAATAAAATTTGACCTTATGGGTCACATTCTGTCCTCAGATATCTATCCAGCTCCCATTTACTTCAATGGAAGTAGTGAAAGCATACCCAGAGGATCCAGGGGCAGAATATGAGTGGTACATGCTGAACTTCAATGCCAACTTCGACTGGGACAGTTCACATCCAGAAGTTTTACTTCAGGATCATCTGTAGTGATATGTGAAGAAATCAATTAGAAAAGGATAGAGAATAAAATAGAACGTGACATCTGTAGTTTATTTTTTTTTCTAAGGAGAACTAAGTAGTTTAGAGACCATCAAGAAAAAGTATAATCATGTTATGTAAAAGTGCCTCTTTTTTATTTCTGTTGTTGATATTTTGCAGCAATTTTATGAGAGCATTGATTGGCCTCATGGATTTTAAAGCCTTGGAACTGAAAATGTACAATGCTAGGGTAAGTGAACCTTTCTATTGTACTTTAAAAATACCCAGTCTTCTAGAGTGAAGAAACCCCACTTTCATTGTTAGATGACCACCCTGGATTTGCTATAGATCTTTGTAATGGGATTTGAGACCCACACTGAAGCCCAATCCTGCAAAGATTTAAATATGTACATAACCTGACACCCATGAGTAGTCTTCTTGAATTCCGTGGGGCTGCTCATTTGGTTAAAGTTAAGCATGTGCTTACTGAATTGGGACCAGGATACTTATTATTTTGCGGAATTGAGCCCAAAGTTACGCACATGCATATGGCTTTGTAGACCGGGGACTAATTGAAGGCAAATCAGATGTAACTCAGTGGGTATGATAACTCAGCAGAATGTGTGTGTTCCTAGCTTATTATTTTGAAAGTTTACTTGTGTTTCGTAGCTTTAAAGCACATCTAGCTATAGAGTATTTGGCCAAATATGGAAAATGATGGGAAGTCCATCACTTTAATAGTTTAAAACAAGACTAGAAAAAAAGCATTGGAAGATATCCTCTAGGGAAGAATCCTGCAGTATGACGTGTTAAACAGCCAAGTGGACCTTATCTATTTCTTAGGGTATGTCTACACTACGAAATTAGGTCAAATTTATAGAAGCCGGTTTTATAGAAATCGGTTTTATACAGTCGATTGTGTGTGTCCCCACATAAAATGCTCTAAGTGCATTAAGTCAGCGGACTGCGTCCACAGTACCGAGGCTAGCGTCGACTTCCGGAGCATTGCACTGTGGGTAGCTATCCCACAGTTCCCACAGTCTCCGCCGCCCATTGGAATTCTGGGTTGAGATCCCAATGCCTGATGATGCAAAAACAGTGTCGCAGGGGGTTCTGGGTACATGTTGTCAGGCCCCTCCCCGTCCGTCAGAGCAATGGCAGACAATCGATTCGCGCCTTTTTACTTGGGTTACCTGTGCAGACAACATACCACGGCAAGCATGGAGCCCGCTCAGCTCAGCTCAGCTCAGCTCACCGTCACCATATGTCATCTGGGTGCCGGCAGACATGGTACTGCATTGCTACACAGCAGCAGCAGCTAATTGCCTTTTGGCAGTAGATGGTGCAGTATGACTGGTAGCCGTCATCGGCTTTCTGGGTGCTGGCAGACGTGGGGCTACATTGCTATACAGCAGCAGCTCCTTGCCTTTTGGCAGTGGATGGTGTATTATGATTGATATCCATCATCATCATATTCCTCAGTGAGTTCGGTCAGAGGCACCTGGGCAGACATGTTTTGTCTCCTGGAGACTCAGTCCTGCCGGCAGTCCTACTGAACCGTCTTGACGATGATGGCTAGCAGTCGTAATACAGCATCTTCTGCCAAGCACCCAGAAGATGCCGATGGCTATCAGTCATGCTGCACTGTCTGCTGCCAGCCTAAGATGTAAAAGATAGATGGACCAGTTTTGTTCTGTATTCATTTGCTTCCCTCTCCCTCCGTGAAATCAATGGCCTGCTAAACCCAGGGTTTTGAGTTCAATCTTTGGGGGGCCATTCTGTGTGACAGTTGTTTGTGTTTCTCCCTGATGCACAGCCACCTTTGTTGATTTTAATTCCCTGTAAGCCATGTTATCATTCGCCCCTCCCTCCCTCCGTCAGACAATAGTTTTGCACCTTTTTTCAGCCCAGACGCCATAGCACTGGGATCATGGAGCCCGCTCAGATCACCGTGGCAATTATGAGCACTATGAACACCACGCGCATTGTCCTGGAGTATATGCAGAGCCAGAACATGCCAAAGCAAAACCAGGCAAGGAGGCGATTGCAGCGCGGCGACGAGAGTGATGAGGAAATTGACATGGACATAGACCTCTCACAAAGTACAGGCCCCAGCAATGTGCAAATCATGGTGTTACTGGGGGAGGTTCATGGCGTGGAACGCTGATTCTGGGCCCGGGAAACAAGCACAGACTGGTGGGACCGCATTGTGTTGCAAGTGTGGGATGATTCCCAGTGGCTGCAAAACTTTTGCATGCGTAAGGGCACTTTCATGGAACTTTGTGACTTGCTTTCCCCTGCCCTGAAGCACCAGAATACCAGGATGAGAGCAGCCCTCACAGTTGAGAAGCGAGTGGCGATAGCCCTGTTGAAGCCTGCAACGCCAGACAGCTACCGGTCAGTTGGGAATCAATTTGGAGTGGGCAAATCTACTGTGTGGGCTGCTGTGATCCAAGTAGCCAATGCAATCAAAAACCTGCTGATATCAAGGGTAGTGACTCTGGGAAACGTGCAGGTCATAGCGGATGGCTTTGCTGCAATGGGATTCCCAAACTGTGGTGGGGCGATAGACGGAACCCATATCCCTATCTTGTCACCGGAGCACCAAGCCACCAAGTACATAAACCGCAAGGGGTACTTTTCAATGCTGCTGCAAGCCCTGGTGGATCACAAGGAATGTTTCACTAACATCAATGTGGGATGGCCGGGAAAGGTACATGATGCTCGTGTCTTCAGGAACTCTGGTCTGTTTCAAAAGCTGGAGGAAGGGACTTTCTTCCCGGACCAGAAAATAACCGTTGGGGATGTTGAAATGCCTATCGTTATCCTTGGGGACCCAGCCTACCCCTTAATGCCATGGCTCATGAAGCCATACACAGGCAGCCTGGACAGTAGTCAGGACCTGTTCAACTATAGGCTGAGCAAGTGCCAAATGGTGGTAGAATGTGCATTTGGACATTTAAAAGCGTGCTGGCGCAGTTTACTGACTCGGATAGACCTCAGCGAAGCCAATATTCCAATTGTTATTGCTGCTTGCTGTGCGCTCCACAATATCTGTGAGAGTAAGGGGGAGACATTTATGGTGGGGTGGGAGGTTGAGGCAAATCGCCTGGCCACTGATTACGGGCAGCCAGACACCAGGGCGGTTAGAAGAGTACAGCAGGGCGTGGTGTGCATCAGAGAAGCTTTGAAAACTAGTTTTGTGACTGGCCAGGCTACGGTGTGAAACTTCAGTTTGTTTCTCCTTGATGAACCCTCCCCCACCCCCACCCCGGTTCACTCTACTTCCCCGTAAACTAACCATCCTCCCCTCCTCCCTTCGAGCACCGCTTGCAGAGGCAATAAAGTCATTGTTACTTCACATTCATGCATTTTTTATTAATTCATCACACAACTAGGGGGATAACTGCCAAGGTAGCCGGGAGGGGTGGGGGAGGCGGGAAGGAAAAGGACACACTGCAGTTTAAAACTTTAAAACTTTAACACTTATTGAAGGCCAGCCTTCTGATGCTTGGGCAATCATCTGGGGTGGAGTGGCTGGGTGGCTGGAGGCCCCCCCACCGTGTTCTTGGGCGTCTGGGTGAGGAGGCTATGGAACTTGGGGAGGAGGGCTGTTGGTTACACAGGGGCTGTAGCGGCGGTCTCTGCTCCTGCTGCCTTTCCTGCAGCTCAACCGTATGCTGGAGCATATCAGTTTGATGCTCCAGCAGCCGGAGCATCGACTCTTGCCTTCTGTCAGCAATCTGACGCCACCTATCATCTTCAGCCCGCCACTTGTTCTGTTCATCCCGCGATTCAGCCTCCCACCTCTCCTCTCGTTCATATTGTGCTTTTTGCACTGACATTGACTGCCTCCACGCATTCTGCTGTGCTCTGTCAGCGTGGGAGAACATCTGGAGCTCCGAGAACATATCATCCCGAGTCCACCATTTTCTCCTTCTAATCTTCACTAGCCTCTGTGAAGGAGAAACATTTGCAGCTGGTGGAGGGGAAGGGAGAGATGGTTAAAAAAGACACATTTTAGAGAACAACGGGTACACTCTTTCACGTTAAATTTTGCTGTTCACATTACACAGCACATGTGCTTTCGTTACAAGGTCGCATTTTTCCTCTTATATTGAGGGCCTGCCGGTTTGGTGTGAGAGATCACTCACGCAGTGCCAAGCAACAGAATTCGGCTTGCAGGCAGCCATGGTAAGCCACAGTCTTTTGGCTTTTTTAGCCTTCATAACATGTGGGAATGGTTTCAAAAAGCAGCGCCCTCGTTTCCCATACCAAGCACCCGTTCGGTTGGCCATTTAAAATGGGTTTGCAGTGTAAAAGGAGGGGCTGCAGTTTCCGGGTTAACATGCAGCATAAACCCAACTACCCCCCGCCCCCCCCCACACACCCAATTCTCTGAGATGATCACTTCACCCCTCCCCCCCACCGCGTGGCTAACAGTGGGGAACATTTCTGTTCAGCCGAGCAGGAACGGGTACCTCTGAATGTCCCCTTAATAAAATCACCCCATTTCAACCAGGTGACCATGAATGATATCACTCTCCTGAGGATAACAAAGAGAGAAAAGGAATGGATGTTGTCTGCATGCCAGCAAACACCAGGACCATACGCTGCCATGCTTTGTTATGCAATGATTCCAGACTACATGCTACTGGCCTGGCGTGGTAAAGTGTCCTACCGTGGTGGACGGGATAAGGCAGCCCTCCCCAGAAACCTTTTGCAAAGGCTTTGGGAGTACATCAAGGAGAGCTTTCTGGAGATGACCCTGGAGGATTTCTGCTCCATCCCCTTACACGTTAACAGACTTTTCCAGTAGTTGTACTGGCCGCGATTGCCAGGGCAAATTAATCATTAATCATTAAACATGCTTGCTTTTAAACAATGTGTAATATTTACAAAGGTACACTCACCAGAGGTCCCCTGTGTGCCCTTAGGGTCTGGGAGCATGCCTTGGGTGAGTTCGGGGGTTACTGGTTCCAGGTCCAGGATGATAAACATATCCTGGCTGTTGGGGAAACCAGTTTCTCCGCCTCTTTGCTGTGAGCTATCTTCATTGTCTTCATCATCATCTTCCTCTTACCCCGAACCCGCTTCGCTGTTGCGTGATTCTCCATTGATGGAGTCAAAGCACACAGTTGGAATAGTGGTGGCTGCACCCCCTAGCACGGCATGCAGCTCCGCGTAGAAGCTGCATGTTTGCGGCTCTGCCCCGGACCTTCCGTTTGCCTCTCTGGCTTTGTGGTAGGCTTGCCTTAGCTCCTTAATTTTCACGTGGCACTGCTGTGCGTCCCTGTTATGGCATCTGTCCTTCATGGCCTTTGAGACTTTTTCTAATATTTTGCCATTTCGATAACTGCTACGGAGTTCAGCTAGCACTGATTCATCTCCCCATATGGCGAGCAGATCCCGTACCTCCCGTTCGGTCCATGCTGGAGCTCTTTTGCGATCCTGGGACTCCATCATGGTTACCTGTGCTGATGAGCTCTGCGTGGTCACCTGTGCTCTCCACGCTGGGCAAACAGGAAATGAAATTCAAAAGTTCGCGGGGCTTTTCCTGTCTACCTGGTCAGTGCATCTGAGTTGAGAGTGCTGTCCAGAGCGGTCACAATGAAGCACTGTGGGATAGCTCCCGGAGGCCAATAACATCGAATTCCGTCCACACTACCCCAAATCCGACCCGCAAAGGCCGATTTCAGCGCTAATTCCCTCGTTGGAGGTGGAGTAAAGAAACCAGTTTAAAGGGCCCTTTAAGTCGAAAAAAAGGGCTTTGTCGTGTGGACGTGTCCAGGCTTAATTCAATTTAATGCTGCTAAATTCGACCTAAACTCGTAGTGTAGACCAGGCCTTAGAGTCATATATACCCTCATTGTTGTTGTAGCTAAACATCTCACAGTCATTCTTTCAACACCCATGTGAGGTAGGGCAGTGCTATTATCCCCATTTAACAGATGAGGAACTGAGGCACAGAAACAGACTAAGTGATTTGTCCAAAGTCACACAGGTAGCAGGGAATTGAACCCTTGTCTCCTGAGTCCCAGGCTAGTGCCCTAACCACTAGAGCCCTAACCACTGTAAGTCCTAAGTCCTGTAATTTTAATGTATCTTATATACAAAAAACGACATTAAAAAGATGTTAAGGATGCAAAGTCAAGCACTGAAACGTTAGGAAATGCCAGAATTGAGGTCCCCAAACCCCTAGGCTTGACAGCGCAAGCTGCAATGTCCACACTGCTATTTTTGGTGCGCTAGCTCAAACGCTAATAGCACAAGTCTGTCTACCCAGGCCGGGAGGCTCACTCCGAGCTGCATACTCTGATTGGCCAGAGGCACCAACAACGCAAGATGCTTACTGAGGCTATGTGTGCACTACTGCCGGATTGACGCTCTGGCAATCGATGCACCGGGGGTGGATTTAGCGGGTCTAATGAAGACCTGCCAAATCGACTGCAGATCACTCTCCATTTGACTCTGGTACTCCATCCCAAATGAGAAGAGTAAGGTAAATCAAAGAGAGACACGCTCCCGTCGACACAGCGCGGTGTAGATACTGCAGTAAGTCGACCTAAGCTACATCGACTCCAGCTACGTTATTTACGTAGCTGGAGTTGTGTAACTTAGGTTGACTTACCGCAGTAGTGTAGACATAGCCTGAGTGGCAGCCAGACTGTATGAGCCCCGAAACAAAAGGATGGTTGGCTGAAAAAAGGACCCATTTGCTCACCACGCTTGAGCCAGCTCGGTTCAAATCCTGAGTATACTCCTCAAAACAGGGGGAAGTGTCTAGGGCTGCGGAGCTTTTGTGGCCCACAAATATGGAACTCATTTTGCCTGCCTCGCCTTCTAAGGATCTGATTCTGTTTTCATTGATGTAAGAGTAACTCAGGACTAACTTCAACTACATTGATGGAATTATCTCAGTGAAAAGCCAGCAGAAATGAGAGAAAAATCAGACCCTATGCTTCTGCTGGGACATTTTGTTGCATGGCATTAATTGTCTCATTTTTAGGGCAAGTAAACCTAAAGAATAGCCCACCCTTGTTGATCACTCTACCATTAAACTAACAGCATATGGTTTTTGTCTTGGGATCATCCAACATCTTACAAAGGAAGTGATGCTGGGCAGTTACTAGGCAGCTTTTGTATGCTTTGGGGATGGAGGGAGATGGTATTTTAATAGATTTCCTTGGGGATCTCTTAGAAGGGTAATTTAATTGTTTAAATTAAATTTTGGGCCCTGTCGCAAATCATTACCTTGTCTTTTATCCATCTATCCCCTTGTTCAAACTGGTAGCGCATGAACACTGACCTCTATTAACTTGAATCCCTTCATAGGTTTTTAACTCATAACCCTCACTAATAATGGATAAGTGACCCATCATGGAAAAAAAAATCATGAAAAAAACAGCTTTTTTCTCTAGTTACAAACATTATTTTCAACCAATATGGCAAAACTCATTCATTTGAATTAAAAGAACACAAAATAATGTCTGGGTTTTTTTTAAATGTGGGCAGAAAAATTATTAAAACTTAACATGTAATGTGTTTTTCCCCCCTAAATATTCATATTCTGATTACTTTCAAACTCAGTCTGGGTGAATTAACAAGGTTTAGTTCACAGTCATCTTAGACTGTATAGATGTATTTTTCTCCATCATTTTTCAACATTTTAGAATTTTAAACATTCGTTTTTAAATTCTTTTAAACCTTAATTTGAAGAATTGTACAGGAGCCCTTTGATCAAAGAAAGGGAGGTAGAAGGATCTCCTCCAAGCTCATCTTCTGGTATTTTCTCTCCTCTCCCACTGTGCATACTACATACTCCCACTCCCCAAGCTGATCCCCACAACTTCTCACCAGAGTGCCGCTGCACAGTAATCCAGTCAGATGTCACTTCTCTTACTCCGTTCCACCAGCCTACCTCTCTACTCTCACTCACCATCCCTACTAGGTACCCTCTTTTCCCCAGTGGCCTCTCTATCTTTCCCACAGCTTCCTGCCCCTACACCTTTGCTCTTGTCTATCAGTCGGTTTATACAGACTCTCCAAAGTCCTGCACAAAGGAACTAATATCTGCCTTAAGGCAGCAAATGAGCATTCCCCTATAAGTGGGGAATCCTGAGTGGGCATAGGGTGGGCTAAGAGTGAGAAGAAAGATATGTCAGGGCAGGGTAAGAACTTAATGTCGTCGATGATCCTGGTTAGTGGAGTGGCTCCTTGAGGGCTGTTCTCCATCGGCACAAGTTAGAGCAGCCCAGAAGCTGCACTAACTTGATCCACAAGTTGATTCCGCCTCTGATCAGGATTAGGACTGGGGATAGAAATATGGGTGCAAAGCCTCCTATTTGTTATTGCTCAAAGTGAGGGCTCAAGTGTCTGATTTGCATACCCAGGCAGTGAGGCACTTGATATTAGTGGACGCTTGAAAAGTTTGATCAAAAGGATTATGATTATTTATGAGTAGGATTTCTAAATGTGCTCAGCATTGGCCTAACCTTACCCCCACTGAAGTAGCTCTGAATGCTTTTGAAAATCCCACCCCATATTATGGTAGAGCTCAAATCCTCCAAGCAGACTTGGGGCCACATTTGTGCTAGGCCACTGTAAGAGACAGACCTCGCTGCAACAAATTTAGAATCCAAAAAGGCAAACAGAGACAAAGGGGTGGGAAGCAGGATAAAACATGCAAACAAATTAGTCTGGGTGATGCTATTGAGCACATATTATTAGTTCCATCTTTTTGTTATTTATTTATACATTTGTAATGATGTTGTGATCTATTTTTGTATTGTCTCTCCCACTAAAACATACTTAAAAACTGAGTTCTGTTAAACTGAGGACCCCCCACCTCAGCTCGATTGGAATATACAGTCACAGAAAATAAAGTTACAGCCACAATTCATAGATTAATAATTATGGCACTTTGGGGCCTGATCCTTCTGTGTTCTACCTCTCTGTATACAGTAGCTGTCTTCTTATAGTAGCAGCCATCACATTTGTATCTGTGTTCCCAAGGCAAAGGGAGTTTTGCTGTTGACATCAGAGGGAGCAGAATCAGGCCTGTTGTTCATAAAATCATATCTTTGTAGCTGAGACCCATTAAATGAAGCTCTTAGACATTTCTTTAATTGAAAATTTAAATTAAAAAAATGTTTACTGGCCTTTCTGATGCTTCATCACAAGAAATGCTTCGAATCGAAAATGCTTTTTGGGAGCAAACCAAAACAAACCAAATTCTGCTTTGTTGATTATTCCACCTCCCAAAGTGCTCAGGGCAGTTACTGACATAGCATCTATCTCAGGTTCTGTGGATGGCATTCAACCACTAAATGCCCTCATAACAACATTTTTTTATGTTCTGGTATTTGACAAACTAATGGAATAGTGGTAGTGTAAAGACATTTTTGAAACACTGAAAAAATACTTTATCTTCTTCCTTCAGGATTGTCTGTTAATATTAGCAGAAGCAATTGCACATTGTTCTGTTTTATTAGGCAACAGGACAAAATTCTATCTATCTATCTATCTATCTATCTATCTATCTATCTATCTATCTATCTATCTATCTATCTATCTATCATTTTAAAGTGAAAACTTCTAATTTAAAATATAAGGTATAGGGGATCCTTCCAAGTCTAAATAAAAAAAAAAACTGCAAACCCTTGCTTATGTGAGTAAAGGATTTGCAGGATTAGGCTTTTGTTATTGAAGATCAATATGAAAAATGCTTTCATTCATTTTAAAAGAGAACCCAGGAGAATACGGCACTTCATTAGGAAAAGCTGTGGACTTGGTCAAATGTTAGAATTAAGAGGAATGTTCCTTTAAAAGTATTAGAGTATTAGTTTCTACTTCAGGGTAGTCTTTCTTGCTGTATATAACACAATTCTAGTCACTAGATGAGTAATGATGTGAGGGTTTTGTTTTGTTCTTTTTGATCTTAAAACAGGAGTGCTTTCTTTTTTATAAAGAGCTTGTAGTTTGCCTCTCTATTTTCTTCCTCAAATCCAGTGAAATAGTATCTGTTTCCTCCTATTGCTGTCCAAGATACCATAATACCAAATGGGCATTAGGCGTAGGAAATCAGAGAGGATTTTCTATCACCCCTATGGAAGTGTTTGTTCTTGTATCTTTTCTTAAAAATACCCTACCAACTTCACAGAATAGTAAACCTGAGACACAGATTCAAGAGCCAGACAGTTGAATGAACAGGATAATCGGGGTATTTTTGACAGGTGCGGCAGCCTGCCTATAGTTGGCATATAATCATTACCATTTTAATAAGGCTCTAATAGGGGGGCTGATAATTCAATGGGGTGTGAAGATCTTAATTCAACTCCCAATCCCACATGAATGTGCTAGAATTTGTGTGCTTTGTTTTTCTCTTTTGTACCCCTGAATGCCAATAATTACTGGCTATAGATTCAAAAATTCTTAGAACTGGAAGCTAAATGAGCTCTCCTAATACTGCACAAGAATGTCAATACTCATAAATAAAAAAGGAAGCAAGTGTGGTTTTTTTATTTTTTGTATTATCCTTGTGGCACTGCAAAGGTTCTGCTTCTTAAGTGATTTGGCTTGTAGCATGAATAATGCCATTGCATTATCTAAAAACATAGAACTCTCTCTCTTTTGTCTCATAAGAAAGTTATATATGGTGTGAGGATAGTTTTTGAAAAACTAGTAAGTGTTTTCTAATGTTTTTTTATGTTTGTTTTTTTGTTGTTTTTGTTTTTGACATATTCCAGATGTGTGTCTCTCTCCATTCTGTACTGACTTAGCAATCGTTCACAGTATATCTGGCATCTGCAACCTACTAACTATGCAAAGAAAAATATATCTAGCAAGCTATTGAAAAGATAAGGTACAGTCAAGGTGTATGATCAAAACATATCAAATCTATGAAATGATGCAGAACCATATTTTTATAGGAGCCTTTAATGCCCAAACATTAAGATCAATAGATTTATTCCATTCAGATGATTCACAGATTCCAAGGCCAGAAGGGACCATTGTGATCATCTAGTCTGACCTCCTATATAGGCCATAGAACTTCCCCAAAGTAATTCCTAGAGCAGATCTTTTATAAAAACATCCAGTCTTGATTTTAAAATGTAAAGTGATGGAGAATGCACAATGACTCTTGCTTTGGTAAATTTTTCCAGTGGTTAATTACTCTTACCATTAAAAATTTACTCATTAATTACACTCTGAATTTGTCTTGCTTCACCTTCCAGCCATATGTTTCTCTGCTAGATTAAAGAGCCCGTTATTAAATATCTGTTCCCCATGTGGACTTACAGACTGTGATCAAGTCACCCCCTTTAACTTTCTCTTTATTAAGCTAAATAGACTCGTTGAGTCTAGCACTACAAGGCATATTTTCTAATCTTTTAATCATTCTCCTGGCTCTTCTCTGAACCCTCTCCAATTTATCAACATCCTTCTTGAATTGTGGGCACCAGAACAGGACACAATATTCCAACAGCAGTTGCACCAGTGCCAGCTATAGAGATAAAATAACCCCTACTTCTACTTAAGATTTCCCTGTTCATACATCCCAGGACCGCATTATCTCTTTTGGTCACTGCATCACATTGATAGCTCATGTTCAATTAACTATCCACCATGACCCCCAAATCTTTTTCAGAGTCACTGCTTCTCAGGATAGAGTCCCCCATCCTGTAAATATGCCCTACATTCTTTGTTCCTATGTATGTATGCATTTACATTTAGCCTGTTAAAAACATATTGTTTGCTTGTGCCAAGTTTACCAAGCAATCCCGATTGCTCTGAATTAGTGACCTGTCGTCTTCAGTATTTACCACTTCCCCAATTTTTGTGTCACCTGCAAAGGGATGATTTTATGTTTTCTTCTAGGCCATTAATAGAAATGTTGGAGGGCCAAACACCAACCTCTGTGGGACCCCACTGGAAACAAAGCCAATTGATCATGATTTCCAGTTTACAGTTACATTATGAGACCTATCAGTTAGCCAGTTTTTAATCCATTGAATGTGTGCCCTGTTAATTTTATTTTATTCTATATTTTTAATCAAAATGTCATGTGGTGCCAAGTCAAATGCCTTACATAAATCTAAGTATATTACATTAACACTATTACCTTTATCAACCAAACTTGTAATCTCATAAAAAAGGTATCAATTTAGTTTGACAGGATCTGTTTTCTGTAAACCCCTGCTGATTGGCATTAATTACATTACCATTCTTATGATGCCCATATCAGCTGCTCTATTATCTTCCCTGGGATTGATGTCAGGCTGACAGGCCTGTAATTACATGGATCATCCCATTTGCCCTCTTAAAAATTGACACAACATTAGCTTTCTCCCAGTCTTCTGGAACTTCCCCAGTGTTCCAACACTTGTTGAAAATCAACATTAAGTGACAATTTCACACAGGGCAAGTTTTGATCAAAATGAAGTTTGAGGTTGGGAGTTGAAGGCACTCAGTACTTCTAGGAGTTGCTCAGCACCTTACAGGATCACACCCTATCGCCCCATTTCAGCAAAGCTAATAAACTTAAATCCATCCCTATTCGTGACAGTACTTAACCATAAACATTGAGTATCCCATTGAATTAAAAGGATATTAAGTCGGTACTTAAACATTTTTCTGGATGAGGCCTAGAGCAACTGAGTCCTAAATGAATATATCATTTGTATATAATATAGTGCTGTGTGGGAGGGGAGTGGAAGGGAGGGGAGAAGATCCCTGCACAACCCTCCTGCATCCAGAACAAGCATTTGCCACCCAGCAATCCTCAGCCAAACCAGCCAAGGACTCTTGCCATGTCCTCAATCCTACAAGTCTTTTCAGTCATATATTGCATGGTATGTTCATGATAAACAAATAAAAAGATAAACAAATGAACTTTATACATTATAGGAACAGGAAATAACTGGAGTGGATGAACTGCTTCAGGAAAACAAGACCTTTGCCCCAAACTGAAGTGAAAACTTTTTTTTGGATGTTTGGAACTCTGGTTTAGCTTTCTCTCTTTGGGTTTTTGTTTTGTTTTTCATTAGAATTTATGGCTCCTTTGCACCACTGAAATATCATTGAAGAGGCTATTCACAGTATTTCAACCCAACTATCTGGCCAGGACAAAGAAGTGAGAGAGATGTCTCAAGAAATCCTGTTCTAGTGAGGTTTCTGTAGAGATTAAAGAGACCCAGCACACCATAGTTGGGATGAATGCAAGACTCTTTATTTCCTGCTCACACAGACTCTTACCTCCTTGCTCTGGGCATCCTTGTGGCCAAGGCTGGCCTTACCATGAAGCGAACTGAAGCGGCCGTCTCAGGTGCCAGACTGTGGGGAGAGGGGGGGTGCCACTAAGACCCAGAGTGTAAAAAATTGTGTCTGCTGCTGGTGCATATGTATTCTCTCTGCTCTAGATGCACAGAGATGGTGAAGTGCTGTGCTGGAGGAAGGAGGGCACAAGAGACATAACAGTCAGTCAGGAGAAAAGGTGACAGGGAATAACAGAAAGCAGCAGGAGCTGCAGGGAGAGAGAGGAGGAGGAGCCTCTTATGTACCTCTCTAGGACCCCCAGGAGCCTGGACTGATTAACACCAGCTTCTCAGGGAGCTTCCTGTTTCCTGCTGCTTCCCTGAACCCACTTGAGGAGAACAGGCAGTCAACTGAAGTAGTAGGAGCCAGCTAGGCCCTTAAGACACTGATATCTTCCCTCACTCAGGCCCTGCTACCAGCCTGCTTATTTGTCCCCTTCAACTGAGTGTTGAGAGTCACTATAGCTGGCACAGAACAGCAGTCATGAGTGAAAGAAGAAAATGCCCCTCTGGGGCAGCATTCAGAAAAAGAAAGAAAGCAAAGGAAGCTTTTCTATCTAATCAGGAAGGAGCTCTCCTGAGATACATAGACACAAATGTTCATGGTGAGCCCTCCGGCCCCAGTGAAGATGTGAGTGGGGAGGAGATGCCTGATCTTCCAGTTAGTCAGAGTGCAGGTGACCTGGCAGCTACTGCAGCATCCATATCTCCATCTCAAATGGATGTAACCATGCACACTCCTGAAGAAAAGTGTAGATCAGAGAACAGTGTGGTGGAGGAGCAAGAAACAAGCTGCTGCTGAGTTTAGTTCCTTAAGCCTAGATGATCCAGGACTGTGGACCCACTTGAGCAGTAGCCTGAGGGACTTCCTTGTACTGCATGGGCCACAGCAAGTGAAAAACTTCATGTTCTCCCAAACCAATGAAAATAGAAGTTTCCATCCAACACATTATTGGCATGAAATCCCCAATGATGACAAAGTGGAGAGGCCATGGCTTCTGTACTCAAAAACCCAGAATGCTGCATATTGTTTTTGTTGCAAACTCTTCCAGTCTAATGTTCCAGCCACATTGGGTTCTACAGGAACAAAGGACTGGAAAAATCTGGCATGCCATGAGAAGGCAGCAAATCACCAGAGAGCATTCCATTGGTGGAAAGAGCTTGAGATGAGACTTAGGGCTGGTCTACACTGGGGGGGGAAGGTATCGATCTAAGATATGCAACTTCAGCTACGTGAATAGCGTAGCTGAAGTCGAAGTATCTCAGATCGATTTACCTTGGGTCCTCACGGTGCGGGATCAACGGCCGCGGCTCCCCCGTCAACTCCGCTACCGCCGCTCTCTCCAGTGGAGTTCCGGAGACGACAGGAAGCGCATTCGGGGATTGATATATCGCGTCTTAACGAGACGCGATATATCGATTCTCCGTAAATCGATCGCTACCCGCCGATACGGCGGGTAGTCTGGACGTACCCTAAGGTTAAAGACCACCATAGATGATCAGCATCAAGAGAAGATTGCATCAGAGTCTCTTTACTGGCAAAATGTTCTTAAAAGGCTCATTGCCATTGTGAGAATGCTTGCTACCCAAAACCTAGCTCTGGGTGGCACTTCAGATCAGCAGTATGTGCCAAACAATGGAAACTTCCTTAAAATTGTGGAGCTGATGGCTGAGTTTGATGCTGTATTCCAGGAGCATCTAAGAAGAGTCACCACCCAAGAAATGTACACACACCACTACCTTGGAAAAACAATTCAAAATGAGATCATACTGGCAACAAAAGTCAAACAGAAGATTGTGGCAGATCTGAAGTCAGCAAGATATTACTCTGTTATTCTGGATTGCACACCTGACATCAGCCGTACGGAACAAATGACTTTAATGGTGTGTTTTGTAGCAGCAACTGAACCTAGTGAAAATGTCCCTGCAATGGTGACTGTCAGAGAGCATTTTCTAGAATTTATTGGCATTGATGATACTAGAGGAGCTGGTATGACAAATGTTCTTAAAAAAAGCTGGAAGATACGGGAATTGCGATAGCTGACATGAGAGGTCAGGGCTACGATAATGGTGCCAACATGAGAGGAAAGAACAGAGGAGTGCATACACGGATCCGAGAGTTAAACCCTCAAGCTTTTTTGTCCCAGGCAGTTCTCATTCATTGAACTTGGTGGCCAGTGAAGCAGCATCAGCTTCTGGTGAGGCTGCTGAATTTTTTAATGTAATTCAAAGCATCTATGTATTTTTCTCTGCATCAACTCATGGATGGCAAATTTTGAAGCAACATCTGAGAACATCCTCTCTGACACTAAAACCACTGAGTGCCACACGATGGGAAAGTTGAGTGGAGGTGGTAAAGCCTATCAAATACCAAATTGGGAAGATAGATGATGCCATAGTTGCCATTATGGAGGATAATGCTATGACAGGAACTGTTCATGGGAGAACAGTGGCAGAGGGAAATGGAATCACCAGAAACATACATAACTTCCAATTTCTGTGTGGCTTAGTATTGTGGCATGACCTACTGTTTGAAATAAATGTTGTAAGCAAGAGACTCTAAGGTGTTGACCTTTATATATCTGGAGCAATGGAACAACTAGACAAAGCAAAGTCATACCTACAGTCTTACCAGTCAGATGAGGGATTTCAAAACGTTCTGAAGAGTACACAGAAGTTGGCAGAGGAACTTCACACTGAAGCTATTTTCCCACCCATTCAAGAATACAAGAGTCACTGAAGAAGAAGACATTTTGATTATGAGGCACGGGAAAATCCCATAAGAGACCCCAAACAACAATTCGAAGTTGAATTGTTTAACCAGGTGCTAGATTGTGCAATACAGTCAGTTGAAGAACGTTTCGTGCAGCTCAAGGAACACAGCAGTATATTTGGGATGTTATATGATATTCCAAAACTCCTCACTATACCTGAAGAAGACCTACACCAGCAATGCAGGGCACTAGAGACAGTGTTGACACATGATGACATGCGTGATATTGATGTGAGTGATTTAGGTGATGAACTGAAAGCCCTTTCAAGATACATTTCAGCAGGATCAACTCCAAAGGCTGTTCTGGAATATATGTGCACAAATAAGATGACCACCCTCTTTCCAAATGCTTTTGTTGCTCTGCACATACTTCTAACATTTCCTGTAACAGTTGCCAGTGGAGAACGCAGCTTCTCCAAGCTGAAGTTAATAAAAACACATCCGTGCTCCACAATGACACAGGAGAAGCTGGTCGGCCTTGCAACCATCTCAATAGAGCATGAGCTGGCCCTGACTGTGGACCTTCATCAGGAAGCAGTTCAAATCTTTGCAACCAAGAAGGTACGGAAAGCACCACTTTGATTATTCAAACAGACAAGAAAAGTTACATTTGCTGTTCAGGCATAGAAAGTTAAGTGTTACTTAAAATTTTTGAACAAGGCATTTTAAGTTGTTCGTTCTCCTTTATTGGGGTAGGTAGCAGAGCAGTACCATGAGAGGAGTAGAACAGGAAGAACAAAGCTTTGGTCAATATACTCACACTCTTCCTTGATAACCTGGTGGTAAGAGACACAGGACCAGCCTCGCGGTTCAGGTTTCTCAGTTCTTGAGTGAGGGATGCAGTGCTTAGAGGAAACTAATGCTGAAAGCTATCAAAACTAACTTAGGGTTTACTTGACTAACTTAAACTTAAAATCAAAACCTATAAACTAAGAATAAAAACTTAGGGAAACCAAGCTTAGCCTAGTTCCCTTGAAACTTAAAGTTTAAGAAGAACAAGTACAGCCTACTAATAGTAGTAGTCATCGTAGATAGAATAGATAGAGAGAGCTAGAATAGAAATAGAATACTCTAGCGAGGTGGGTTACCTCTTTTATAGGGCACAAGTGCCAGGAATCCTTCCTCCTATGCCCAAATTTCATTCCTCACCCACAAAATGTTAGGGTACGCTTACTCCATAGGCTAGTATGTATGTGCGTATTGATGACATGTGCATACACACATAAATTTCCTTGTGATGTACCTGTTAAGTCTGTGGGTACAAATTGAAAACCCCCCTATGCCATTCTTCCATTGTCTATTGGTCTAGATAAAGATCTTAGATGTACGTGTGGATACTTATCTATTTAGGTAACAAGATATAAGTGAACTTTACTTTTCTGGGTAAAAGGTCTTAATATAGATATGCTAACTTTGCCTTAGCTTAGCTTACAGGTTTTGGCCTGTAGGTCTCTTGCATTACAGCCAAACTTACTTTAATATAAACCTCTAAACCTATTACAATAAACCAACTACTTAAACTATAAGGAATATATATATATATATATATATATATACACACACACACATACATACATACATACATACAAGCAAGCAGGTTAGTCCTATAGGCTACATAGATGGTAACTCATCTAAGTTTTCTGAACCTAGAAGAGCAACTAACAGTTTGTGGACAGTTTCCACATGAAATTTTGTGCCCACTAGAAAGTCTCTGAAACTTTCAGAAACCCATGTAATGGCTGGGGCTTCTTTTTCTATTTGTGTGTAGTGCTGCTCTGTAATGGTGGCTGCTCATGAGGCAGACACTACTAGGCACCACAGTGAAGGTTATTATTCCTACAGGAAGACTGTCCATATCCCAGAAGATGAAGCATCATCTGGAACTGTGGTGGATTTATTTGGCTTATATAGGGCCAAAACTGGTGGAGTTCTCAGCTCTTGCTTTAGTTCTCTGAAGGTCCGGCTCTGTTTAGTTCCCCAATAGCAAGAATTTTGTGGAATGAGGAGATCTTGCAATGGCTTTGACTTCTCCATTTCTCAGGTATATCACCAGGCCCATGAATCAGCATATTTCACCAACACTCTGCGGCTCTTTCATCTGGTTAATCATTTGCACTTTCTCTGGATCTGGTCTGACCTCCTGTCCATCAACGACCTGGTCTAGAAACTTGACTCTGTCTTCTGAGAATTCACTCTTGTCACTTAGCATTAAGTCTTTTTTCTGTAGTCCTTCCAGGACTGCAAAGAGACATTGGGTTTGAAGCAACAGAGGGTCCTGTGGCACCTTTGAGACTAACAGAAGTACTGGGAGCATAAGCTTTCGTGGGTAAGAACCTCACTTCTTCAGATGCAAGTCTGGGTTTGAGTTGATCTGTATATAAGGATATCATCCATTTGGCAGAGAACCCCTTCCAGACCCTCCAGGAGTTGTGACATTTTGCTCTGGAAGTGTTCTGGAGCAGACAATATACCAAAAGTTAGCCTAATGAAACAAAACCTTCCAAATGGTGTGATGAAGTTCGTAAGTAATGCAGATTCTGCAGCAAGGGTATCTGCCAAAAAACAGGTTGGACATTAATTTTGGGAAGACTTTTCCTTTACTGAATTGTCCAAGGGTGTGTTCAATACAGGAGAGTACATGTCACTCTCTACAGCCATTCTTATGGAGCTTGGTGAGGTCTACTCAGATCTAAACCTTGTCATTTGGTTTTGGAACCACTACCATGCCTCCACACCATTCATTTGGGGGTATCTAGTCTGGAAATGACACCTATCTGCTATGAGCTCTGCTTTCATCCTAGGCATTAAAGAGAGGGAAAATAGACTCTGTGGGAAGATCTTGTGAAGTTTCTCTGGGTCTCTTTATTCAGAAGATGTTATTTTTGCATGAGCTGTGGAAAGTTCCTCGTTGAGATGACATAGGAGGCCCCCAGGCTGTTAGTGCTCAGGGATTCAGTGTTGACAATTCCTCTGACGTACCTCAGAATTTCACAACAACTGTAGAGCAATCTTAGATGGTGTCTGGCTCAACTCATACAGCTGGCCTCACTGTTAATCAAACAGTCAGGGTGAGATTGGATGTGGGTCAAATGGAAATTTACCTATGATAGATTGCGATTCAAAGTTGGGGCGCACCTCTTCTCAAATCTTCCAGGTTAATGGTTTGTCTTTGGGGGCTATATCTCTGTTTCATTTGCTCCAGCCAATGCTGTTGAATTCCTTACTTGGTGTTTGCTAGGTGTTGGGTTTGGTAGAGCCTGGGGAATGGATGACAACTAGCTGGCTGAAGCTCAATGCAGAGAAGACAGAAGTGATGTTGGTAGGATGAAGGAAGCAACCAGCAAATATGGTAATTGTATCTACCCTCTTAACTGAGGGTTTGTACTCACCATTTGTGTTTCAAGTTTGTAGTTTGAGAAGTACTATTAGATCCTCAGCTGCTGCTAGTTGATCCTAAAGCAGTAGAGACAAGGCTGACTGATTTTTTTTCCATCTACATCAATCCAGGAGGGTTGTGACTATTTATTTTGGGTACAGAATTGGCTGCCATTATTTATTTATTTGCATTACCATAGCACCTAGGAGCCCCAATCATGGACCCAGGACCTCATTATGCTACACTTGGTGCAAACGCCGACCAAAAAAGATGGTCCCTGCTCCAAAGCACTTGGACCCCAAATAAGACAAGAGACAACAGATGGAAACAGTCAGCTAGATGGAGGAGTACAAGGAAACAGTACTAGTCCACATGATAGGCAGTGGTCTCAGCACATCAGCAGACTAAGCATTGTCGAGTTTTTTGTAGGCATCATGGAAAAGGAGAGTTTGAAGGAGGATAATGAGTTAGTTTTGTGAATGTTTACAGGAAGCTCTTCCCAAGGGTGAGAGGCAGCATGTGAGAAAGCACAAAGGTGCTTGGTTGAAAATTTAACAAATGGGTGAGGGAAGCTGGCATCTTGGACTGATCAGAGGCTTGAGTCGACATTTCAGTAGGGACTGAGAAATGCTAGGTAGGGTGGGGATAGGCTATGAAGGTCCTTGAAAGTGAAGATAAGTAGCTTATGTTTGATGCAATAGAGAAGGGGGAGCCAGTGGAGGGATGCAATGAGAGGGGTGACACGGTCAAAGCGATGGGCTAGGAGAATAATCTTTGAGGCAGCATTCTGAATGGATATGAGATGGGCAAAATTGCATTTGTCAAAGCCAGAGAAAAGAATAACAGTAATGGGGACACAAGGTGATCAGAACCTGGAGGAGAGTGTTAACTGTGTGGATAGATAGAAAAGGTTGAATCTTAGACATGTTATGCAGAAAGAATTGGCAAGATTTAGACAGAACCTGGATGTGAGGATTTAGAGAGAGATCTGAGTTGAAGACAACGCCCAGGTTATGGGCCTGAGTGACAGGCAGGGAGGTGGTGTTGTCCACAGTGACTGAGAAAGGAAGTAGTGGGGGAGGGCATGAAGGGGGGAGGGAGATTTCAGAGCTCTGTTTTACTCATTTTGAGCTTGAGTTGACAGCTAGACATTCACGAGGCGATATCAGCGAGACAGGCTGAGATTTTAGTTTGGGTGGAAGGAGACAGGTCTGGAGTAGAGAGGTAGATTTATGAATCATCCCATAGAGATAGTAGTTGAATTTGTGATTATCCAGAGATGATCTGTGCCTTTTTCACCTTGAGATCACACTATTATAATGGCATTCTACATAGGGCTACATCTTAAATCAGCTTGGAAACAGAAGCTAGTGCCAAATGCAATGGCTCACTTTTTAGGTACAGTCTCTCCCCATGAGCACATGACAAATCTCTGTGCTCCAGGACTACACTGGCTCTCTGTTGATTTCCAGGTGGAGTTTAAAGAATTAGTTTTCCCTTAAAAAGCCCTAAATGGCTTGGGACCACCCAGCTGATTGTGCCATAACTTCCCCAGCTGCAGTCAGCTGAGGCACTAGCGCTGGAACTGCCGGGGTCTGAAAGAGAGTGAGCTGCTATTGGGAATTCTTCATGCAAGGCCTTGCCTTTAGAATTCACTGTCTCATTCCCCTAAGATTTTTGGAGAGGGAGTGGGGAGCCGAGGTCTGGGTTTTGAGGGTGGAGAGAGAGAGATTTTCTGGATCCTTGGTTATGGGAAACATGTAGTATTTATTTTTATTTTGTGAATAAAGTATTTTTAAAATATAACAAAGATGTCGAGAGCCCTGGATAGGCATTGGTTAATGTTTTGAATAAATCTCCATTAATAAGTAATTATACAGATTGTAAATTTTAACTGTAGGGTTAAAGGGAGCATGGCGTACTGGGTAAAGCAAATAACTAAGCTCCAGGACTCCTAGGTTTTCCTCCCGCCTTTACCACTTGCTGCATGACCTGAGTAATTCCCTTAGCCTCCCTCTGCCTTAGTTTCCCTATCTGTAAAATGGGGATAATCATTAACTGTCTCACGGGGTTCTGATTGGATCCATTCATTGAGGTTTATAAAGCATTTTGATACCTTAGCACAGAAGAGGCTACAGAAGGGCAAAGTATTGTTGTAAAACTTTTGATCATTACTGTTCATTCAAATGAATCAGAATTAACCATTTGTCATTGTCTGAGGTGTTGGAAGTTTCATTTGTGTGAAGAATTTAGATTAACATTAAATACGGAAGGTCTTGGAAACCATTCACCTTGAAGATTGGCAAAACGGGCATATTCAAAGCAGAAGTGAAAGACATGTTTTATCTGTGTTGCCCTTTGTAATTATGCTGCTGAATAACAGCAGTATTATCACACCAGGGTTAGTGCCAGAGGATTACCCAAAGTTTTTTAAATGGGATGCTAAAGTGGTGCAAACAGGTGCACAGACAAAGAGCAAAAAGAGGGGGGAAAAGTGAGAGAAAGAAAGCTGAGGCCTTCTAGTTTCAGCCACATAGCAAAATTAATGGTTTCTCTAAATGAATGGCATGGTTAGATTACCATTGAACTTGTAAAATTAGAGGAAGGAGTCAGATTCTTCATTACACTCTTATTTTAATTTAAGCAAAGGGGGTTACCCTTAATTGTGCATTACCTCAAAAAACCTTTTCACTGGAATAATTTTGCAGCAGCCAAAGTGACTCCTAAGAATAATAGTGCTGTCTGAAATCAGTTAGCCAATAGTTCCCTTTACAAACTGTATCCTGCTAACTCAGAATTCTCTTTGAGTGACCTCCGGGCACAGACCCAGAGAGAGAGAGAAGACTTCTAAATTAACTGAAAAAGGCCTTAAAATCAAAACAAAACAAAACATGATTTTGCTGTCATACAATATTTGTTTGCTGTTGGTATTTTCATAGTAGTCTTTTTGTTGATTTGGTGTTTTTATATACTTTGCAACCATCAGGACATTTTTCTCTAATCACACCTCAAGCACAAGTACATATGTTTGCACGGTTCATTTGTGAGATTAAGCCTTGGGAAGCCCCTGGCTGTCCCCATTGGGTTTGGAGTGTATATTTCAAGACAATATACATGATAGTATTATAAGCATTATGTCCCAGGAGTAAGTGTTAGGGGTTCCGTTTCGGTCTCAGGTGTGAGCATTTAGGGAAATTTCCAAAGGGAGCAGTGTGGCCATGTATCAGAGAATGCTCTGGATTTGAGGGAAACTTTCCAAGTGGAGGTTGGATGAGCCGGACTTCCACAAAATTGAAAGTGGGTAGTCTGCATTCTTTCCAGCTCTTGGCTTCTGTCTATGGGGAAGGCACTGTGTAGTTGGTTATCCTCCTCCCCATGGCATGGAGGGAGCCTTCCAGGCAAGGGGAGGCTGCAGATTGGCTGATGGCAATGGTATCCCCTTCAAACCTGTGAAAAGCCACGTGGGTTAGTAAACCTAGGGCAATGGTGACCTGACAAGGCATGGCTCCTGTTGCATAACGCTTCCCAGATCTCCTCTCAGCTGATCACATAGGTTCATGCTGGCCTTTGGAGTATGCAGTAATGCTGGGCTGCTTGCGCCTTTGTGATGTCCAGAAAAACCTACATTAGTCTTGTCTCATAGACTCTGTTTGAAGGATAAGGAAATCTCTGAGCCAAGGCCTGCCTCGTCTCCTCTTCCTTTCCTTCACTTGCCTCAACACATACCACCACTGGGTCTGGGCATGGTTAGATGTTCTGCTGCAGCCAGTGACAGATGCAGGAATGAAAACCCCAAGATGCACCATCCCTCAGTGCCACCGCCCTGCCCTCTGACCCATCCCTTGCAAAGTCTCTTGCCTTGGTCTTCAAGGCTTTGCTGGTTCTCTCTGGTTCTCTGTCAGAATCGTTCTCATTCTCTCATGTATTTGGGGGTTTTTTAATCAGTGAGGACTGATGATCCTGGGTGTCTGGTGTGCAGAGCAACCAATGAGTCACCTGTGATTAGTGGCACAGTGTAAGACAGAAGGACCTGGCTGAGCACACAGGGGTCTCTGCATATCTTGTAAAATCAGCTACTGCCCTTGCATTTGTGTGAATGAAAATGATATTGCAAAGCACTCAGTGCTATATCTAAGATAGGAATCAAACCCTTAGCCAAGGAAAGGGCTATTTCGTAATTAGTTTCAGCTGGAAACTGGAGGGCAGTTGTGGTGGAGCAGGTTCAAAATCTTCCTTGAATTAGGCTCCTAATTTCACTATTAAGGCAAGTCTTTATACTGGACAAAGCTAGACCCCGATTCTAAACTTGAATCTGAATTTCGTGGCTCTGTCCCAACTCTAGCATTAACAACAACTCATAGGGTTACTTACCTGAACTGACTTCTTGAGTCTTATCCTATTGCTTTATACATGTACCTATCTCAGATTTAATTGTACAGTTTTCTTTAACATTGTTCCATCATCTTTATTACAAATGAAGTAGCCAGCTTGATTGTCACTGCGCATGTGCAATTCCCATTGACTTCAGGGGGAGTTCCATTCCGACAGCAGTTCCAGAATAAGGTGATGTACCTCTAATGTACTGAAAGGGGCAATGCAGAGGAACAGTCCTGTGGGCTCAGCGTAGAATACAGCAGCTTCCAAAACTGGCAAGTCACACCAGGAAACCTGAGCGTAAACGAAGAGTCCTCATTGCTTAGCTACATGAGAAATGGGAATGTAACTCTTGTTTTCTTTGCAGTTAGTGTGCAGCTGGTTTGCTCTCTATCAGGGATGGAGACTCTCCTCTGTATATTAATTATCTCTATTAATGTCATCGGATTTGGCTTTTCTATATATGGCCACTGGGGAAGTCAGGGCTAGCAAGGTGTGGTGGCATGGAAGAGCAGATTCCTAGATTCTGCAGAGCAGAATATGAATCCATTGTATAAATGATGATGAAACAGCTGCTGGCTCAGAGACACGGAAGTCAGGGGAGCTTCTGTGATGGCACTTTTCGAGCCATAATTCCTAATGAGTCAGGAAAATGTCATTCAGCTGTTGGGCCCCCAAATGTTAATCTTGCATACAACTCCTAGTGTGCTACTGGCTATCTGGAGTAAACAGAATGCACATTAGTGGGATTTCCAACTAAGACTCTGGCCATCGCAGTGCTGTAGCATGGCTGTGCTCTGTTAATTAGAGGATGACAGTGCTTGAAAAGAGAGTTCCTGACAGATAAAGTGATTCTTAGTGTAAGGTATTAAAATCCCGGCCGGTAAGCTGTGTGACCTAAACAAAACACACTGAGTTAGTGGCATCATGGGTATACAGATGACAACAGCCCTATGATGCCCCATCCCTACGCTCCCCTGCCAGATCCATTCTTATGTATCAGCAAAGGCATTGAAATTGCACAGGTCAAGACTCTCAGCAATTTCAGTCCCCTGCTCGCTCTCAAGAATGGAGCCAGCAGGGGAGCCTAGGGATAGCAGAGTACACATGCATGATCTGTCTGCCACCCCAGCAAAACCCATCACCATTCTGATTGTTGTTTTGATCCTACTTTATGCTTAGACTCTTCCAGCCTTAGGCTACATCTACACTACAGGGGGGAGTCGATTTAAGATACGCAAATTCAGCTACATGAATAGTGTAGCTGAATTCGACGTATCGCAGCCAACTTACCCCGCTGTGAGGACGGTGGCAAAATCGACCTCTGCAGCTTCCTGTCGACGGCGCTTACTCCCACCTCCGCTGGTGGAGTAAGAGCATCGATTCGGGGATTGATTGTCGCGTCCCGATGGGACGCGATAAATCGATCCCCGAGAGGTCGATTTCTACCCGCCGATTCAGGCGGGTAGTGTAGACCTAGCCTCAGTTTACGAGGGTTGATATTTTTATCTTCTGCATCAGGGAAACATGTACAATAACGGATGATAGGTTTTAAGTGAAGCTAATTTTGATTTCCCAGTGAAGACTAAATTGGTGGCTCTGACCTAATAATAATAATAATTAATTTATTGTTGTTGTTATTTCATTTGTATTCAAGTGGTGTTTCCAATCAGGATCCCAGTCAGGATCAGGGCCTCTTTTAGAGCTGCTCAGAACCTGGAATTCCCATCCTGTGGGAAATTCCAAAATTTTGAATTGTTTTGTTGTTCCAAATCAGAACAAATTTTTTATTGAAATGGAACATTTTGACTCTATTGAAACAAGTCATTCTGATAATTTTTAGTCAAAAAATCAGCATTTTTTACCAGAAGAACATTCAGTCAGAAAAACTGAGGGCAGCTCTAGCCTCATTGTTCTCTCTATTAACACAGACTAGAAAGACCGCTTATAGTCTAATGAAGCCTTTTATATGGTTTGGGTTCCATTTCTTTGACAGTCTGCTTCTTTCCCTGTGCCACACTGCAGCAGATGTGATCAACTGAGCTGCCCAAGATAAATGAGTCTTGGTTAAAATGTGAAGGGGTTGAAGGCAGGGCATTCTCATCCTTTCTTGTTCTGCCAGAATCTGCACTTGATGACTTTGGATCACGTGGCAAAATTCACTTGTTTCCCTGGGGTTTTTCTGTGAGGATTTGATTGGGGTGAAGTTTGTTGTGGGTGGAAGAGGTTGTTAGGTGTTTTACTCTTAATCAGGGCCGGCTCCAGGCACCAGCCCACCAAGCTTGTGCTTGGGGCGGCACCTGAAGGGGGGCGGCGCTCCGGCCCCCGGGGAGAGCGGGGCCACGGCCAGGCTCGCCGCCCTGCCCCCTGCGCTCTGGCCGCCGGGGGGAGAGCGGAGCCCTGGCCGGGGCTCGCCGCCCTCCTCCCAGGGCTCCGGCCGCCCTCCCCCCCAGCGCTCTCCCCCCGACCGCCGGGGGGAGAGCGGAGCCCCCGCCGGGGCTCACCGCCCTCCTCCCAGGGCTCCGGCCCCCCTCCCCCCGGCCGCCGGTGGGAGAGCAGAGCCCCTGCCGGGGCTCACCGCCCTCCTCCCAGGGCTCCGGCCGCCCTCCCCCCGGCCGCAAGGGGGAGAGCCCCGCCCTCCCCCCGCAGGGGGTGGGGGGGCGGCCGGCGGCTTTTTTGCCTGGGGCGGCAAAAAAGCCAGAGCCGGCCCTGCTCTTAATGTATTCTTAAAATCTTTTGAATGATGCTGGTTGGCCAGATTCTCAGCCAACGTAAACCAGGGGCCCTTTGAGCACCACTGATTTGAGCTTGCTCAGAATTTGACCCACACAGCATGTTTTTAATTTTGGTTAATAGAATGTGATAAATGCAAGTGGGGAAAAAAAACTAGGGGGAGATTTTCAAAGTCACAAATGGCAGTTAGGTGTCTCTCTCCTATTGACTCCCAGCAGGAGTTAAACACGCAGTGGTCCATTTGGACCACTGAAAACTTCTGACTAAATAAATACTATAAGGGTTGCTCTGACAGCCTTGACTTGAGAGTGTCCCTTTAAATATTTTTCCCCCTGTTTTAGATGGGCAGAGTGGGGTGTATATCCTGACTGTTGCTTTTGCAACAAAGTAAATATCAGACGGGCTTGTTGGACAGGACTGAATACATGGAGTAGGACTTAATGCTGTATGTGTCACTTTTGTTAGTGGGAACTATGTGCAGGAAGTTTCTGGGAACACTGGAAAATATAGGTAGCTAATAAAATTCTTGGAAATTCGTGGAAAAAAGAAACAGTTGTTGATTTCTGAGGTGTAAGGGAGTAAACAGGAAAACAGCAGTAGTTGTTGTTGAGTTGTCCAGTATGACACAAAGCATATGGAGGCACAGCTGCTTGGAAACTGAGATGGAGGTATCGTTATGTTGAACTGCCCTTGCAGTACGCACTGCATTCACTACAGAAGAAAGAGGCAATGCTAAGTCATGCAGCTGTGATGTGCCATGACACATGTGAGTGCTTGCTGATGTACTCTGCCAGTGCAGTTGACAAACGGAAGGCTGTTATTATCATTTCTGTGGTCTGCTCTGAACCACAGCTCACTCTTTGTTCACCAGGTAGCAGGAATACCATTGCAAGCTTAGAGGCACTCTGTTTTGTAAGCACTGGGTATGGTGAGGTTTTAACTGCACTGTGGTGTGCGGGAGGGTTCTCGGCAAGCTGTTCTGCACGTGAAAGCATTTCTTGGGCCATTTGAAAGCTTTTGGGGATTTCTCTCCAATGGGTTTCATAAGGAGGTGTTTGTTACTGTTTATTTGAAAAGTAATGGAATCGAGACTTAATGCCTGTAGTTATTATTTAGCGCATATGGTAGTGGTGGTCAGGGCTGCAGCACTGAAAATGTCCCCATTGAACCCTGGGGATGACCTATGTGAACTGTAATGACACATGAGTAGCTTTGTTTAAGAGGAAGGATGGTCTTGGGGCTAAGGCTCTGGCTCTCGGAACATGTTGGTTCAATTCCTGCCTCTGCCACAGGCTCCCTGGGAGACCTTAGGCAAATTGTTTAATCTCTTTGTGCCTCAGTTCCCTATCTGTAAATTGGGGATAATACTCCCTCCTTTCTCCCACTCTTTATCTTCTCTGTTTAGTTTTTTTTTGGGACAGGGACTGTCTCTCACTATGTGTTTGTACTATGTGCTTGCTTAGGGCAGGGCAGTGCAGCCCTGATCTTGGCTGGGGCCAAAATCATACCATAATACAAATAATGAACAACACAGAGGGCTTGTTCTCCGCTCCAGGATGCAGGTGGAGACCGTGAAAGTACAAAGCGCTGACAGAAGTGCAGAAGAAGGAGACTAGTGATTCCAGGGAGTAATATCAGGGATGAATTTGTCCCAATCTGTACTTTTAAAATGGTATAAATATGTATGTTCTTGTATTTGGCTCTGAAGGAGTGCATTATGGTTTTGAAGGAGTGATCAGGAGTTATGGAACATGCATTAGGTATCTCAGATTGTCTCAGTATGTATGTCCAGAGCAGACTGCAAGAGGTATTACTCTGCGCAAAGCCAGTTTCAGATTCCCTTTGCAAAAATATTGCCTTAAATGTTAAAAAAAAAAAAACTCACTCAAACATAGTTTGCTTTAATGTTTTTCTTGGATGTGTGTTTCTGTCTGTACTCCTCCAGCATGAGTGATCCTACAGCAGAAATGGAAAATGAAATGCTTTTGTTTTTTTTAAATCCATCTCAAATACAATTCTGCACCTGCGGTGTTAACTTCCTTATACAGCCTCATTGCTGACCTCAGCCTTAATCTGCAGGGACCAAACTCTGTATGGGTGAAAGGTCAGACCAAGTATTGACTAAGCCTGTCCCTGCTTAGCTATGAGATCCTGTGCTCTTTTTGAGTACAACAGTCTCATCAATTTCAGTCCCCTGCTGGGACACAAGACTAGAACTGGTAGAGGAGCAGAGAGGTGGTGCAATGTGTATCCATGCATTAACTCCACTTGCTCAGAACAAACTCCGTGTCCTGGCTTGATTTATTATGAGTCACTCAGCTCAGCAGCTGGGATGTTTAGATAGTTGCATCTCTCATTCTGGAGGGCAGATATTTTCTAGATGGGAGCAACACATTTAAAAAAAAACCCAAGTTTTAGGCTGGGCCAGTTTTGGGGCCGGTGGGGCTTGGCAGTATCACATTACAACTGTGAACCCTTTAAGCCTGACCTTGGATACATCCTCCAAGTTTTCACCCAGAACTTCAAGCACATACATTGCGTAGCTGGGATACGTAACCACCTGATTTGCACAAGCAAATGCAATTTTCATGTGCAAACTTAGAGGAGTGCAGCCACAAAAAAATTGGACAGGCAAATATTCAGGCACAAACCTAGTGGCTGGATTGAATCCTCTCCTTTGGGTACAGCTCCACAGCAGCTGGGTGTGTGCCTCCCAGCCCGGATTGACAGACTTGTGCTAGTTTAACTCAAGCGAACACATTTAACATAGCAGTGTGGGTGTTGCGGCATTGGTGGAGGCTTAAGCTAGCCAGCCAAGCTCAGACCCTGGGGGTTGGATGGGCTTGGGAGCCTGAGCTGCTGCCCAAGCCTCAGTGTCCACACTGACATTTTTAATATCCTAGCTCAATCCAGACTAGCATGAGTCCGTCTACCCAGGTTGGGAGGCTCACTGCCTGCTGCCATGGAGACATACCCTTTGCAATTCTGGCCTCTAGTGTTCCTTTAGCACTGTATTATTATTATTTATTTATTACTTAGCTCTCAGACATCACATTTAATCAGTAGAGCTAAAAGTGCTTTACAAAGAGGCCCAGTATTGTTTATCACCATTTTACAGATGGGCAAACTGAGGCACAAAGAGACAATGTGACCTGCCCAAGGTATTTGTGGCTTATTGTCCAGATACTGTTATGATTCTCTATGCATCTCTAAAGTGCTACTAAGTGTTTACCGGTCGATATGACTAAGGATGAATTCTTATCTAATCAAAGAGGGCTGGTAAAGATTCCAGTGGCGAGGGAGACAATTGGATTGGCATACAGCTTGTAGAGCCAACTTTGCACCAGCCCCACCTGATGCAGACGACATGTCAGGTCCTACTGTGGGCAGGGTAGGGACGTTCCATAGTGGAAAGGGGTGTGATGCAGGCTGAAGGGAGTGGGGCAGGAGAAAAATGTGCTCTGCTGATCTCCAGCTGGCAGACCATGGTCCCTAGAGGATCATTCTAGCCAGCGTAAATTAGAACAGCCCTATGGTTGCTCTTGTTTGTGCTGGGGGACAGCTTGGCCATTGGCTGCCCGCAGGATTAAGGAAGAGGAAAAAGTGGTTTAGAGCCACCTTTGCCTTTCTCAGCATCCTCAGCTACACTGAGCAAGAGCCAAAGATTGTATCCAGACTGTTGACAGGTAGCTGACTTTGTTAGTGAGGAATGTAAACTGGAAATGAAGGGAAACTGGTAATAAGAACAACAACCTCCTTATTGTTTTCCAGCAATTATTTCTGTGGAATATTGACTCTCACTCCAGCAGCATCACAGTGGACCAACTTTTGGTAGAGCTGAAGGCTGGAGGGATAAGCGAAGAGCATGAGAAAGCCGTGCAGAGAGAACTGCGACACATCCAGAAACTAGATCTTCTTGATTTCTTGACTTACCTGCCACTCTTTGTCCTTACCCACAACTCTGTCATTGCCAATCCACTGGATGATTCGAGAACAATCTGACCAACTACCTTAACTCTAGCAGAAGGGAAGCTAATGTCTTATGAAGGCTTCTGATTTACCATTTTCCAGCAGACACCACAGATTGTGGTGGTGCTAAGGAACTACAGATCAGAAACAAATTCCAATCAATTCACTCATATGTGTAAATACAACAAGGCCTAATCTGTAGCCCTCAGTCACCTGAGCAGTCCTTGCAGGAGTAAATCAGATAGAGGCTCAAATACTGAGATTTGTAAATGTAAATTTTGAAGGTACATTTGGCACCCACAGGGACAGGGGCTGAGCCACACTCCTGGAAATGTTCCCAAGAATTAAACTGTGTCAGGGTTTCTGTGATGGTGTGGCCCCCTTTATACATGAGGGGCCACATTTTCAGAAGGTCTCAGCAACCACAGTTATGCTCAAACTGGCTACTTCATGTAGGTGCCTTGAATGGGAAGAGTTGGATCCAGAGCTCTTTTGAAAATCTGACCGGTTATCTGCCGTTATAATATATTTTAAAAAAATGATTGTAAAATACTAATATAATGTGTAGGAATTCCTTTTTCTCCATTTATCTCAGCCAGTGCACTTTTAAGTCTGGTTACTGTGACCGGCCTATAACTATTGAGAATCAACAGGTTATTTCTAGTGTGTAGTGAGAAATAGGCTGAAAACACAAAGGATTAATTTTGCCTTTTCAATCTGATCACAAACGTTTTGAAATTATATTGTTAAACTATCATTGGGTAAAGTGAGATAAACAGCATGTGGTTCAGGGTAGTCAGCCACTGAAGGAACCTGGATCTGCCTAAAAGAGTCAAAAGTAAGAAAATGTATCAGACAAAAGCTGATCCCAGCGGGCTTGCAAGGATGTTGTGTCATGGGGGATCTTGATGTCACATACGGCAAGAGCAACTATGTATATAGGTGGCAATCTATAAGTCCTTACAATAGACTCCTATGGAACCTTTGCTTTGTCTTCAGTGGGAGTTTTGGTTTACTAATGTTAGGTGTGTCCAATGATTTTCACTGTGTTTTTGTAGCAGTCACAGGTCCTTCACAAGGATTTTGCTTAGATACCAAATGCAAAGCACTCTGGACCAACTCCTCAGCTGGTGGAAATCAAAGTATTGGACCATCTGAGGTAGGGTTGCCAACTTTCTAATCGCACAAAAACTGAACAACCCTGTCCCGCCCCTTCCCCAAGGCTCCGCCCCTGCCCCGACTCTTCTCTGAGGCCCATCCCTGCTCGCTCCCTCACCCTTCCCTCTGTCACTCACTCTCCTTGACCTCATTTACTCTCACCGGATGTGGAGTGTGGGAGGGGGGTTAGGGCTCCGGCTGGGGGTGCAGGCTCTGGGCTGGAGCCGGGGATGAAGAGTTTGGGGTGTAGGAGTGGGCGCTGGGTTGGGGCAGGGGGCTGGGGTGGGAGGGTATGGGCTCTAGGCTGGGGGTGCGGGCTCCAGGTGGGGCCAAAAAATGAGGGGTTCAGGGTGCGGAAGGGGGCTCTGGGGCAGGGCATTGGGGTGCAGGGGGGGACTGAGGACTCCAGCTGGGGGTGCAGACTCTGGGGTGGGGCCCGGGATGAGGGGTTTGGGGTGCAGGAGTGGGCTTCAGGCTGGGGCAGGGGACTGAAGTGTGAGAGGGGGTGCGGGGTCCCCGTGTCGCTTACCGCGGCTCCCAGGAAGCGGCCACCAGGTCCCTGCAGCCCCTAGGCGCATGACAGCCAGGGGGGCTCCATGCACTGCCCTTGCACCCGATGGCACTGTCCCGACAGCTCCCATTGGTCGCAGTTCCTGGCCAATGGGAGCTGCGGAGCTGGCAGTAGGGGTGGGGGCAGCACGCAGAACCTCCATGGCTGCCTATGCACCTAGGGGCCGCAAGGACCTAGCAGCCGCTTCCGGGAGCCAAGTGGAGCCAGGGCAAGCAGGGAGCCTGCCTTAGCCCCAGAACCTCACTGCGCTGCTGATTGGACTATTAACGGACCAGTCGGTGGTGCCGACCGGAGCCGCCAGGGTCCCTTTTCAACTGGGTGTTCTGGTTAAAAAATGGATGCCTGGCAACCGGCAACCCTAAGCTGAGGTCCTGGCAATATATATTTAGAGCCTACACATATTTTTGTGAGTGTCTGCCAAGACTTAATCAGAATCCAATAAATTCTTACAGTACTTTGGTATAATTATTGCCTTGAAGCATGCCTGGGATTCACAGTCCTCATTGATTTAGGCTTTAAATACATATCTAGCCTGTTTAAGTAATAATAATATAATGCACTTGCACTAAGGGAAAGTTATAGGATGACTTAATTATATGTTCGGTTGATCAATTCAATGTGAAAACAGTTAAATCAATATTTTATTGCATCATTGTAAACTGTGGGTAGAGTTTATTAGATTACGGCTAGCGGACTGACATTCAAAAGCATATAACTGAATCAAATTCCGAACAAACGTTATTTGTGCAATTTAGAAACAGTTAATACCTTCCAGTTGAGCAGATTTGTTTCTATTGAATATAGCAGCTGTTTATTTAAATCATAGGCGTGCAGTATTTAAATATGATACTAACTCACCTGGGAATTCAGTCCAGAGCACTTTGTGAGAAGCTTTGTCACAGTGTATTGAAATAAATCCAGCATTACACAACTGTACCTGTTCCATTGTAGTTGTTCAGTTCTCTGTGTGTGTTTTTTCCCTTTGAAAATGCTAAAATATTTATGGCCGGATTTATCTGTTCTGGCTACAGAAGGATGTGAGTGACAGCTTCAGGGTGGTGAACTCCTAAGCATCTATGCAGGGCTGGTACTTCCATTTAGGCGACCTAGGTAGTTGCCTAGGGCGCCAGGATTTGGGGGGGGGCGGCAATTCAGTGGCGGGGGGGTCCTTCCGTGCCTAAGGGGCGGCGGGGGGGGAGCGCGGCACGGCATTCCGCGGGGGGGGCGCTCCGGCGGAGCAGCGGGCTCTGGTTGCGCGGGGCTCGGCGTGGGGGCGGCGCGGGCGTGGCGCTGGAAGGGGGTTCCGGTGGCGCTCGGCGGAGGGTGGGGGCGGGCTCTGGCGGCACAGCGCAGCGCGGGGCTCGGGGCTCGGCGCTCGGGGGGGGCGGTTCCGGCGCGCGGCGCTCGGTGGGGGTGCGGCGCGGGCGCGGTGCTGGAGAGGGGTTCCGGCGACGCTTGGCAGGGGGCGGGCTCTGGCGGCGCGGCACTCGGCGGGGGGGGTGTGTCACGGGGCTCGGCACTGCGGGGGGGTTCTGGCGGCGCTTGGTGCGGGGGGGGGGTGGGCTCCGGCGCGTGGCGCGCGGTGGGGGGGGCAGCGTGGGGGGGCGGCGCTCGGCTGGGGGGGGGCGGCGCGGCGCTCGGCGGGGGGACTGGGGGACGGCGCTTTTTTTTGCTGCTTGGGGCAGCAAAAAAGCTAGAGCCGGCCCTGTATTTGGGCATAAGCTCATACAATGTATTGACACACGGCATGTCCCCCTGCAGGCTAACAAGGCTGGTAGAAACAGAAACCCTCTTCTAATCAGCCTTCCTGCAGTCATCAGTATTGCCCTTGCAGCAAAGAGGCTCTTCAATATTCTCAGTGGAACCCCTGCAAAATATGCATAGGAGTTGCTCAGAAGAATAGGTCCTGATGTCACAATCAAATGGAGAGGGATAGTGTCAAGCAAGACAAAGCCAGGCTCTGCCAAGGAATGTTAGTGCTCTTGGCTCATCAAAATGTTTTCCCCTCAAGTTTATTGAAAGTTTATTGAAAGATCAGAGCCAGGATCAGTGCTTAGTTGAAATAAGCCATCAGCAAATAGGCCCTGAAGCTGATTCACTTTCCTCCTTACCCCTCTCCCTTTTATTCACCTTCTCTTTTCCCCTCAGGTGACAGAGAAAACTACCAGCTCCATTAAAGCAGCTGGAGATGATAATAGTTCCTTTCTTCCCTCCAATGTCTGTCTTGTCTATTTAGATTGTAAACTCTTCAGGGCCACAATTGTCTATGACTGTGTGTGTCCTTACCATAGCTAACACAATGTGTCTCCACTCTCATTTAGAGTCCCTGGGTACTACTATAATACAAATAATAAAGGACGATGACTAGGAATGCCATATGTTTGCATGAGAGTTATCAAGACAGATGCTTCTTTTTAACATGGACTTTTATAAATTGACTGTGGAGCACTGTGACTTGATGGAATTCCCTGTCTCTGTTGGGGCAACATGTTGGACTGGAGACATGGGATGATGGAGATGGAGAAGGGTCCCCAAGTTCTGCTGAGAAAAAGCTACACTTCAAATCCGGTGAATACTAGAGAGAACCTCTGGACCAAGTCTCTGGCCAAATAGAGTACTTCACTTTCCAGTGGTGTACATCTGTGACTTTTCATCAGCAAAAGTCATATAAAAACCATAAACAAAATTGTATTTTTAAGGGAGTTAAAGGAATTTCTCAAGGATGTTGGAGCCTTGCAGACACCAGCTTTAACCAGAACTGTATCTGGGGTTAGGACTCAGTGCCACTCCAAGCAGTTGCATTTTTTCCCCAAAAGCACCACTATTGTGGACCAGCGTCTAAAGGAATGGGCAATTTGTATTAATTAGGGGTAGGTAAAGCAATTTAGAGAAAATAAGAAATGAAGCAAAATCTTGTTCCATCCTTTTAGTAAACCTTTATTTAAGGCAGTTCAGTTCCATTCTAAGAAAGGGAGCTTTCATTTTTACACACCTCTGCATTTTTTGCTTGCAACATCTTTAAGCAGCCCCGTTAAACACTATGGAGCTGACAGGCTTCAGAGTGGCAGTATTTTTAAACGAGAGTGACACTATTTTACTGTGAAAATGAATTATCCTGTAGTGAAAATGACCAGCTCCATAGTGCCTGAGGTATCAAAATCTGGATTAAGTGCTATTGGGTTTCAAACTGGAGGCTAAAATACAAGCACAAAAATCTTCCAAACTTTAGACTGTCCAAATTCTAGTAATATTTTCAATAAGAAGATGGGGGAAACCTGGGGCTGATCCAAAGGCCATTGGAAAGTTATCTGTTGACTTCAATGAGATTTGGAACAGAGCCTTCATAAATTACAGGTATATTAATCTGTTTAGGCTATTTAAAGTTAAAATTCATGTCCTGGGGAGAAGCAAGCACTGTTAGTGATCAAATATTGATGTATTGACACAACCCCTAATCACGCGGTAATTTGGCTCATTTATCAGTCTTTACTCAGGAGATACTTAGGACTGAACTAACTTGGAGACTGAATTATCTCTGTGCCTGAAGAGCAGGTGGTTAGTCTAGGCTAAGGTTGGGGATTATTGCTGCAGACAGTATTGGAAAGCTTGCTTTGCACCTGCCGCCTCATCATATCAAGCATGTAGATAAAAAGAATCCGGTTCCCTGGCACTGCCAACCGACCCCTCCAATCTTTCAAAAACAAATACTCAGCCTTGACTGTAAAATAAAATATAAAATAAGAGTTACCACCACCTTCTATTGACTGTTGATTGACCTGACCGCTCTCCAATAGTGACTACAAAAGATTAGATATCACTTTCCATACAGGTGTTAAAGCAAATCATTTTTCTTCTTGCTGTGAGACTAAATTGTTTAAGGCTCTGGAAAATGTCTGTGTGTAGCTTTACAAATGTGCTTAGCAAAGGGAAGGCATTATCTTACGTCTTCAAAGGCGGTGATTTACAATAACCTGTCTAGTGTTTCTAAAATGAAGAGTTTTGTTAAAGCTTAGCAGGATGCACTGAAGGGAGATTTTTGACACAGCATGTGTATTTAGGGTACAAATATAATGACATGCTTTTAAAAATAAATTATTCAGACTCTGGGGAATATAGACAACATTAGAATCTAGGGCTTGATTCTCCTTAAAGATTGGTGTGAATCAGGCAGAACTCCACAGACTTGTAAATTCCACTGTTGTACAAGAGAGAGCAGAATCAGATACTTAATTTAAATGCTGAAGAAGCTGATGGGAGCTATCAAAGAGCTGGGATAGTGGTCTGGCTATTGCACATCACTCTGAATCCTGATGTGTGCTCTTCCTCTCTCTGCTCTGAGGGCCTGATCCAAAGTCCATTAAAGATCATCAATTTCCATTATGAGCTTCCAAAAAAACATTGGTTACATCCGTATCTAAATATCAGCTCTAGTTGAAAAATCCAAAAGTTCAAAAAAAATTTCAAATGTGTTTTTATTTGGAAGTGATTGAAACGGAACCTTATTTGTGTTTTTTGCAATAGTTTTTTGCTGCGCAAAATATTATTGGAATGGTTATGGACAAATTATATTTATTGAAACCTCAGACTTTGCCAAATGAAAATTTTCAATAAAAATGTTGCCAAAATATTGGGAAAAAAACCATGAGATTTTTCACAAAATGCCCCAACCATGTGAGAAATATCATCATTTTTTCATTAAAAAAATCATTTTAAAAAAAGGTGCAATTTTTCAGTAAAAAAAAATGTTTCATTTGAACAATATTGACCAGCTTTACTAACTAACTCTGAATATAATTAGGTTTGGAAAGATTAGATTGGGTGGGGGGGGAGGGTGAATGTTGGTAAACATTGATTTCATTGTACACACACAAACCAATGAAATTACATTTTCATTGATAATAATTGAAATTTACAGATTGGCAGAATTAGAAAAATGCTGCTTGAGAACTTAGAGTCAAAATCCAATAATTTAGACTTCTTAGTTGGGCTTGTTACAAATGAACTAGCAAATGAATAGTAAAAACAGGTATGATTTGCTGATTGACCGATATTTACCTTGTATATTTTGACATGTGATGCTGACAATTTGTGTTTGAATGATTTAAAAAGCTTTAGTCTTTTGCATCTCAGCATCTACTGTCATTAAATAATTGTCTGACCTGCCCAAATTTCCCACAACTGTAAAAATTTAAATTGATACAAATATTTAAAAGCTTAAATATAAACAGCTATATTCCCTGACAAAGTTCTAAAAAATTAAAATAAATTAAATTGTGCCAAATCTAAATGTAATGTGACCATCATACTGGGGAATAAGGGTCTTTCTTGTTTGTGTCTTTGACACTTTGCTATTTCCAGTAATAGTGGAGTCCTCTCATGCTCCTTTATTTTCTATTATGTACAACAAGAATTAGAGCTAGAATTTGTGTCCCATAACAACTGGCCACCACTAGGAGACTCTTACTGAAGGTGAGTTGGTAAGCTCATGCAAAATGATGACTGATGAATAAAACTGTCTAATATAATTGCAGAATAATCTCCTGCAATTTTTTTCAAGAGAGGCGGGGCTTGAATCTCAATAATGTACTTAGATAGAAAAGGGGTATTTTTGCCCACTTAAATAAATGATGAGCCCATAGTACTTGTATATAAGACAGCCATCTTACTCTGTCAGAATGTGTTAAGCCCTGCAAAGGGAATTAGTGGTTCAGATTTACTATTCATCCTTTTTCTTGACATTTGAGAGGGCTAGCTGTCTTAATCAGAAAGCATTCGCCATTCAGAATACTCAGTGAAGAGTCACATGAAAATGCAGATTCATAATTGAACAAAGACAGTTATTTTCCGACTGAGGCACACTGGTGAATGGCTGTGAGCGCCTAATTATGACCAGACCTCTCTTCCAAATGGAGTGTTAAAATCAAAGAAGAGTTCACCGTTAATTGTGAGTGGGATTTGAAACTGTGTTTTTGAATACTGTACCGTGGTATATATAGGTCACCAAGATGATCTTTTTTATTATCTAAATTACTCCAAAAAAGGAAGTAGTGTGGTAGGCTATTAAATGTATGGTGTTCAATGCATTAAAGTTTGTCTTTTTCTTTTACCACTGTTAGTTTTCACCCCCATCTCTGCCCATCTGTGTATTAGTTTCACAGGGCTCTATCTCCAATTATATTTTTCTTCTCGTACATTTTATGGCACTAGAAGTTTCTCTTATTCCTTTATTGGGTATTGATTCTAATAGGGTTCACCTTCCATGTGTGTTTTGGTAGTGCACAGGAAAAGCTTTCTTACGTGTATTCCTTTGTAGCCAGATTCTGAGGCCAAATGCCTTTGGCTGGAAAGTGCTTTTCTTTGGCAACACTGTGACCCACGCTCTTAGGGCTTCACACTCCTTGGTTTCGACTTCTGCCTGTTAATGATCGCCACAAATCGCAGCCACCCAACTGCCCTGGGTAGAGAGACAACCAAAGAAGCTGTTGGAAAAAGGAGGTATGGTTATGCAGATTAACCTCTAAAGGTGCACTGTAGCCTAGTCAGGTGTTCATCACAGTCTCTACATGTGAACTATAACACTAATTCATTAGAACAGGAATATATTTACTAAGTAAGGACCAAATGGTGACCCTTGGTACATGCCTGCACAGGTGACTGAGGGGTCATAAGATGCTTCATTTCTCCATTGCACAGGCTTCTTGCATCCTGGGCCACAGCACCCTGGATAACAGCTCCCTGTGCAGGGACACTACTCTGCCTGTGCATGTGGGCAGGCAGGGATGGAACCTGGACCCCACCCCAGTGTGCCAGCCAGCATGGAGGGAGCAGGAGGCTGCTCCATGATTTATCTCACTTCCTCCCAATGCAAAGAGGAGTCAGGGACCTGACAGTGACTGTCTGTCTCACAGTTCATTCCTTGTTGTGCTCCTGGAGCTGTGTAATCCTCCTACTCAGGGCTCCTAGGAACTCTGTGATCTAGCCCTAAGCATCATACAATATCCGTAAGGATTTGAAATTAAAATCCAGTCACAAAGCCACGTGACTGCATATTTTCATATTACATCTTTCAAGTTACGATGTTGTGATACGTGTAAAGAAGCTTAAAACTCGGTGAGAAAATATCAAATCAAAAGACAGATGTTTGGAAAAAAATGGTGCGTTTATTCTGTTTAAAGCAGCGCAACAAAGATGGCACACAAAACAGAAGCTGGGGAGAGGAAGGGTAGTCTTGTAGGCAAGGCCCTTGACAGACTCAGGAGGCATGAATTCTAGGACAGGCTCTGCCACAGACTGCCTATGTGTCTTTGTGCCCAGCCTGGGAGGGGGCAGAGAGGAGAGAAAAGCTCGTAGAGCTGTCCCCCAGCCTGGAAGGTGGGAGGGGACCTCACTGCAGCCTGCCAGGCCTCGGAGCCGAGGTGAAGAACACCAGGAAAAGCTGAGGTGAAGCGGGGGAGGGGCACTGAATTGATGGGGGGCTGAACTGAGGGGAGTGGAAGCTGAGGGGATGGGGTGGGGGCAGAACTGATGTGGGAACTGCAGGGACAGGATTGAGTTGGGCAGAATTAATTGCTGGGCAGGGGATGGGCAGCTATGGGGGTAAAAACTTCTGCAGCAGGAGCCGAAATCACCTTTCCCAATACATGTGGGATGGTGGGCAACACTAATCGTCAGACACACACACACTTGGGATGGGCAGGGGGAGTTCAAAAGACAGGCCAAAAAATATTCATGATTTTTGAGCCAATCTGGTGACTTTGGGTGTCCGACTCATGATTTTTGTTATTTTAAGGTTGACAAGACTGCCTACAGCACTTGCTTTCAAGCTCACAGGGCCCCTTGCATACTGACAAGTGCCTCACAGCGACACCCTGCTCTGCGGTTGATTGCAGTACCATTACTAGTGTTATTCAGCTAACTGGAGATTTGAACTACAGCTCTTTGCAGGTGGGGAAAGGGAAAGCAGGGCTCCCAGCTCTGTTCAAGGAGAGCGTGCCTCATATTCACTTATATGTTTTTATTTGGGATGCTGTTAGCTTATTTCTACTAGATTTCTCTCCACAGACAAGTTTGGCTCTTGGGCACTTTCATCACAAGGGCTTCAAATCCCCCACCTTGGTGCATGCTCCCTGCAACAGCAACCCCAGTTACCTCTGCCCATTTTACATACATGTTCCAGAGTGCGCTCTGCTCATTAGCCAGAAGGGCCCCAGTACTCAAGTCGAGCTGAGCAGAACTCAACACAGGCAACAAAGGGGGTGGCTTTACATTGCCTTTATCCCCCTGCAATCCTGGGGCTGGTTTGACCATCAGCATTAGCTAGGGCAGCCTTCAGGCTGCTCTAACTGGTGCCAGCTGGTAATGGCCGCCAAGAGATGGGTAATAGCATGCAAACTGGAGATTGCAGTGGCCCTCCAGTCAGATCTTCTTCCCTGACCTCACCCCTTTCACCATGGGCTGCAAAGTGGGGGTAAGGGGATTAGAACTGGTATATCTGTCTCACTTACAGTAGGGGGAACCCAAACTAGCCCATTATACTAGCCTTCAGGCCCAGTTCACCATCATAGCCACTCAAAGGGTCTGGCCCGTGGTCTTATATTGCATAGTTAGCTGAGAAGTACAAATTGAGGTCTTTGCTAACATTTCCTAGAATTAATAGCAGAGTTTATTTTTTTCCAATTGTCTTCTGAGTTAGAGATGTTGAGGTCTCTTTCCCATGCAGTGAGGTGTTTGGGGTGAGTTGCAGGTTTATTATTTTCTGACCTTTTGTACACTATAGAAATGAGCATCTTCTCTCTCACTGTTCCTAGTTATAAGAATATTTTCTAAATGAGTTTGCTAACTATGTATTTCAGGGCATTATAAAGTGCCTTAATCTGAAGCAAGAGAAAAAGGGAACAGCAGGGATTATGCATGGTGTATTTTTAGATGGAAATTATTGAATCTATAACATTTCTCAAGCAATTTTGTGTCATGTTTCAACAAACGTTTGTGTGCTTCAAACAGAACTAGTAGAACTGCAATCAGAAAGTATTCATGTGACAAAAAACATCAGCGGGCTGTTTGATTTCAGAGAGAGGGTGGTTGTATGGGTATGAATCTGAAAATTGGCTTGAAAATCAGAAACTTGCTTGCATCTTAACTTGGATGGAACTAGTGTCAATTTCTACAGGGAGACTGTTCCAGAACCTCATTTCTCTGATGATTAGAAACCTTCTAATTTCCAGCCTGAATTTGTTCGTGCCCAGTTTATACCCATTTGTTCTAGTCCTAGCATTGTCCTTTAGCTTAAATAGCCCTTCACTCTCCCTGGTATTTAACCCTTTAATGTATTTATAGAGAGCAACCATAGCCCCTCTCACCCTTCTTTCTGCAAGACTAAACAAATCAAATTCCCCAGTCTCCTCTCATAAGATAGGCCCTCCATTCCCTAAATCATCCTCGTAGCTCTTCTCTGCACCCATTCTAGTTTAAATAAATCTTCTTGAATGTACTTGTACACAGTATTGCAAACAAGGTCTTACAAGTGCCCTGTTCAATGGCATTAATACTTCTCTATCGCTACTGGAAATGGGGTAGTAACCCTGACCCTGGCACTAGCCTCTGTTGCAGCTGTGATGAAGCAGCACAGAGTGCTGTCCTGGGGAGAGTTGACTCAGTTTAATTTAAATGGAAGAATAATCAAAACCAGGTCATCAGCTACTGTTGTTGATTTCCAAAGGGCAGCCTTTGGGAAATTAAGGGAACTAGTTAAAGAAGTCAGCTGGACTGAAGAGTTTGGGGACTTAAAAAGGGAGGAGTCTTTGAATTTGTAGAAAAACTGACATTTGCATCCCACACCAGGAGAAAAATCTTGTAGGGATCCAGCTGGATGAATAACCACCCCAAAAAGGTTACTAGGAGTAAGCAGAGAGGGTATAGGGAGTGGAAAAAGGGATTGATCAGCAAAGAACACTACATCATGCGGGTTAGAAAATGTAGGAATAAAGTGAGAATTACTAAAAGCCAAGTCGAATTAGCTCTTGCCAAGGAAATAAAAATAAATAATAAGAGGGTTTTTTTGGTTATATAAATAAAAAGAGACCAAGGAAGGATGAGATTGGGCCACTATACAGTGAGGATGGGAAAGAGATTAAAGATAATCTAGGGCTGGCACAAAAATTAAATTAATACTTTACCTTGGTTTTCAATATTGATGATAATATGAAAAATGTGCATGAAGACAGTATGACTGTTGGAAATGAGGGTCTAGAAATGGAAATTATCACATTGGAGATGGAAAAAAATCTTAAAGCACTTAATGCACTCAAATCAGGGGGACCGGATAACTGGCATCCCAGAATATTGAAAGAACTGGCACATGAGATTGCTAGTCCAATAGCAAGGATTTTTAATAAATCTATCTATTTGGGACCGGGAGTAAGAACCCATCTGACTGGAGAATAGCTGATGTCGTACCTGTATTTACGAAAGGGAAAAAAAGGTAATCTGGTCAATTGCAGACCTGTTAGTCTGACCTCAGTAGTAGGCAAGGTTTTACGGCAAAATATGAAGGAAAGAAGAATTAAATTCATGATGGTAAATGGTGAAGGGGATTTAATGCAACATGGGTTTACTAAAGGTAGGTCTAGTAATGTGATTTCTCTTTTTGAGAAAATAACTGATTTTTAGGTAAGGGAAGTGCAATAGATCTAATACACCTGGACTTCAGTAAAGCATTTGATGCAGTATCACATAGGAAACTATTAGTTCAATTGAGGAAGATGGGGATCAGCACAAGCACTGTAAGGAGGATAAGGAATTGGCAAAAGGGGAGAAGGCAACGGGTTGTGCTCTAGGGGGGAATTATGAGACTGAAGAGAGGTAACTAGCAAAGTTCCTCATGGATCAGTCTTGGGACCAAACTTATTCAATATTTTTATTAATGACCTTTGCATAAAAAGTAGGAGTGTGCTAATTAAATTTGCCAATGATAGAAGCTTGGGAGGCGTCATCAATACAGAAGGGGGTAAATACCAAGAAGGGGCGAAGAGCTATTTAAGCTAAAGGACAATGTTGGCACAAGAACAAATGGATATAAACTGGCCTTGAACAAATTCAGGCTGGAACTTAGAAGGTTTCTAACCAGCTACAGGGTGAGGTTCTGGAACAGTCTCCCACTAGGAGTTGAGGGGGCAAACAACTTTAGTTAGTTTTAAGAGAGCTGTTCAAATGTCTGAGTGTGATTGTCTGATGGAGTTGGTTGTGATAGTGGGGGGCAAACTCAACAGCCCTGGGGCTCATTCCAGTGTATGTCTTATGCTCATGCTTCAAGGTTTCAGCTGGCCACCAGCAGGGTTCAGGAAAGGATATTTTCTCCCCAATGTATTCTGGGAGGTTTGTTTATCTGCTTCTTCTGAAACATCAGGGATAGCCACAGCTAGAGATGGGACACTGGGCTAGGTGAGCCAGTGATCTGAGATAGTACAGAGGATTCTCTCTCTCACTCAGGTGCTTGGTTGGCTGGTTCTTGTTGACATGCTCAGAGCCTAACTGATCACCATATGTGTGGTTGGGAAGAAATTTTCCTGAAGGTCAGATTGGCAGTGATCTGGGTTTGGGTTTGGAGTTCTTCTTTTTTTTTTTTTTGCCTTTCTCTGCAGTGTGTGGGTCACTTGCCAGGATTATCTGGGTATATCTCCCTTAATCATTTCCCTGACATTTCAGGGGCCTTGAGCACTGGTGCACCTTGGTCCCTCCTATTCTCTGCCTGTGGTACATCATAGTCTAGTCTCCTTTGGGCTGTGATACTATGGTATAATTTCCATTGTTGGGTGTAGTGTGCAAGTGCTGGATAGTATTGGTGGCCTATGATATGCAGGAGATCAGACTAGATGATCTAGTGATCTCTTCTAGTCTGAAATTCTAAGACTCTGTGACTCCTCTAGTAACCTCCTTCCAGTCTGATAATTCATTCAGCACAATGTGTTGCCTTCTCCCCTTTAGCCAGTTCCTTATCCATCTTAACATTCTTGTACTGATCCCCATCTTCTCTAATTTAACTAATAATTTCCCATGTGACACCATGTCAAATGCTTTACTGAAGTCCAGGTGTATTAGATCTACTGCACTTCCCTTAACTAAAAAATCAGTTATTTTCTCAAAGAAGGAAATCAGATTAGTCTGGCATGATCTACCCTTGGTAAGCCCACATTGCATTACATCCCCATTATCATTTGCTTCTATTAATTTAATTATTCTTTCCTTCACAATTTGTTCTGGAGCCTTGCATACTTGTATTGCTTGGATCGTTTTGTCCATCTTCTTAAATATAGGTACAACATTAGTTATTCTCCAGTCATATGGGTACTACCCCAGAATGGATAGATTTATTGTTCTGCCATAATATTTTCACTTTTCCTGTGGAACTAAGGTAATGGAATAAAGTCACTGTACAGTGTGCTGTCTATGGTACTGAAAGTATGATTTTTTTAAGAGGCCTATTTAACCATTTTTTAAGATTAAAAGAACTTAGAAGAATATATCTACACAGAATGTTCAAGTAGTGATCTGTAAAAACTGTAAACAAATAATAGCAAACTGGTCTGTTTCCTTCTCTGTCTTAATTACAGTGCTCTCCACAACCTGAAACATACACCTGTTATTCATACTACAGTGTGACAGCTTAGAGTAGTCTTTTTGATTTCTTACATTTATGGACATAGAGGAAGATTCTCTGCTGCTCTCAGGGAGACTGCCAGGGGGTTCATTAAGGCTCCCTGATTCTCTGCCCCAGTCCTAACACAAGTTAGAGCAGCTGACAGGTTGCTCTAATTTCACCAGCTGGCTAATAGCCCCTTAGGGACCATTTGTCATCGGAGGACAGCAGGATCACATCGTACTGACTGTTCCCTCACCCCACACCCTTCTACCCAGGGATATACCCCTGAACCAGGCTCTGTGGGGAAGGAGACAGAGGAGTCAGGTACGGGGGCGCTCTGCCTGCTGAGGACTCCCCTACACCCAAGATGTACCCAGTAGAGGAGTCACAGGAAGTGTTGGCTCCCTTTGCACTGCCTGAGTGGCACACATAGAATGGGTAGGAGCAGATACTCTACCCCACCACTTTTATTCTGAATTAGGGATCTGGTTCAAAATTCATTAAAGTCCAGCGAGTCTTTCCATTGACTTCAGTGGACGTTGGATTAGGACCCAGCACAACCCTCTTTGATTAACTTTTTTTTTAAATTCTCTCTGTTCTTTGATAGCTTCTTTTTTACAGTAAATCTTAAACTGAAAATTTTTATTCCACTCTGTTCACATGAAAAAGGACAAAGTTTGATCTAAGTCGTGCCAGTTCACTGAACTCAGTGGGTCAGATTCTGCTCTTAGTTAATGAGGGTTGCACTGGAGTAATTGAAAGGAGAATGTGGCTTATTTTCAGATTTGACACCCTATTTCCGTTAGTGCTAATTGGAATTCTACATTTTCTTTAATGCAATCAGCACTGAAAATACGCTACTAAACATTTCAGAGTATTACAGCTGTATGCAATTTTGAAGCAGACAAACAAACAGTGTACAAGATTGGAATGTGAGTAATCTGATTAATCCAAACAATGCTCCTTATTAACTAGTAAAGTTGATGAGAGAAGTCTCACTTTCTATGCTAAGCATAAGGGAAATGATACCAGTTTTTCTGTTATAGTTGACTTGACCTTCTGCCCCCGCTCCCATAGAATGAGAGGCACAAGTCAAAGCAATTACCTTGAATTTATGGAAAAGTTTTATAATCCTTTTACTCACTCCAGTGAATTTCTGTGTTTTATCCACTGGAGGCCAAATCTTTTCTCACTTGCACCCACCCAACTTTATTGATACAGGTGGGTTTGCATGGCTGTAACTGAAGGGAGATAGGAAGAGGTTCTTTAAATACATTAAGAGCAAGAGAAAGATAAAGGAAAGTGTATGTCCTCTACTTAATGGGGAAGGAGACATCAGGGTCGTCCTTATCCATACTCAAACTACGCAGCAGCGTAGGGCACCAGGAAATTTGGGGCACCAAATTGCCCCAAATTTCCTGGTGCCCTGTGCAGCTGCGTGCTTCTCCAGCGGACAGCCTGATCCCCCGGCCGGCTGAGCCGGCCAGGAAAGCTGCCTCTGCTCCCACCCCTCGCCCACTCCACCCCTTCCCCATAGTCCCCGCCCCTGCTCCACCCCGCCTCTTCCCCAAAGCCTCCGCCCCTGCTTCGCCCCTGCCCTGCCTCTTCCCACCCTTGCTTCGTCCCCACTCCACCTCTTCCCCTGAGCTATGTCCCGGGGGACTGCAACAGGGGTCAGGCCCGCCCTGCATGCACCGGGCGGTGGGAAGTGAAGTGACCTGGCCCCAGCCCGCTCCGCTGGCTCATGCTGGGGGGCAGTTTCCCCCTTGCCCCCCAAGCCTGCTCCTGCCCCCACACAGACTTTGGGTGCAGCCCCCTCCACCCTGCGGAGGCCTGGGGATACCTCCTGCATGGAGGGGGCTGCATAGGGCACCAAAATGTCTAGGGACGGCCGTGGGAGACATAATAACTAATGGCATCAAGAAGGCTGAGGAGTTTGCCAATTTTGCTTCAGTCTTCACTAAAAAGGTTAATGGTGACTAGGTACTCAACACCATATTAACAAGGGGGAAGAGACACAAGCCAAAATATGGAAAGAACAGGTTAAAGAATATTTGGATAAGTTAGATGTATTCAAGTTGGCAGGGCCTGATCCCAGGGTACTTAAGAAATGAGCAGAAGCAATCTTGGAACTGTTAGCAAGTATCTTTGAGAACTCATGGAAGATGGATGAGGTCCTAGAGGACTGGAAAAGGGCAAACATAGTACCTAGCTTTAAAAAGGGGAACAAAGAGGACCATGGGAATTATAGACCTGTCAGCCTAACTTCAATACTTGGAAATATACTGGAACACACTATTAAACAATGAATTTATAAGCACCTAGAGGATATTAAGGGTATAAAGACTGGCTAGAATGGATTTGTCAAGAACAAATCATGCCAAACCAACCTTATTTCCTCCTCTGACAGGGTTACTGGCCTAGGGGATGTGGGGGGAACAGTACACATGACATATCTTGATTTTAGTAAGGCTTTTGACACAGTTCCACAGGATAGTCTCATAAGCAAACTAGGGAACTATTATCTCAAATAAATTACTATAAGGTGGGTGCACAACTTGATGGCCTCTCAAGGTCCCTTCCAGCCCTACATTTCTATGATTCTATGAAGCTGGGCCTTTTATGGCTCCATGATTCTCAAGCTGCAGCTCTTTGAGCCCTGGTGTAAGTTATGGCTTCATTAACTAAGCATCACTAATGATTTACACTAGCTTAGATTCTGGCATGTATTTTTCTGTTCGCTTCTCTGGCCTTTTGGTTGTGATCCTTCATTGTTCTTACATTCACCTTAGTATATTTACCACCTTCTTATTGCAATTTTTTTTTAAAAGGAGCGCCAGTCTATTTCTTCAGAAAAAAAGTGTCTAGTTCAATTTTTTGCAAACGTAGCTAGTTAATTATTTAGCCTGGGATTTTCAAGGGAACCTAAGGCAGCTGAGTGCACAAGTCACTCAAACTCTTTGAAAATCTCAGGGTATGTCTACACTACGAGAGTAGTTCGATTGTACTTAAATCGAATATGTGGAATCGATATTACAAAGTCGAACGTGTGTATCCACACTAAGGACAGTAATTCGACTTTGTGAGTCCACACTAACGGGGCAAGCATCAACATTGGAAGCGGTGCACTGTGGGCAGCTATCCCGCAGTCCCCGCTGCCCATTGGAATTCTGGGTCGAGCCCCCAATGCCTGCTGGGGAAAAAAATGTGTCGAGGTTGGTTTTGGGTAACTGTCGTCATCCAACCATCACTCCTGCCCTCTCTCCCTGAAAGCGCCGGCGGGCAATCAGTTCGCGCACTTTTCTGGTGAGTGACAGCGCGGACGCCACAGCACTGCGAGCATGGAACCCGCTGCGACCATCGCTGCAGTTATGGCCGTTGTCAACACCTTGCACCTTATCATCCACCTTTTCCAGAGGCAGATGCTGAGAAATCGGGCGAGGAGGCTACGGCAGCGCGGTGAGGACATGAAGTCTGAGAGTGGCACAGACCTCTCACAAAGCACAGGACCCCGCGCCGTGAACATCATGGTGGCAATGGGTCATGTTGATGCTGTGGAATGGTGATTCTGGGCCCGGGAAACAAGCATGGACTGGTGGGACCGCATAGTGCTGCAGGTCTGGGATGAATCACAGTGGCTGCGAAACTTTCATATGCGGAAGGGAACTTTCCTTGAACTTTGTGAGTTGCTGTCCCCTGCCCTGAAGCGCAAGGACACCCGGATGCGAGCAGCCCTGACTGTCCAGAAGCGAGTGGCCATAGCCCTCTGGAAGCTTGCAACGCCAGACAACTACCGGTCAGTCGCAATTCACTTTGGCGTTGGCAAATCTACCGTGGGGGTTGCTGTGATGCAAGTAGCCAACGCAATCGTTGAGCTACTGCTCTCAAAGGTAGTGACACTGGGAAACGTGCAGGTGATCATAGATGGCTTCACCACGATGGGATTCCCAAACTGCAGTGGGGCTATAGATGGAACTCACATCCCTATCCTGGGACCGGACCACCAGGCCAGCCAGTACATTAACCGAAAGGGCTACTTTTCAATGGTGCTGCAAGCACTGGTGGACCATAGGGGACGTTTTACAAATATCAACGTAGGATGGCTGGGCAAGGTTCATGACGCTCGTGTTTTCAGGAACTCTGGTCTGTTTAGACGGCTGCAGGAAGGTATTTACTTCCTGGACCAGAAAATAACTGTTGGGGATGTGGAAATGCCTATAGTGATCCTCAGGGACCCAGCCTACCCGCTAATGCCCTGGCTCATGAAGCCCTATACAGGCGCCCTGGACACTGAAAAAGAACTCTTCAACTACCGGCTGAGCAAGTGCAGAATGGTGGTGGAGTGTGCTTTTGGACGTCTCAAGGGGAGATGGAGAAGCTTACTGACTCGCTCTGATCTCAGCGAAACCAATATCCCCATTGTTATTGCAGCTTGCTGTGTGCTCCACAATCTCTGTGAGAGCAAGGGGGAGACCTTTATGGCAGGGTGGGAGGTTGAGGCGAATAGCCTGGCTGCTGATTACGTCCAGCCAGACAGCCGTGCGATTAGAACAGCCCAGCGGGATGCGCTGTGCATCCGGGAGGCTTTGAAAGCTAGGTTCCTCAGTGAGCAGGGTAACCTGTGACTATTAAGTTTGTTTAAAGAGAAGCTGAACTTGCCCCCGTTTCTTTACCCACTTACTGTTGACTATCCTCTCCAGCTACATACCCCGTTCACCCCGTCCCCCCCCCCTTCCAACACACGTTTAAAAATAAAATAAATGGAACTTTGTTAATGAACACCATTTTCTTTATTACGGATTTTGCGGTAAAGTGTTGAAAGTGGGACACAGACTGTGGTGGGGAGTGGGCGTAGTGATGGAAAGAACGCTTCTAAACTCGAGGAATGACAGGCTCCTGCTCCTAGAGTGGTCCGCAGTGGTGGACTGGTTGTTTCAACGGAGCCTGCCACCCCTCCTTTTTGGGACTCCGTGTGTGGGGGCTATGTGACTTTGTGGCGGGGGAGGATGGTTACAGATCCCCTGCTGCGTGGCTCTGTGATCCAGGACAAGGACCGCTGCATAAGATCTCTATCCGCCCTCCCCTGCCACAAAGTCACATGGCCCCCCACACACAGAACATGAAAACCACCTCCCAGACTGACCAGGGTGCCTAGCGACTGCAATGTGTGTGTGACCTTCCGTTGAACCTGACCCAGTGTCTGTACCCTGGTAAAGGTGACTGTCCTCTCCAATTTCCAACCCCCTTCCCCCCCTTCAAATACACTCTCCCCTAAAAGAACATGATGGAAACAGTAATTAACAGAAACATATCTTTTATTAGCAACTACACAGTTAGGGGATGAAACTGGGACGGGGGCTTGGGTGAGGCGGGAAGGAAAGGACTTATCAAATTTTTGGGAATGAGAGCCTTCTGGTACTTGAGCAGTCTCCAGGGGTGGAGTGACAGTTTTCACGGCCCCTGCCGCCCCTCCTTCTTGGGACTTTGGGTGAGGGGGGTATGGGAGTTTGTGGTGGGGGAGGGCGGTTAGAGATAGACTGCAGCGGGGCTCTGTCCTCCTGCCTCCGGTCCTGCAGAACATCCACAAGGCGCCAGAGCGTGTCCGTTTGCTCCCTCATTAGTCCAAGCAGCGTTTGAGTCACCTGCTGATCTTCCTGCCGCCACATCTCCTCCCGTTCGCTGTGTGCTCGCTGGTATTGCGACATGTTCTCCCTCCACTGGGTCTGCTGGGCCGCATCGGCTCGGGAGCAGCCCATAAGTTCTGAGAACATGTCGTCCCGTGTCCTTTTCTTTCTCTGCCTAATCTGCGCCAGCCTCTGCGAGGGGGATGCCAAGGTAGGTCAGGAGACATTCGCAGCTGTGGGATGGGAAAAAGGGAGTGAATTCCTCACAAAGATAATTTTTAGTGAACAATGAACATAGTCTTTCTCTGTGAACAAGACCATGCACAGCACCTATCACATGCGCACTCAGGACAAGGTCCAATTTTCGGCCTTCACATTCAGTGCCTGGGGTCTTGCAGTGGAGATCAGACAAGTGGGGCAGGACAGCAGAATTCGGGTAGCAGGCTGACATGGTAAGCCGTAGACTTTTGGCTGCTTAAAACTTAAATTATAGCAGTGCCCTCCTTTCACGTTCAAAGCAATGCTCCTATCGTTGGCCAGTTCCTGCTGCCGGCAATCCGGCAAGCATGAACTCTGCCCCGTCCCACCCCTTCGCGGATGTCCCCGGGAAAGATCCCTGTATGCTGCCCCTCTCCCGCCTCCACCGCGTGGCGGTAAAACGCTGGTGACAGTTCTGTAAAGGAACAGGCAAGCAGTCCCAATAGTAACATTCCCCTAATTCTAAGCAGGTCACCATGAGCGACATCACTCTGCTGAGAATTTCTGAGACCGAGAAAGAATGCATGCTGCGTGAAAGCCAGCAAAAACCAGGGCCGTATGCCCCCATGCTCTGCAAGGCAATGATCCCAGAGTACTTGATGATAGCCTGGCGAGGAAAAGTTTCCTACCACAGAGGACACAATAAGGCCGCTCTCCCCAGGAACCTCATGCAAAAAAACTAATCATGATAAACCGGACATTGTTAGATTCTTTTGCAGTAGTTGCACTGCCAAGGACTAAAACGTTAAGCGCCTAGGGCAAACAAATGAAAAACCCATTGTTAATATTCCTGTTCTGTTCAAAATAAATGTTTACATGTTTAAAACACTTACCGACTGATCCTTCCCCTGATTCAGGGTCTGGGTTAACGCCTGGGGACGGTTGGTAGGGGATCTCTGTAAGGGTGATGACGAGATCCTGGCTGTCTGGGAAATCAGCATTGTAAGCGCTGTCAACTGCCTCGTCCTCCTCCTCACCTTCCTCATCTTCCCTGTCCGCTAACATCTCCGAGGAAGTGGCGGTCGACAATATCCCATCCTCAGAGTCCACAGTCAGTGGTGGGGTAGTGGTGACGGCCGCACCTAGAATGGAATGCAGTGCCTCGTAGAAACGGCATGTCTGGGGCTGGGATCCGGAGCGTCCATTTGACTCTTTGGTCTTCTGGTACGCTTGTCTCAGCTTCTTGATTTTCACGCGGCACTGCGTTGCATCCCGGCTGTACCCTCTCTCTGTCATGGCTTTTGAGATCTTCTTGTAGATCTTTGCATTCCATCTTTTCGATCACAGCTCCGAAAGCACGGACTCATCGCCCCACACAGCGATCAGATCCAAGACTTCCCGATCAGTCCATGCTGGGGCCCTCTTTCTATTCTGAGATTGCATGGTCACGTCTGCTGGAGAGCTCTGCATCATTGCCAGTGCTGCTGAGCTCGCCATGATGTCCAAACAGGAAATGAGATTCAAACTGCCCAGACAGGAAAAGGAATTCAAATTTTCCCGGGGTTTTTCCTGTGTGGCTGGTCAGAGCATCCGAGCTCGGACTGCTGTCCAGAGCGTCAACAGAGTGGTGCACTCTGGGATAGCTCCCGGAGCTATTAGCGTCGATTTCCATCCACACCTACCCTAATTCGACATGGCCATGTCGAATTTAGCGCTACTCCCCTCGTTGGGGAGGAGTACAGAAATCGAATTTAAGAGACCTCTCTGTCGAACTAAATAGCTTCGTTGTGTGGACGGATGCAGGGTTAATTCGATTTAATGCTGCTAAATTTGACATAACCTCCTAGTGTAGACCAGGCCTTAGTCATAAAAACTAGTGTAACCTTCCAGAAGGTTAAAGTGTTTTACCTTTGTCACTAAGTGATCAGCAGTGAGGTATGTGCAGTTATGGGAAAGCCCATAAAATGATCAATTATGCTCTCAGATCATCAATTCAATACACTATTCTTTTACATTTCTTTACCCATTATTGAAGATATATTAGAGAGGGCTAGATTGTGCTGGTACAATTTGTCCCACATTAGGGGCATCAGGTAGCATTTATTTACCCCTAAATGACTGGACCTAAGGTCCTGGAAGGCTACGCAGAGATAAGGAGTGGGTCTTAATCCCATTACCATTCTGTGCAGCTACATAAACAGCCACAATCTGCCCCCAGGAAAATATAATATGATGTCTCCATATTATAATAATAATCACAAGCTGTTGTAGAGCACTTTTCATCAGTAGAGCTCAAAATTCTTTATGAAGTTTTGGCACTATCATTATCCTCATTTTACAGATGGGGAAACTGAGGCACGGAGCATTGACATGGCACAGCTTGAACTAGAACCCAGCTTTCTTGACTCCCTTTCTGGAGTGCTAGCTAGTAGAGCACACTGGAATATGGTATGGTTTACAAGACTATTTCAAGGTTGTAATTTAGATGAGGTTTCTTTGAGGTTAGAAACCAAAGTTCAAATAATATTTTAGGAAGCCATAATTAAGTTAATCTATCTATTTTGTTTCCTTATATGGCCCCCATTACTGTACTATTTGAGCATTTCATTATCTTTAATGGATTTATCCTCTCAACACCCCTGCGAGATAGGAATGGATTATTATGCTTCTTTGAAAGATGGGAAACTGAGTCCAGAGAGGCAAGTGCCGTGCCCAAGCTCACATGGGAAGTCTGTGACAGAGCAGGGACTTACACCCAGGTCTCCAAGACGTAGGCTAATGAAACATAAATTAGGCTGTTCACAAATGTACATCCATCGGGATCAAAGCAGCAAAAGCTAAACTGCTGATGACCCAGGCTAGATGTGTATCTGGGGCCTCCACACTGCAGGATTAAGAATATTACTGTCCAATTCTAATGAACTACTGCTGATCTTAAATGATGTCTAGAACAAAAGATAGAGGAGGATTGGCTGACCTCCTTCTGCTGCCAGCAGATTTCTGACAATCCATTAAGGTTATAGCTATTCAGTCCCAATCTAGACAGCCATATTTTTACAACTCTCAAGCTAATGAGTAGGCCGTATTATATTTTTCACAAAGACTGTATGGCCAAATTCTGTTTTATGTACAACTCATGAAATTGGGTGACATGTTGGAAGAAGGAGAAGTGGAAACTGAAACGAAGGTTTTATTAGGAGGGCATTTTCTATATTCCCCTTCTCTCCCTGTCCCTCCACACACACACACTTCACCGAACAGCCCAGTCACTGGGTTTGCAATCTAGAGGGGAGGTAGAAGAGAGAGAGGCTGAGAAGGAAAGCAGTTGAAACCTTGTCTGGGCTAGTTGCTTCACAAACATTGCAGAAATGAGCTGAGCTGAGCTGGGGGTCGGGGGGGGGGGTGTTGATGAAGCCGAGCCCCAGCTTGGCATGTGCCTCCAGCTTCAAGATTCAACAATTCCTCCAGTTCTTAGTCACTGTGCATTGCTTTTTGTGTGTCCGCTTTCACTATAAAAATTCCAGAAGGCGTCAATCTCTCGCTCTCTCTGTCTCTGCCTCTCTCTCTACTACTTTACTAAACGATTGGAGCTGCCCTCTTCCTCTTGCATCTCCCCCGCCCCCCTTCAAGCTCCCTCTTCAGCTACAAGCAGCATCACTAATTGCTTTTTAGGGTCCCTTTTCTGCTCTCTGTTCAAAATTCACAGGGCATTCCCTGGCTCCTTTATGCTCCTTTTCTGAATCTTTTCAGCTTCTTTTACAAACTTAGCACTTTCTGTGCCTCTCTGAGGCTTTGCAAAAAAAAAAAAAAAAGTTTAGATTTTTTTTTTTTTTTGGCAAGAAAGCACCCTCCCTCATCAGCACCTCCCTCCCCTCAAAAAAGCACATGCATTGGCCCGCCTCCTATTGAATAGGGGGCTTTGTGCAGGGAATTTCCGGAACACAGCCCAGTGCCGAGGGCTCAGTGTGAGTGGAGGGGCTTTGGGCAAGGAGCCTCCCTCAAGGCCCACCCCATTACCACGCTCACTGTTTGCCCTGGGCTCTCTAAAAGGGCTATTGTTGCTTGTTGCCAGGTATTCCCTAGCAACACTTAAGCCAAGCTGCCTCCTCTATTTATGGCAGAAACTTTTCAATGGTCTCCAAAACACGTGCTTGTCAACTCAGGAGAATACGCTTCAAACAGACACAGAGGGGAAAAAATAACCCCAAGCGTTTGCTTTAGTTGAAATATGTGTGTTGGGGGTGTTTTTCCATTTCTTGTCATTTACCTTGGAGCAGCAACCCAAACAATTGCAATTAAAAAGTCTCAACTCCCCCCACCCCCACACACACACTTCTTTTCTTTCCATCCCTATTCCCTTCTATAACTTAATATTGAATGCTGGGCTGCGGGGTGGGGGGAATATTGGGTGAAGCAGTCTTTGGAAATGCCTTACATTGTGCACCATTTTTATATGAGAGATTGCTTCATTATTTTAAGACTGATTTTGACTTTTGTGTGTTTGACCAAGCGGTTGTACGAACTACCATGCTCCGCAGGCTGACCAAGGGCAAATGACTATTAAGAAGAATGATGGGAGATGCAAAAAGAGGGGGGAAGGATTTATTTTTCCTTTTTTTTTTCTTTCTGCAAAGGACATGTTTCTGTGGTTGTGATTCGTCAGGTGCATTCAGCTGCAGAGGAATGTGATTTAAAGTCAAACGGTGGAATTTAAAGCATTACTACCCCAAAGGGGGAAACACACATTACTACGGCTAGGAGATGGGACTGCACCATACAAGCAAATATATTTTGTCTTCAGACTGCAAACCCATCAGGGCAGGAATTGTCTCTTTTCTATGTTTATACAGCACCCAGCACAATGGGGCGGCAATCCCAACTGGGGCTTTCGGAAACTACCATAATATTACTTTCTTATTGGTATGACTAGGACATAACATAATTGTCGGTGATCAAGAGTTAATAGAAAAATATACTTAAGGCTGGGATTTTCAAAGAAACCTACAGGATTTAGGCAGTCAAATATCATTTAATTTCCATGGGACTTGAGCATCTCACTCCTTTAAACTCACAGCCTAAATAGTTCGGGCTGTGGGCCCAAACTCAATCCCAATGAAGCCAATGGTGAATTTCCTACTCATTTCAATGGTGTAGGATCAGGCCATGTGTTTGGGATGCTAATCTGAACTTTTTTATTTGCATGTAGATTCCCATTTTCCCTGCAGATCATTTAGCCTTCTAGGCCAATACGTCACTCAGAGAGTATTCTGATCTTCAAGCACTGTTTACATCCTCTATGATTGTGCTCCCTTATCACCGCCTATAACCTATTTGTCACTATACGTAAATCTCAACTGCTCTCTTTACCCTTTTAGGATCCAGCACCAAACTATAGTACGTACCTAATCATCAACAGTGGATGCAGAATTGAAATACTACTAATATAATGGAACCTGATGCTGTCCCAAACTAGCAGAACCCTGTAAGCGTTAATTACAGTGTTGTGGCATCCTCCTCTTGTGGTTCTCTTCCTACTTCTGACTGCTCTTCTCCTTTGGTGAGTCCTACTCACTCTTTCATCTCTATGCTGGTGATTTCCAAATCTCTCTCTCCAAACCTGTGCTGTTCCCCTCTGCCCACAACCCTTTATCTAATTATCTGTCTGACATCATATCCCCAAGGCCACCTACTCACATTAAATATGGCAAAACTCAGCTCTCCTTTGTTCTTTTTTAAATTAAATGAGATATCCTATCTCCTAGAACTGGAAGGGACCTTGAAAGGTCATCAAGTCCAGCCCCCTGCCTTCACTAGCAGGACCAAGTACTGATTTTGCCCCAGATCCCTAAGTGGCCTCCTCAAGGATTGAACTCACAACCCTGGGTTTAGCAGGCCAATGCTCAAACCACTGAGCTATCTCTCCCCCCACACACACCCTCTCTGCTTCTCTGCTTCTCCCCTATTGTTGATTGCAACACCATCTTTCCTGTCCTTCAGGCCAGCCCCCTTGGGATAATCATCTGACTCCCCACACATCAGGTTGTTACTAAATCACGCCCCATCTTTTCTCCACCACATTTCAAACATTCAAATGTGCCCCTCTGTCCTAATGGCTAAAACACTTGTCCATGCTCTTGTCATCATCCCCTCCCTTGTGGACTATAATCGCCTCCTCCCTGGCATGGCTGATACCCAGGCGGCTCCCCTCCAATCTATCCATAATACAGCAGCCAAAGCTATCTTCCTCATCTGTCAATCAAACCATGATATGCTCTATTTTGAGGCCTACTGCTGGCTTTCCCTTGCCCATTATATCAAATTTAAAATTCTCTCCTTCATCTCCCAGGCCCGGTGCAACTCTGCACTGGCCTGTATCTCAGATCATATTTCTGATTGCATCCCTCATCACTGACGTTGCTTTGCCAGTGTTGCTCGCCTCAAAGCCCCTTTAATTTGCCTGTCTCACTCCTGATTTTTGTGTTCTTTCATGTACCCCCTGTGAATGGAATGGCCTCCCAAACCCAGTGCCCAGCACCTGATAAAAAGGCCCTAGCTCTCTAAAACATATCAACAGTAGATTAGATCACCTAAATCTTTCCTGCTTATTTGGGGGCTATCTGCATCCAAGAGCTCTGTTTTGCTGGCATTTGCTGTTATTTTGCTCAGATGCAAGGTGAGGAAATGATTCTCCACTAAAGACTCTGGGTTAGAATCACAAAAAGACTTAGGCACCTAACTGCCACAGGTGCCTAAATCCCATAATCAGGCCCCACTAGGATTCACAAAACCCCCACTCAGCTGCCCCCAACCCTGTAGGTGCCTAAAGTCACCCAGTGCCTAAATTGTGCAGTAAAAGCTCCCCAGGTGCCTATGTTTCTGCCCGCTCTCTCTTTGGCCCAAAGATTATTTTATTAATTATCCACTGGGGTCAGGAGGGAGAGTGCACGTGCAAGAGCTCTATAGTCTGGTGGTTAGCACACTCACCCGAAAGAGAGCCATGCCCAGTTCAAATCCTTTCTCAGCTCAGGTGGAAGGGGGACTTGAACCAGGGGTCAGGAGTACCCTAACCACTGGGCTAAAAGGTAGGAGGAAATTCCTCCTTTTCCCACCACCCCAGTTTATTGCTAAAATGGCCTAGGCACCTAATGCCAAGAGAGGGTTTGCAGCTGAGAATCCCAAGCAGAGGGGGGGCACCTCCCTGCAGCCCAGATTTAGGTATCTACCTCTGACCAAGGGTGGGGGGCTTAGCTTGACACCTCCCCTTGGCTAGTTTATGCAAGGTGCTCCCGAGCATGCTGGCTTTTGTGAATCCCATTGTGAGGCACCTCTCTCAGCCCATCTCAACTCAGTCTGCTATTATTAACACAGAGCCAAATCCTTATCCTATTCAAATCAATGGCAAAACTCATGACTTATGTATTTTATAATTTATTAGGCAACAAATGTTTGTGTTTATATTGTTATTTACATATTTACTTGAGGGGAGATATTCAAAGACACAAAGAGCAGATTGGCTTTCACTGGATGTTAAGGGCCTGACCCCCACTTGTGCTTTTGAAAATCACTCTCTTTGTTTCTAAGAGGCCACACAGGAACCTCGGAGTTGAACTGTCCACCAAAATAAAAGTGAAAGACACATGACAAGCATGCAACCCTTGAGCATCTGACTCTCCAGCACCATAGGGGAATTCAGAAATTCGGAGTAGCACCTGAAAGCAAAAACTGGCCAATGCTTTGCAATCTGTCTGTGCCAAGTGCAGTATGGCTTCTCTTAGACAAGGAAGTACTGATGTTGCTTCATGCGGCTCTCTTTCTTGTTAGAGTAGATCACAGAGGTCAGAGGTGTCTCCTGTTTTGACAGAAACACTGGACACATTGCACATCCGCCATTCCCTTCATATGCAGTTTTGGACTGTAGCCCTTTTCTCTCTTGGTTCAGCTGCTTCAGTTTTGCAAAGATGCTAAGGCATATAAGGGCAGAGACATGGTAATTCTCTCCTATGACCTATACTTCAGGAAGCTAACAATGTCAATTTAACTCTCGGTCAATGCTGGTGTGACCCTCCCAAAAGATAACAAGCATGTTATGTGATAGCCCATATGTAGAAGTGTGGGGTGTTTTAAATCATGCATGAGTGTGTATCTGCAGGGAAGTGTACTGTCTGCCTGTGTGCAGCTTTGTCTCTGTGTGTCTGCATCTCTGCCTGTTGTAGTGTAAGCTTCACTCTCTGCTCAGCCTTTACCAAGTCATTTTTGCTTCTGTTTTATAGAAGTGCTGTAATTAGAAGATGTCATGTTTCTGGCATTAACATACTATCCTGCAGAGCTTGACATTAGAGTGAATGTAAATGGTTTTATTAAGTGCAAGATCAGGGCTGTTTAAATAATTGTGGTAATTGAAAATATGTGTATTATTATCTCTCAAGATGTGTTAGATTAAATTAATGAAGTACACATCTGGAAGAGCAGATATTACCAATTTGTGGGACCATTATCCCTCACTTGGTATCAATGGAAACCTAGAACTTGAGTTCCACAAAAAAATTGAGTTGAGGTGTCATAAACCAGACATTTTTCTGTGGTTAGCTCTAAGAAATAGTATGATTTGGATCTGGCTGTTCATTCTGTTAAGCTTTTGGTTATGGTGATTGATGCAAATGATAAGAATGAGGAGCAGTGACCAAACACAGTGGAATATTCACAACTTGCAGCATAGGAAGGTAGCCATGCAATCACCATTAAAGCCATTTGAATATAGTACCTGCCATACATGTCTACATCTACAGTACATTATTGTACCATGAAGAGTAAAATACAATATAAGTGTGAGATCCTAAATCCTAGAATACAATCAGCATTTTTTCTGAAGTCACTCTGAAAGGCCACAAAATGTGTGGAAAAATACAGACCACTGTAGAAATATCGTGCAGGTTCTTGTTGACTCTACTTCAGCCTCTGGCAAGGTAGAATGTGCTTTTTGTGGTTAAAAATTCAAAAATAGCTTTAAATGAATGGCCAAGGTTTCAAAAATGGATACCTAAAATTAGGGTCGTAAATCCATACTTTGGCATCTAAATAAGTGATGTAATTTCCAAAATGGATGAGCACTCCAGAACTTCTGTGTATTTAGTTGCATAAGTATGGATTCGGGAGCCTAACTTTGAGCTCCTATATTTGCAAATCTTGGCCAGATACCTTTTCTAAGTCTTTGATTAAGTGGGCAAATGACAACTGAAAAGTACAGACCATGGAGATTCCATGGAGAGCCGTTCTTATAAACACAGTGCTTTTTGGACAGGATTTCTTAGAAGTGGTGGCAGTCAGTCCTGTATATTCTTTGCAAATTACATACCCATTATTTGTAAGCTATTTCAATGAAACAGTGGTTGCAATTGAGAAGTCAACATTTGCCAACAGTCAGTACAGTTACTTCCTATACCAAGTATAGAGAAATGCTCAGGTATCTCAGATATTTAATGTCTGCTAAGTGATGGCAAATGGTGACCTTTTCATGGCAACCACTTTATATAAGCCCCAGTGACTGTAGTGGTTGTGGGGCAGATTTCCCAGACTATGGTGAAGCTCATACTCTCGCTTCCTTCCCAACTGAGGAATATTGCCAAACAACCCCTCATTCATAGAGTATTTCTACCTACTTTCTCTCTCTCTCTCTGCTGAGCCCAACACCTTGGTGTCAAGGCACCAAGTTTCAAAGAGGAATCATTTTGCTTTCAGAATGTATCAGAAAACATTAAATGATCTTTATTTTCAAAATATTTTCCCAGACAGGAATCCCCTGGCCCTTCCCCACAATGGTTTCATCGTTGGCCATCCCTCTATATTTGAACACTGCACAGCACACACAAAAAATCCCTCTTTTGTCAGAGAAATAACTAAATCCAGTTTTCCTGCAAGGTATTGTATTTGAGGTCTTGTATTATAATCAACACTTTGGGATGATTGTTTTTGATAAGGATGGGCCAGTCTGTCCATATAAAATAATTTCTAACAACATTTGTATTGAACCCAAACTGAACCTCTTCTGAGGTATGGAGGAACCTGGATAACTTTTCCCCCTTATGCCTCCCTGTAATTTCCATTTGTAGTCTCCATTTTTAGCTAGAGATTAAAATGTCAAAATACTTCAAGAGAACATGTTCTTATATTATCCAGCTTGACTGGAATCAATGAAGTCCCATAAATCTCATATGACAACTTTTTCCCATACAATTTCCATCTAAATTTGAAGATCCATGTGGTTCCCATACATTTCAGCCAAGTATGGGACTGAGTGGTTCAGGTGATCATTAATGAGATACAGAGCTCTACAACCAAGATGTTTGAAAGTGACTAGCGATCTGGGATGCCTCCATTTTTGGGTGCCCAATATGAGACACCTTAAAGGGGCCTGATTTTCAGAAAGTGTTGAGCATCTGCCTTCTGAAAATCAGACCTCTTTATCATGTCTCAGGGAGGGCACCCCAAATGGAGGCATTAAAAATCACTTTTGAAAATATTGGTTACTTTCACCTCGAAGCACCAGTACAAATCTAGCCCCAGGTCGGTGATGACCATTTGATGTCCTAAGTGAAATAAGGTTAGTGGTCTCAGCCCAATACCTAGTAGACAGTTGTCCACATCACAAAACCCGCTGCCACATGCAACATGATTTTTTTCTCAGTAGAGAAGCCAAAGGATGGGGAAGGTGAATTACATCACCCTCCCACTCTAGAGGTTGGTCAAAATTGAGGAATGCTGGCAGTTTGACAACTTTGCACTGTTGCTGCCCATGTTTGTATCATTTCTAGGGATAGAAGACTATATTCTGTAGGGATGTTGATCTGGCACCATTGACAAACAAAAGCAAGGAAGGATTTCTTAATATTTAATCTTCTGTGAAATTCTGTGACCCTACTGAGATTCTCCCGTATTTCGTAGTTAAAATCTTTCCTCTGTACAGAGCTGCCATATCCCCCTTTCATTTACGTGAAATGCATGTACATTTGCATTTTCCATACTCCATTAGATTTAAATTTAAATGCACAGCTACTCTAACATTGCTGTTCCCCTCACAGAAGAGCTTTTTTGTTCCAAAAATCTTTTTTAAAAATATGAAGCTATGGGCGGAACTCGCAAGAGTGTGTGTGTACGGACTTCAGAGGTGGATACGCCTTGTGTTGGCGCTCAGCACAGGGATGAATTTCACTATAAAATGAACACTGTGGAACCCTGTGGGAGGAGAAAGTGAATTATATTTTGCTTGTATATGGCTTCACAGGAGGGTTTCCAATTCCTTCCGCTCTGCATGCAAGAGAATGTTGCAAGAGGAATGTTCTTAGCTTTCTAATCAATGATTATTTATGTATTATTTGTATTACAAGGGTGCTGAGGAGCTCTGGTCAAGGACCTAGGCCCCATTGTAGTAGGTGCTGTACCAGCACTGAAGAAAGACATGGTCCCTGCCCCAAAGAGCTTACAATCTAAGAATAACACAAGAGAAAATAGGTGGACACAGACAGTCATCTAATCAGTCTATATTTTGTGCTGATCACAGTGGTATCTGGATGAATGAATGAATGTATGACACTGCAGCTCTTCCCACCATTTAAAACTGTGATGGTACCAAAAAAGATTCCAAAAATGAGCAAGAGGAGACAATTTATAAGCGTTTTATAATTTAAAGTTTCCATTTGCTGAAACAATTAGTTGAGGTTGGCAATGTGGATGCAGTTTGTGTTTGCGAACAATCTACCGACAAAGTAAAAATAATCATTTGCGCTTTGGATAACATTTCACTTGGGGTGATTTACAGACATATTTGAATTTAATTGTTGATGTCTTCTAAGTAAATAAATCTACTGTACAGAAAAGGTTTCTTTAAGGGTGGGATTTTCCAAAGCACTAAGCTTTGAAATCAGTGGGAGTTTCATCATTGACTTCAATCGGAGAAGAATTAGGCCAATGTCTAAGCACTTTGAAATGTCCCACCCTTACTTGTGAACAATCTACTTTATAGTGTAACATACGTACTTAGGTCTTGATTGAGAAAAGCACTTAAGTGTGTGATTAAATCCATCCCTAGCACTTATGCATGTGCTTAAGTCTAGTTGATTTCAATGGAATTTAAGCATGTGCTTAAGTGCTGTCCTGATTAGGGATGCTTTTCAGAATCAGGGCCTGAGGCAGCTCTTTGGGGCAAGGCCTCTCTTTTTGTTCTGTGTGTGTACAATGCCTAGCACAATGGGGCCACATCCCTGATTAGAGCTGCAAGGCACTTTCATAATAAATAATAATGCGAATATGATGTAGCAAGATGGATCTGCTATATGACCTTCCAATTCCCCTCTCCTCAAGTCAGGCAAAAAAGAAAATTAAAATGGAATGAATCATTAAAGTAAATGTCATTGCAACAGACCATCAACAGAACTGTTTGAATTTCTGCTAAGTTATTTAGGTTGCATCTAGTATTTATTTATTGAAGCGGTGACACATAAAAAGTAAATGGACTTGTAATTATTTTTATAAGGTAACTAAAGTCTTCCTGAAAAGTGGTGTTCATCTTCAACTCTGTCTCCACTTCTTCTTTTCCTTTTTAGATTTTTTTTTCTCCAGAAAACAACATCCAAACCACAGATCTGCTGTTATAAAATGGGATTTTTAAAAGATAATCTTCATTGTTTGATCATTGTTTGAATTAAACTGCTTGTCACAGGGCTGTTTCATAGGTAGTTTTTTCACTGGCTGCAGATACAACTGAAAGGTATAATGAAATCATAGTAACCTATTAATATATCAAAACTAAATTTAAGATTAGGGTTGTGTTTCAAAATCTGCTTACTTTTTCAGATTTTGTTTATGCCAAGGCTTTCTAAAGCTTAACTTTTCTCTTTCAAGTTGTATTAATAGCATTAGGCCTCAATTAATCAGATTCAAAATTTGGAAACAAAGAAAGTATTTTGTCTGCATAATCACTGCAAGGCCATATACCGAGCTCTTTTCTTACCAGCCTTTTTAATGATTATTTCAGTCCAGATTTTTTTTTTTAAAAGGAACCACTGAAATCTGGGCTTTGAATTTTGTAAATGAGCCTGCTGCCCGACGCACTTCTCAGCAAGATAAGGGCAGAATGGCATTTGCAGAAATGCTTAGCTATCTCGCTAACAATCCTGCTCAGTTGTGGGCCCCTTGGTAACAGCTTGGCAAATCTGCAAAAGGAATGTGACTATATAGTTTGTGTGTGGATTGTTGAGTCATTATAGCCTCCAAATTGCACAGCAGATCATTAATCATAGGCCAAGATAGGCAATCACTGCAGAAACCTGATGAAAAGACTCCCAGAATAATGCCTGCTAAATCATGTTTAACATGCAGACCTTGCCTGTGCAGATATGGAAAGGGGGAGGTAAGAAAAAAAATCATTCCCCTTTTAGGAAAGAAAACTTCTACTTATCTTTGATTTGCATTCAGCCCTCCCTCAATAGTCCTTAAGCCTGTTATTTAATTCATTTTGGTGCCAGGTCCCATCACAAAGCAAAGACCCTAACCAGGACCTATACAGTCTATGACCCCCAAACCCCCTGTCTTTTCTTGTCAGTTCTATGTCATTTGTGCAGTTGAACTCCGCCAATTTGAAACGCTGACCTCTTCCATAGACAACCTTATTCTCCTCGAGTGAAAGAAAGGGCCAAGGCCTACAAACCACTCAAGCGAGAGATGGCAAGAAAAGAGAAAAGTGGTTGACTCGTAAATCAATTTCCACAGCCCACCCAAAACCCACACACACACACACACACACTACATTGGTATTTTTAAAAAGAAGAAAAATATAGAACGGATTCTTTTTTAAAGTTTCAAGAAAAGGAAAATTGTGATTGGAAGGTGGGAAAATAGACAAGGTTGTACCCCTCGCCCAATATAAATCTATAATATCTAAACATAAGATTTCCTTTCCCACCTGTCGTCCCCAGATCAAAAAGAGAACAGTCTCACAAAATGCGTGAATGATCTTTGTTAGCACTGGCAAAGTTGGTAGTATAAATACTAGGCATAAAATTAGTGCTCATCCTTTATGGACCTCCAGAGTTCAAAACCCTATTCATGAGCTGCTTATATCAAGTGGTCCATAGTGAGTGTGTGTGTGCGTGCGGGGGGGGGGGGGGGGGGGGGGGGGCTATGCACACAAACATACACTACACACAGATAAGTGCACACACATTTATATACACACATGTAAACAAGCATACACACACATAAACCAGGAAGCTAACTGACAGTAAAACAATCCAGTGGTATTTAAGGCCCCAGTCTTTCAAACCCTCATGGGTCAGATTCTGCTACCCTTACTCACGCTGTACTCCCCAAGTAGTCCCACTGACTTCAGTTTGTGTGCTACAATAGTAGTTCTGTTCGGTGTGAACTTGGCTGTCACAAGCCTGCCCTCTGTGAGTAGCCTTTCCTCTCAGGAACAGTCCTGTTGACTATACTTGTGAGCCAGGGCTTGCGAGGTCAGAACCTGAGACTGTACATAATTAGCCAGCCCTTCCAATCACCTCATTTGCCAATCTTGTACTTTAAAGGCATCCCACACTCAACTAGCCGTTTAATATATAGCGGTATGCTGGCACAATATGATTTCAGTATGATAGCTACAAATTAAATGCAACACGATGGGCCTTTAAGGAGCGGGGTAGTCATTTTACAAGAGAAGTGGCAGTATAGCTGAGCCAACCGATTCAAGCCCTAGCATGACCTAGAATGCACAACAATTGATTTTTGTCTTGCAAATCACTGTGAAAATGCTGGGTCAATTCATTGGAGATTCACCCTCAGGGGAAGGCAGGCACCAAGCATGGCTGACCCTCTCCCCTGAGGGGCTATGCCGAGGGGGAGCAGCTGTAATTTACAATGAGGTCTCTATAGGCGTCTGGATGTGGAACCTGCCTAGAAGACGGGCTGTATCAGCACAGTGCTAAACTCCCCTGTCCCCATCCATGCCCCTGACGTTCCTGCCTGCTTTCGTGGCTCTACTAAGCAGATCCAAGCCCCTCAGCAGGGTGGAGATTCTGGGCAGCTTGTGCCACTGCACTCTCCATCCAGATGACTTCCCACTGTGTGGGGCTTGCTGCCTGGGATCTGCTGGCAGCAGGCAGTAAATCAAGCCCATAAAGTGCTAAACAACTCCTACATAACACTACTACCGTTTTCAGATGTACCTGTGGAGAACCACTCATTAGTACTGCAGTAACAGCTGGATCTAATCGGGATGCTAATAATGATTTCTGCTAAAACCTACCAATATACCTTGTTACTGTCTGGTTTAGGTGGATTCACTGTAAATATGTTGCATTGTGGGTAGGATAGCAACTAAATCTGCAAAATAAGACTCAGGGTTATATGTTATGAAGAAGTCAACAGGAAGGAGAGATGTAGCCACATCACAAGATGTTTTCATTGTAGAGGCAAAATAAGAACATAAGAATGGACATACTGGGTTGGACCAATGGTCCATCTAGCCCAGTACCCTGTCTTCCAACGGTGACCAGTGCCAGGTGCTTCAGAGGAAATGAACAAAATGGAATCATCAAGTGAATTCATCATGAACAGAACAGGTAATCATCAAGTGATCCATCCCCCTGTCCTCTGTGAGTAGCCTTTACTCTCAGGAACAGCCCTGTTAATATAATATATGGAGATACACCTATCTCATAGAACTGGAAGGGACCCTGAAAGGTCATTGAGTCTAGCCCCCTGCCTTCACTAGCATAACCCAGTACTGATTTTTTTGCCCTAAATCCCTAAGTGGCCCCCTCAAGGATTGAGCTCACAACCCTGGGTTTAGCAGGCCAATGCTCAAACCACTGAGCTATCCCTCCCCCCCAACTTGTGAGTAAGGACTTGTGGTTAAGGACTTGCGAGGTCAGAACTTGAGACTGTACATAATTAGCAAGCCCATAGTTGGGCTACTTCATATCACTTCCTGGTCCATTAAGCCATTTTGCATGGACTAAAACTAGCACCATGGTAATTAGCCAGCTGTGCATTCACAGCTCACACAAAGGAGAAATGTGCCTTGCCTGCATGGGAGAGGAAATGGATAGGCCAAAAGGGAAAGGTGGTTGGGCCAAGTTCCCTGGCCACACATCCTGTACTCATGCATTATCTTGCTCCAGTTGGATGAACAAGTTTTTCCAGCCTCAGAGCCGGAATGACAGAGAAGACAGAGCAGCTGGGTCTGGGGAGAGGCTGCCCTCGTAGTGGTGAGCCGCAGCAGTAGACGCAAACAATCAGTTCCTCGTTCACTGCTATTAGTGCAGTGTAGTGCTGTCCAGTACACGTGCGGGAATCATTCATAACAAACAGTGTATTCGGTGACTTTAGCCCATTTGTCTTTGCCAGCTCTGACTTTTATGGATGTATTTGTTGTTTGAGGACGAGCCCGTTCAAATAAACTGCTGTGCATGTGTATAGGCTAGTTCCTAAACTTTGCTAGCTCGCTTATTCATTATTGATGGTCACCACTGTGTGGTTGGTCAGTTTAATCATATTATGTTGTTTCTGTCCCCTGATCGGATGAGTGAAATGTCTCGGGTAGAGGGTGGGAGTAGTTTGTGGAGTTAGGAAGAGTTACGCTACTATGTTAAGGAAATTTGTGGACACTGTAAAGCTTTTTCTTTCAGTGCCACTCACTTCATGCCTGAGAGATCACTATTAGAAAAAGTAGGCTATTGTATAATAGGCTAGAATCTCATATGCCTCCCATTACTGAGGTATCTGATTTTAAATGTTCTGTTGTTGAACTCACACAAAGTAATTGCATGGGGTACGTGTGTACATGTCTCAGCAATTACAGTTACAGCTAGATCCTTGTTTGGTTTAATTGCTTCTGGGGCAGGGTTCCTTCTCTCTCTTCTTTAAACTTCATTAGTGCTAGGGCTCTGGCCTGGGATTACAGGAACTCAGCCCCCGGGGTCTCTTGCTATTGTTAAGCACTGAGTTCTGTCCGGTATGCAACATTTCACATTGATTCAATTTACTGGTCTCCAGTTTGTTGTCACTCAGCACCGTTCACCAACATAATGTTCACAAACAAAATTAGCAATTGCAGCGCAGGCGTACCTGAGCAGGCCTGCTTAGGGAGGATTCATTAAGATTCCCACAATAGCCTCCTTGTCAGGGCACTTACCTGCAGTCTGGAGAACATTTCAACAAGTCTGTCCTACTGTTGTGTTAATTAAACATTGTTCTATTTATAACAGCCTATACGGATCCCCAGCAGTTCCACACACAGTGAACGAGACGTAGCCATGGTAAGTGGAAGTGGTCTGCCAAAATGGCAGGAGGTTGGGCCTTATGCAGGCACCAGGGGACAATTCTAACATAGGCAGCAACCACAGATATATGTGTATCATCACAGTCTGGCACCTCGGCTAGTGGCAAAGCCTGGTGTTCTTCAGCAAAGAAAGTACAGGGTTTGGGGGCTACTACTTCGACCTGCAATTAATTTAAATTGGTCACAAAATGTGTTTTGATTTGTGCACGAATACAAGCACAAAAGACCCATCCACAAAATGAATAAAGGGTGTGTGAACATGGCACACTGAAATTTGGTTTCTAACTCACTGTATTGTGCATGAATAATTTTTCCCACCCTTTACCCATCTTTACTGTAGAGCTTGGTTGCTGGTGTACGTGTGTGCATAGAAAGAAGGACGCTGCAGAGAGATCAGTTACTCTGATATATGTGGGCGTTATTTCAGAGCTGATGGTACCACATGTGTTCTGTCATGGCCTTTTGCTCATGCAGTCATGGGGGAGAGGTGTCTGCCCAGCACTGCTTTTCCATATGCTCCCATTCACTGTCAGTGACCATTTGGTGCTTCAGCAGCAGGTGCCTGCATGGTGCAGGTCTACTCCACAGATTGTGGTATGACAGCGTGGAATTTCCCCCCTCTCTCTTTGTGAGTGTTTTGCCTTTCAGCCACATTTCCTATTGCAGCCTATGATAGAGGCACATTGCTGCAAATCCACCCCATGCTCATTTCTTATAGGTGACGCTTTATGTTGGGCTGGGATGAGCAGCTGTCAGCATTTACAGCCATCTTGCTTATTGGCTTGACATCCGTTGAATGCAGGAAGAGTTGGCCACTCTCACCACCAATGGGCCTCTTTCACTGCCTCCCTTAGCCTCTCTCATCCCAGATAGATGCTCAGATATTGTGGCAATGACAACCATATAAGTACCTGGATGGATAGATATGCAGCTGTATACATGGCCTGGCTCCAATCCTTGACTCCAGTTCCTGGTGCCTGACTTCTGCTCCAACCACTAAGCATGACAGTCAATGCCTTTGTCGTGATACCGATGGCAGGGGTTCTCCTTCATTTTTCTCTATTGGTATGGTATGAAGTGGTTTAAGTCCTGTTTTATTGGAAGGGTGCTGGATTGGGCCCACTGCTATGAGACAATGGTTTTGAGCATAACTCTCAACCTGCCCAGTCCTTAATGTGAGATGCACTGTATGACCAAGACCCAAAATGAAGGTGTGGGGGAGATTCTTGAGGAAGGAAATGTAAAATGCTGTGGGATTCATTCCCTCCATGTACAGAACTCTCTTTAGAGCCTCAGCTTCACGGCTCTTTGTTTCTGTTTTAAATGACTTCCAACCATAAAAGTGAGGAGGGACTGGCTTTCTGTGGGACAGAGGGAATTTGAGGATTACCACAAGTGACATGAGGGACATTTGAGAGGTATGGTTCTGGTTGTCGAGAGTGAGCTCCTTCACCTATTGAAGACTGGCCAGGCCAGCATTCAGGCAGATTAATGAGCTCAGGTGGGTTGCAGCAGGATCACCTGATTGGCCAGCCTGCCTGATTGGCTGAAGGGAGACAGCTGATGGGTGTTTTTAAACTCAGCAGGTTGCTGTCTGCTTAACATTTATGACTGCAGCTGTGATCACTCCTGTACCTGCTGTGTTCCCAGCCTTATTCCTGTCCTGTTCCAGCCACTGCTTCTGATTCTGGCTCTGACCCTTGGTTTGACTCCTGATTCCTGACTCTGACTCCGGCTCCAGCCCTTGACTCCAGCCAATCATGCCTGACTCCTGCTCCAACCACTTGGCCTGGTGTTCTGTGCCCTGCTCACGATACGGGTGGGGTTCTCTTTCATTTTACCCCATTGTGTACATGGAGTGTATGAAATGGTGTAAATCCTGTTTTAATTGAAGGGTGCTAGATTGGGCCACTGTTCTGAGAAACAGTGTTGTGTGCACAATATTAACCTAAAATTCTGATTTACTGTGACATACTAGAATAAAGAGAGTCTCCAGTCTGTAATATATAGCAAAGAAATACAGAAATAACCTCTAACTAGTGAGACACAAATTCAAGTGGCACAGTGTAGTGAAGAACAAAGGAGGTGGGGTTGGAGCTCAAGACACAGGTGAATGTATGCTTTGCTCTTCCTCTTCTTATTCTTGGGCCTTCTGACATTGAGTGGGGAGGCTTGAATTATATGGGGCATTAGATGTCACAAAAGAGCTGGGCTTCCAGGTTCAACTATTCTCACTGCCCAGAGTTTGGGTTTGTGAAGGGAATGGCCTCTGGGAGCACTGTGGTGTATTGGAGCTGCTGGTGTTCCCAGTACCCAGTATTATCCAGGGGCTGCACAACACGGCTGGGTCTTGGTTTACAGCATCGCATTGCCTGCAGTCTTAACCACAGCATGTGCTGCAGCAGAGCATTCAGGCTCTATATTGCCTCCAGGAGTTGCCTCGGCATCTCCCTGTCTTTTTCAATACTGTCTTTTGCCATGGCAATGCTGTTCCTAGTCGCTGTGATACTGTGTTTGGTCACTCTAACCATCTCTCTGGAGAGATCCATTTCTTTTTTTCCCCCTCCATCCTCAAGTACTGCCTCCAGCTTTCCACTGTTCGTTTTTCTTTGGGACCCTGCAATGAGGTCAGCAAACATTTCATCACAAGTTTTCCAATGTTATTCTCCTCAGGTTAGCCAGTCGCTCAGCTTTTGGAAAAGGCCTTCTCCTTGGAGGTCTGGATGATACAGGTGCCGTGTGGCTATGGGAGCAAGAAAAGAAACCGCAAGCAGTTATTGTCCATATACCAAAGCGGCTATGATAGCATGTCTTAATATGCTTTTCTGACTTTCCCTCCCTGAGAGTCCTCCCAGTCTGGGGGACTCTCAGAGATGGAAAGTGGTGTGTGCAAGAGAAGAGCTGTATTGGGATTTTTGTCTGTGCAGTACATGCTGTTTGGGTTTGTGGTTGTGCAGTAGAGGCTGGCGGGATGGGAATTATGTCCCCAGTTTGGGTTTGCATTTTTGCTTCTGTGGTGTCAGAAGTGTTAGCAGGAGGCACGTGGGGGTGAGCTGGATAGTAATCATCTCTACATCCCCTTTGGACTGTCCTGACTTTCAATGACATTACGCTGAGGCAGGTGTCTAGGAGGTAGAGAATGGATTTATTCAAATAGGCAAAGGGCAGACCATTGAGATATGCTGTGAACTTGTTCACCAAGATGGTCCCTGCAGGACCATAGAAGGGAGTTGCATAGAAGGAAGGACCTTGTCATTATTCCCTGTAATATCTGGACTGAAATAGAGCTATTTCTCAGTCTTAGATTCTGTTTTATCTCCTCTGCAGACCTGGCAAAAAGTGCAAAGAAAAATAGATAGGGCTCTGCAGTGATTGTCTGAAGCATCCATGTCTTTCTCTTTGTAAGCCTGTGAGAAGCCATTAAGAGCTTTGCTATCCCTAAGGAAAAGCTCTTTTCCTGTAGGAACGTGTGTTACAGGGCATTGCAATGTCCATGTCTACCTCATATAACATGAGAATAATAACCAAACATTTCCTGCAACCAATGTCTCAATAAACTGTTGAATTTTGCACAAATGAATGTTTCCAGGATTTGAATCTAGACAGTGTGCACATGCACACGTGTGCTTTAGCTGCATGATGCTGCCAGCCACCATGTTGAGCTGGTGAATGAGGTTTGAGAGGCTGGGAGAAGTACAGTGTTGTCTGACAGGGCAGATGCCGGGGGGAGGGAGGATGGGAAGGAAAATAGGTAGATGGGCACATGCCCTCCATGGTGTGGGTGTGAAAACAGTTGATAGTCAGGCTTTAGCATCAGACAGAGGCTAACTGCCCAGCCAGAGCAGCCGCCATTTGGACAACATGTAGGGGGCAAACAGACAGTGTGGGACAAAAGGGAAGGAGGTGGGGAGCTAGAGACTCAGATGTGAGCCAAGAGCCTTTCTGCATCAAATGGCTCTGGCCATTGGTCACCCAGACCAGAAAGCTGGCATGGCAGTACAGCATTGTAGAGATAGGAACTTACATGCAAAAGTTCCATTGAAAAGATCTTAGTCCTCAGTCCCAGCCCGGGTTTCTGGCTGGGAATCAGGCTCAATTGCTGCACTTGGTTTTCCCATACTGTCACCTTTCTGGAGCACTACATTCATTTCTAAAAGAGCACACGTGAATTATTGTTTACTTGATAGAATCTGTTTAATTTGTTATCTTCTATTGAAAGCAAACCACAAAGATAAAGAGGGGTTGATTTCCAGTGGTGTTAGTGCCATTGAATGTCTTCTCTTCCTTGGCGGCCTTTATTTCACATACAGGTGGCTTTATTTTTTCATTTAGAAATGTCATCACTACTTAATTAGCAAAGCATTGTTACCTGAAAGTAAAAGCAAGCCTATCTAGGCCATATGGCAGGGTTTTAATCTACATTGTCACAGGATAATCCCGTTGAAATGGTTTCCCTTTTCAATCAAAACAGCATTTCACACTTTACCAATATGGGGCTTTTCCTTTTCCTGCTCTAGGGTAATATAGATCTCCCTGTGCAGCCAGTGCAAATTAAAGTGGCTCACAGCTCCAATCAACTGCAGGAAGAGAGAGAAAGAGAAGTGTGGTTTGAAGGGGGAGGAGAGGGGGAAAAAATATACTAAAAGTCCACCCCAAAGGTAGCTTAGTAGGGACCTCTCTTTAAAAAGCTTATTTGCATTAGGGACTAAATTAATTTGGAGTGCAATTTTAAAGGGAAGTCAACTTTATATACATGGCCACTTTCTATTCTTTCCATTTCACAAAAGATAGGTCTAAGCTAGTCAAGGAGACGTAAGCAGCCTCAATGATCTTTATCTCTCTTCCTCTGGTGCTCTTGGAAACTTGACATTTGCAGTTTATAAGATAAACAAAAAGTGAAATGACTTTTTGGCATTAATTTGACAGAGCAGGAGCCACCATATCACACCAACCACCTGGCTATTTTGCTTGAAAGGGGATTAGGTGGGGACTGAAGAATATGGCCCATTGGGCTAAGTTTTCAAGTGCTTGGCACCCACAACCAGGACCCGATTTTCAAAAGGGCTCAGCTCCCAGCAGCTTCCACTTATTATGGCCAAATTTGGTGACTCCATGGGAGCTGAGGCCTTTTGAAAATGTGTGCATGATTCCCTCTCTGAGGAGGGTGGGTAGAAATGCAGAATGGGATTTAACGCTGCTTGGGGCATGCTGAACTGCAGTTTGGACTTCCTTTTGGTGCCCAGGAAATGTGTAAGAGCAGAGAGACTATCTGCTGTAAAAGCCCTCTGTCTCCCTCATTAACTAGCATTTATATATTCTCCAGCACCATCTTATCCCCAGATCTCTGTGAGGTCAGGAGGTAGTATTATCTCCATTTTACAGCTGGGGAACTAAAGCTGGCAGAGATTGTAGCAGGGAGTCAGAAGAGGCTGAAATAGAACTCAGGTCTCCTGGGTCCTACTCCAGTGACTTGGCTACAAGACTACCTTTCCATTACATTGCCAGCTGATTTTGTTCTCTTCTATCAGCATAGATGCAGAGAAGCATCCATCCTATGAACTCTGGTCTGGACAGTGACTAGTCCTTCCATGGGTACATAGGAGAAGGATCAAAAAGGCACAAAGAGTCTTCCTCGAGCTCAGGCCCTGTACCAGGTCCAGAGGCAATCAAAATCCCTGTGCTCTGGGGAGCAAAGGAACTGCTCACTTTGTGTACTAGTACTGCGGGACACATTGCCCCAAAGAGGTTGGGAGCCGTGACTTTGCTGCCCTCTCTGTGCTGGGGGAGTGGGCTGCATACTCCTGGGGTGCAACAAGGTGCTCAGGGAGGGACTATGCCTCTCTGAAGACACAACACTTTCCAAAGGTCCTCCTGGGGCAGCATGAATCCATACTGCCCTCAGCACATCTCTTAAAGGCACAGTCTAATTTAGCCTGTTTTTAATGTTGTCTGAGCTGTGTCCTGGTATGAGCCAGCTAGAACATTTTATCACATTTTGGGGTAATGGCAGCTCCTTCCATTAGTTGATACTTTGCCATAATTTCATGTCCCCAACCCTTACGAAAATACTACAGTATTCTCCACTAACCTAGGGTATAACTATTGTAGGATGTAGTGTTTGGGACCATTGCTGTAGAATACTAGCATCTTTTCTTTTTAACAAGGGAAGCTAAGTTCACTCTAAGAATTGGATCCAAGCATTGTTTTAATCATGCCTCATACAGAACTCCCTTGTGGTTTACAGGTTTGGAAAAATCAATGTCTTGACCAGTAAAATCAATGTCTAGATTTGTTATTTTGAAGAGTCTGGCTGAATTTTAAAAGCTGGAATGCCACTGTAATGGGATATGCCACTATTTAGACAAACTCAGGCATATATATTTGCAGTGGTGGGTAGTACATTTTATACAGTAGTTTTTGAGGGTTAAAAATCTACTGGGTCAGACCTTCAGCTGCTGTAAATTGGAATAGCTCCGTTGACTTCAATGTTACACTGATTTACATTAACTGAGGATCTGACCCTATCCAGCTACTTCTATGGCCCTTATCATCATAGTCAGTCCACAGACTGGAAAACTGACTAGTAGGAATGTATTTACACATACAAGCGAGGGGGATAGTGGGTTATGCTGTTTGGGGCTTTAAGAAGTAGGAGAAGGTATTCTGAAATCTGGCACTATTCTGGGTTGCAAGTTCTCTAAGGCTGCCACTTGAACTTTGAAGGAGTAACTCAGGAAAGGACAAGCTTGAAAGTAGGAAATACAGGTGCTTATGGAAAATGTAAGTTTATCTGTGTGGCCCTTAATTGTAATCTGTGTGAGAGTGTCAAAGAGAGAGCGAAAGAAACATAATGAGAAGGTATTTCAATGTAGATCCCTGTATGTTTTCTTCTGAGATGGACTATTCTCTGGAGCTGAGTAGAACTGTGCATCTATCTAGTCTTACCAAAAAAAAAAATATATATATACAAAAAAAAAAAAAACCCTCCCTCTTTCCCCCAGTGCTTCTCAGGGTGGAGGTGCGATTCGCTATGGCAGTTTTTATTTTCAGCACGCTTGACAGGCTGGGAGAGGAAGGCGTTAATGTTTTCTGACAGGCGACCCCTAATTGTTGACGCTTTTCTTCTCTGCCTTTTCTGTGAAATTCTGACTTAGGCGAGCAGCATAACAAAATGCTCTGGCATTGAAATGTGCGCTTGCACTGCTCTGAGCTCAGGGGAGCAGCATTATTCATGAAGATTTTCAGCTGTTTTTTGTGTTTTAACTAACCTTTGAGTTTGGTCAGAAGACTAGCCAGGCTCCCTTTCTCAAAAGACGGTGCTGGCAACCGGACAATGGAGCCAAACTGTTTTCCCTGTTAAAGAGATAACTATGCCCGTTGAGTTGTACATAGAGAAATTAATCTTCAGGCGCATAGAAACGATGGGCTAACCTCTGTTTGCAATCTCCTGCATGGGATTATTGATAGGATGCTGGAAAGTAGCAGCAAATACACTGTCTGGGGGCAAAGAAAAAACAACCACCTCTCTTGAAAATAAAAGGCATGCTACTCTGCTTACTTACCATTTGCCTTTTGTAGCAGGATTTGTACTGGCTAACATAGTAAAAACAGGCTTGTTAATTGCTCCAGAAAGAAGTTCCTGGAACCGTGTGATCTTAGATATGCTTGGGGAATTAGAACTAGGAAATGGTACCTTCACATTTAAAGATACATTGGGGAGGGGAGGGAACAAGAAACCATCCACTGCATTTCAAGCAAGCTAATCCATGAATATACTGAGTAATAATCACTGCATTATACAGCTCATCCCTCCAGCGCTGCCCACAGTGTGAAGTAAGGGTGTTCCCGACGTGATTTTTGCATTTGGCAGGTGGCGTTTCTTTTGTGTCCCCTTGAACTTTCCTTCCCCCCACCCCTTCCCGAAAAGAAAATAAATAATAAAAGCCCAGGCAGAATCCGCAGGAACCTTCCCACCACTTTCAAGTTACTTATTTATGAGGGCAGAGCTTAGTGTAGGTGCTCTCTGCAAGGCTGATTGTCCCACTTCTGATAACAGCAGCAACAGTATAATCGGAGAAGGCTCTGCAAACTACCGGTGTGTTTACGATCCCAGCTTTTTTGCATTCTGCAAAAACCCTTTACTCCACACACACACACACTTTTTTTTATAATCAGGTAACTGAGCGACCCTTAAACTGCTGTTATCTTAATGGCAGGGCTTGTGCGGTATGAGGCTAAGGCGTGCGCATCTGACAGTGGACGCATGCCTGCAGCCAATCAGCGCTGGGAACAAGCGGGGATGGTATATAGCTTGAATAAATCATTAAGCTTGACACGCGCTCCCCACTCTCTGGGCTCTGTAATACAACTCGCTTCCTGCCATTAACCTACAAAACCTCTTTTGTATCAATCTAATCTTGCATACAAAAGACAGAATATAACTTAAACCTGCATCAAGAGGAAAGTTTTCTTTCCCATTCCCACCCCCATTTTCCTGGGAATCTGCTACTGTAGGGTATAAATGCAGGGGATGGAGGTACCTTGAAAGGGTGATTACTTTGAAAAGTAATAGAAACATTATTATTTTTTAAAAAATACGCGTATAAAGAGATGCTGAGTATTCTTCCATTTTTAGCACTTGGCTCGTATTCGAGCATATCATTGCTACTGTTGTTGCTAAAGTTTGCAAGGCAGGAAAACACCCCTCGAGAAAGGAAAAAGGGGCTTCCATTACAGAGCCCTGAACACACAAGTATTGCAGAAGATTGCCACTTATTTGTCGTTTGCCTCAGATCATGGGTCCACGTGAATATGTGATTAATCTTAGAATTAATACTACCATGTAAAGGACTTTTCTGCCATTGCTTTTACTTTATGAAATACCTTGATGTGATATACATTGACTACCTTACGACATACTGCGAGTAGACTGAAAATGAATAGTCAGAATCACTTCTCAAATTAAGTGAGACGTGCCAATATAGGGTACAGCAATTCCATGCGTACAGGATGAAGTGAGCTTACCAGCAACTGAAAAATATTGGACCAGTCCTACGTTCCTTGTCTACACCCAAAGTTCCCATTGTCTGCAGTGGAAATGTTGAGTGCCCGGGGAATGAAGGATAGGACCAGATGTAGATCTTCAAAAGGGACGATCCAGATTCCCAATGAACCCAATGGAAGAAGGAAGGGGCTTTTTAGGGGGAACCCAAACTTTAAAAGTTATGATCCTCCAGGCTTGTCCTTTGCTCTGGCAATAGAAGTCCTATGACTTGTTTTGAACAGTCAGCTATGTGGGGTGGGGGGACGACCGTTACTCCAGGAGGGTTACAGGTCCTAATTTGAACCGCGCGGAACCATTATAGGAAGATATTCAACCCGTGTCTAAAGTAGTATCTAAATTCGCTGAGCCAGGCATAGGGCTCTTGTTCAGTCCCCCGCACTTCACCACTATCAGCCAGTTACAACAAATGGTGTTTCGCTTTTTAGGCACACTCGAAGTTAGCTACGCCGAGGAACAAAATCAAAAACTTAGGTGAGATGAATTTGTTAATAACTCACTTTCTAACGTTAAAAACAAAGACCCAGCAATCTCCATCTGCATTTTCTATTTTTTCTGATAGCCCTTTGTAGCTTTAAAACTTATACTGCGACCAATAGAAGCCACTGATTTATGGAGTTTACTAAAGCTAACTGAATACTGCTTGTCAGGGTGCACTGAATGGCTCTCCCTCCTCATACAAGAAAAGGCTTTGTGTTGCTAAGCGATTAGAGCAGATGTAATGAGATTTACCCCAATCCTGCTTTGGCCTTTCCTATCTTCAGTAAAACTGTGTGTTTGTATGTCTTTTTCTTTCTCGCTCTCTTTTTTTCAGGCCTGGGGGAGGGAGGAGGAAGAGGGATGAATTTCCGAGTCTGCCTCATACACTGTAGCAAATAACAGCGTAACTTTGCCTTTAGTTTAATGAGTCTGGATATTTACTATTCAGAAGTGAGCAAAAAAGAACACCTGTCTACACAAGGAAGAGAAATTTCGCCTTTGTAACAGAATGAAACATTATCCTAATGTTATATTCATAGCCATAAATTACTCGCTACACTTTCTTTGCATACCTTATCTACACACTTGCAAAAGTGGGTAAATAAAAAGCTGAGGTGCCTTTAGCGAGAGAATGGCTGGAGACATTATAACGGTTATTATTTTCATAATTAAACATTAGTTCTAGGATTGGTTAAAACAACGACTGTTTGTTCTGAGGTAATGAGGGAGTTAGTGATTTCCCCCCCCCCCCCCACACACACACTCTTAAATAACATATTGATAATTTTGAGGGGGCGGGGGTGAAATGAATGTATAGAAATTCATGTTTAAAGCAATGCAGCAATGGAAAAATTACATTAAATTCCGGCGTAGTCAATGACTTTTTCTGTTTAAGTTTTTTTTTAATTAGCCCCGTGCAAATAAATGGTAAAGCTGTGCAAAATCAGGCTAGATTTTTAATTCTGTAAGGCATGCTGGCTATCCCAGTTTTTGTTGGTTGTGGTGGGTTTTTTTAAAGATGCATTTTGCGCTTTGCTTTCCGCTTGGCTTGATGCACGCAAACTGAATTTTCAAGTAATGCAGGAGGGGAAAAAAGGGGGAGGCGAATTCTGGTCACGTCCTTGCTAACTGACAACAAGCAGGCTAGCCAAAAAAAAATCTTTTTGAATCTTGGTAATTGGGTACTTTTACACTCAGATCACGCTATTTGGCTAGAATAACAAGTTTAGGAAGATCAGTGTCATTTCTACTACCTTGGGGTTTTTTTACCCCCCCACACAGTCCCCCTTCCCCCAACGATGTTATTGATTGCTTGTCTAAAATAAATATATAAAAGGCCCACCAAAAATGTAGCTTGTCTGTTTCGGTGGCTGTAACTATACGTTTCCTCCTATTTTCTTCTACCCTGTTTCATTGGAGGCGGCGAGGGGACGGCCAGAGCAGTGAAATTGTGGGATGGAGCGCCCTCTTTTTTAGGGTTCATTCTTTTAGGAAATTCTTTAATGTGCAGTGATTTCACGAAGGACAATGAAGCCATTAATCACCCCCGAGCCTCTTGGTTTAGATACACATTTGCAACATAGAAGGGCAGGAAAACAATTGTAATACCTCTGTATCTTTGCATATATATGTTACATCCAGCATACATACAAATACTCCATATGCAACGTATCTCTGACATGTTAGCACTTAACATTTTTCTCTTTACATTCATAGTTATCAATGGCAGAAATAAAATTACATGCAATAGGCAGCTGATCACTTTAATTTTAAAAAAGGTTTTATTACGAAACTAGCTTGTATAAAACATGGTTATACAGGACTTTTGTAAGTTTGTAATAAAACAGTAAGAAAAGGCAGTGATATAAGGGCTTTTTTTCCTTTTTTTTTTTCCTTTTTCAAAAGGCAGCATATAAAAACAAATGGCTACCATTTTGGTGTTTGGACAATAGCTGCATAAACTTTGTTCACTTTGAACATTGTTTAATAAACATTATTAATACATTAACAAAGTTTCTATAAAGTAAGACACATTGGTGCTAAAGTACATCTGGAGGAATTCCAAGTCCTTTACAAAACCACATACAAAAAATGGCAGTTGTAAGGTAAAGGTAATGTTGACTACATATCTAAATATCAAGAGGTAATAAGCATTACATATTTTTTTTAAAAAGTCTCAAGATATACACATTTTAAACCATTTGTACAAAAAACCTCTATAAATTTCTCTCTTATGTACAAAAATAGCTTAATATATCCCCAAACTGGTTAGGATAGATACAAATAGATTTTCTTATAATAAAAAATTCACAAAAAAAGGATTGGAAGCATTCAATGATGAAAATGGTAGGAAAAAGTCAAAGTGATGGGAGGGGGAGGGGTGATTTTAGAGGGTTCTTTGAGTACAGCATAGTTTAATTTCAAAATCTCCAGAAACGTTAGGAAACCAATTGTGGCCATAGCGTAATGAACACCAGTCTTTAAGGGCTACAACTGTGGGGGTGGGGGGGGGGGGAAGAGCCCCTCTCTATGTTGAGGCTAGGCAGTGCTCTTCCTTAGATGGATAGGATGACACATGTTTTTGAGGACACATGCTTCATCGTGCCGTGGTCCCCGCAGCTTTCAAATCCATCTTGGTCTTGTGAAACTGACCGGAGTGCAAAGGCAGTGAGTGCTTCAGTGTTCTTGGAGAGGCGATACAAGCTCCTCGTGTGCTATGTATTTTCCCTTCCTCTGGGGGGAAAAATGTATTTTGTTTTTGCAACAGTCCTGTAACAATAAACAAGAGAGAGAGAGTCAGCATCAAGGTAGCTCTTAGGTACAACCAGCTGCAAGATCTAGGCGGGGGGAATTCTGCTCATCTGCAGCTTCGTGAGTGTTCACTGAGCCCTACCCAGGGCTGCACAGCCCCCCCTTCCCCAATACCACCCCCAGGCTGGGGATCCCGGTAATAAAGGATCCCCCCGGCTGCTCGGGAGCGCCCCGAGAAGGGCTCCCGCAGAAGCCAAACCCACCTGCTGCAGCCAGAGCTCAGAACCAGTTGGTGAAATCCAGGAGCTCCTGCTCTTCGGGGCTCAGCGGGTCGTAGGACCCTTCGTCGGAGGAATAGGAGGAGACGGGGGAGCCCGCCATGGAGTTCATGTCGTGCGAGTAGCTGGGGGAGATGGTGGGGGACAGCACCCCGGCCTGGAAAGCGGCGCTGACGGCGTCGTGCTCGTCCAGCAGCTGCTGCAGGGCTCGGATGTACTCGACGGCCGAGCGCAGCGTCTCCACTTTGCTCATCTTCTTGTTGGCCGCCCCGTTGGGGACGTGCTCCCTGAGGGTGGCGAAGCCCAGGTTCACCAGCTTCACCCGGTTCCTCTCCCGCTCGTTCCGCCGCGCCACGGCCGCCGGCTGCTGCTGCGGGAGGCTGTAGCCGAAGCCGCTGAAGTTGAGCCGCCTCTTGCAGCGCATCAGCTCCGGGGAGGACGAGCGCTGCCGCTTGACGGGCTTTGGCGCCGCCGCCTTGCTGCCCGGCGAGGGCTGGCCGGCGGCCGGGCTCAGCGGCGGCGGCGGCGGCGGCGGCACGCTCTGGGCGGCGGCGAAGAAGCAGGCGGGCTGCAGGAACTGGCTGGCGCTGCTGTCCATCTTGGCAGGGCTGGCGCTGGCCATTGGCAGCCAGCGGCGAGCGAGACGGGGCGCGCGGGGCTGGCTGGCGCGCGGCGGCCGCTTGCTGCTGCGGCGGCGGCGGCGGGACTCGCAGGGGGACGGAGAGAGCGCGGCGCTTTCTCCCTCTCTGCCCCCCTCCTCTGCCCCCCTGCGCACCGGGCTGCGGGGAGGCTCGTGGCGCTCGCGTGTGCGCTGCCTGCCTTGCAAAGGCCCCTTTTGCAAACCAGCGGCTGGGGATTGTGTCTCTTATAAGGGGCGGCCGGGGCTTTGCCGGCCTCTCCCCCTTCCCCCCCCCAACACACACTCCCCCTGCGGGGGTCCCCCCCCCACCCCTCGCCGCCCTCCCCCTCCCCACACGCTCTGCACCTTGCGCCGTCCACGCTCCCCGGCTTTGCAGTGAGTGGCCAGGGAGCACGGCCGCCTTTTCAACGCGGGGGGGTTAGGAGGGGGGAGAAAAAACCCACAACACACGGGGCGCCCCGCACACACGCGCTGGCCCCGGCCCGCCCCGCCTCCGCTCGAAACAGCCCCCCCCTTCCCGCACTGCCTCCAATTCATTCACCCGCCTCTCCCCTCCAGCCCTACCCCTCCCGGGTTTGTTGTTGCAAGTGCGTGCGCCAGGCGCGTGCCGCTCTCCCAGCCGCTGAATAAACAACTGGGCTGGGGAAGGAGCTGCAAGGGGGGGGGGGGGGGGCGGTGTGTTGGGAAGAGACCCAGAGGCTGGAGCCAGCGCTGATGGGCTGGGGGATGTAGGCAAGCCTCGGGGTTGGGGGCGCACAGAGAGCAGGGAGGTCTTTCTGGGACCAGCCCCAAAGCCAACCAGAAGGGGAGGCAGGCAGCTCGGGGAGATCTCACCCAGCCCGACAAGGTGCCCAAGCTATGAGCGTGCACAGGGGCTTGTTCCCCTGGCGAAGCAGGAGACGATTTGCCGTGTTTAAGCTCAGGGTTAAAGTGGCTGCAGAATAAAGTGGGGCAGGAAAACGCATGGCAGATCTAGCCGCATCGGGGGACCCATAAATAGAGACATTTGGGGAGGGAGAGAAGGGCGCGCCACTGAAATATACTAGACTTTAGGAGAGAGGGGGGTTTGGAGAGGGAGGCGTGGGGGAAAGAAGAAAGCCAGGTGGAAAGCCCGATCCTGAGAGATGCTGAGCACCCGCCACTTTCCTGGAGCGCAGTGAAAGTCCAAGGTGGCTGAGCAACTCGGGAGTTGGACCTGGAGTGTGGAAACTTATCAGTGTTTTGCTAAAGAAATAAGGAGAAACTGTTGGCGTGGATGTGTCGTTTGCTCTGCACAGAGATGCTGATAGTGTCCAAGCAGAAAAAAGGGCCTTGCAAGCAATATTAGAGAATTGTGGGGGAGTTGGAAGAGGACCCCGGGGTGGGAGTGGGGGTGAATAGACACAAAGAGAGAGCTAACACTTCCCAGCCTGCTGGATTGGGATGCGGTTGGCTTAAGTCTTCGGGTAAAGTCAAGGTGCCTGATCATATTTCCTTAATTTACTGGGTATTGTGAGGCTTAAGTCAGTAATGTTTGTCAAACACTTTGTTTCTTTTTATTACCTGCATTACAGTAGCACTCTGACGCCCCAAACAAGATCTGGGTTCCATTGTGTTATGTGCTGTACAAACACATTGTCAGAGTGCCTGCCCTGAGGAGTTTACAGTTTAAGGCCCCTTTCAGGAAAGCATCACTGTTCAGGACAGCATTTAATCCCATGCATAAATCCCATTAAAGTCCATGGGAGTTAAGCATTTGCTTAAAAGTAAGCACATGCTTAAGTGCTTTCCTGAGTTGGGGCATAAATAGACAAGAGAGACAAAGGACCAGAGATAAAACGTTTTATTGGCTCTAATTTACAGATGAGGAACTGAAGCACAGAGAAATTAAATGGCTTGCAGAGAACCAGTCTATGCCAGAACCAGGGACTGCACCTGTGCTAGTCCAGGGTGGTATGTACAAGACCATCCTTTCTCTCTGTTTTGAGATGGTTGGGTGGAAGGTGCTATAAGTGCTAAGTATTAATTCTTATTTTAGGATGAAGATGGTACAAAACCTACGGTTTTTTTTTTTCATTTGCAAAAATAAGATTTTTCAGGTTCAAAAGAAGTCCCTTCTGAACCAAGATGTTTGCAAGTGGGAACCAGCCAGTGAAGGAGCATTAGCTCTGTCCAGCAAGGAGAGCACCTGAAAAATCACTCCCCAATAGTTACAGTATTGAAACTCCCATTGAAGTCAATGGGAGTTTTGATACTGACTTCACTGATAGCTAGAACACTGTTAATCATAGAAATAAGACATGGAAAAAAGTAATTAAATAATCCAGTCCATCTTCCCTTCCAGTGCAGGATTGTTCTCTACCATAGATTATCTGTTGTTTTGTCCAGCCTAGTTTTAAAAGTGCCAGGCATTAACAAATAGTATTGTGTTGATGGTGGGGCATTCCCATATAAGATTTATTTTTAAAAATCAGTTTATGAATCAGACTAATCAATTTGTGCAAATGAATGCTAAGAGCTTTCCTTGTTCTGCTGGCAATGTTTGGTTAACTAATAAATATAAGTAGCAATACTATGCTTTTCACTCATATAGCATCTTTCCTATGCAGATCTCAAAGTGCTTTGCAAACTTTCATTAAGCTTCATAATACTCCTGTGAAGTAGGTATGAGATTACCAGTTTGAGAAGTAGGTAAGGAGACTTGCCCAGACAGAATCAGTGGCCTGAAAGAAAATCCCGGGCCTGTCCTACACAGGGAAAATATCCCCCAAGATTGTAATTGGTTTTTTTAATGGTTCAGCTAAACCTATTCTAAAACCAGTTAGAGACATAGCATAGACCTGCTTTAAGCAGCCTGAATTGGTTTTAGTTGATCCAATTTCAAAACCACATGGTTCAGATTACCTGGAGCCTGGTCTACTCTGTGGTTCCAATTGGATTTTAAATTGCTTAAAGCTGATGGAGATAGTTCAACTGGCATTTCCTCAGTGTAGACCAGGTTCCTGTATCTTATCTTCTTGTTCCCTGCCCTCATCCACTAGAGCACACTCTGATTCGGATGGATTTAGGAGAGTATAACCCTGGGCTAATGGTTTTCTGGTACGACACTGCTACTGTACTGGAGACTGGTTTGCTTTTGGTCCAGGCTCAGACTCCAAATAAAAAGTGTTGCCTGCAGTTTTGACCTTTCACTGGAGGCATGCATATGTTTATGAAGACATGGCCTGCCACTGATTTAACTGAAAATACCCAGCTAAACAGAAATCACTATGAATATTATTGAAATATCAGTGTCTTTAATGGTCCTGAATTCTGATCCACCTATGAGTCTCGCCACCTGTCCCAAGCAGCATGAGGATAATGGCTTCATGGCTTTTCTTGGACAAATTAGTTAGTGCCTTTGTGCCTACTACATGTTTACATGAAATTATTGGTTTAGTTTCCTCCAGGTTTTAGGTTTCTATCTCTGCTCTCTCAAAATAATGGCCTCTCTATATTATGTCTTCATCTCTCTTTGTAAATAGTCTATTTATTTTATTTGTGAAACCCTGATTGTACATCTTCTGCAAAAGCAAGCACTGGATATATATGAAGGGCCTTTTTCTCCAGTCCTTTACACTGGTTTACCTCAGTGTGACTCCACTAAAGTCAATGGGTGAAATTCTGGCTCCATTGAAGTCAGTGGCAAAACTGCCATTGACTTCAGTGGGGTCAGGGTATCAACCAATACCTCTACACCCACACTAAAGCCAGTTATCTGAATGGAGGAAATGGCTCAAAAAGTTGAATTGAAAATAAGTATTGCTCTATTGTTTGAAAGACTCTGATGCACGCTGGCAGGCTTTTTATTAAAAACAACAACAACAAAACTAAAAATTCAGCTCAGCTTCATGTACTTTTTATTTATACTTTCCCATTGTTGCTGCTGAACAATTTATGGGTAAACGTGGGAATTTTCACACTGGATTAGACTAGTCCAGTATCCTGCCTCAAACAGAGGTAAGCATCACATGCTTCAGAGAAAGGTACAAGAAGTCCTATAATGGGACTATTATGTAAAAATCTGCCCAGGAGGAAAGTTCGTCTGAACCCCCTGGTTAGCTTATGCCACAAAGCAGGAGGGTTGATGTCCATTATAATTTTTTATCATGATGTGAGTGTTCATATTGTCCATATAAATCAGTGTTTTTCAAAATTTGTTAATTTGCAGACCCCTACAAATTTTTGAATGGAGGTGAAGACCCCTTTGGAAATGACTCCATGGGATCATGTCTTCCCGAAATGAGACTGTTAGGCATTACCATGGTTACATCAATACATAAATAATAATTAATAGTAATAAATAATAAATACTATCTTGTGGCAGTAAATTCCACATGTTAATTATGTACAGTGTAATAATCCTTTGAGCAGTTTTGAATTTGTTGCCTTAAATTTCATTGTATGTCCCTTTGCCCTTATAAGAAAGATAAAAAGGTCTGCCCAAAAGATCTCCTGTATGTCATATTAATTATTTTATGTATCTTGGTCATGTATACTCTTATTCATCTTTTCTCTGATTAGTCTTAATCTTTCATCCTCTCTACATATGGAAGACGAAATAGGGTAACCAGACCTGGACCCATTGTTCAAACGGAGGATATACAAATGACCTATACAATGGCATTATATTCTTTCAGTTTTAATTTTCTGTGTAATTAGAAGCTTTCCTCTTCAGTAATTAGCTTTCCAGCTGATTCATTCAATGATGTCATAATCCAATGTTCCTGATATCAGAATTCAGTACAAGGAAAGAAGTCCTGACATCAGGAGCCCTATAGTGGCATTACTGAAGGAAGAGAACTCTGGGTATGAAAGAGAGAGCTTCCATTTACACACACACTTTTTGGAAAGTAGCAATAACAGGACAGGAAATAGAGGAAAAAACAAATGACAGTTTAATAGAGGTTCAGTGAAATATATATTCCTTAAATGTGTATTATTAACTTATTTAGAGGCTATAAACTATAATGAATATAAAGAATAATCCTGTGCCCTTCTCTTTTCTCACTATAGCTTAATGATAAGAGCAGCTATATACCTACTTGTTAGCCCTATATATATGAACGCAGCTTCGTCAAATTAGCTATATTAAGAAGATGCAAATCATAAATGCTACCCTTGTAGTTTTTGTCCTGCTTTAGACTTGTACTGACTGGGAGGGTGAAGTGGAGTTAAATGCATATTGTCAGTGTATTTTATCTCGATACAGATGAAGGCAGATAGAAATCCTAGTGGTTGAACTACTGAGGCAATATAGGTGGATAAACAGGTGTGCAACAGTAGACTCTGGGAGCTGGAGTTCCATTTCTGACATACTCTGTTAACATACAGGAAACACGTTTTTTTTGGTGTCACCAATATTCCTTCCCCAAACTGCATGTTTACAGTGCCAGGTTAACATAACTACCTGTTTCCTAAATAAAAACAAAGAAATGATACAAAGTAATCTTGAAGCATCAGAAAAAAAAACCATTAGTCCAGTGTTTATGGTTTTGAAAGGAGATCCAGTGGGCCTTACTCAAGTCTTTCTTCACTTTGAGTTTTGCCTGTGAAAGGACTGCAGACGTCTTAATATGGAACAGAATGTTGCAGCGCAATGACATTTATTAGTATCATTTCCAGTTCACCTAGTTATATTAGGCCAAGGGCCGTATTGATGTTTCCTTGCTATTCAGAGAGATGATGGAAAGTGCTGATTGCCTACAGTATCTCCAGGCAGTGAAAAAAAAAATCCTCAAAAAGCAGTGCTAAATTTGTGCCAGGGCTGAGTCCCAGCACCTCTAGATTTGGCAGTTCATAGCCTGCACCCCTGGGTTTGCTGCATCAGGTCTGAATGTAAAAACATTTCTTGAGTCCTGGCACCTACTGTAATTGTTTGAGCCCTTGCACCTCTTTCCGTACAAATTAAGCACTGTCAAAAAACTTGATGAAATATTACAATCTAGCCCCCAGGTATCCAACTAACCTGATTTTAAATAAATATACTATAATATACTATAATAAGGCCTCTTCTGTAAGTCTCAGAATTAGAGTCCCAACAGTCAGTTTTATAAGAATGGGAAAGTACCTGGAAAAGATGAATAGTGTACCAGGTACTTTTGAAGAGCTCCAATGGCAACTCCACTATTTCCATCTTGAAAAGGGTTCTGAACACAGTTAGTTAATAGCACACCTGACCCCCAAGACAAACTTGCGCTTGCCATGAGAGAGTGGGAAAACTTCTTTACCAGAACACATCTCGTGACTACACCAGTCCCGGACTGTCTCTATGTTAAAACCAAAACCAAACAAAACCCGATTTTTAAAATACTGTTTCAAACATTGGGCCGTATAATAGTCTATTGTCTACTTTCCAATCAAGTCACTTACCAGCGTAAGGTATCTATTGATGCTAGAGGTATAGATAATAAATATTTGTTCCAAGGTTTTTTCCACCGTTATGCAGTCGCCCCGCACCTGCAGTTAAGAGTTCTTAGAGTTCTTAATTCTAACATAATGATAAATATCCCTTTCGCCGTTCACTGTTTTTTTTAAAATCTTGAACAGTCATTATTTTATTACGTGCTTTTTTTTTTTTTGTAAATTGCAGCTACACTCAGGAGTTCTTTTGAAGCCCCCTCCCTCTTTACTTTTCTAAGCTTTTTTTTTTTAAAGGCCATTTACTTTATGATTAAATACCGTCTTGGATAAGCAGAACGAAAGTCGTTAATCTATATAGATCTTCAAAGAATCAATATATTCTGAACTTTTGTAGGATTTGTTACACTCCATTTTGTTACAGTAGGCGAGCTCGTCTGGGTCTGGGCACATGTGTTTCTCCCCCTCCCCCTAAGAGTGAAAATAAAGTAAAAGGTCTTTCATGGTAAACAAAACCAGCTTATTCTCCACATAGAACACATGAATAGCTGGAAAAAAACTTACAATAAATGGTGCATTTTTTTCTCTGCTGGGTATAGCATTCAAGATCAGTCCAGTATTCAAGAAGCAGTCCATTTTTTGCTCAGCAAGAGAGTTTAGAAAAGAAGCGTGGGGTCTATTCAAGGATCTTTTCCCCCTTCACAATTGCTGGGCTTTATGAAACCTATCTTCCATGCCTTGTCAGAGTTTTTCTGGGGACCAATTAGTGCTTTGTTGCAAGGCTTCTTTGCTGAATCTTTGAGCAGCAAGAAAAGCTCTCTTGAGTCTCCCCTTATTTTGACTATTTCAGTCATTACTCAGTGTAATAATTAATATGACAACTGGACGCTGAAGTTTGTATAGAAACACCTCGGCTGCAGGAGAGAGCGTGCAGTGGGTGGTAACAAGCTACAGATCAGACCGAGAAGCCACACACACAAAAAAGAGAAAGGAATGAATGAAAAGAAAGAAAGAGAAGGAATAAAGATAAATAAATAGTTGGCACAACCCGAAGAAACATAAAACAGACTGGAAAGAAAAAACACAATCAGGAGGGAGGGGGGACAGAGAGAGGTTAACTTATTTTGAAACAGTTTTCTGGATCAGACACTATGTGCATCTAGTTTCCAAATTTTGTTAGTCTCATAACATAGAAAAGAGAGATTTCTTATGATCGGTCATGTTTAAGGCGTATTTCTATACACGTTGGAGGTGTAGTTTAAGATTCCTTTTAGTAACAGTTTAACCCTATGGAAGGAGGTTTGCTGGCTTTGAGCTTTAAAGAACTGGCCATGCCAAACCACGTTAGAGGCTAATGCCTCATACTGCAGGTTTCAAGAGTCCTCTCCTGTAAAATCTGCCAGAAGAGGAATAAAGTGTATGCACTCTGCTCGTTTAAAGTAAAGAACGACAAGGATGTTTGAGTCTAGGGCCGTTATTGGGATCTTCTAGGAATATTTACTGGAACGGACCCTTCTCCACTTTAGAGACATTTCTTGAGCTGCCAATTAAAAAAAGTCTCCGTGTTTCTTGAACCATTAGGGCATAATAAATAATTAGAGGTTTTAAGCATATTAGATACAGCTCATGCTAATGAGCTACATCAGATATCATGCTAACCTGAAGTGACAGTTTGCATATAAGGGGGGGGGGGGGCACTACAACTTTTTTCTAGTCTTCTCTCCTATGAAACCACAAGCACTATGGATGACTGCACTGCAGTTTTTCAACAACCCTCCCTTTTAATTTTTTTTTAATTTTTGCAAATTTGGGGGTGTTTTTAGTTCATAAAACCGCGTTATTATATCACAAACATCCAGCTCCCCCCGCAATCGCCATGTGTGGTATGTAAGGACATGAAGTGCAAGGTTGCTCACTGAAGGCACCGAGGTGAGGATGAGACATGCCATTAGATATTATTGCCTGTGCGTTTTCCTTTCTCCTGGCTTGAAAATATTGCAACTTCTTCTTGATCCGTCAGTTCTCAGTCACGCTTGAAGTCACTGGCACAAAACAGCTGGGGGTCGGGGGCTATATTCAGCCCCTGATTTCGTTGCCCTCCCACTACACACACACACTGTCTCTCTCTCCACATTTCCGAGGACATGGAAAAGGGTAGGGGCAGTTTGCCGAATTAGCTGAGGTCAGTCGTGTGTCTCCATTGTGTGGCCACGTGTCCCGTGTCCATCAGGAGCTCCCGAAGTCCAAAGCAGCCCGACTCCTTGCCGCACAGAACGGGAGCATAAATCAATCCCCCAGGTTCTCCCTGTTATTCCCCAGATGTCAGCGACTGATGCGGAAATATTTACTCTCCCTGCAGGTTGGAAGCAACTGTGCACAAACTAACACTTAACCTCTGTACCTTGGGCTGAGTTCAGTCCAGCTGAGAGCTCGTTAACCCTTCCCTATGTGAAGGTCACGCTATACTCCCTTTCAGCACGATGTAGGTGAATAATGGGTGGAAGGGATTTATTTCAAGATACAGGATTCTATTGGGTCTCAACCTGTACTCAGGTAAAACTGCCCTTGAAGTCAGTGGGAGGAGTTTTGCCTGGCCCCACTGTATGTATGTGTGCAAAATGGTTTGTGATGATGGCCTATTATACATTCATATAGAATAGGAGTTATATTGCCACACTTAACCTTAGATATAAGATGCCAATTCCATGCCTATCTATGGCACCGTCCCAGCAATCAGTAATGGCGTTAATGAGGAATAAATCATACATTTGCCCCTTGAGTGGGTCCGTTGACGCCAGTGGAATTGCACGAGTGACTTTGGCTCACTGGTTCTAATTCACCTTTAAAAGGCTGATACTTTAGTTAAGATGAAGCCCTATGCAAGCTCGAAGGAGGAAGGCAGGCAGGCAGGTTCCTTTAGCTCCTAGGGTACTGTGGTTGTCCAGGAGAGGGCATCTTCTCAGCATTTCAGATGCGCCGATAGAGCATGTGTTTTATAACTTCCTCAACAGCTAATGATCTTTGCCTGCTCTGAGCATTGCATTGATTCGTCTTCTTAGTCAGGTTGTTTAAAACGAGTACATCTCTTTAAAAGAGAGTCATCAGTAAGTGGTAAAGACAGAATAATGTGTGTATTGACCAAATACCTGGAGAGAGACAGCGCTAAGACGTTGCTATGCACCAATCTCTCCGTTTATTGACTCAATTAACTAGAGTGGAGAGAGGGGCAGGTGCTGATCCAGGTGCCGAGGAACTGAAATTCCCTGTAGTAACTGCTAATCTTCCATTGATTAATTGGGTTGCTGGAGTTTGAGCCCCTCCCCCCTCTCTCCAGTTGTAATGATTTTTAAATCTTGAATAAAAAATTCAAATATGCAAAGTCAGTGATCTTGTGTGGACAGAGCGCCACCTACCGATCAGCTGTAGGATTGTGAGAGGCAAAAAGGTACGTTGACAGAGAAATACTCAGACACTGCTTTGCAGAGGGCTTATCTTGGGACTGAAACTTGATTCAGATACACGATAGTAATTTCTTCAGTGTTTACTTAGTTTAAAGACTTGGTCTGGCTTGTTCCATCACCTAGTTACTGTAGCAGAGGATGGGACATGCATGATGTAACAGTCTTAAGCTACACTAAATCGGCAAGGAGTTTCCAAGTAAAGGCAGACAGATGATTTGTGGTGGGGAATTAGAAGAGTTTGAACATTTTGGAGGGGAGTCAGCTAAGGAAAGGGGTGGAGTGGTTCTGTGAAGGGTGTCAGGAATTCAGCTGAGGGCACTTCTCAGAGAACAGCAGGAAGATAGTGGTGTTACATCTCCAAGAAAGGGACTTCGTTTTCTTGGAAGATATTTTAATTTATCTTAATGGAACTTTTCAGATTTTTTTTTGCCACTAGGGGAATCTTTCTCTCCTTCTCACTGATTCTTCAAACTGTCTGGGATGTATTGAATAGGCAAGGAAAGGGGTAGACTCTTGGAGATTTTGACAGATATATCCCATGTCCTGCAAGTTGGAGTGATTCCTGGGTAAATTCCTGCCTCCACAAAGGCACTAGGAGGGATCTTTATCCCAAGATAAGGGGGGAGTCTGAAATCCACTACTGGCAAGGGGACCCCCCCCTTGATACCTATTACCTGTTTTCTCCTATAAATTGTTTTTTTGCGACCATACCACCTTTGAAGGTCCGGCTGACTTAGCAGACAGATAGATCCAGAGGGCTGGTGGCAACAGGCTGATGATACTAATATTATGATTTATATTATGGTAGGTACTCAAGGCTCCAAAGGACACAGAGGCCACTTTATACTAGGCAATAATAATAATTAATAAGTAATAAATAATATCTAATTTTACATAGAGAGAATTTTTACTTTTCATCAGTTGATCTCAAAGTGTTTTACAAGGGAGGTCAGTATTATTTTCACCACATGGTATATATACATATACAGCATCTCTGTTTCAAAGAGCTTAGGTATACATATACAAAATAGACAAAGAGTGGGAGGGGATACAAAAGTAATTACAAAGATTCTGAATGAATGATTTTTTAGCCTTACTAGTGCTGTATGTGTAGAATAAGAGGAAGGCCTAAGAAAGAAGAAAAGATAGGATAAGAGAATAGAAGTAGGACAAGACTGAAGGCATACAGGAACACAAAAGAGAAGGAAAGGGTCAGGACAAAAGAAGGCAAAGAATCATAGGTGGCTGGTGAAAATATTCTATTTTGGGGCCAAGTCTGCCCCTCACTCACCCTACACTGGTGGGTTGTGTTCCACAGACCAGGACTGACTCCCTGCTTGGGCCCGTTGGCTCTCAAGGCCTCAGAAGATGCGTGCATCCACGCACACTAAGAGACGTCCCTCCTTGACACTCCCCCTTCCTGCCTCTGACACCACTGGAGGTGATTCCTCAGGATACCCCCTTCTCGGGGACCCCTTCTTCTCCCAAACCCCTCAGGATCTCCCCCTTCCCCAGGATTCCCCATCTTCTCCCCACAACCCCCCCAAGATCTTTCCCCTTCCAAGGGACTCCCTTCCCCTAATCCCCTCAGGATCCTTCCTCCCCTGGTATTCTCCTTTCTCCAAATCACCTCAGGATCTCCCCCCACCCCTAGGATTCCCCTTTTCTTCCCTAACAATCCCTTAAGCATTCCCCCTTTAATGGGATTCTCCTCCCTCTCCCCCCAATCCCTTCAGGATCTTCTCCCTTCCATGGGAATCCCCTTCCCCACAATCTCCTCATGATCCATCCTCCTCTGGGACTCCCTTTCTCTCCCCCACAATCCCCTTAGGATACCCGCTCTGCCAGGGCTCCTCCTTTCCCTCCACAATCACCTCAGGATCCCTCCTCCCCATAACTTCCTCTTCTTCCCCAACACTCCCCTCAGGATCCCCCGGGATACCTCTTTCCCCCATCATCTCAGGATTTCCCTTGTGCCTGTGCTGACCACAGCTGTGGTGGTATCACATGGTGAGAGGGGCACTCTATTCGACCCTGATCCTGCAGGTTGCTGCCCATTGGTAGAGTCCCACTGTCTTCACTGAGCACTTTTTGGGTGCAGGAGCATGTAACAAATTGCAGAATCAGGGCCTCAGATCATTTAGTCAAATCAGGTCAAAATCAGCGTAATCAAAATGCACCTGAATATTGCTCCTGTTTTCTTGTATAGGGCCCTGGCTCTGCAGCATTCCCTCATCCCCTATTCTCATTCTTTCCCAGCTTGGTCCTGTGCTGTTCTATGCAGATCCCATTACCAATCACAGCCCTCCTCCATGATTCTCTTGTCATATTGATCCATCTCACATAGTCTCTTCTCAGTACTGCAACACCCTAGCACTCTGATATTCCTGTGCCCTTCATGTCAGCTTTCACAGTTCTCTTCCTATATCCTCTCTTTGTGGCCTTTCTCTATGTTCAGGGTATCTCCCTAGACACACTTGCTTACTAAAGCAGATCCAACTGTAAACAGAAAATGCTGTAAATCCTGTATAATGTCAAACAGTGTCTAATGCTCACACAAGCCAGGGATCATTAATGTATGGATCAGAAACTGCTTAACAAAAGATGAAGCCCTTTGCGCAACTAAAATGAACATAGCATACAATATTAACCAAAAGGAAGGGATTTTAATTCAAACCATGCCATCTGTCCATGTGGGTCACAGATAGATACCATATGCTAGAGTGGCTAACAAGACACTCCTGGAGAGGCTTGAATTCTGCTGCTCTCACTGCACACATGTGAATTGTTTGAGACTCTGGTGCCAGAATTTGGCAGGGGGTGGAGAGGGGCGTGTAGGGAAGACGCCCCCTCTAACCACACACAGCTGGAGAAGGAGAGGGAGGGGGGAAAGCGTGAGGAGGGGTTGGACCTGCCTTTCATGCTAAACTTTAAATACCTTTGCACCGCACAGATCTGTCAAACCTAGTAAGGTCAGAAGGCTTTCTCTACAGAGAGAAGAGTGCATTGCAGCCTGAGTATTACTAGCTTTAAAGCCTGGACACAGAGGTTTGCAAAATGAATGGAGATCCTTTTCAGGTAAGTAGTGTGGTATAGGCAGGTGTATCTAGTCTGGCAGGTGAAATGATGCTGCTCTCTGGGGAGGATGGATGGCTTTTGCTCCTCTGATTTTGTACTGTGTTTGTGAGACACGGCATATTATTATTCACTTATGGTATGTGAGGAAACAAGGCTACTGTATCAGTAGTTGTGGTGCCCAGTCTGCTCCCTTTTGGACAGTGAATGCACTTTTCTGTTGTAAATTATATTTATATGTGTGCAGTAGTAACAAAAATCAAACAGTAAAACAGAGATGAAGGAGAGCCATTATAGCAACATCATAAGACCACTGCCAATGTATTTATGTATATATGGCAAATAGAATAAGAAAAGAAGTGACCAGAAAGAAACTGGAGATTTAAAAATATGTGTTAGAAGAAGACAGTGCCTATTATGATAGCCAACTTCTTTACTGGTTTTGAGGGATTATTTTGTTAAATTCTGGGTTTTTATTGTCTCTTGCTACTTTAAAAAAAAGTTCTGATTGTTGCAGCTATTTTGAATCCATTGCTTCCGAAAGTAGATGACAATCGGCTGAAGCACATGCCATTAAGCTGTGGGCAATATTTTTACTGTAGGAACAAGTGAGAGAAGTAGTCCATGCTCAGTGGTATAGGTACATTATTTGGGCCAAACTCGGCACTCATTTGCCCTAGTGCAACTGTATCAAGATCAGAGTGGAACTGCAAAGAAAACGAAAAGGTGCAGCAATTTAAAAACGGAAATTCACAGAAGATCAAGGCAGGGTACAATTTTCAATAGTACTCAAGTGACTTAAAAGTCTAACTCCCATTTTTTTTCAAAAGTGCTTGAGGAGCAGAAGTGTGTGTCTACACTGCAATTAAACACTCCTGGCCAGCAGGGCTGGCTCCAGGCACCAAGCTGGTGCTTGGGGCGGCAGATTGTTGGAGGCGGCATTCTGCCCAATCCTAGGGCGGCATGGCCACTTTTTTGTTGTTCCGCTCCGGCCGCCCTGTAGGGGGCAGCGGTGTGGAGAACCAGAGCGCCCTGCAGGGCAGTCCTCTTCCTTCCCTCCCCGCCGACCGGAGCGGAGCCCTTGTGGCAGGCGGCAGGAGGCGGCGCAGCGGGAGGGGCCACGTGGCAGCGCCCCTGCTGTAGCCCTGGCTGCCCCCTTCTCTCTCTCTCCCACCCGCTCCCTCTCCCACCCCCCCAGCCAGTCCCCCTGCACCTGCGGCAGGTTTTTTTTTTTTTTTTGCTTGGGGCGGCCAAAAAGCCAGAGCTGGCCCTGCTGGCCAGCCTGTGCCAACTGACTTGGGCTGGCGGGGCTGTAAAATTGCAATGTAGACATTTGGGCTCTGGCTGGAGCCTAGGCTCTGGGAACCTCTCCCTTTGTGGGGTCTTAGAGCTCATGCTGCAGCCTGAACTCAAATATCTGGCCAGCTGCGGGTGTTTAGTTGCAGTGTTGACAAACCTAAGTCTCCTTGAAAGTCAATGGGATTTAGGCTCATAAGTGCCTGAGTCACTTTTGAAAATGAAACTTAGAGTCCTAAGTCACTTAGGTATGTTTGAAAAATTGAACTTGTGTCATGTTTTGAAGTAGGAATATTTTTCCATTTATAAATATTCCAACTCTGGAGTTTAGTAACGTTGGGTGAAATCCTGGCCCCGGTGAAGTCAAAGGCAAAACTTCAATTGTGTTCCATAGGGCTGGGATTTTACTCTTCATTCTTAATTTAATGAACTCTAAAATGGCTGATAATGAATGGCAGATTTCAAAATGAGTCATATTTTTCCTCTGAGATGTGCATTGTGGATCTCCAAATTTTGGAACATCATGTGTACCTGAAAGGCCAACAGCAGCCTCTAAGCAAAACATTCAACCTATTGGTATTACACTTCCTTGCAAAATACTTGGGTCCAAACAACAACATGCTGTCTGCATTAGGGGTGGTGGCTTGGTCCAAAATGGTATTTAAGCCAACCATCTTGCTTTTATTTTACTGCCTTAAAAGGACAGAATGGGGAGAAAATTGCTGAACTTAATTTATTCTAGAGCTCTTTTGGATTGTCCTTAGTCTCCACAGATGCAAATTAATTAGGACTGGTTACCTGTGGTGTGTGTTTGTTTGTTTGTGGGTTTTTTTTTTTTTTTTTTACACAGGTAACAATAATTTAAGGCTCCAAATGCAAAATCTTCTCCCCAGGACCATCCAGTGGATTTGTGGCATGCTCTTAGGGACTCAATCTCATAAGCCCATGAGGCATATAGACAGTCATTTGTGACAGGTTTAATATAATTCAACTATTATTCATATTAATTAAAGGAAAACAAAGTTGCTGTGCTTAGCTATCTGAGAATTCAAAAGATAGGAAATACTCTTCAACATGAATAAACTGTGCAAAGTATAAGAAAACTAAGTGCTCATACTTACATTAATAATATGTATATTTTATATTTTTATATATTAATATTTTTTAGGAGCATCTTTCCTAATAGGACCCAGTGGTGAGAGAGCAATATGGAACATAATTGTTTCATACTTACACCTAGAATGAGGAACAAGCTTTCTAGTTTTCAATCTTTCAGACACTTAGGCATGTGCTTAACTTTATGTATGTGAATGGTTCCACTGAGTTCAGTTAGATGACTCATGTGCATAGAGTTAAGCATGTGCCAAAGTGGGCAACAAAATGGCAGATGAAAATCAGTGTTGATAAATGAAAATCAATAAACACTGGAAAACACAATCCCAACCATACATACAAAATGATGGGGGTCTAAATTAGCTGTTACCACTCAAGAAAGATCTTGGAGTCATTGTGGATAGTTTTCTGAAAACATCCACTCAATGTGCAGCGGCAGTCAAAAAAGCTAACAGAATGTTAGGAACCATGAGGAAAGGGATCGATAATAAGACAGAAAATATCATATTGCCGCTCTATAAATTCATGGTATGCCCACATCTTGAAAACTATATACAAATCTGGTCTCCCCATATCAAAAAAAGATATATTAGAATTGGAAAAGGTATACAGAAGGCCAACAAAAATCATTAAGGGTATGGAACAGCTTCCTTATGAGGAGAGATTAAAAAGACTGGAACATTCTGGGTTGGGTGGGTCTCCCTCTCCTTTTGATTTTAAAAACAAACCAAAACTTCAAAAGGTCTCCTTTTCTTCTGAGAGCAGAACGGGAAAACTTTTGAAATCACTAAAGGTTCCATGAAACAGGAAAACAGTTTCCCACCCAGCTGTAATGAGGTTAGACTGAGGGCAGGGGCATAGGCGCCAACTTTCCCCAGCGCCGGTGGGTGCTCGCACCCCCTGGCCCCACCCCAACTCCTCCCTTTCCCTGCCCCTGCCCTGCCCCCATTTCAACCCCTTCCCCAAATCCCCGCCCTGGCCCCGCCTCCTCCCCGAGCGCGCCGTGTTTCCCCTCCTCCCCCCTCCCTTCCAGGGCTTGCCACACAAATCAGCTGTTTCGCAGCGCAAGCACTGGGAGCCAGGGGGGGGAAAGCGGGCACGCGGTGCGCCCAGGGGAGGAGGCAGACTGGAGGCGGAGGTGAGCTGGGATGGGGAGCACCAATTTTTCCGCATGGGTGCTCCAGCCCCGGAGCCTATGGGCGGGGGGGTCTGGCTGGGGTGCAGGGTGTGCGTGTGTGCGTGTGTGCGTGTGTGCGTGTGTGAGAGAGATGTAAAAGGGTAGGGAAGGCCCAGAAAGGAGGAGAGAAGCCTTGGCTAGAAGTGGAGCACCCAGCAGCTTCAGCTGAGCACCCAGCACCTTCAGCTCCAATTTACTCTTGTTCCAAGGCTTCAGTTTTCTGGTTCCTCACCACTTCTTCCTGAGCCAGGGAGCTCTGCCAGTCTCTGGCCTCGCTAGTGAGGTCTTTCCCACAGGTCTTCTCTTGGCCTGGTCTCTAGACTCGCAACTTGTTCCTCCGGGTTAAGGGAGTCCACAGCTGACCTTCCTGGGGCTGAGTTGTGATTGAAGCAGGCTTTTCCACCCACCAGAATCCAGGCCCTGAAAACAGCTACCCATCAGAATTTACTATTCATAGCAGCTTCTGGTACTACAATCAGTTTTTGCTTCCACATCAGTATTAGTGACCTCCAAGCTTTCTCCCATAGGTACCTCCTTCTAACAGATGGGGACCTCCTCTGTCAGATTGAGCTACTCTTTTCTCTCTCTCTCTCTGTCTCCCTTCCTACACTTAACTTTAGCTGCACCCCCATGCACCCATTTTGTGCCATGGGTAGTTCATGGGGTATCTGAACTATGGATATATGTAACCGGATTTTTAAAAATATAAGATACGGATTATATACACAAGTATATTACTTCATATGTCAACATTAATTATAAACAAGCATACTTTTCTTTAAACAAGGGAACATAAGTTCATAGTTTGGGACTAACTGCACTTCTGACCCCTCTCAATCTCCTTAAAGGCATCCTTTTTCGTTTTAGGCCTCTCGCTATTACCTCTCTATGGGTGGAGACCTCTTCCTCTTTCTCTAGGCTGGATGTGTAGGCTTGCAGACCCCTGCAATTCATTGTGATTATCTCAGCAGATCAGATCACAGGCCAACATCTGCACTTTGCCCTTCTCTGCACCTATTCCAGTCTGAATTCATCTCACTTGAACTTGGTTGACTAGAATTGTATATATTATTCCAGATGAGGTCTCACCAGTACCTTCTACAACAGCATTTTTTGAGTCTTCTCACATATGAACACTAAAATACAACTTCTATACATAGAGTATCATTTGTATTTTTAAGTATGCAATTTCTTCAAAACTGAAATATTTACCTTTACAAAATCTGGCTTCAGTAGGTATGGCTAACAAAGTAATTATCTGATTATTCCATTAAATAAGTCACTGTTTTTCTTCCATACTTTTGTTAGGGTGTCTTCTGTGGTTTCAACATTGCTACTATCTCCATCTTCCAGATACATTTATGCAAACTAATAGTTCTTAATTATGTATAAGTTATAAACTAACAGTCAAAATTTGGCATTGCATGCTTTGAGGATGAGTGCCCCATAGTTATGCCCATCCTGCTGTCTCTTGTGTAGAGGAACTTTTGTTGTCCAAACTTCCAGTTTCTTCATAGAGGAAGGATCTGAAATTCATAACACACTAACTATCCAACCTCATATGTTGGTTTCATTACTAAGATTTCAAAGCCTTGCCCCTTTTCTTAAATGAAGGGTTGTCCAAGAAATAACAAAATATTTAATGTTAAAAAAACTTTATTGATTTTTAGCAGAACAAAAAGTAAACGTTCCAGAATGAAAACCACCACTGAAATGGATCATATTAGAACTTTCTAGTGCATAAGAGGGGTTTCAAATAAGATAGAGAAGTGTCCTTAGTGAATATGTGGGAAGTAAGATCTATGCATAAGTGATGAAATTAAAAAAAAATATAGACCAAAATAACAGCTGAGAAAGGGACTTCTCATTGGAAAATCAAAGGAAACTGAAGACAGAGTATCAGAGGGGTAGCAGTGTTAGTCTGGATCTGTAAAAAGCAACAGAGTCAGATGCATGACAAAGTGGGCATTCACCCAAGAAAGCTTATGCTCCAATACGTCTGTTAGTCTTCAAGGTGCCACAGGACTCTCTGTTGCTTTTGAAGACAGAGTGAATTTATCATATGGGGAAAAATTAAAACTTTAGAAATAAAAATTGAAAATTACAATAACAAAGTGCTATGCTAACACTGTGAGATGTGATAATTTGAGAGAAGTCCAATTCAGGCAATCAGAATAAAGAGAAGACAAATTTGAGAAATGCTATAAAGCTATTTACAGACATGTTGCACTTATGAAAACTGACAAGGAATTCTTTGAAACATTAAAAAATATATGAAAATGATGAATGTTTGTGGGGTGCGTGTGTGTAAGTAAACTATTCCACTGAATCCAGACTCCTAGAGCTCAAATCCTCAAGGGTCTGGGCTCTAGGCTACACTATGCCTTTAACACCATGCCTTTAACATCATGAGGAGGGGGTGCTGATATTAGGTTGACCAGATAGCAAGTGTGAAAAATCGGGACAGGTGGTGGGGTGTAATAGGAGCCTATATAAGAAAAAGCCCCGAATATCGGGACTGTCCCTATAAAATTGGGACATCTGGTCACCCTAGCTGATATGGACCATCCAGAGAGGAACACAAGCCCCTCTGCCCTCCACATCCTACTTTGGCAACCACTGCAGGTGGCTCACCCTATTTCCAGCAACCTTTAACCCCTCACTCTCCCAGAGTTTTCCCCTTGCCTGCCACTGTCTGGCAACACAACTCCTCCTGCTTAAACCTTGGCTCATTCATCCTGTCCCCAGTGTTGCCTATCTGCTCCTCTTCCTCCACTCCTTCCATCCCCTTTACCCTCCTCTGTTTGTTTGGCTGCTGCACAAATTCTGCCCATCCTTCCCCATCCAATTTGCCTCCTTTCACTCCCTCCCGCTTCCACCCTGGTACCCTTGTTTTCAACAAGTAGCAAATTCTGAGGGCAGTTAAGGGCAAAATGAGCACAAGGGATTCAGGAGATGTCACTGCGCTGCTCAAACTGCTGGAGTAGTGACATGCTCCAGAACATCAAGGTAGCTAATTCTGCTGGGTTAGCCAATGTAGTTAATTTTGACACAATAGCTCCCTTGTAATTCTCTTCTGCAGGCTATCTCCCCTCTCTCTCTTGGAGTCACTTAACAGCTGGGTTCCATTAAGTTAAGACAGTAGCTACATGATGACTGAGACTCCTCTGGCTAATCTACTGCTCCCTTGAATACCTGTTTCCTTAAAGGAGCCTGTCCAGTCTTCACTACCCCTAAAAGGGCACAGCCTACCCTGGTCACAGTATACTCCTTCCCACAAGTTCATGTACCACCACTGTTACATAAACCACAGTTTGGGAACCCCTGGTCTATTGCAACCCCTGGTCTATTGTCTGAGGTATAAAGACCTGCACACTGCAAAACAATTTTACCAATTTCCAAGAGTAGAAAAGCCTCGGTTCCTAGTGTGTGTGTGTGTGTTTTTTTTTTTTTTTTTTTTTTTTTTTTTTTAAAGACTTGATTCAACACATTAAAGTTAAGGGCCAAAGGGAATTTATTAGGGTTTGAGTACACGGTTGAAGTCACATGATCTAAAACTATCAGTTTTTATAGCTACTGTGCAGGTTTTGCACCTCTGATTATATACCATGCCAACTCACAACTTCCTCCTTTGTTAGACATATTAATCTGAGCCTATTACGGAGATCTGTACAGGGTTCTAAATATTATTTTAATTGCACTGTTGCCTGGATTTTAAAAGGCTGTGTTCTAAAACATTTTCAAGTTAAATGCCCTCTCCACTTGCCTGACGTTGGTGTAATGGATTTGTTTTTTCCCAAGAAAAGCTGACTTGCATACAGAACATCAAACTCATCTGGTGCTAATATTTTAGAATTGTTTTCTCATTGTTAAAATTTTTCCTCATTAAATCGCGCAGAATATTGACATTTTTCTTACACAAGTGCTTCTTGTGTGAATGGCTTTCATTAGTCTGCTGCCATACTGTCTACTACTGCTGTTTCCCTCAGGCTTCACAAGCTAAGTAGAGTTGGAAGGGGTCAGTATTTGTATGAGAAGGCTCCAGAAAACACACATGTTGTGGGAAGTGGTGTTGATGATTCAATAGATGGCAATCTTTCCTTTACGCTGTAGTCTTTTAGCCTGTCTCTCTACACATGGTTTTTACCCACACCTCCCCAAACCATCCAGACCCAGACCCCTCAATCACATGCTTATTTGCGCTTTGATCCCATGCTCATTTGCGCAACTGGGAGGATGAGTTAAAGCTGGAACAGTTTGCCCTGGTACTGGTATTTTTCACATCCCATCCTAAACTATTACCTAATGTTGTTTGTTTGCTATGAAACAGCTGCTGGTTTACCCCCTAATGCTGTGGTGAAGTGACCTCTCTATATCCCTTACTTACCATGCAATAGTGTCGTAATCTAAAGTTAGTTAATGATTGTAAGGTGTTTTGAAAGCCTCATCAGAAAGGTGCTATATTTGTATTACTGTAGCACCTAGCAGCCCCAGTCCTGGACCAGGACCCCACTGTGCTGGGCACCGTACAAACACAGAACAAAAAGACAGTCCCTGCTCCAAATAGCTTACAATCTATACCAGCCCTTCACCCTCTGGAGACTCCCCATACTGGGAGAATCCTCTTTGTGCCATTTGAGCATCCCAAAGGGAGCGGCACCTGGCAGAAAATGTTCCCTCAGCCTCTAGTGATCAGTGCACAGTCTAACACAAGTACAAAAGCTGGTCTGGAGAAGTAACAATATTTTATTTTTAAAATGAACATTGTTCTGTGTATCACTGCACCAGAAAATATTGTCCCTCATGAGGCCTTCCCTTTTGACTTCAGGGGCAGTGTTGGAGGCCCAAGGAAAGCCAGATTCCCTTGCTGAACCAAAGGCTGCAGACTCTGTCTTTGCTATTAGCAAGGCCTCTATCCTGGCATTGTTTTTCTCTTACACCGAACTCTCATTGATTTTTAGTAGAAGTTCTGCAGGAGGAAAGATCTCTGGAGATGACCCCGAAAATACAGTTCTGAAGAATATCTTAGAGAGAGAAATGGAAGGGATGGTCTTGTGAATCGGGTGCTAGTCTGAGACTCCTGGGTTTATTTCCCTGCTCAGTCACAGGCTTCTTGTGTGTGCCCTTGGGCATGTCACTTAGTGTCAGATTTTTCCAAAGGCATTTAGGCACCTAAAGATACAGATAGGCACTTGGTTAGGTGCTTTCAAAAATCTCACTAAGTTAAGTGCTGAACTCCTGTTTGATTTAAATACCTTTTGAGGATCTGGGCCTCTGTGCTTCAATTTCCCTCCTGTAAAATCAGGATAATATTACTTTCCTACCTCAGAGGCATTTTGTGAGGACAAATACATTAAAGATTGTGAGGTGCAATCTCCCCATGGTAATGGGGGCAAGGCACACCTTAGCTAGTGCATAGCAGAAATTGTGCTTAATTGTTTGAGGAAGAAAACTTAATATGTTATGAATGAATATAAATGAAAGCATATCTTACCATCTGTCACTATTCATTCAGCCTTTCACTGACTTTTTACATTTGCTGCACCATGTCTTTAATTTTGGTACCCACCCTGGGTGAAAGTCATCTCTGAAGTGCTATTTTGAGGGTATAAGTGGTGCCTAGTCCTTGTGATGGCTCTATGCTCTGCATGTATATGTGTGTATGTAGTTCTGCTGAATCCTAAGGGGATGATTTAATGAAAGGAAAATCTAAAAGAAAGTCTTTTCACAATATATAAGAAAAAAGAACGTTAAATCCTCAAGTGTGCATGAAGTGAGCTTGGTGTGTCTGAAAGGTGAAGTGGGACATTGTTGGGGACTTAATGACACCAATCGTGGTACTTCCTTGAAGGGGTGGCTTATCCCCAGCATATATCAGAGTAGCCATAATGCTGTTCTAATTTACACGAGCAGAAGCAGCTCCCTATGCTAACCTGGGATGGGAAGAGTACACTTTGGCTCTGCCGTGGCACACCCCCTATGCTGGGGTAATGCTCAGATGTCTATTTAAGGCAGCAGTAAGTCCACTTTGAGTCGCTGGAGGAGGGCAAAGAGGACGTACTGCAGAGCAGAATAGGGCCCTACCTGTATAGTTGAATTTAAAAGAGTTTGTTTATCTTTCAGGAGACTATGTACATTGAAGAAAACACATATAAAAATGATATGATCTCTTTGATTTTCTTGCTGAAAGAAAAGGTTGGGGCGTTGGCTAAAGTTCTGCGCATATTTGAGGTAAATATTTTGCTTTTCTCTATGTCTTTAAAATGTCAGGACTTTCAATGCTACCCCCTGTTTTCACATGATCCTGACTTAAGGGCTGGGGCTGTTTCTTTTCTGGGCTCAAATTTTCCTTGTTTAATTTCAGCTGAGAGATGACTTTTTAAAAAAAAGACCCTCAAAACCAACTCTTCAATCATTTTTTAACTTGTGCAAGGGTTAAAAAATATCTGCTCCCCCCCCATTCTTAGAAAACTATTTAGCAAACAAAATATGTACCCTAGAAGTGGTTGCATTTGACGTGCCTGTGGATGTCTCCCTATATTTCATATCTATGAATGTATAGAGATTATAATAGGGCCTGATTCTTCACTTCCTTGCACCCTGTGTAGTCACTGAGTGCAGACTCTGTGTAAAATGTTATCGGATCAGAATGGCAGCATTTTACATCCACTTTGCACAGGTGTTTAGAGCTACACAAGATGTGAGGCAGTTGAGAATCGGGCCCAGGATATGTAAAAGCACTTTGGGATCCTGTGAGAAGAAAGGAGCTGCATTGCTGTTAAAACGTTATCCACACACATTTCCCCAAATGTCATGGACAATGTTTAAAAAAGCCCATGGAATTCGTGACACCTTTGACAGCCTTAGTTGTGACATGAGGGCTGTGGACATAATCCCAAGCAAATCCACTGGTTTCTTTGGTTTATAGAACTTGAAACAATTGATTAATATTATTCAAGCAATTGTTTAGGCAGATTACTGTAATGAACTGCAGACTACATATTTTCTATTAGAAAATTGAATTGACTGGTAAATGAAAGGGTACTGTAGTGGCATAGTACAAATGGAAACAAATGTCCCAAGACATCTTCAATTCATTAAGTGGAAGGGGCGTACATAGCTACAGAGCTAGTGTCAGTCTGTGGATAGCAGTATGGCCCTTTGACGGTATTTCCACTTCTTAGGGAAATGCACATCTGAGGGGTTGTTTACACATACGGTTAACTCCATGTGTGGACATTTGCACAGAGATACAGTGACTCTGCGCTGCTCCCAGGTGCCCATCTCCGCACACTTTGCCATGCTCCTGTTGATCCCTTCCATATCCCCGTCCTGTGGTAAGAATGGTAACAAGAGAATGATCAGCATGATCTTATGAGGAAAGACTTGAGTCTGGAAGGGGGTGAGGCTATAATCAGCACTCTTCCCTCTGACCCCTCTCCCTTCCCACCAAGGCCATGACCATTGAATACCAGAGAAACAGAGTCTGGACAGAGGGGATTTGACAATGTCCAAGATGGGGGACATGATGACATTTACACTCGGCCTACCCAGCCCCCACTTTCAATAGGAGTTCAGCCAAAGGAGCAGGTTTTCCATTCTTTTCACCCTTTCCACCGGATGAAACAGAGGGATGAAAATGGCTTTGGTATTCAGGTTAGAAATGGCTCTGTTGGTCACATCTGTTTGACTCAATTGAAGGTGTACAGGGGACATATTTTCTTACTGGGGAGCCTGTCTGCAGGCACCATGTCTGGCCTGGTGGTGGTCCCTGGGCCCTTCTCAATGGAGACTGCACATGGAAGAAATCTATGGATTTCTGGTTGTCTACGGGCATGTTTAAGCCTCATTAATCTGTTCAAAACTATGCCACATTTGTGCATGAAAGAGGGCGGGGGGAAGCCAACACAAAGGCTACAAAATATGGTTCAAATGAAATTGTTCCATGGAACAGAGTCTGCATTCTATGAGTCTGTTGCCTACTAAAGCCAAGCCCAGCCCCCCACAGAGTTCTTCATATTGTGGTTCAAGGACCAGTGTGACGCATTTGGAGCGGCTCTGTAATAATTTATGACTACTGTGTGTTGGCCTGGCTGTTGGCATGTTTTCTGTGTGGCTATAGTGGGTTAAATCAACAGGAGAGTGTGTGTGTGTGTGGGGGGGGGGGGGGGGGGCGGGGAGGGTAACAAACAGGAAAGAAAAGGATAACTCCCAAGAATTTGTGGAGAGTGATAGCTTTGACATTGACCCTTATCTATTAGCTGTGGTGATTTTTGTCTCCTCTTCAGCCAACCTACAAAATCAGTTTGGACCAGGACAGGAAAAGGCCAACTGTCACAAGCTGATTAGCCCCTTTGAGAGGGAGCAGGGTTCAGTTCATCTCTGATTACCTGCTGGGCTTAAGGGAAGGCACCTGGGGGCTGTAATCCTTTGGTCTAATTTTGGTTGTTGCGATTAGTGCATGGGTGCTGGTGGCCTGTGATATACAGAAGGTCAGGCTAGATGATGTGGTGGTCCCTTCTGGCCTTACATTTTGTTTCACCTGGACCTTATAAAGGGAAAGACACCATCAAGGAAAGGGCTGCCTGCTGACCCCTTCAGGCATAACATTAAAGAGACTGATTGGGGAGAAAAGGAAGAGAGTGAACCTGGCAAGAGGTAGCCAGACTCCTGAGCTTGAGAAGCTTGTCTCCAGGCGAGTCCTGAGAAGCATCTGGGGACAGGTGGCAGGATGTATAATATTAAGAAATGTGTTTTTTAATCATAAGAAGTCATAGAATTGTAGGGCTAGAAGGGGCCTGGAGAGATCATCTAGTCCCTTTCTCCTCCACTGAGACAGGATGAAATAAACCTAGACCCCATTCCTGACAGGTGTTCCTTCTAACCTGTTCTTAACCTCCAATGGTGGGGATTGCACAACCTCCCTTGGTAACCTGTTCCAGTACTTATCTGTTCTTCTACAGTTTTTCTTAATAGCTGACCTAAATCTTCCTTGCTGCAGATTAAGCAAATTATTTCTTGGCCTGCTTTCATTGGACATGGAGAACTGATCACCATCCTCTTTATAACAGCCCATAGCATGTAGGAAGACGGTTATCAGATCCCTGCTCAAGACAAATAAAACTGGACACGTGGAAACCTTTCCTCATAGGTCAGGTTTTCTCAACCTTTTATCGTTTCTGTTGCTTTCCTCTGGATTCTCGCCAATTTGTTCACATTTCGTAAACTGTGGTGCCCAGAGCTGGACACTGTAGTCCAGCTGAGGCCTCACCAGTGTTGTGTGGAGCAGAAGAACTACCTCCTGTGGTCTACCCATGACATACCTGTTGATATACACCAGAATATTAACCTATTTTGCAACTACTTCACATTGTTGGCTCATGTTCCATGTGTGATCCATTATAACCCCCAGATCCTTTTCTGCAGTACAACTAGCTAGGCAGTTATTTCCCACTTTGTAGTTTGTGCATTTGATTTCCCCCCCCCCCCCCCAGTGCAATAATTTACACTTGTCTTTAGTGAATTTCATCTTGTTGATTTCTCCAATTCTCCAGTTTATCCAGGTTACTTTGGAGACTAATTCTGTCCTCTGAAGTGCCTGCAAACCCTCCCAGTTGATGTCATCCACAAAGTGGATGAGTATACTCTCCATTCCATTATCCAAGTCTTTAATGAAAATATTGACTAGTACTGGACCGAGGACAGATCACTGTAGGACCCAACTAGGTATGTCCTCCCAGTTTGACAGCAAACCATTAATAATTACTCTTTGATTATGGTTTTTCAACCAGTTGGGCACCCACTTTACCATAATTTCATCCAGACCACAGGTCCCTCATTTAGAGAAGAGCTTGTTCCAGGGAGAGGGAGCAGTCAGCAGGCATCTGGGGAAAGGTGGCAGGGAACATAATATGCTGAGACAAGACATTTGTCTCCAGAAGGAGAGTCTGGAGAGAGCTCACCTGGCCACAAAGTTGGTGGTGGAAGTGGGATATTTAAGCATTGACCAATATGGCTTAAAACAGTTCAAGGAAGAAGCGCTCAGGAATGGGTGAACTGGAAGAATTTTAAGGCGATAGAGCTATTTTTGCTGAACATAAAAGTTTAGAATAGGGTAAATTTTTCTGTTGGGGGAGGGGGAAATGATGATGTGAGATTGTATTAATAAATAAGGCTGGCTTGGGCACAAACACAGGTAAGCCTGTTGTAATTCTTATACGGAGTCTGTAGTGCCCTGGCCACCACCTGCCTCTACTTCCCCTTCATCAGGGCCTTTAAGAATTCACAAAGTTGCTAGTCACCTTCTCAGCCCCAAATTCTTTAATTCACTCTCCACCAAGTTGGCAACAAAGCTTGTCAAAAACAGAACAAAGTCCAGAACAATCATCCATTCCAGAGCCACACAATCTCCCCTTAGGCTTCCGTAGCTTACTGGCAGGCTTCCTACCTCTGGTAGTCTCAGATACTTCTCTCAGTCACACTCTTCCCTTGCAGCTTCCTGCTGCCTTTTATATTTTAACGACCTGATTTCTCTCTGGGTCATTCATCTTGTAATCAAGGCTGGCTTGGCCCCAGGCTTTCTAGCCCACAGGGCAAGCCACCCTGTTATAGAGTCCCTAATTGGGGGTAGGAAGGGACACTGCAGAGCCACACTTTGTCAGAAGGATGAATGGCAGGGCAGGCATCTCCTATTATAGCCATGAACACAGGATATCAAAAGATCTTTGGCATATTTAAAAAGGAACATTGCCTCAAGGTAAAATTGTTTGGGGGAACCAGACTGCAACCCAGGCACCTGCTGGAGGTGTCAGAGGAATTAGGCCTGCCTAGGTTACTGGCAGGGGGTGGTAAAGCCATTAGGTAACACCAGCATTAGTGTAGATGATAGTTTTTAAAATCTGTTTTCTCAAAGCTTTGTTCCTACAGTTAAACAAATGAGACTTTGGTTTTAAGAAGGTGGCTTAGCCACTGTATACCCCACTGGCCAGATTCCTGAAGGGAAGAGCTGCAGAGGCTGATCCTATTCAAACCTGCTTGGTAAGCATGGTTGATACACATGTTACTGAAGCCCAGAGCCCAGTCTAGGAATGGGAATATTGCAGAATTTCACCCCAGGGGAGGTAAGGGCATGAGGCCTGACACCTGAGGGGATGTACTCAGAGCAACCCAAAAGGGGCTAGAGGTGCAGCTAGCCCTGCAACTGTGACACCAAGTTTAAGGGAATCTCAATGTGCTCTTGGGGTGCACTGTATTGATTGTATACAAAGAGCCCTCAAGGTCATGTCTGTGGCTGAGGGACTGTCCATAGGTGCTGTTGTGTAATTCTGTGCTTTGAAACTGAGCTCTTGTTTTAGTACAATTCCCATTTGTCTCCAGAAGTGCACTGCACCCCTCCTATTGATAGGAATTGGTGTTTTATCTGCTAGAATGTTACCACCAGAGTTGAATCATTTCTATGGTAACTGCTTCGATGTGTTTGACTGCTTTACATTCAAACCACGATTGGGTAGATCTGTTTTTGTCCTATGTTTATTCCTGATTTATATTCTTTCAATCAGTTTTCAGAGTCAGGTCTGTGACTCTGAGAAGTGCAATCAGCTGACATGGATAACCATTCTGGTCCACACCAAAGGATGGGGTGCATGGGCAGGGTGACCATGTATCCCTTTAAACTAGGAATCTCTTGGTTTTCAGCAACAGGCGTCGAGCCACGTTTTTAGAAGTGCTCAGCATGCACAACTGGGACCAGATTTTCCAAGAGAGTTCGCTCCCATTTAGGCAGCAAAATAAATGGGCACATTTTCAGAAGACCTCAGGACATGGAGTGCAAGTGGGATGCTGAGCTCTCTTGAATATCTAGCCCTAGTGTTTTGTCCCATGCTTTGTAAGTTGTGGGACAAAACATCACGGCCAGATGGAACACTAGAATGGTGCACTGAAGGAGTCATCGACCAGCTGAGCTGATGAACCAGGCAGCGGGCTGGCTGAGTGCATGTGTTCCTCAAGCATCATTTAGGACCCAGCCCTGCCACCGTTTGCTACCCGGCTCTACTTCCACCCCCCAGAAGCTTTCCCAGTGAGCCCCCCAACCCATCCTGCCCTGCAGGGTGAGCCAAATCCTCATGGAGTCAGAGGCTCATTCTTAAACTGAGCTGTGACTCCAGCTCCACCGTTATAAGCAAGTGGTTACAAACCTAACCTGAGCCAGATTCGATGTATCCACCATGCCTACCCCAGAGGTGAGTACCAGACCATGGCAGTCCGTTTGGGGGATGAAAGGAAGCCTGTTTCCCTGTCCTTATTTACTACAGTCCAAATCTAGTTCCCATTAAAGTAAAAGGGAGTATTTCCCTTAACTTCAGTAAGCAGTGGATTGGTGATGAGATTATGCCTGTAAGAACTGTTATTCACCAGAATGTTTGTGGAAAGAGAAGTGCTGCAAATGTGCATGCAAATCTTCTTCAGGAACTGATATGGCTTCCATTAGTGTAACATCAGAGCAGCTCACCATCTTTAATGTCCTCACAACACTGCTGTATTTTCCAGAAGGGGAAAGGAACTGAGGCACAGAAAGAGAGACTAAGTGACTTTTCCAAGATCACACAGGAAATCTCTGGCAGAGAACAGAGTCCAGACTTTCTGTGTCCTAGGCTAGCATCCTAACCACTGGACCATTCCTCTTCTGTGACACCCCTGTGTCTGTTCTCAAGTACTCATCTCTCTCTCTCTCTCTCTCTTGGAAGTTGGGATCTGAAAGCTGTTTGTGGATTTGGGAGTCAACCAGTCAGGTAGCAGAAGTAGTACCTTGTGACTAAGGTGACCAATCACATACCATCAATAGCAGCTGATTCTGCCAGCCTTTGTCATGGTGAATAGTATTCATCCTGTTTTACTGATCTTAATGGGATTATGTGCAAAGCAAGGTACTGCCCATTGTAAGTAAGGGTGGCAGAATCTGCTTTTATGCTGTAAAGAAACATGTAGGACGTCACTAGTGGCTTTGACCACAGGAATGATTTTACAGTATGGTAGGCCAAAAAAAACAAACAAAAAAAAAACCCCTGTGCAGAAAACCATGGATGGATTAAACACTGGCCATGTGAGGTAAGGAAAATCCTGCCCAGAGCCAGATGGATTAAAACATTTACCAGTAAAACAATATTATTCATTTTTTTTTTTTTTTTTTTTTTTTTTTTAAATGCTGACAGACCTGGTCATCAGCAGGTTTGAACCTGGGTCTCTGGAACTTAGTGCATGAGCTAAAAGCTGTATGCCTGTTAGCTAAGTCTGTAGAGCAGACTCATTAATTGCTTTCTCTTTCTCTCAGTGGTCTTGATGCCACTAGCTGGGACGGAACACCACATCCAGGAGGTGTGTGGGTTACAATATGTTGCAAAATGTTACCTCGCTTTCAAATAGGAATCACTTTGATTTTGTTGCATAATGTTCTTTTCAAATAGCAGAACTTTGCCCTAAGGGCCAGGCTCTGATAGCCTTGCTTGCACAGTGCAGCACCTTTGATTTACATGGCTGTACTCCTGCAGTAAGTTGTTACATCATGTGAGTAAAGATACTTGAACCTGGCCCAGAAGTAAATGGTAACATTGAGTCAGACCCTTTGCCTTCTGAGCCAACAAAGATGACTGTGGTAATTTTTTTTTCTGTTTAGGGAGTTGGCTTTGTGTTCAACAAATAATGACTACTTTGAAGTTTATCTCTTTGACCATCATGAATGTATTGGGCTTTTGCTGAATTTTGGATTGTTTCCAAAACAAGAGGAAAAGCATACAGGTTACGCAGGCACAGGCATGTTTTGCAAAGCAATTTGTCCCAAAGAATTTAACTCAGTACATTAGTGGGATAAATCAGACCTCTCCCCCTTCAGTGCACACACAACTCCCTATGTATACCTATTTCCACTACAACATGCACCAGCTCTAAACCCTTCCTTTGCTGCCCTGATTTGGACACTGCGGAGGGGTCATTTCATAGCTTTTAACTTCAAGACAGAAAGCACTGTTATGTACTGGGATAGCGCTAACGAGAGCTGTGCAAATTATTGAGGTTTTTTCCCCAAAAAAATTTAAAAAAAAAGGGGTGGGGTCCTCGGTGATACAAAAGACGAAAAAATATTAGTTTCTGGTAAGATGAAATGTTTCGTTTCAATGTTGGGCATTTTTAATTGCTTTTTCATTTTATTAAAAGCAAAGGACATTTGGAAATACCATTCACAAAACCACAGGAGGACGAGGTAGGCTCAGTTGTGACCTTGCCCTAGGTCCTGAGCAAGGGGCAGTGGATAGCTCCTTTCTCTCAGGAGCAGACAAGGAACCAGACTGTGACTCAAAGGGCACGTCTTCGCTACCCACCAGATCTGGCAGGTAGCAATCAATCTATTGGGGATCGACTTATCGCGTCTAGTGAAGATGCGATAAAATTGATCCCTGATCGCTCTGCCGTCGACTCTGGAAATCCACCGCGGCAAGAGGCAGAAACGGAGTCGACGGCGGCACGGCAGCGGTCAACTCGCCGCCGTCCTCACAGCCAGGTAAGTCGACCTAAAATATGCAACTTCAGCTACGCTGTTCACGTAGCTGAAGTTGTGTATCTTAGGTCGACCCCCCTCCCCCCTGTAGTGTAGACCTAGCCAAAGTAACTATCTGGTTCCTGGTTCTGCCTTGCTCCAAGGGGAGAGAAATCTGCACTAGCCTTACACGGAAGGCAGATTACTTCCCAGGGCATGCCGGCTCAGTTTAGCTGGCTGCCACATGAATGGGCCGGGCAGTAGAGAGAAGGGGCAGAGCCCTGTGTGCTTTGTACAAAGCTGCATGTTTCGTGGTCATTTAATTTGTATTTAATATATTCAGCAAACTCTGGTCTCATGGGCTTTGGCACTTAGACACTGCTGTGATAAGTGCCTGAGAACAGAGGGTCTCAAGATGGTTGTCACAACTCCCAAGAGGTGTCAGGAGGTTGTGACCACTCTGCCCTTCCCCCACTACTGAATGGAAGGGGTCCTGGCAGATCTCAGCTAGACAAGAGGGATGTCATGGAGGGGGTGAGGGTGAGGTCCCAATATGGGAAAGGGGGTTGCAGTATAGAGACAATTGAGAATCCATGCCTTAAACAGCCTGAATGAACTCTCCCTGACCTAAAAGAAAGTCTCTCTCCATTGACTTTGAGGAAGATATTCAAAGGCACTAGGCTCCTAACTCCCATTGACTTTCAATGGGAATCAACTGCTTAACTGTCATGTGTGGTTTTTTGAAAACCTTCCCTTTTAATGGGACTCAAATATTGCCCACAGTTAGCCAGGGGTAAAAACCGCAGCACAAAATTGTATATAAAGTTGGTAAGAAAGAACATGGAAATGTTCACTCTGGGAGTTTTTACTCAGTGTTTGCCTGAAGATTCAGTAGTTATGCAGCCATATTGTAGGAATGTTGTGATAGGTCTGAGGTCGCTTAGTGACAAAGGCCATGGAAACAAGCTACAGATGGATTTTTATAGCTGTCTTTGGTTTTTAAGAATCGAGTACAGGGGCACGTAGCTCACAGAGGGAAGACACAAATGCACTGTTGGAAACAGTAGCCTAGAACTATCACTCCCCCTTAAGGCTTCCTAATATATCTGTGAAAAACACATGTGAAAATGTAACCTCTTCAATGATGTTTTGTTAAAAGACTTGTTGATGAGGGGCCAACATCTACTACCAGTGACACCTGCAGTATTGCCAATTCCAATCATTCAAAAATCATGAGACTGATTTCCTCTCCCCTCCCCCAAATCATGACTGTCTTCAAAATCATGAGACTTTTAAAAATCATAAATGTTGGGTTCTTTTCATTTGATGGTTTTGAACCCTTAGGCTACACCTGGGTCATGTTTTCAGGCTTTTTTTTCTGCTACCATGAAGCTAGATGCTTACTTTTTTTTTCTGGCACCCCCACTGAAGATTGGAGGGTTACATAGCGCAAACTGAGAGCGATCATTGACCCTAATGGTGAAATCTGTTATCTCGTGATAATGATGAACTTATAAATGGCAAGTGTGGTGCCTTTAAATAAATGCAAGGCAGACAGCTATATGCTTACAAGCATCTCTGCAACTGAGCAATTCTGACAGGGAACTCACTTGTGTTGAAGCCTCTTTCAGTTGGCCAAATAGTCACAAAGGTGCTGCAAAGGAGCCATAAATCCCCCTAAGGAAGGCCCCTATGCAGCGGGTTTTCCACAGCAGGCTGAAGGCAGGAGGAGGGCCTGCTGAGGTAGGAGGGGGACTGGCCAGGATGTACCCACCCCCTGGGGATTCTGCACAGATGCAATAGGCGAGAGGAGCAATTGCAGTAAAGGCACAAGTTAAAGAAATAATACACCCCAGGAGGTGTTGTTTGCTTTTTGCCTTCTGGTTTCTGAGCTTTTAGAGGACACTCATGTCGCATTTACAAGCATTCATCTGCAACCAGGAGGGCTAGAAACATACCTAAAAAAACCCACTAAACCCCAAATTCTCCTTTTGGCTCCAGCTCCTGGAGCCTTAAGTAAAACATCAAATATCATGAGACTAACAATAAAATTGCAAGAACTGGCAACACAGACTGCATCCTACTGAGTTCTGAATCATATAATTACAATACCATCAGTAGACACCAGGTGGAGAAGTTGTACCAAAATGAAATTGGGTGCTGACTAGAAACTCAAGTAACAGAGCTGCTGTAAAGATCTTGAAGTGAAGATGTTTATTACCAATACAAAACATCTGAAAACATAATTTATGCAAAACTATCAATTGGGAGGGGTCAATTTCTGTGACTGAACTTCTGTTTCTAAAACAGTGATTGTAACTTACATTTATATGGCTCCAAAAGGATCCCAAAGCACTCTTTACAAAATGACAACAATATATAATAGACACATAATTTTCTTTGCCCATTGCTGAGATGCAGGCATCTCTTGAATGAAAGGCAAAAATTGTTTGAGAGCATATAACACTACATCCTAGAGTCTATTGTTTTGCATTATACAAGATTTTAGGACAGGAAGTGAAGAATGCCCTCCACAGAGCTCTTCTTCAACTGAAGGAAGCTTGTCTCTTTCGCCAACGGAAGTTGGTCCAATAAAAGATATTACCTCCCCCAACTCTTCTTACTCAAACCTGGGGCCAACATGGTTACAACAACTATGGAAGAAACTGTCATATAAGGACAGTTTTTCTGTATTGTGTTCCTCTGCGCAAACTACTGCTTGTAATAGAAATGCACATAAGAAATACAGATCAGTTCTGTTTACAATGTAATCAGTAAAGGATGTTTTTGTAGTTAAGAGCACTGGTTTTAATAGAAATGAAAATAAAATCGTGTGTGTGTGTGATGAGATATATATATTGCTAAGGATAGGTAAAGTTACATAATTCATGATGGGGATATATACAGTTCAAAAGCTACACATTCAATTCCCGCCCCCCCGATGATGGTTTGAAATAAAGGCATTGCTTTCTGCCTTCAGCTTGTAATTCAGGGTGAATTTTGACCCTGAGTAATTTAAGCACCATGAGCCTTTAATGCAGCAGAATTTCAGATCGTTTGGACCGCATTCGCATTCTGCCCCAGAGTCTCTGCTATGCCTAGTATCTGCTGGGCATGGAGCAGATTGGTGGAGAGAGGGCTACCAGACAGCTGGCTGCCCCTCTGTGTTTCTGAGGTTGGTTCATGGCTGGCCCTGTACAGTTTAGGGCCTTGTAGAGCCTGATTTAAACTCTGCCAGGTAAGCGTAATTACTGTTCCCCCTTCCATCACCTCTGAACAGACCGTATGTCAGGAACAGATGGGGAGTGGAGTAGGAGCTGGCTGTGCCAGATTTCCACAAGCCAAGGACTGAAGAATTATCAGATGGCCAAATATGACCAATTTCTGGCCTCTACTCCTGGATCAGTGGAGAAGGGGGAGAGAACCTGGTCTCACTTATACAGATGCGAATTCAGAATAGCTTCTCTGACTTCAGTGGAGTTATTCCAGAATTACATTGGTATAAAGGAGGTGGACATTTGACTTGTATACATCCTCTTTTAGTCTGACCAAAAGAAACCAGCAGGAGTCTATTCTGCCTCCCCGGTGAACTAGAAACAACCTGCTGTACAACACAATAGCAAATCAATAGGTATTTCCTCTGTATTTGTGCATTCGTGGTGCAGCTGGATGAGTAGAACTTGAGAGGACAGGTGACTATAATAAGCAAAATAGCTCCTTTTGCTTTTTACATCAGGCCAGCTTGCACCGGGACTAGTGTGGGTAGATAAAATAGTGAGAAGGTACAAAACAGCCCGCCCACCCTAGTCCTGCATGTTGGCACCAGGTCCCTTTGCATTTCAAGACCCTGCACCCCAGGCCCAAGACTTTCCAAAGGGAGTGAAGCAAGCATAGCAGAGCTGACCTGTCACAAGAGTGGCACGCATGCTGGCTGCCTGCTCCATTGTTTGTTCTCCAAAGTCTCCTGGACAAATCATTGCTGTGTGGCCCCCGTTGTATTCATTTAGAAGATGAAACATACAGGCCAAAGGTGTTAATGCAACCCAGTCACTGTTTAACATTGAACTTTGTTTAACATTGTTTAGGGTTTGGTATGCAGAGACCTCAGCCTGCTTAGCACCATGGCAAACCCACCATTAAACATCCTTTTTAACCTTTTATACAGAAAAGAAAGGGAGAACAGTTAAAGCATTTGAAATGTAAGGCTTTTATTTTAACAGCATCCCTTGTTCCCTTTCCATTTTTAGAAGGACCCCCCCCCCCATGTTCGACAGTCTCTTAAATGGTATCAAAGATGGTAATGACTGTCCTCTTGTGGGGGGTGAGGGAAGAGAATAAGTTAGTTGACATGAGCTGAAGCTGCTGCCGTTGTTAAAGTCTGATCCCATTTCATCTCAGGTGGTGTTTGGGATTCAGCTGGAGTTGGTACAGGTGGTGGTGTCATCTGGGTCTCTCTCTCTGGCCCGGTTTGCTCAGGACATCTCTCAGCATCAGGATGATGAAGATCCTGAGTCCCAGAAACAATGGGAGAGGCAGCCATGATCATGAAGCTTACTTGTAGCATACATCTGTTCTTCTCTTTTCCCTCCAAAGTCTTTCTTTAAGGACCTACAAGGTAATGGAGGGAATAGCCCATCCCTTCATTATTTTGTCCACTAATTAGGCCTAATATCTGACGCCAATTTTGATTGATTAATTTCCAGTTCCACATCTTCTATTTTTACCAAGCATGATTTTAACTTAGTCCTTGAGTTTTAGCAGGAGTTTTTTTTAGACTAAATCAGTTTTTCTTCTACCTTTTGCACCTGTTCCCATCAACATTTATTACTATAGGCTATTGTGACATTTTATGAACTTTTACATACTTTTTACAGTTAAGCCTACAATGAGGGTAAATTTGTAGTCCCAATTATTACAATATCCCTCTGTCCCTCCCCCCTGCCAATCAGTACAGTCTGTGGGCTTCATTCTCCACTCCCTTGTTCTTTGTTTTGTTATTTATTACAGTAGTATCTAGGACCTTCTCCCCCGTCCCCCAACATGGGCCTATTGTGCTAGGTGCTGTACAACCTCAGAACAACAAGTCCTTGTGCAATCATTTACATCTGTGCACAGTGAACGTAAAATGTTACTGTCAGTGTGAATAGAGCATTCTGGTTTGGTGGCATTTTACCGCCATTTTGCACAGTTGTCTGTGACTACACAAGGTTCCAGGCAGTGAAGAATAAGGCCTAATGGTCCAGATTCTGCCCCTAGTGTAAATCCTCAGTAGTTGCATTGACCTCATTGGATTTATTGTGGATTTACAATGGCCCAGCTGACAGCAAACTACAGCCCGCTGTCTCTGGTCTCTGTCAAAAAAAAAAAAAAATCTAGTTTCAAGTAATTTTAACTTCTAAGTCTTGAGCACTGTAATGATCTCTTACCATCTAGCTAACAAGCAAATACAAAGTAAGGTCTGTGTGCTCCACAGAACTTTATGGCTCTAAAACAAATTGTCCCTAGGGCTTAGCACAGTTAAACACATTCTCTGCATTCAGACAGCACAACTGGGGAGTATCTTTCAGGAGCAGACGTTGGTGAATGTGCTTTTGAACTTTTCAACTTACTGTACTGGTATTTAGCAAAACAACTTAAGGTAATCAGTGGCTTGCAGACACAGACACAGAAGAGCACCATGCACACTTCTTCCTTTCCTACCAGATTCTGAACTGCCTTTTGTAGCAAGGTGAATGGGGTCATTTCTGTGTTGCTGATGGCCAGCTGCCTCACTGCACTATGCAGCACAAAGGGGAGCAAAACCAAGGAGCAGACAGGCCCAAACCTGAATTTTCTCTGTCTTCATGGGTCTCAGCTTCCTTTTGGGAGGCAGAATTTCATTATGGGCCTCATCCTATAGCAACAACGGCTGCAGTGGGAGTATGCCTGAAGAAGAAATGCAGGCCTAGATCCTACATTTCGAGCTGGTTGACATTTTTTTGTTCAAAGGTTTTCTCAAGTAAACATGGTGCTTCTTTTTTTTTTTTTTTTTTTTTTAATCAAAATTTCATTGGGAGAGACCCTGCTTTTGACTACATTTTTCTGGTTTTCCTCAAGAAATCAAACCGTGCACATTCTGGGGTTTTGATGAAAACCAGAAGAGTTGTGGAGAAAAATGTGGTCCAAAACAAAAAATGTCTTCAAACTTTTTCCATGGGAGAGAACATTTTCTGACCAGCTCTACCTAAGATTCAGCCACCTCTCAGAGAGAGACAACAGTCCTGCTCACTGAACGGAGACACTGTGAATTGTTTCAAAAACACTTTGGAATGTGTATCTTGAATGTTATTAATCAGATATTGTATCTATTTAGCTTGTTAAGTCAGTGGTTCCCGATATGCATTTTGTTGTTGGTGCTCCTCTAGTGTCGGACTGGCAAATAGGGGCCCTTTCCTGTGCTGTTTCCTAGGACAGTTGCTGTCTCTTCTCCTTTGTTTTCATTATTTTTTCTCTCTTGTTCTATTCTGTTTCCATTTTCTCTTTTCCTTCTCATCTGTTTTTTCTTCTGTGATTTCTTTTTTTTTTTTTGTTAATTTATGTATCTTTTGGTGGGAGTGGCTTCCTATTCTTTTACTCTTTCCTGTTCTGTCTTGAGTTTTGTTACCCCTTCCAGTTTCCCCATTCACCTGAATGCTACATGCTGTTCTGGGTGGCTTGCAGTGGCACTTTGGAGCCATGCGACATGTGCTTCCAGGGCTGAGCTGAGTGTTGCAGGAACAGAGATGCTTGAGTTTGCAGCAGCTGACACTTGAGCTGCTCCCCTGGCTGGCTGCAATGCAGGAGCAAAGAGAGTAGGTAGGCAGGTTTAAAGGAATTGTCCATTGCTTATCCCTACAGTCACAGCAGTAAGCTTGCAGTAGGGTCTGAGGCAAGGAAACTGCATGCACAGAACGAGGGCATATAATGGCTTTTCATTTTCCGCCCCTTGAGATATGGATCACAAGCTACCCCGCTTCTGGCTTTTCCAAACCTCATTTCATTGTCATCGCAAATAACTTAAATGTATTTGTTTATTCTCACTTCTTTATTCTTCATGGGAGGAATTCTTGAATCCTGTGTTGATTCTGAGTAAATGCTCTTCTCCACATAGGCATATTCAGAGCCTGTGTGCAGCTTTTTTACAAAGCCTATGCACCAACTTAAGCCCTACTTTGAGGGAATTAGTTGTGCGCAGGCCCCGCATTGACTCTGTACAGTGGGTGGGTAGGTGGGGAGGGGGAGAAATTTCAGTTGTATGGGGTGAAATTCACCCCTATACAACTGCTCCATCTGGTGGAGATTATTGTGGTGTAGAGGGTCTTGTATGGACCATTCACCAACAGGTGAATTTCAGCATGCTGTGATTCCACTTACAGCATATAGTATCAAAATTTAACCTATTATCCCTTTCCCATAGGAAAAAAGTATAAACCTGACCCATATTGAGTCCAGACCTTCCCGAGTCAACAAAGATGAGTATGAATTCTTCATAAACCTGGATAGGAGGAATACTCCTCTTCTCACGGATATCATCAAGACTTTAAGAAACGAAATGGGAGTGACTGTTCATGAGCTTTCACGTAAAAAGAAGAAAGATGCTGGTAAGAAAATATTGATTGTGCTAATATTGACTATAAAATTGTGCTATCTGCCTAAACCACTCAGCCTTTTTGAACTACTTCTGTTCCCTTCAGTAAAGCAATTTTCTGGTTGACCTCTGTACCTGTGTTTCCCCTTCCACCCTTTATAGTCCTGTCTCCCATTCCAAAAAGTTGTAGGCATGGTCATTTTCTGCAAATGAACAGTGCCCTTGCTGTTCAAATAGGCTATATTTTCATACACAGCTTTCAGCAATCTACCAAATTCATCTAGTGATATCTTTTGCTCCTTACACACACACACACAAACAATACAAAGAGACCACCCGGGCACAGGTGAGTTCCAAATGACTGCGTTTGCTAAAGATACGCAAACATGCCAAGCCTAGCTACAGGCACACTGCCGCTGTGACCAGGGCCGGCTCCAGGCACCAGTGAAGGAAGCAGGTGCCTGGGGCGGCCAATAGAAAGGGGCGGCACTCCATCCGTTACTGAGGCGGCACGTCCGTGTCTTTCACTCCCTCTCTTCCTTTTTGGTAGCACTTCAGCAGCAGCTCAATCAGCGCTTGGGGCAAAAAAGCTGGAGCCTGCCCGGTCTGTGACTGATTTCCAGTGGCTTCTAGAACACAGCAAGCACCATTGGATAGCTCAAAAAGTATTTAAAGGGATATTAGACTATTCCGATAAACATTATCTAGATTCAAACTTTTTTTTTTTTAATGATGGTCTTTGCTTGACATGCACAATGGCTTTAGTCTTGTCAACCTCCAACAAGTTACGTAAAGCCCAGATTCAGCAAGCTACTTAAGCATATAACTAACTTTAAGCACATGAGTAATTCTAATGAAATCTATGGGACTAATCATGTGTTAAGCACATGATTCATTTTAAACTGCTTTGCTGGAGCAATGCCAGCATGCTCAGCACCTGATTGAATCGAGCCCTTAATGTGCATTTTTGGTAATGAATGCCATCTAGAGAAAGATGGTCTTTCACCTTCCTAAGGAGGGCTTTAGAACAGTGGCCTAGAGACATTTGCGACTGCCTGCCCTTTATGCTCCCTTGATGAAGAACTTGCATCACTTTCCAAAGCTGCCGTGTCTTGATCACCCTTACAGGGGAACAGTCAGGTGAAGACAGGCAGTTTGTTAACATTGAAATAGGATAATGCAGATTGTTTGTTTGAATCCACAGCGGAGCTCTTCTTGGTCACCCTTCATAGTAAAGGTCCACTTAGAAATAGTTTATAAAGAGTTAATTACCATAAGAGGTGTTATGATTATCAGCATCTTACACATATGAGTAGTTTGATCTATGGATGGTTTATAAATCCATCAGTAGAAGGTATGCCAGATGGTTATAAGCTACCAGTTGACCTATTGGACTCTATAACAATTGACTTACCAGTTCTGCTGGTCATTTATTAACTCTTTGTTAAATGGACCCTTCATGCAAAGTGTGATCATATTCTCAATTGTGTTTAATGCATAAAAGTTGCTGATAAAGGACCAAGTAACAAAATAACGAATGAAGTGTTGATTGTCATGGCTAACTCCAATACCCCTCATTGCCTCCCCCAAAACACCCTAAATCTTGGTTAATAACAACGAACCAAATCCTGCAGCCCTTACTAAGGCCAATGAGGCACAGTCCAGCACTACACTTGGTGTGAAGCAATGTAACCCGTGGGGAAGTAAAGGGAGAAATTCTGCTTCAAGGAAGTAGATTTCTTCTCTGATTTCCCTGGCAGGGATCTATTACTGCACCCCATCAGAGTGTGGAAATCATTTCCCCATCTCTTCCACACTGGTCCTTCTCTGCAGGCTGATCAGCCTCCAATCTCTCTCCATCTCCTTCTGGAGCACTGTGCACCCCTTGGTGGATGGAGGGAGCAGGCTTCCTTCTTCCCTTCTTCAGGCTCAGGGGCAGCAGCTGTGTCTGACCCTTATGCAGGTTGGATGATGAGTGGGGAGGGGAGAGGAAGCCTTCTTGTGCACTTCCTCCCCCACAATGCACCTACGTAAGAGTCAGGCACAATCTTGCCCCCATAATCTCACTCAAATCTTTTGGGTCCAATTGTACCCCTCCTCCAAGCCATGAAATCAGGGAGTTTTTTCTACCCATTTCAGTGGGAGCAGGCTCAACCTATCCTCACGCAGGCAAAACTCCCAGCAATGTTGATGGTAGCTTTGCCTTTTTAGGGAACTAGGGCACGATCCTGGGAGGTGCTGAGTACCCTCCATTCTTCTTATTGAAGTCAGTGAGAGTTGAGAGTGCTCAGCACCTCACAGGATTGGGGCCTGGGTAAAGACATGGCCCAGAAGATTCATGTAAAGAAACCACAACACCCACTTTATTAATACCTAAATACCTCTTCAGATACCAGATGTGATTTTAATAGGATTTCAGCTAGGATTGTCTTCAAATGCTTTTGGTCTGGTTCTTCCTCTTCCTTCCTTGGAACAACATAAAAGGGCATTAATATCTGCCCGAGATAAATCCTGGTAATCCTTTTACCATCTCCTTTGTGCCTGACCCATGACATTACATTTGGGGGAAAAGAAACCTCCAACAAATACTCTCTGGGGTCAGTTTCCTCCATACAAGTGACAAGAGAGAAAGGGTTATGCCTGGGCAGGGAGCTATTAGCACTACTGTTGAGATTCCCTCAGAGACTTCTTTCCACTCGGCTTCCTAAGAACTCAGTTCGACTCCTGCCTTTGTCACTCGGGTATCTTTACTGGACACACAGCAGTGCTATGCTGAGCTGATCAGACTCAGATACAGGGTACATCACAGCTCCAAAGTTACACAGAAACTTCCTCCCTTTCTATACATTACACATCTCATTGCATTTACTATACATTGCAGCGCACATTTTTGGATCGGCTTGGTTACTTTGCAGGATCCAATCTCTGTGCAGCATGCGCTGTCCACATGCTGACCACCATTCGACTTCCTCTTTACCTCCTCTCTATATTCTTAACTTCCCTTGTTATCTAGTTCATAGTAAACAGTCCCTGTGTGTTTCCCCTCTTATCTAGTTGTCTCGGACATTCTGTCTTCTTAGCCTACTGACCTATTTACTTACTTTATTTTAGCACAAACATTCTGTTTTCAACCTTATGATTAATTTCCTTTCCTAATCTTCTCTTCCAAAAAAAGGGGCCTCCCTCCAGGAGTTATTTACTCCAGGCCAGGCCTCAGCTACACTTACTATCACAGATGTTCTCTCTTTGTCACGCATCCTCTTTCTGAATTATATTTTCAGAAGAAAGCTACAGACCCTGGAAAGATTTTGCTGAGCAGCAGTGATTAAAGGTTTTGTAGGCACTGATTCGAGCACAGGGTAGAGCTCAAAATGTCAACAACAAAAAGACCACAGGAGAAATCATGGCTCCATTGAAGTCAATAGCAAAAATCCTATTGATTTAATCAGGGCTAGGATTTCACTTCATGTTTCCATGTTCATCAAAAGGTCTTCTTGAGCCAGATTAATCTCTATTGACTTCAGAGCAGCAGAGATTAATTCGATCCCTTCTGATTGAAGGAATGACTGTTTTTGTTTGTTAGTGGAAGCAATTTATCATCAGAGAGAGAGAAGATCAAATGAATCATTTTATTTTTATTTCTTCTGTCCTTGATTCCCTTTTCAGTTTCAATAGCTGCCATTAGTGGAAGGGCCCACCATGAGCTTAAATCTCAGAAGGGTTGTGCCCTAAAAGTCCGACTAAGGCAGGGGTGCTGGAACAATGTGTATAGTGGGGGTGCTGAGAGCCATTGAACCAAATTGTAAATCCTGTATCTGATGGAAACCACTTCAAGCCAGGGGGTGCAGCAGCACCCCTAGTTCCAGCACCTGTGGACTAAGGCTGCTTAGTGAGCAAAGCATACACAGGTTCAGAGTGAAATGAGAGACCAAGCTGAAGACATGATGGCTGAATTTGTCCCTTAAACAAATAGGACAGTGTTAATAAATAACTAGCATTGCCATGACAATGTCTACATTGACTTGCCCTTTAAAATCATCACTGATAGATCTTAACATTGGAATCTTAACATCAGAATCTGCTGATGTTCTTTTTTTAAAATATAAAACTAAAAAAAATCACGCACACACATGCACACTAGCAAGCCAACCTCCCCTATGTTGTATGTGGACACAGGCCTTTTTCATTGCCAAGGAAAATATTCTCCTTGTGAGACACATCTGTGTCAAGAAAGAAGCAACTTACTTAAGCTAAGGCAATAGTGCCAATTCCTTACCCACCATCTATAGAAGGGATTTGATTTTTCTTTGCTAAGGATTATGGGTTCAGTTTATCTGTGCACTTTACATGAATTCAGTGCAGGATCACAGGGGGTAGCAAAGGTGGTTTTATTTTATTTCCCTATGTTGCTTCTTGGTGACCAATGTGCCATCTAGGCTAGTGAAATCCTCTTTCCTCAATTGATCTAATTATGACAGTCTGGGCTTTTTATTGGCTTGCGCTTAAATAGTTTTTGTTCATTTTGCCTGATGTATGTTGAGTGCCACTAGGATTTGGTCCAGCAAAGCACCTGAGCAATGAAGAGAAGGAAGAATCACAAGAATGATTTAAGGATTGGAAAATATGCTGTACAGTGAGCGCTCTATCTACTTAGGCCAGGTCTACACTGAAAAATTAGATAAACCAGCTACATCACTCAAGGCTGTGAAAAATGTTGTGCCCTGAGCACCGTAATTAGGTCAACCTAACTCCTGGTATAGACATGGCTAAGTTGATGGAAGGATTCTTGTGTCAGCCTAACTACTGCCTCTCAGAGAGGTGGATTTATTATATTGGACTGAATTTAAAAACTCCTTCTGTCAATGTAGGAAGCATCCAGTGGCTGTAGTGTAGACATACCCAAGGCATATTGAAGAAAAGGCCAAGAGGTGAATTGATCATAGTCTGTAAGTACAGGAAGAAGCCCTTGGATCTTTAGAGGAGTCTTTAATCTAACAGATGAAGGCATAACAAGATTGAATGGATGGAAGTTGAAAGTAGGTGAATTCAAACTAGAAATGAGCTCCCACTTTGAATAGTGAGGGTGATTATCAATTGGAATGTGTAGTGGATTGACCATCACTTGAAATCTTTACATCAAGGCTGGATATCTTCCTAAAAAAAGTAAGTTCTAGTTCAACCACAGGTTATTGGGATTGATGCAGGAATCACTGAGTGAAATTCTATGCTCTGTGCTATGCCAGAGGTCAGACTAGATGGTCACAGTGGTCCCTTCTGGCCTTAAAATCTATGAATCCTGTGCTTAACTTGAAGCATGTTTTGATGCTTTACCAGGTCTGGGGCTTTAGTGTACTGATGATTTTTCATTTGGGCTCAGTTATCATTTTTACTCTTTGTTTTGTTTTTGTTTTTGTTTTCCCCAAGCTCTCTTAATTGTAGGACAAAATATTTTCCCCTATTCAAGCAAAGAATAAAAGATTTAGATCAATAATATAACTGTCGCTTAGCAAATGCTAGCAAAATGTCATCATTCTGAAGGTAACTTTAGCTCTTCGCATGAGCGATGTGCTGAAGTGTTTCATCTGGCCAAATGTCTTTTGTGGAATTAGAGTTATTTGTTGCAAAAACACAGTGCATCTCTTCATGACTCTTTTGGGAAACAAGTTGAGTATTTGCAGACCCCTAGGAGCCCAGGAATAAAAGAATTAAATATTAGTCTATTTCAGTGGCGGGAAACAGAGACAATTTATTGCATTTCTGAGACCGGCTGGAGGCTGAGGTTCTGTAAGAGCCTTGTTTGCTAAACCCTGGGGCAGGCCAAAGCATTTGGATCTGTTTAAAAAGGTCTAAACCTGTGCCTCGAACAGCTATAAATTTAATAGACCTGGCTTTGACCCTCCTCACAATGGTCAGAATGTAGGAGCTCTGCAGAAACTCCTAACTGCTTCCGTTTTGTTGCCCCACATATAAATAGCTTATTAGCATCCTATTAAGCATTTGACCCCATGTTAATTTGGTCACCACTTGGGTGTCCAGTACATGCCCATAAATGCTGCTGTTTCACTTACAGACAAATCAATATTTATTACTGATCAGCCCATGTTCTCTCTTGAAGTCTTCTTCACAGAGGCTCCCTGTTGCAACAGCTTGCTCTGGCAATTCATTAACCGCAGTGCAGACAGCCAGCATGTCTGGTTAACTAGCCCCCGCGAAAACATGTCAGCAAACAAAATATTTGACAAATTCATTGAGAGCCTAATTTGATTTGATATTTTTAAACTGTTGCTAGCATTGTTGGGGAAGGTCTTTCTGAACTGCATTGCCAGACAATATACCCCAGCAGCTCTCTCACATCACTAATTGCTCTGATTCCTACTGTATGTATAGGGCAGAGGGGCTAAATCCCATGCTGTGCTCAGCACCCTCAATTCCCATCGACTTGAATGCTGAGAACACTAAACTCTCGACAGAAGACTAATAGGGCCCTGTTCAGCCTTCTGCTGCCACCCCTTTGTACCAGTGAGATCGGTGCAAATGGACCATAGGGCAGGTATAAAGCCTCTCTCATCAGGGATCTCCCCTACTACAGAGCCACTCCACCAGCTGTGAGCTGAATCCACATGAGCCCCAGGCACAGAGGGTGTTCTGAGGTGGGGGGGTGGGTAGGTAACAGGAGGTGAGATGAAGTTAGGCCAGAGGAGGGAGGGGAGTAGTGGAAGGCGGTGTGACTAGGGTGGACTTGGGTCCTGGTGATTCTGGGGTCACTGATGCAAGGGTACAAGTTTGGGGAGCCCTGAGGGCTGCTCTAATCTTCACAACGCTCCACACTGGCCACCCCAGCAGTTCAAATAAGGGAAAAACAAACCACCTCCCTTCTGTCCCTATGCTGGTTCTAGCCCAGGAATGAATCTGCCCCCTGGTTTGTAAATCACCCGTTTGTCAAACTCTTCGGTAATAAAAGTTTATTGGATACTATTTTTTGTCTAATTCAGCCACATTTGGAACAGACATTACTTGAACCCAAACCTTTCTAGTTCAGAGGAATACCTCTTCCTCTTCAAAATCCCTAACAGACCATCCTCTCAGCACACGCTGAAATCCATCACAGGGCATAGCAGGCTTCACAGTCACTAGTGGGCCTTCTGCTGTGTTCAGATCCGATGAGTTTTAGAGCTTCCCTGGGAATGGCAATATGTTGTTGCAATAATTAATAATGTACATGTAGCTTCACAGTAGCACTTTTCCTCCCAAAATCTCAAAGCACTTTACAGACTGTTGTCACCCCAATTTTACAGATGGGGAAACTGAGGCATGGCATGGTGATGCGATTCACATGAAAGGTCACTGACAGAGCTGGGAACAGAACCCAGGTTTCTTGACCATAAAGCCACTAGCTTAGTTGCCTAAGCAATAGATGTAGAAGATAATGGCATCCTCCAGGGTTGTTGTATGAGGTTTGCCTTTTTTTAGTGTGTATGCTGACAGTGACTTTTGTATCAAGTAAAAACATCATTTCATAACCAAGTCCCATTTGCTTACTTAATCTGAGGGGGTGGAGATTACTGACAGAAACTAGTCGAATATTTCTAAAGAAACAATGGAGCTATGGATAAAAAATAAATCTATCCAGTCGTGAAAGATTTTTATGCTACTTCTGCTGCCATCTAGTGACTAACTTCTTAGGTCTGATTAAAGTTAGTAGTATGGGGCTCCAAAGACCGTTTCTTTCTGCAATACAAAGCCACATTCACTTTCATTAAAGGGGAAAAAAAAAACAAAAAAACACTGCACTAAAAAGAGTCTGTTTTGATGTTTAGAAACTGTTTGCGGCAGGAATTCTAAAAGCACAAAGACAGTACACAACTCTCACATTAGTGTGCAGAACACTGCCCTGGCACAGATGGACATGTCACGGAAGCATGCCACCCAGTAGTCATAAGTGCAGACTGCATTTCTGGGGCCTATGTGAAATGAGCTAGTGGTCTGACTCCAATTCTGATGTGCAGGTGTCCACATTACTTAAACCCTACCCCTTAAATGCCTTCTTTATTGTCAGTCTTAGCAGAGAGACCATGGGCTGAATAGGCCTGGAGACGGCCTCTGATCCCTTCGGTGATCCATGCGGCTCAGGGTTGGGGAACATCAGCGGGGCACTGTGGGAGGGATTGCGTTGCAGCAGGCTGTGCACCCTGGAGGATTTATACCGGACTTCTCTTTCCAGAGCTGTTGGTGCAGAACTTTTCGGGCAGCTGAGATTAACTAAAAACCAAAATGTTAAACAAAATAAAATTGATTCACTCAGCAGCAGTGTCCTCGTTAGGGCAGAAAGCAGGGCACGGGAAGCGTTTCAAGGCACTTGCTGGAGGAATGATGCACCTTTATGACAAGAAAGAGGCTAAATTCATATAAGTCATGGTGCAGTTCAGCTGGAAGAGAGAACACTGAGAGCACTTGGGCTTGAACTCTCCACTTTAAACTCCGGGGCCCTCTGGGATGAGTGACCCCCCATTGATATCAATGGCAGTTACTTGTACCCTACATGAAGAGAGTAAGGCGCATCAATGCAGAGTGCGAACTCCATGTGACATCCAAGCTGAGAGCAGTGCTGTTGTCACCACAAGAGCTGTAATGACCCCTCTCCCATTATAGTAGTTGCTCTCAAGAGAGATTTGGGTGCCATTTTTCCCTCTCTGATCCAAATAAAAAGAAATGGGGCCTGATTCTCTATTGCCCTGCACCTCATGTAGTTCTCACATTCATGCAGTGCGAGTACAAGCTGGGCACAAAAGACTCTGAAATCAGTGTTGGTAGCTTTTTACACCTACTGTGCACCGATGCAAATGCATATGAGAGTCCCAGGGCAATGGACAATCAGACCTGTTCCTGCTGTTTGAAATGGCTCCTTATGCATTATTGCGATGTCTGCTATTTGATACAACACTAATCAGATGCATCAGCGTGCTGTTTAATTTGTATACTGCTTCACGTCTTAAGCCAGGCAAAGTGGCAGAGATTAGGAATTGAATGAGCCTTTCATGGAACTGATTATTCCATATCTACCTGCTGCAAGGTTTCTTGCCCCTTTCCCTGAAGTGGATGACTCTGGCTACCGTCAAAGACCAGATACTAGACTAGATGGAACTTGAGTCTGATCCAGTCTGGTAATTCCTATGTTCTGATAATTCAAGAAAAATTAATAATCAAGCAATAAATAATAACAGTCACAAGCAAACTTAATGCCAGGAGCTGGATTTACTCCAGCTGCTTTGCATAGCTCCAACAATGCAAAACATCCATAAACCCAACTTAACTGGCTCATGAAACTGGGTTTACTGTTGTATTGCATCACTGGTGCAGTGCAACACTTCTGAAAAGTACCAGTGATTCTAGCCTGGTGTTTATCCTACTTTATATTTATATCAAAGAAATGAAAAGAGTTAGATGAGACCCCAAGATAAGCTAAAATGAAAAGAGGCTAATTTGTATTTTCTTTTCTGTTTTTTAGTGCCATGGTTCCCGAGAACTATCCAGGAGCTTGACAGATTTGCCAATCAGATCCTAAGCTATGGAGCTGAACTGGATGCAGACCACCCTGTAAGAAATGAGTTCTACCTTTAAACAAAGAACAACTTTATAGTAATTGGGATTCTCATGTACACATGTTTTATACCAGGGTAACTCTAGTGGTCCAGGGAGGCACAAAGGCAGTTCCCATAAATAGGGTTGTTTGAGAGTCAGTCCCTGACATAAATTAGATCAGTCTGGAGGCTGCTCTAACTTATGCAAATACCAGCAGCCCCAAGCATTATGGCAGCTGGGGATCTTCAAAGCACACAGTCATCACAGGCACACTCACTTTCTCCCAACTACACATATGCAAAGGATTCTGGGATACGGTGTCTTGATGAACAATTTTTTAGCCACAGAAAGTTGACAATCACCATATTCCAGCATGGGGATATTCAGAGCTTTTTTTCCTTTTATAATGAACGTATAGTTGATTGACACCTACATATTATTTGTTGAATGCCAATGTGGCATTTATGATGCAAGCCCCAACAAAAGAAGTGGTCCCTGCTCCAAGGGGCTTGCAATTTAAATAATGAAAGTGCATTTGTTTGTGCTAGTGAGCACATGAATCCTTAAGTGTTTTAAAGACTTTTCTTGATGCAAAAATACTTTCTATCCCCCCCCCCCATACAATAACTTATTTTCATGTCAAAACACATGGAGTTACATGCAGCACAACAAAAATTGCTGCTATTAGTTTAATTGAGACAGGCTGATTATAAATAAATTACACGCAGTGTAGCAAAAATTGCTGCTATTAGTTTAATTGAGATGGGGTGATTAGTCATTCACTACCTATTGCTTAATTCAAAGTCCGTTGTGTATCATGTACAATGATTCATGATATTCAGTGCGGTCATATGAAAAACAGAATGAAAGAAGATGCAATTACTTCAGCAAACTAAATCAATAGCCTTCTCATTTGTTGCACTGGCATACGAGCATGTCATAAAACAATGTTGTTCTTGAAAGCAAAAAAAAAAAAAAAAACTCAGGTATTGAAATGAATGAAGCAGCTCAGTTCTAACTGGTAGAACTCATTAGTTAGTGATCAGTGTCCTCTATGTTCTCATAAAATCAAAGCACAACCAGGCATATGGTATAGTAAGAAAGGATAGTAGAATTTAGGATGCAGCCAGGAGGAAAAACTAGGAGTCACTCAGTCGCTGTCATTTAAGTAGACGTGGGAGCTAAAAATAGGATAAATGTTCTATTATACCATTCTATTCTATAATATATAACTTTTCAAATCACCTGACCCCTTTTTGTGTATAATACTTTGATCTAATACAACTATGTTGGATACCAGTTGTCCCCAGATCCAGTTTCATCTTGTACTGTGCTGGGGTTAACCAAATTACCATTATTATTTGTATATTGGAGTAGTAGTTGGAGGTCTCAACTGAAACAGGGGTCCCATTGTGCTAAGCACTGTACATACACATAGTGCGAGACAGTCCCTGCCCTGAAGAGCTCACAGTCTAAATAGACAAGACAGAGAAAGGACAGGAGTATGCAGCATTGTAGCTGTGTCAGTCCCAGGATATGAGAGAGATGAGGGGGTGAGGGAATCCCTTTTATTCAACCCACTTCTGTTGGTGGGAGATACAAGCTTTTGAGCTTCCGCAGAGCTCATCTTCAGGTGAGGCCTAATCCTCACTGGCTAGATGAACCTTGTGAGAAATAAGTGTATAAGAGGTGAGCTTTTTAGCTTAAATGTGTGGGGGAGCCATGCATCAGGGTGCACACCCCCAGTGTGGTAATGAGTGAAGCTCTACTCTTTGTGAGCCCCCTGCTGGGCAGCGTGCAGAGAACGGGAGGAGGCAGGACATGAGTAAGGCTGGGAAATTGCTGCTAAATGGATCCTCTTGTCTCTCTCCCACACACCCTCTGGTGGGAGGATGTGAACAGCCTGCATATGCTATTTCAGCAAAGCAGTCATTCAGCCTGGGAAGAATCGGTCTTCTCTGCTTGCGCTTGGCGTCCACCCTGTGGGCTGGGGTCTCAATTTTAGCCTAAGATCACTTTCCTGCTTCCTCTGAATTCAGTGTCAAAGCTCCCAGTGTCTTCAGGGGGAGCAGGATTAAGGCCTGAACCCTGCATTGTTCCCACTAAGCAAGAGGAGTACATTTTAATTGTTTCCTCCTAGGGTTTCAAAGATCCTGTTTACCGGGCCCGCAGAAAGGAGTTTGCTGACATGGCCTACAACTACAGACAGTGAGTGTGCACCACACGGACAAGAGAGACACCAGTCACACAAGTGAATGCTTCCCAACCTGTCACTGCCCTTTCATCACGGCAACAACAAATTCTTATCAGGGATTTCCTTTTTGCTGTTGGCTCCTTCTTTCTTGGCGTGTGTTTAAATCTTCCTGTAAATGCATTTATCCCAAATTACAGCAAAACAAAAGTAAATTGCTCAAGGCAGACATTCAAATGAGGACATGTCCCCCCACCACACTCCAGCACCAAGCTTTGTTGTCTAATTGTACAACAGTATCACATGCTACTACAAAGACCTGAGCACTGAATAATGCAGCTTCTGGTATTCTCCATATTAAACAGTGGAGAGGGGGAGAGTGTATATAATTTACATTAAAGGAGCTGCACACACTATTAAAATAATGAATAACGTATGGTCCTCTTGTTAATCCAGTGCTTATTACTCTACTTTTATCATGTCTGATCCAGCTGCATTGAGCAATTTAGGTTCTCGTTTCACAAGCAAAATAAACAAATGAAGCAGATCCACTTCTCTAGGATGGACTTCATTTTGTTTTCTGCTTTTTATTTCTTTTTCTGTTCACGGTCAAATTTGAATGACAATAGGAACTAAAACTCTCCGCCAAAGTCATTCACGCTTTTATATTGTACCTAACGGGCCCAATCCTTGCAGTCAATGGTAAGTCTCTCTTTGACTTCAAAGGATCAGATCATGTCTTTCATGATTTTTAAACCATGATTATTATTATTTTATTTTATTAATTTTACTTTGGGCCCCACTGTGCAGGCTGATGTACAAACACAGAACAGAAAGACAGTGCCTTTCCCAAAGAGCTTACAATCTAAGTTACAAGACAAAAAGATCCAACTTGACTGTTTAATTGCTTGAAAGGAGTCAAAGAAATCAGAGAGGAACCTGCTTGCTGGCTAGAAAGTTTGGGTGAACCTCTATGGCCAGTTTCTGATCTTAGTTACAGAGGTGCATCCCCACTTACAGGAGTACGTGGAATTGTAGCCTTTGTAACTGACAGCAGAATTTGTCCCTTACTTTGCAAACTTCAACCAAACTTTATATAAAAATAATAGAACAAGTATCAAGAATAGCCATTACCAAACCAGAAACAAGTTAGGAGGATGAGACCCCCAACAGTATTACTAAATTGTCCTTATCGGGAGATAGGCCAGGCTGGGATTTTATGTGTTTACTTCGTATTCTATTAGGAGTTCATAAGCGCCATGCTTTCAAATAATAGAATAATAATAGAACAGTGACAAGTTGGCAAAGAAATTTAGCTTTTTTGGATTCTTCACAAAGTGGAAGGGGTACCGTGTAGAACCCTCTGGCACCACCCTGGGCCATCCATCCAGCCACCCAGTAGCTGCACCCTCAGACCTTGAGCCCTGCAAAGATGCCCTGTTGCAGGTTCTGCAGTGGGGTGAGAAACAGTTCTATGGAGGCAGCTGAGTTCCCAGCTGTGTAAAAAGGGGCAGATCCAGGCACAGAGGATCCCCAGTGAACTTGGAGCTTGTTGGGGGTGATGGGAAGGTTGGGCCTTTAAAGGGTAACTATGAAATTCAGGTGCCATTACCTCTAAAAATCAGCCTCAAGAAGTGGGACAGCCATGTAATGAGCAGATTCACACTCTCTTGTCCTCTTTTCCTTTGATCTCTTCCCCCGCCCGTCGCTTTCCCCTTGCACGTCTTTTCTGCCCATATCTGCTGCTTGTTTGACTCTCTTCTCTCCTTTTTCTTTTTTCATTTTACTCTTATCCTTCCCCAGCGTGAATTCCTACTTCCCTGCCTTCTCTCTCCCTTGCTTTTGGCTCCCTTTTCTCGTGCCTCCTTCCCTCGTCCCTGCCCTCTTGATCTCTGGGACTTTTGATGGATATTTGAAAGTGCGCTAAGCCTCGGCTTCCTTCTCCAGCCCTGTGAAAGTGTCCCAAAGATTAATTAGGACCAGTGAGTGCAGTAGGAACAGCAGTGGTCCCCCAGCATTCTTAATAATTCAAGAGCATGTTTAAAGCTCCATAGATCAAGGAGGACTGATGCACACAGGCAGAAAATTACAGAGTTACTGGGGAGCTGCCCCCAGGCTGAAGTTAAAATGAGAGAGTGGGAGGCGGTGGGATATCACTGGAGTTTAACAATGAATCTCTGGGCTTGGAAAGCCCTAGCATTATTCCAGGAGTGCTGCTAACCCTATTAAGTTGCTTAAAACCCTTTGATTTTTAAAAGCTGGGGATTCACCTATGGCCCTTTTCTTTATTGCTAAGGAATCTTCCTTCCTCCATTTAATTCCAAGGGAATAGGGAATGCAGGGCCAAAGTCATGGTTCATGGTGCCTACCTCTTGTTAACATCAGCATGAGCTGCATGAACACATGACTGAGGGGGAATTTGACCCGGGGGTTATTCATTTTTTAAAAAAATCAAATTTACCAAAATCTGCATTTAGTGATAATTAGGAACATCTTCACGATACTTAAACCAGTAAAAGCTGTGCATCTTCAGAACTGAAGTTTTCCTGACCACAGTAGGAACGTCAAAAGAAATCAATAGGCGTGAAATGCAACAACCTTCTGCACATCAATAAAGGAAAATCAATGAAATTCAGCAGTCAGTGAATTTTACTAGCAGATCATCAGCAGCAGCAAAATAAACACGGTTTACTTTTGCGACAGTAGAACCAAAAGGCTGCAACTGAGATCAGGGCCGCATTGTGCCAGGCAGTGAACAAATACAGGGGAAGAGACAGCCTCTGCCCTTAAGAGTGTACAATCTAAATGACAGCATAGCTCAATTGAATTCAATAGAGTTATCCCAGATGTACACAAATGCGAGTGAAAGGAGGATCAGGCCCCTTGTGCATCACATTGTTTTCTCTCTTGCTGTATATGAGAAGAGGGATTTTTGTCACCCGCACCAACTCCTGTCCAGCTCCGGGTGGGAGTACAAGCACAGATGCCAGTGACACAAGCCACTTCTTTATATTGCTGGTTTAAGGTGTATGCATTTCACTGTGGATTAAAAATGCTCTTTGCTTTACAGCGGGCAGCCTATTCCTAAAGTGACTTACACAGAGGAAGAAAAGAAAACGTGGGGCACAGTCTTCAGGGAGCTGAAGACTCTCTATCCAACTCATGCTTGCTATGAACACAACCACGTGTTCCCGCTACTGGAAAAATACTGTGGCTACCAGGAGGATAATATTCCACAACTTGAAGATGTTTCAAAATTCTTGCAAAGTATGTTTGTGTTAAAATAGCCCAATAGAGAGGAAGGATGGTCCAGCTGTTAGGGTGTTAGCCTGAGACTTGAGAGCCCTAGGTGAAATTTCCTGCTCTGCCACAGACTTTGTGTGACCTTAGGAAAGTCACTTAGTTACTCCCTGCCTCAGTGCCCCACCTGCGAAATAGGGATAATAGCATTCCCTACCTTACAGGCGTGTGTCAAGGATGAATATATTAAAGAGTGTGAGGCCTAGAGATACTGTGGTGATGGTGGCCATGTAAGTACCTTAGGCAGATAGGGAGTTCTCCACTATTTGGTACCCAAGCTTATAATTAAGAGAGAAAACTGATGTGAAGTTCTGTCCAGTTCCCAGGACCCAAAGGAGAGGCATAAACCAAGTCCAATAGACATTTTAAAATGGAACCTTTTTCTCCCTAAAGCCTGCACTGGATTCCGCTTACGCCCTGTCGCTGGCCTGCTGTCTTCTCGGGATTTCCTGGCTGGTTTGGCATTCAGAGTGTTTCACTCTACACAGTACATCCGCCATGGATCTAAACCAATGTACACACCAGAACCGTAAGTACTTTGGCACTGAAGGTAGACAGGGCTGCATAAGCTGCAGAGGTTAACTATGCAGGTGGGTTAATAAATAATAACTGCAGTTAATACTATTGTTAATAATTAGGGCCCTACCAAGTTCACGGTCCATTTTGGTCAATTTCACGCTCATGGGATTTAAGAAATCATAAATTTCATGGTTCCAGCTATTTAAATCTGAAATTCCACAGTGTTGTAATTATAGGGGTCCTGACCCTAAAAGGAGTTGTGGTGAGGTCACAAGGTTATAGTAGGGGGGATTGTGGTACTGCTACCCTTACTTCTGTGCTGCTGCTGGCGGCAGCACTGCCTTCAGAGCTGGGCGCCTGGCCAACAGCCGCTGCTATCCGGCCACCCAGCTCTGAAGGCAGTGCAGAAGTAAGGGTGGCAAAACCGTGACCCCTGCAACTCCCTTTTAGGTCAGGACCCCCAGTTTGAGAAACGCTGGTCTCCCCTGTGAAATCTGTATAGTATAGGGTAAAAGCACACAAAAGACCAGATTTCACGGCCCATGACACATTTTTCATGGCCATGAACTTGGTAGGGCCCTATTACTAATATACCCATCCTCATGGTAAAGCACTACACTGTACCATACCGAGGTATCCCCATTATATTGTTGCTCTCATCTGAACATTTTAGAAGGGATTTCTTGTCTCCTTAGCGAGAGAGTGTAGCTCTGTCTCTGCAAGCTGTCCCTTCCTCTGCTAGCCCTTCTTGAACTGATCAGCTTCACTAACTGACTGTCATAGATCTCTTATTCTTCCTTCTTGCCACATTTACGTTCTGTTATGCCTTTCTTTCCTCCTTTCATCTTCATCTTTAATTCTCTCTCTCTCTCCATTTTTCCTTTGATCTTGTTAACTCTACCTTGTGTTTATTTTCTTTCTCCTCTTTCTCTTTTTCTTTAAAATTAATCTGTTCTTTTTTCCATTTCTCCTTTTCCCCCTTATTTCTTTACTTCCTACCCCTCTCTTCACTTCCTCCTCTCCATCCATTTTTCCCTCACATCATTCTTCTTTCTTCCCTCTCTCTTGTTTCTTCTCAGTCTAGGTGAAATTTGTTAAACCATTTTGTGCAGTGGGTGTTATCCTCCCACACAGCCACATGTGCAAATTGAAGGCAAATTCACAGTCTCTCAAGAGCCATTACTCCAGTCCCTGGTCTGCAATAGTGGATGCGAACCTTGTGCTCCCCTTTCACAGGGGCTTGGGACCACTGACACATCATAACTGCAGACCCACTGGCCACCTCCCTGTCCCTAGCCTGCACTACTCCACTTCCCTCCATGCTGATCTATCTGGAGCCCTGCTCTGCTATGCACAACTTACCATGTTCCCCTGCATATCCATTCTGTAGCTGCCCACCCTCTGCACAGCAGAGTTGTATTGAGTGTCTTCTGCAGCCCCTGTGCTGCCTGGAGAATCTCATCCTCCTCCCTCTTTCCTTGTTCCTTCCTATTCTATTTTTCTCCCCCACCCAATCCTTTATGCCAGGGATATGGCAAAGCTGCACAACCCCTCACCACTTCCTCTCTGCCTTTCCAACTACCAGCAATCCCTTGCCCAGCTCTCCCTGAAACACATGCTCTGACCATCTGGGAGCTTTAAGCAAAAGAATTGCTGCTTTGGCAAACCGCCATATCTGTGGGAGTGTGAAGGAGAGTCTGCCAGCGGGAGGCTGCAGCAGCCCAAGAAGTGAGTGGCACAGGTCAAAGCGGACTTGGCCAGGCAGATTCCAAAGTACGGCCCCTCAACAGCCTGGTCAGCTTGCTTCCTGTGAGGCCACATGATAAACTAAAGCTGCCCCCTACTCCCATGGCTGAAAAGTCCACATGAGGGTAGCAGCTCCAACACAGCATCTTCTGCAGGGTGAATTCCCTCTGGGCTGCAGGGGTGGTGCAGGAAGGTATAGTTTACACCTACAGGTGTTGGCTCCGGTGAACCTGGCCCAGGAATTCAAAGAGAGTTATGTTCCTCCTGTGCAAAGGGCTGGCACAAAGCCTCTGCACTTATTTTGTGAGACTTAAGTGGTGCATAGGTCTTGAGCTGCTTCTCTCTGCAGGGCTGAATATACAGGGTATATTTGACTTAGGGCCAAAATTTGCTTTACTGTTCTCTTCTTCAGCTATTAGCAGTGATTATTGTTAACAAAATGAAAAGGGAGAAGGGTCCTATGGTTACGGCACAAGCCTAGGGAGATCTGCTCCCAATTCTCTGCTCCGCCACAAAGTGCATGTGTGACCTTGGGCAAATCACTTAGTTTCCCTGGGCCTTAGTGCCTCTTCTGTGAAATATGGGAAACAGCATTTCCCTTCCTCACAGGGCTGTAGTGAGCATAAATTTGTTATAAATTGTGAGAGACCCAGATGGCACAGTAGTGTGGGCTCCAGAAGTGCCTGAGATAGAAATTCCTTTCCCTCTGGATCTTGGGCATTTCTCTCTAATGTGATTTCTCCTCTGTACACATGGAGAGACTCTGACACTAGTGTGTCTACACATGTTTCTGAAATAAAGTTAATTCATACAGCTTATTTTCTCTAGTGATGTTTGCCATGAGCTCCTAGGACATGTACCTCTGTTTGCTGACATTAGCTTTGCTCAGTTTTCCCAGGTAAGTCATACATTACTCTATCATTGTAACTTAAGATGCCAGACACCGGATAATTCAGAAAATTGGTAAAGGGTTATGGAGCTTTCAAATTCTAGCTTATTGTATGAAATCTAGTTGAGGCCAGGTGAGTCAGTTTCACATGTAAAAACAAGTATTTATTATCTGTCTGCTGTTCAGCAATCTGTGTGAAAAGGTCTAGTTCTTTATGGACAGGTAAACATAATATTAATTGGCAGCTGCATTGGCAGATTCAACAAAGTTGCTAAGAACTGAATGGGCATAGAAAACACACTCTCCTGTCTCCCGGAAGTGATCCCATCAGTCAGAGTGAAGCACATTGGCCGATCTGTTATGCAAAGTATGCAATGTGATTTAAAATTTTGCTGTACATATATTTAAGTAGAACCTGTTTTATTTATTGTTTAAAAATTAGGCTCTGTTCACGCAAAAAACCCTAGTGTATACAAAATATAGATTTCATTTTTGTGTAGTTTTGGTTTTTTAATCCATATCCCTTGAAATAGGCTGATAGTGTTTGCCTAACACCCTCTTAGCAGGTGTTAATCCTGTTTAGAAAGGATTAGATGACATCTGAGTCAGATGACTTGTTACCCCACTCTGATATACAGGAGCTGGAGTGACTTGGGTGGAGAGTAGCTGAGGTGAGGTAAGATTGGAATCCTCAGAGCCGTCAAACCTGGTGGAGAAAATTTGAGCTGCTACTTTGTATTGTATGTTGTTATTTTTTAATTTCTCTGTTAATCACACCAAACCTCAGGAAGGGATTGAGCTTTTGGCTATGTCTTCACTGCACCAAAGGGTGTGTTTGTACATCGAGATAGCTAAGTCAGTGTAAATCCTAGTTGAAACAAGGCACAGATAGTCTTTATCTTGGTGTCGTAAGTGAAGATCAACCCTGTTACCCCCAACCCCCCACATGTGCACACCCCCACACATCCCCGGGGTTTACCTCAACTAGCTACATCAAGGCAAAAGCAACCTCTGTCTTGTCTCCAGCTAGGGTTTTACATCAAGATGGCCCTCTTTTTTGCAGTGAGGACCTAGCCTTTGACTCTGCAGCATGCAGTCTGTGTTTTAGAGCAAGTTAGCTATACACATTCTTGAGTTGGGCTTGTATTTTTTTTTCTGCTCTTTGGGTATTTTACACTCATGTGGATGGCTTTGTAATTCATATTCACATTTAGCTCCTGAGATAAGAGTAGGTTCTTTTCACACTGTGCCCCTAGCTTCTGGAACCATTTCATATGAGCTTATGGGGAAGCACTTTTTAGGTGACAAATCTGAGGAACTGTCCCAGATTGAGGTGCCATTAGAGAAGGTTTTGGAACAAATTGATAAACTAAACAGTAGTAAGTCACCAGGACCAGATGGTATTCACCCCAGAGTTCTGAAGGAACTCAAATATGAAATTGCAGAACTACTAACTGTAGTCTGTAACCTATCATTTAAATCAGCTTCTCCAGTCATTTGGTACAGGATAGCTAATGTGACACCAATTTTTTAAAAGGGCTCCAGAGGTAACTCCAGGCAAACTGAAGCCTGACTTCAGTACCAGGCAAATTGGTTGAAAGTATAGTAAAGAACAAAATTGTCAGATGCATAGATGAACATAATTTGTTGGGGAATCGTCAGCATGGTTTTTGTAAAGGGAAATCATGCCTCACCAATTTCTAGAATTCTTTGAGGGGGTCAACAAGCATGTGGACAAGGGGGATCCAGTGGATATAGTGTATTTAGATTTTCAGAAAGGCTTTGACAAGATCCCTCACCGAAGGCTCTTAAGCAAGGTAAGCAGTCATGGGATAAGAGGGAAGGTCCTCTCATGGATTGGTTACTGGTTAAAAGATAAAAAACAAAGGGTAGGAATAAATGGTCAGTTTTCAGAATGGAGAGAGACAAATAGTGGTATCCCCAAGGGGTCTGTACTTGGCCCAGTCCTATTTAACATATTCATAAATGATCTGGAAAAAGGGGTAAACAGTGAGGTGGCAAAATTTGCAGATGATACAAAACTACTCAAGATAGTTAAGTCCCAGGCAGCTTGTGAAGAGTTACAAAAGAATCTGTCAAAACTGGGTGACTGGGCAACAAAATGGCAGATGAAATTCACTGTTGATAAATGCAAAGCAATGCACATTGGAAAACATAATCCCAACTATACATATAAAATGATGGGGTCTAAATTAGCTGTTATCACTCAAGAAAGAGATCTTGGAGACATTGTGGATAGTTCTCTAAAAACATCCACTCAATGTGCAGTGGCGGTCAAAAAATCTAACAGAATGTTGGGAATCATTAAGAAAGGAATAGATAATAAGACAGAAAATAACATATTGCCTCTATATAAATCCATGGTATGTCCACATCTTGAATACTGTGTGCAGATGTGGTCACCCCATCTCAAAAAAGATATATTGGTATTGGAAAAGGTTCAGAAAAAGGCAACAAAAATGATTAGGGGTATGGAACGACTGCTCAATGAGGAGAGATTAATAAGACTGGGACTTTTCAGCTTGGAAAAGAAACGACTAAGGGGGGATATGATAGTGGTCTATAAAATCATGACTGGTGTGGAAAAGGTAAATAAGGAAGTGTTATTTACTCCTTCTCATAACACAAGAACTAGGGGCCACCAAATGAAATTAAAAGGCAGCAGGTTTAAAACAAACAAAAGGAATTATTTTTTCACACAGCGCACAGTCAACCTGTGGAACTCCTTGCCAGAGTATATTGTGAAGGCCAAGACTATAGCAGGGTTCAAAAAAGAACTAGATAATTCTTGGAGGATAGGTCCATCAATAGTTATTAACCAGGATGGGCAGCATCAACAGCTATTAACCAGGATGGGCAGGAATGGTGTCCATAGCCTCTGTTTGCCAGAAGCTAGGAATGGGCGACAGGCAATGAATCACTTGATGATTACCTGTTCTGTTCATTCCCTCTGGGGCACCTGGCATTGGCCACTGTTGGAAGACAGGATACTGGGCTAGATGAACCTTTGGTCTGACTCAGTATGGCCGTTCTTATGTTCACGTTCCATCAGGGTCCACCAGAACAATGATAAATATTTAAAGTATCTGCTTTGTGATTGACTTATCATCTTTTTATTGTAAGGCTCTGCTGATTGCTTACTATCGGCCTGATCCAAACCCTATTGAAGTCAGTGGAAATGGGCTACATGCCAGGTCCAATGGGTCACACCACGCAAATGACATTTAGACAGAGCCCCTCATTAACTTCCATAGGGACTTCTGGTTAACAATTTCTGATGCACTAGGGTAAGGTGCTCTGTTAACACTTATGTGTGGTGGTACTAGATGGTAATTAAAAAGTGAACAATGAAATAACGCATATAAGAAGCAATGTTTGCACTAAACAGCTTGAAGAACAATGATTTATTGTTGCAGGAAATTGGACTTGCATCCTTGGGAGCACCGGATGAATATATTGAGAAACTTGCTACGGTAATTTAATACATTAGGATGGGATTTTGCAAAGCTCTCAGGCCCGGATCTTAAAAAAATTATTTAGGCACCTGATTCCTGTGGATTACAATGAGTGAAGTGCCTCAATACCTTTTGAAGATCTGGGGCTGGCCTAATTCTGCTTCCACTGAAGTCAGTGGTGGAATTCCCATTGACTTTAATGGAAGCAGAATTAGGCCAATGATAAGCACTTTGGAAAATCCCACCTGTAAACACTTGCCTTCATGGATAATAAGAATGCTTATCCTATCAGAGCCTTATTGACTTTACAGTTGTGATTAAACATGAAGGGCAAGAGTGTAGTTGCTCTAGCTGGACCCTTTCTGGTAAGGAGATACTGCAGTTACTTCATTTCTCCTGTAAATGTGCAGCAAGAGGCAGTTTTGACAGCCGTTCTACCTGCCAAGGACTCTGCTCTTCCACCCTATGATACAAATAACTCCCTCTGATGTCAATGGGAGTTACTCATATCCTACTGTGGGAGAGCTGAGATGCAGAGCTTTATGAACTCCAGCTGAAAGTCAAGCTGTGTTCTTTCTAGCTCAGGTAGCATAAGTAGGTTTGGCAGAATTCCATTTTTATTTATTTTTTTTATAAATTTGACTGCTAATATTCATGTTTGTTTTTAAGCATTTTAGACATTTACATTTTCACAGTTGCACAAAATTTTGTTTTTTAAACTTTTTCGTTTTTTATCTATTTAAATTTTCACAGATGTGGGAAATAATGGGGGGGGCAGACAATATTTACTGAGTGACAGTAGTAGACATTAAGATTGAAAAATGTAAAGCTTCAGAACTGTTACAACACAAATTGTTAACATCACATGTCAAAATATACAAAGTAAATATTCTTAAATCAAACTCTAGTAAGTTCTCAGGAAGCATTTTTCTTACTTCACCAATCTGTAAATTTCAATTGTTACCTTTGAAAATATTTTTTCTTTGCTTTGTGCATGTACACTGAAATTGATGTTTACCAACATTTACTGATTAAAAATCTACTCCTTCCAAGGCTATCCATAAGCAATTGTCAGAGTTCTGCTAACAATTTAGTCTCTTTTGCTCTCCCTTGCCTCTGTAATACCTTGGTGCCCTACATGTGAAACAGGAAACATAATTTGTGTCACTAAGGGAACAAAACTCAACCTCTGTCAATGATTGACAACCTGTATTACAATCCATTTCTCTCTCATGTAGCTTTATTGGCTCTGTTCTGCCAAAAAATATAAAGGCTGTAACAAATAACTATTCTGTCAGGAAAGTAAGCAGATCTGAATACACACATGGCTATTTTGACGGCTTAAGTAGGATGTAAGTGAAACATAGACCTACTGCTGACCCTCTTCAAAGGGGTGAATTTCACTGAACGAGAGCAGATCTGTTCAGTAAAAAGGAACCATTTTAAAACAGTCACTATTTAAACCATAGCTACACTTTTAAATAAAAACGTTCTCTAGCAAAGGTAAGTTCCAAATACTTAAAAATCAGTGCCCCACGGTCAGATATTTTTTGCCTAGAGAATCATCTATTTCTGTCTAATTTTGATGTTAGGTCTATTGGTTTACGGTGGAATTTGGACTCTGTAAAGAAGGTGATACAATAAAGGCCTATGGTGCTGGGCTGCTGTCTTCATTTGGCGAGTTGCAGGTTTGTTGCCAATAACGCGTCATAATAGCTACATGATTTGTGTTCTTTTTTTTTTAATTACGTGTTTCTTATGTAAATGTTACTGTATCTTCACCTAGTACTGTGCATCCAGATTGAATTAAATGGAGTACTATAATTCAATGCAGCCAAATGTTAAGACATACATCGAGAAAGAAAGAATGCAGGCCATACTTACAGGGTAGAGGACTGGGAAATGACTCTGAAAAAGACTTGGGGATCATGGTGGACAGTCAGCTGAACGTGAGCTCCCAGTATGATGCTGTGGACAAAAAGGCTAAAGCGATGCTTAGAGTCTTGAATAGGAGTAAGGAGATTATATTACCTCTGTGTTGGGCACTGGTGAAACTGTTAATGAAACGCTGTATTCAGTTCAATTCAAGAAGGATGTTGATAAATTGGGGAGGGTTCAGAGAAGAATCATGAGAATGATTAAAGTATTGTAAAACATGCTTTATAGAAGAGGGTCCCAAAGTGGGGGGCACGGAGGAACATCTGGGGGCGCAGCAGGACCTGCCCCCCCCCCAGGAGGGAGTGCCACTCAGCCCCTCCCCGCCCCCAGCTCTGCTCTGGTCCTGCCCCCAGCCACATCCCTGGCTCCCGGCCCTGCACTTGGCCCCATCCCCAATCTCACTGTGGTTCCGCTCCTGCGCCAGCCCCCAGTGTGAGCCTCTAGGCACGGCTCCATTCCTGGTCTGGGGCCAAGGCTGGGAGCAAGGCGAGGAGTGGAGCTGTACCTGGCCGCTGGCCTTTCTGCTGGCCCCCACCGTAGCCCAGCTGCGGCTCTATTCCTGCCCCCTTCCTCAGCCTCAGCCCCTGTCCGTGGCCCCACTCCTGGCCCCAGACCCACCCCCAGCTTGGCCCCAGCCTCGGCCCTCTTACCCCATCTGTGTCTCACCCCTCCTGGAGCTGCGGCCCCACTCCTGGCCCCAGACCCACCCCCAGCTTGGCCCCAGCCTCGGCCCTCTTACCCCATCTGTGTCTCCCCCCTCCTGGAGCTGCAGCCCCGCTCCTGACCCCGGCGGGGGCGTAGAGGGTGCAGACAGGGCAAAGGGGGACATGACTCTGAAAGTTTGGGGACCACTGCTTTACAGTGATAGACTCAAGAAACTCAATCTATTTAGCTTATCAAAGAGATGGTTAAGGGGTGAGTTGACAGTCTTTAAGTATTGACAGGGAGAACAAATATTTGATAGTGGGCTGTTCAATCTAGCAGAGAAAGGTGTAACACAATCCAATGCCTGGAAATTGAAGTTACACAAATTCAGACTGGAAATACGGCACAAAATTCAACAGTGAAGGTAGTTAACCATTGGAACAACTCACCAAGGACAGTGATGGATTCACCATCATTAGCAACTAGTATATCAAGATTGGATGTTTTTGCTAAATAAATCGGCTCTAATTCAAACAGATTTGGGGAAGTTCCATGGCCTGTGTTAAACGGGAAGGCTGGCCTTAAAATCTATGACTCTATTATTTTGCATAGAAGTCATATTTCATAAATGTATCATTATATTAATTTAGGGCCTGCTTCTCCTCACTTTGAACTCAATGGTCAAATTCCTTTTGTCTTCAATGGGAGGAAGAGCAGGTGCTGAATAACTGAATGTGTGCATGTCTAAATAACATTGTCCTCCTCCGTTATTCAAACAAGACCACTTTTTAATTGAAAGAAATCTCTCATTCTTTCCATGCAGTACTGTTTATCAGATAAGCCTGAAATTCAATCCCTTAACCTGGAGAAGACTGCAGTCCAGAAATACCCCGTCACTGAGTTCCAGCCTGTTTACTATGTTGCTGAAAGTTTTAAAAATGCAAAGGAAAAAGTAAGGTAAAATAATCCTCTCCATTATAGGCAATATCTTACACACACACACACATACCTCCCCGAGGCCTTTGTGGACCTCTGCAGCTGAGGAACATGTTCTCTGAATTCTTGAAGTTTAAGACTTCTGGTCTGGCTTTTGAAAGCTTCTCTGAGCTTTTGCTCTGCATAAGGGGACTGTTTGAATGTGTTCTGTCGTCAGCTTGATAGCCCTGAAGGCTGAAATCTTCAGTTTTTCTCAGAAGTGATGCTACTCTGCCAATCACATCCTGGGGAAATCCCTTCTAGGGATGAGAGAGTAGTTCAGTCTCTCTGCCCAGTCAAGCCTTGGCTTCTTGTAGTTGAGGCTAACAACAAAATCCTTGGGCTATGTTCTCCTTTCATAACAACTATTCTTTTCTGGTTCTGCTCAGTAGCTTCATCTGCTGCTCAAATCTTTCCCCCTTTTATTCCACAATGGAAACCCTTAATAATAAAAATAACTATTATTATTTATGTTACACCTCATGTATCTATTTCCAACTTGGGCTTTACATTGAAATAAGGTTGGGTCACTGCCTGCCTTGTAACCATGGGTTCCTTACAATGCTTTACTGTTGTAGCTTCCAAACTGGGCCACTCACAAAGAGCTACCAGCATGAAGGTCACACCCTGAGTGTGTGTGTGCATATCTACAGCCTTGATCCAACAGCTCTGACCCCAGCAACCTGTCAGCAGCACCCCAGTCACACTCTGGCTTCCACCAGTCTTGGTTACTACTTTCAGGGTGACCCCAACACACGTCCAGTTCCAAATTTTCCCCAAAGCATTTATTTTGCACTGTCCAGCCCTCTCCTGGACAGTTCAGATATTAAAGATCCATTGCCCCTGTAAAGGGTCAGTATTCAACAGTTTGCTGCTTTAACTGGTTACCAAACAGTTAAATTCAAACACAGCACCGAATTGCTTCAGATTAAAAATAAAACAAGTTTATTAACAAAACAAAACAGGATTTTGAGTGAATTCAAGTATCAGGTACTATGGTTACAAGAGAAATAAAAATAAAACTCTCTTACACTTGATAATAAATAAAATAAAACTTAACAAGCTAGACTTGGTTCAAGGTAAAATCCTCACACACGTTCCCAGCAATGTGGCTGTCCAAATTCTCAGGTTGGGATCTCCCCTCAAAGTCAATGATCTGCTTCTTTTGTCATCTTAGGTGAGAAAGAGAGAGATACCTTGGTGTTTTCTGCCCCTTTCTTTTATAGTCCAGTTAACCTTTGAAGTAGATTCTTCTGAGGGTTATTCCTCAAGACAAAGTTTATTCCAATAGTAAAGAAGGTGACATGAAGTCTGGTGGTGAAGGAGACTCCATGTTCTTTCTTCTCACCCGTGTTTGCTGAAATACTAATTTGCTTTGTCGCCTGCCATCTCCTCTCCCTGCTGTTTTGAGGACCTTGTTTAATACTTATATGTATTACTGAGGTAAACACACATTTCTTTGTTCAGGATACTTCTGCCTGGGCATAACTGTGTGTTTTTGAACATGTGCCAATATTATACAGGGGGATTTCATAACTTTACATATGATGTTACTACATGCATTTCACTATGATATTATTGATCAGTGAGTTATTACTTTTCAAACGACACCTCACAAGGTATATTTTGTACAAAAATTATTAGAACAGTGTGTAGGATGTGAATACAAGGGAGATTTTAGTCACAGACTGCCTTAGTTTTTTTAGTCATCATTCTGTGTCTGAGCTAAGGTTTCCTACTTCTAGTGAAGCCCTTGGGACTCTTGCTGAGATCTAGGAGGAACATTCTTTTTCCCAGAATGCTGACACTTGCCCAGAAGGACCTGGACTGATACCAGCAACCTTTGTCTTATAGAGCACTGACTAGCCATCACATGATAATATGTTTAGGCCACGGTTCTGTGCGAAGCGCCACATGAACACAGGGGAGCAGTCCATAAAGAGCTTCGGGTGGGATTGTGGCTTCAGTCACTACTATCATGGCCTGAATTCAATCTGGAGTTTCTTCTTCTTCTTTCATGTGGCTTGGATAGATAGCAACGACTACAAATTTATGTTTAGATTTGATTGCCAGCACATTGCCACAGCAGTGAACTGGTGAATGTCCTTCAGGCCCCCGGCAAAAGAACAAAGGGGACATTCAGATATGATGTGCTCCATTGTTTGGGCCTGTTGACCACAGCCACATGCAGGTGTTTGCCTTTGGAGCTGGGTTGCCTGGACAGCATTGCGGAAGCCATGGCCCAGGGAACGGAGGTCACCACCTGGAAAGGATAGAGGAAAACACCTATGCCCAGAAATATGCATGGCTGAACATAATCATCAACAAATGTTATGTCAATATTCAACTATGAGCCATAACCGTGTGCATTTGTGGGGGTTGGGAATGAACGACTTTCAGGGTGCTAGAATAAATTAACACAAGAGTTGCTGCTGTAGAATTTGGCCCAGCTGTACTGCAGAGTACATGAGGCCCTTGGTCTTGGTAGCCTATTACCTAGCCCTTAAGTCTCCCACTTTTTCTCTCTCAAACTTTTGAAGTAACCAGAACTGTAGGTGACTTGAGAAGCACAGACATTTTCCAAGGCAAATTATTAATCTGGTAAAACCTCGGTGAGAGAGCTTTGGCAAATGACAGGTGTTCTGCCACAATTATGAGACCAGATCTTCAGCTCCAGTATATAAGTGCCAGTCCAAGAGGCTGTAAAGCAACCCTAATCCCTCAGCTGAAGACTCCCCTGGCAAGACTGAGGAAAAGGTGTGGCCAGAATGAAACTGCACTCCAGTGATCCCTGACTGGCTTTCCAGCACCTTGGGGGCTGCTCCCAGCTATCAGAAGTTAGACGAGCCCTGAGGTTACTCGAATGCATGTCAGGGTCTGCAACCCCAGGGACTGCAAAAGTGGATCAGGGGATCACATTCTGCATTAGTAATAGGAAAATGGGGATTTAAAGTCTGGGAAATTCTGACACTTGCTCACTGGGTTAAATCAGCAGCAGCTAGTATTACTCCTATAATAGCATGGTAAATACTGCATAACAGGGTCTGTTTGAAAAAATGAAGGGTGGTTAATAAATGACGCACCTATCGGAAAGAATCCCAGGTCAGCCTCAAGGATATTGCTAAAGCACTGGAGAATACTGCAGCTGCCTACTCCCGGAGTAGGTCTTCAGTTACTTTACCACATTGGTTTCCCTATCCTTCACATCAATAAAAGTTCCTCCCAACTTAAAGGAGGAGGTTACTTAAAAAGAAACAGTTGTTTTCATAAAAGTTTTTGTCTTTTCTCCTTCAGGAGATTTGCTTCATCAATCCCTCGACCTTTCTCCGTTCGCTACGATCCGTACACCCAGAGAATTGAAGTCTTGGACAATGCAAAGCAGTTGAAGAATTTAGCTGAGTCCATCAGCAGTAAGCAATTGCAGTTTTGTTATAATAGGTTCCTCAAAAGCTAGGACCTGAATGAGGAGAAGGGTTTTTCTCCTGCTGCCATTAAAGACCTGATTCTCACTCCAGTGGGAATTTGATCAGGTCCTAAGTATTTCCTTTATGGTGTATAAAAACTGCTTCCTAATTTCAACCATCCCCCAAAGTAGTTTGCCCACTTTATTGTTTGCTTTTTACATTGGAAATATCACATCTTGATGTTCTTCCTTTTGCTGGAGGACTTTGGCAAAGTTTGAAGGACTGGTTGGTGATATCACAGGAGGATGAAACCAGAGTTGTGGCTCTCTCTGCCCCCAGTAAGGAAAAGGGGATATTCACAGCCTTAGGCTGTTTGGATTTTCTTTCGTCATTTCAGGATGAGCAGTTCTTTCCAATTGACTGACTGGCCTGCTCAAAGCCAGCATCCCTGATCTTACACAGCATCTATGGCTGATAAAACTCCAGATATAAGGGCTGATCCTGCTGTCCGTACTCAGGCAAAACTTCCATTGAAGTTAATGTGCCCAGTCTATCACCCGCCTCTTTGGTCTCATTCTTTCCGGACATGAAAATATGGCTGTGATGTAGTTCCATTGAAATGTATTAAACAGGCTGTAAGACTAACAGGATTTTTGCTGTTTCATATGCAGGTGAGATGGGAACTCTTTGCAGTGCCCTCAAGAAGATAGAATGAAGGTTTTCTCAGCGTCCTCTCTTCCAAGAGCTTCTGGCTGAAGTGACTATATGCAAATGCCAATAATATTCTAGCTATTTCACATTATCACTCTATTGAATGTGTGAATGTTTAAGATATATATGTATACACACACACATATTACTTAATTACTATAGCTTAGCAACAAAAGAGGCTTCTGTGGGTGACTCTGTGCTCTCTTTGGTTGCATATCATAATTCTATTTAAAATTCACCCCAGCCCGGGTGACTATCCACGGCCTGCACATCTTTTCTGTCTGAATCCTGGAGGCTGGCAAAAGAGGGAATCCTTCTCCATTCACCAGGCTGTGGAGTTACTGCAGCCCTGGTACTGCATTGCCCCCATGTCCCAGTGACAACGTGGCAATGGCTAGCAGCAGATTCACCCACCCTGCCACATCCCTCCTACACTCCCATCCCCCCCAGCCTGCAACCATGCTGGGTTCCCCTGGAGAGCTAAGCTCTGTATCCCTAGCTCGTACACAGACTCTACATGTCCTCACAAACCCTGTCCCCTACATAGCAAATTTGCACCTCTTCCACCACACATGGGGCACTCTGCACGGAGAAGAGGCCACGGTTTGCCACCTTAACATGGGGCTTAAGTGGTACCTTGTGTGGGTCCTCTGCACTGGGATGAATTTTGCTGTAAAAGTTTTTGTTCTTCAAAAGTGACTTCAGATTTAGTCAAAGAGTAGATGCTCTGCTCTGTTACAAGTGGAGAATGTGTTTTCAGTCTGTTTCTGACTCATTAGTGAAGATTTCTCCTCCAGTGTTAAAATATTGTGTTCACACCATGTGCAATGTGTTCCCACAGCTCATAGTCCAGGGACTAAATTTGCTATGTCACAGATTGGACATTTGAACCATCCTGAGCTAAGCAGAGCAAATCAGTGTTTCCCATTAACAATTTTCCCATACACAAGTTTCAACATGTGATGACAGGTTTCAGAGTGGTAGCCGTGTTAGTCTGTATCAGCAAAAAGAACGAGGAGTCCTTGTGGCACCTTAGAGACTAACAAATTTATTTGAGCATAAGCTTTCTGGGCTAAAACCCAAATAAATGTATTAGTCTCTAACATGTGATGAGAGGTTCTAAAGCTGCTGTGGGCTTTACAAAACTGATTTAAAAGTCCACAAAATGTAAAACCTATTATTGCACCACTTTTAGATTTACATCTCGAAAAGCAATGGATCTTTCATTCAAACGTTGTCCTTTAAGAGGATACAAACTACAGTTGCCTCTATTATATTTATAGCGTATACTAATCTAAGGATACAGGGCCGGCTCCAGGTTTTTTGCCGCCCCAAGCAAAAAAAAGAAAAAAAGCCGGAGTGCCGTCCCTTGACAAGTGCCGCCCCAAGCACATACTTGGAAGGCTGGTGCCTAGAGCCGGCCCTGTAAGGATACCAGCTGGGACCTTTTTGAATAGAAGTATATTTATACAAAATGGCATCATTTTGGTGCTTTGAAGTATCACTTTTTATCACTGAGTCTTTTATTGTGTGGTAATGTCTGTGCAAACCTTTAATCCCTGGCACTTATTTCAAAAGTGAAAGAAGCCCATGTTCCTTCCCTTCTAGTATAGTGATGCCGCTAAGGTGATTGTGTTCACAAAAGGATGATTCCGCCACAAGTTTGAAGTCTTTCAAAATAATCTGCTGCTGGCTTTCAAATCTTGTTGTGACTGCTGCTATGAATAACAGAAGAGCAGCATCCATGGTGCTGTTGGGAATACAGGATACATGGTTTCCTTTATACTTAAGTGGAATTATTAAACAACTTTCACATTTTGGGTCTGATTATGTCTCATTTACACAGGTGTAGTCTGGAGTGACTCCAGTTAAATCAATGGAATTACATTGGTGTCAAACTAGTGTTAAGTGAGGGGAGAGAACTGGCCCCCTCAGGATTTTAGAAATGGATGAAACAAACTGCAACTAGATTTTCTTACTAAAAAAATAATCTTATGCATTTATTTTTAAATATTTTAAGTTAGTTGCATTTAGAATACTAGTTTGAGTGGATAGCTCAAGAAAGAAATTAAAATTTGTAAAAAATCTTTTAATTTCTCTTCTGTCTGGTAAACATATCATTCTGCTTTGTAAACTAAATGCATGTAAATGTTTAGTAAGCCAGTATTAAAACAAATATTTACAAATATAGAGAGTACTTTTTAAGTGGTGTATCAGACTAAATAAAAAAACAACTCAATAGTATTTTGCACTTCTGCAGCATCATTCATGCAAGAACATCAAAATGCTTTAAAACCATTAACTAAGAAATCTCAGATCCGTGAAGTATTACCTGTATTTTACAGCCAGGGAAACTGAGGCATGGAAGGTTATTGGCATGTCCAGGATCTGCTATCGAGCCTGAGATAAAAATTCTGGATCGGCTCTGTCAATTTAGGCTAATATAGTGTTCCCATTATAGTGCTATCCAAGTATCTAGGATACTCAACTATGACTAAACTTCTGACCCCCAGTCCCATGCTATAACCTCTTCCTCCATGCTTCTTCCTTCAGTGCTTCTTGTAGAATAAGCTAAAATATCCATGGTGCCTTCATTCCTGACTAAGGTGATCAAAAAGTTGTGGTGAGACCGCTTTTGCAGTATCCAGTTGCCTCAGATCTCCTTGACCCTTTTCAGCTTGGGTACCAACCTGGTTACGAAACAGAGCCCACCTTAGTTGCATTGATAGAAGATCAGCTGTCCATGCTGATATTATTACAGTAGGTAGCTGCCTTTAATAGAGTTGATCATGATGGTGTTTGTTATTGTAAAGATGGGGAGGGAGACTTGAGATTTTACCTTGCTTGTTGCTGATGGTTTAATCTTAAAGTATACTGCTGCACTTAGCATGTACTGTATTTTTAAGTTATGTCAAAGGTGTATAGATAGAAGACCTGGTTAGCATTTAAATTAATCTAAATGAATAATAGTCATACCATATAAATTCATTATCAATAAAGCTGCAACAATAAATACAATGTAAAAACCTCTGTATGAAAAGGATTTCTGCTGAAATGAGTTAGTTGCTTTTGGTTGATTTGTTTGTTTTTCCTAAAAGTGCCTATAGCTAATACGATTGGAGTGGCTTTTCATTCTTCTGTATACCCCGTTTCTTCTAAGCTCCATAAAGTAACACTAATAATGAGTTATATGTGCACATCAAGTAGTGACTAGATGCCGTATATAGTGCATTGTGATATTCTGTATTTTGAAGCATTTACTTTTCATCTTCAGTATAGGGGTTGGGATGTAATTATACATCTTTGCGTAGCGTCTCGTTAGCAGGTTTTTCTGTCTGCACAAATGCACAGTTGAGCCAACACTTACTTTGGTGCCTCACTGCATCCAAACCATTTAACTTCCTTACCATTTATTTTCATTAAATTGCATATGTTCACTGTTACTTTTTATGTCAACAGATTATCATGTTCTTTGCAGAGCTAAATAAATACAGTGTTAAGTACATATTAAGTGTATATTTCAGCAGTATGGGCAATGTACTGATTGAAGCGCTGATCCTTGTATATGTCCTAAAAGCAATAGGTGAAAGTTTTGTTTTGTTTTATGCAAATAAAATTGCTAACAATAAAACCCATTAACCAGATGTGATTTGTGTAACCTGGTTTACTATTATGGAGACATGCTAGCCATTCCATAGCCAAGGCTATGCCACAACTTTCCATTAAGCAAACAGGACCTTCCTGTCTTTAACATGTGCCCTTTAAAATATAAAGCATGGGCATAGCTCCTTTGTGACCTGACTTTCTTTTACTATGGAAACTAATTTAGGGCTCAGTCTTATAGTCTTTTATGCAGGCCAACTCTCGCTGACTTCCAAGGGAATTTTCCTGCAAAAGGACTATGGCCCATGTCCTCAAAGGAATTTGATTTGGAGTTAGGCACCTAACTACCTTAGAGGATCTGAGCCTATGTGTCTGAGACCCAAGTTTCCTTATAAGTTGAAACTGAGGTATTCAAAGAAGGGACTTTTTAAAGACTGTGTCAGCCCCACTAAAAGCTGAGTCCAATGGAAACTTTGACCAGTGTTTGAGTTAAAGCTGCCAAGCCTGGTTGACACAGAAACATAGGATTTTCTTATCATAGATTCTTCAACAAGTGGCCATCACAATGCTGTATAAATGCTGCTTCCGGAAATAAAGAAAATAAATAGCTTTGACCAAAAATTCATCTCTTTCAGCGTATACTGAGAATTAGTTAAAGAAAATAAATTTGCAATCTGATATACTGGAGGGAGAGGGAAATGGGACTGTCTACAATATCTCTGGTCAGCACTATAATGAAGTAAACCAGATTGCTTTTGCAAGTAAAGTGAGATGACGGTGATTCAAAGTAGGAATCATATACTCCTATGCTGTTAATTGGAGCAGGAAGGGGGGCGGGAAGGGAATCCTCCTTAATTAATCCTCCTTATTAAATGTGGATCTATATAAAACACCCAGTCAGTGACTTAAAAACAACAAATTTATTTTGGAGCATCCATGTCTCAGGCTAGCAGCTCTCAAGAAGAATGAGCGGATTGCTGCCCCCAGCACCTCCCCCCCCCCGCTCTCTCACACACACACACACACACACACACATTCTCTCTCTCTCTCTCTCACACACACACTCTGCTTCTTAACTCCTGATATAGTATCTGCAGATGCCCTAAAATGGATGTAACCGGACAGATTTCCTAGATGCACACAAATCATCCATTTTCATGTTCAAATGACCAGTTGGATGCAGGTACAATCACATGTAATCACAAGCAGCAAACTGGTGACTGCACCCAAAAAATACGTATTCAAATGTGCAAGCTGGACCTGAGTCAAACCCCAGTGGATTACTCTACTATGTGCAGGTATCTGAGTGCCTATGTGTGGGAGACTCAGGAGGAGTCTGGGTGAGGACTGCAGGACCAGACCTTTTAGAAAATGTAGCCTATTTGGGGAGCTATGGCTTCAAATATTGACCACTGAGGTTAGAAGTTATTTCCCTCTTAGCTGTAAGCTGTTGCAAGTTTGTCTGTATAATAATAAGATCTGGTACATTTTGTCCCTGTAAGGAGACCTGGAACTATAATTTTTGTCACATGACTAGTCCAGTTGTGGTAGGCAACTACAAATACAGTGTAAGAGACACAACCTGCCATTAAGAGCTTACAGTCTAACCACCTGGAATTAATGTTACATAGGACGGTGTGGAATCAAGACCATGGAATTATTTCTTGCCCTGGTCTTACATTGAGGCACCCCTAAAACACAGACACATTACAAAAGTTCAGCCATTCTTCTCTGAAATGTCACACATGTCACTGTTAATGCAGTGGTGCTTTCTTTTAATACCTCACAGAGTGATTTTTGGAGAAGCTGGGTTCAGAGCATGGATTGCAACGTTTGTATTAATATTATAGCCAGTAACTCTGTACCCTTAAAATTATTTGATCAAATACTTAACTATACCTGTAGCTATATAGTTAAAATGTATACGGTCTCTATTTATCATATAGAGACAATGTGGGTGAGGTAATGTCTTTTAATATCTGAAGAAGATCTCTGTGGAGCTAGAAAGCTCCTCTCTCTCCCCAACAGAAATTGGTCCAATAAAAGATATTACCCTCACTCACCTTGTCTCTGTAATACCATGGGACCAACACCTACAACACCACTGCAGGCAAAATTTGTAGTATAGGCAGACAAATAATGTAATTCATCTTGGCACTGATTTCACGCCTAGCCTAGTCCAAAGTCCACTGAAATCAGTGTAAAGACTCTCACCTAAGTCAGTGGGCTTTGGAACAGGCCAGTCATGGTTACAATTAAACATATGGGCCATATTTTAAAAATACATTTACCGGGGGCAAATAGAAGTTTATGGTATAAAAGGAAGCATTTACCTGATCACAGTTTTCATCAGCTATATTTTAATCCTGGCGGTTTCGCTTATGCAATACGATTGCAAATTAATTTACCTGATGTACGTTTTGCAGTTATGACATTTGTATAAGACTTCATTGGATAACATTGCATTTAATAACGTATTATAGGGTATAACTCATGTGCTTAACACGTTTCAAAACTGGTGGGGCTGTCAGCCAGAAACCCACGGAAGCGGTTCGAATTTGTTCTTTTGCGCCTCAAGCAAATCAGAGGTGCCTTCACTCCAGTAAATACTTCGCTGGTTTTTCCTCTATGTGTCACTAACCCTTCAGAGCTCCGTTGGTAGTTTCCATTGCTAGCTTTTAGCCTAGCCTGCTGGAGCTCAAAAAAGGAATGAGCTGGTGAACCGCAGCCTAGGGGTTTCCGCATTCAGCTCAACAAAATGGCACCAGGACGAGCAAAAGGAGAAGTGGTTTGTCCCTGTTAGGTTGACTGATGCTGTTGCTGCTTTATAACCACGAAGATTGGGCGAGAAGGACGAGATTGTCCTTGTTTAGTTTCAGCCCTGCATTACCTGAGTCTGAAGCTGGAGGTTGAGTATCCATTCGCTGGCAATTTTGTATTTCTTAATATGGTTTTGATTTATTTTATTTTATTTTGCAAGAGGAAAAAAATCCCAAGCAAATGGATGTTGCCGGACATTTTGACCTAATGATTTTGTAAGTGCTTGAATGAGAGTACAGGTGGTTGTATGGCAAATATTAATATTTACACCTTTTACCGTCCCGATTGAAAAGTAGCATATAAGGAGGTTGTTATCTTCAGAGAGACTCAATCCCCAGCCTGACTTACTGGCTTTCCACTCTGGGAAGGTTGTTATTAGGTTTACGTCGATAAAATTGTATTCTTTCCTATCTCGATCTGAACCTCTGCACTGTGTCACAGCAGATTTGGGTGTGATAAAGTCGAGTCTTTGCTGATTTCTTTTTATATATTAGATTATATAGTAGGATTATATAGTATATCTATAGATTATAGAGCGACATGACACATGTTTATATAGATGGCATTCTAGTTTATATTACCAGCTAATCACACTTTCAGTTGCTGGTTTCAAAAAGTCACCAAGGAATTTCAGTTCCAGAAAATGTGGATTCTGGGAGTCTTGTTCTTTGTTAAATACCTGGTTTTAATTTCACTGTGGATGTAAATAATGCCGAATGCGGATTCCTACTGTACTCCCACTGAAAGCAAATCAGCTGACAACCTCGGATCTCCGTGGATAATACTTGGAACTGCATAGGACTGTCTGTTCCCTCGTGGCTAGCTCAGAAACAATCGAAGCTCAGAAGACTCGTGTTAATTACAAATAGATGAAAAACCTCACTATTTCGGCGCTAAATTTCTGCCTATGACTAGTTATTACTTTTGCGGGAAGGCGTTTCACTCTGGATCCTTATTCCCAAGCGACCAGCCAAAATCAGAACCAAACTGACCGAGTTAGCCAACAAACTACCCTAGAAATCCAGGCAGTTAAGAGTTTGGACATTACAAGGGATCCAGGAGCAGGGTTGCTGCTTCTGGTCAAGACAGGAGAGTTTCAGCACCTGGGACAGCGGCCATCCCTGCCCTCATCTGACCCACAGGGAAGAAGGGGAATTCGGGGGGCTTAGTAAATCATGTGTCGTTGTAGCATTCTTCCTGGAATCAAGGGAGGATGATTTTATAAAGCTGTAGAGCGTTTGGTGGTACATCTGTATGGAATAATTTCTATACAACAATGTTTAATTATGTACTCTTGTTATTCAGTGACAGTTTGGCCCAAAGGTTTGTCCAGTAAAATTGTATCACTGAGACGTTAGCCTCGACTGCTAAAAAAAATTAGAGTTAAACTGGTCATGTGTGCGTTTGATTATGTTATATTTCGCTGGGCTAAAATGTAGCAGCTTGGCGTAGCTCTGGCAATCGAAATACAGCTTTAAAAGCTGGGAAATGAACTGACAGCAACACAAAGGTGTCTGTCCATGTCCCAAATTGCAGAGTGATGGGAGGAAGAGTACCCCAAAAAATCGAAGAATGAAAACAAAACATAAAATGCCACGGACTTGAAATTGGTTTAAAAATCACGAACTGTACTAGTGGAAATGCTGGCAGAATTTAATTCCGGATCCATAAACACAGCCACACCCGGGACAATAGTTTTCTGGAAACATTAGTTTTGTATATAGAATGCGCATACAGGTTGACGGTCATCGTTCACCGAAATCAATAAAAAGGAACAAGTGTCCTGCGTCTCTGGAGTTGCATGCACTTTATAGTCATTGATCATCTAGTAAATGTCCATCATTAATCCGGAGCCATGTGTTCCCAAGAGATGGGGCTTGAATTATCTACCAGAGCTGAATTCGTTTGCTAGGTAGCGTTAATCTGAGTGAAATTCAAAATACTGTTACAATAGAAACCAGCCCCTTGGAACAATATGGGTTTTCCCCCAGGGCGAAGTATGCAAAGAGCCCCTATCTGAGTGGCAGGTTGGGGGGCAAGGCTATTGAAAGTAAAATGTAAATCTGAAACAAAGTTTAAAGCGGACTGCGAGATCCCGGACACCTTGCAAAAATCACAGGCTGTTGTTGACTGGCATCTCTTCTACTTCATTGCTTTAAAAAAAAACCCCACCGATTTATAACATTCTTAAACTAAACGGTTGGAAATAATCATATTGCACGACATAGGTTTAGGCATAGCTAATAACATTCTCTACGTGGCAATATTTAAAGTAACGCTTAACACTCACAGCTGACATTGCAGCGGGGTTTAAACAGGGCTGGAAATCCATCGAGAGTTACTAGATTGAACAGCTGTCCCTTTCCAGGTCATTCTAATTTCCTCCCGTGTCCTCCCTGCGGCTGGCGGGGACTGTTCCTCCTGGAAATAAAATGTAAAGGTTTCTTTGTGATCACCTGTTCCCCAAATCGAAGACCTTGAAAAGAGAAATTCTACTTCCACCTTCTGAATTACCTGTATAATTGAACGCTTTAGGTAGAATACGGACCAGTCCAATAGTGGGAATTCAGCTATAGAAAGAAGATTTTTCCAGTTAGACAATAAACGCAAAGAAAGACAGAGAGAGGTGTGTGTGTGTGGGGGGGGGGGGATACTTTTTTTCCACGCACAAAGCCTGGAAGCTCGGATTCAGAGATGTAAACAGAATCCAGATTTCAATTGGCCTCTTAACAAAAGATATTTATTTCTAAAACGGTAAAAAGATGCAACACTGCGGAAAATAAAGACACTTTCAAATAGAGCAGGAGGATCCTGCTTTGAAATTACCATGAGAAGGGGGGTTATTTTAGTCTCCTGCGTACAATGTCCGCAGCGCATTTCCATTGATCTCCCTGGGGCGGGCACTATAAATGGTCCTCACTCACTGCTGGGCTCCCCCAGTGTCAGACCCACCGGGAATCCTACCTCCACCCCAAACCCGTCTCGCACTGTAAGGACGCCGGGGAGGGTTTTGTCCCACAGCCCTTAGCAGCGGGTGTATAGTCCCCGTTAACTGCCTATGACCGATCTCCGCTGGGGCTCTCTCTGAGCAAGGCGAGGCCAAGGGCTGGTTCTCTGAAACTCGGCGCCTGTAGGCGGTGTGAGCTAAACTCCCTCTGCACAGGTGGATCTGGATTTCCTGAGCCGGTTTTCAATGAAGACCGATGCTGCGGGCGCCCCAGGCAGGAGAGCAAGCCTCCAAGAAGATGCGGAGAAGGAAACTCCGGCCACAGAATCCCTAGGCAAGGGAGAGGGCCTGGTCTGGGAGGAAGAGGAAGGAAGAGCCACCCTGATCGTGACCTTCACCCTCCGGAATGCTAGAAAGGCCGGGCTCTCCAAGACAGTCAAAGTCTTCCAGGTACAAACCTCCCCATCCCAGCCTCTCTCCTAATCCTTGCCCTCCACAGCATCCTCCTGCCTCTCGCCTCATCCCCTTCTGTGCTCCATCGGAGCCCCCTGCCTCTGTCCCCTAACCTTCCCCTCTCTTCTCACATGCTTGTACCTTCCCTCAGACCCTGCTCGGCCTGACCCCGTCTAGCCTCTGCACGTGTCCCCCTCTTATGGGCCAGCTGCCTCTTCCCACTTCCTAGACTCTCAGCTCTTCTGTTCCCCTGTATGTTAGCACCACCTCTCTGCTCAAAGGGGTTGGCTGGGGCTCTCCTGGGTGAAGGGGGATGCCAGGGGCACTTTGAAATGAGGATGGAGGGTTAGAGGGATGGGAACAGCTGTTTAGAGGAACCATCTTGCTGTATGGGGGTATTTGTCCGACGTAAGCAGCCCGCCCTGCCCTCTCCCATTCTCTGATTCTGGTGCCTTCAGGTGGAGAACGATTCTAGGGTGAAGAGCCCTCAGCCAATGTGACCCTCTGGCTGTTATGATGCTGTGGATTCTCTCAGCAGATTCTATGCAAACTATCTGAAGGGAGGATCCGGAGTGAAAGAACTGCTCATCTCCCACAGTAAAACACACACGCAATGGATAGTTCATTTTAGGCGTAAGAAAAATTGGTGTTGACATTTCTTGTAAAGCTTTATCCAGCTATCTTTTAAAAGACATATTACAGCTGCAGTTAAAGCGAGCTGTCTTTCAATGAATGACACTAATGATTTTAGATTTCTCACCACGTGGACTTTTGTCTTTTGCAGACTTTTGAAGCTGGAATCCATCACCTTGAAACCAGGCAAGCCAAAAAATCCAAGAACACTACTGATGACCTCGAATTTTTTGTCAAATGTGAAGTTCATAATTCTGATGTCAGTGTCCTTATAAACTCCTTAAAGAAAGTGGCGGAAGATGTGAAAACTATCAGAGAAGAGAGAGGTATGCAATGTGTGGAACCTGTACTCTAATGGCTAAGTCCCCTCCTCCCACAAATGTGTCTAATTGTATTTAAATTATTCATTAGGTCCAGAGTTTCCAGTTTATGCATGTGACGTTAGGCCCCCTATCCTGCAATGTGATGTTCCTGAGCAGATCCCATATTCATGCATAGCTCCAGTGACCTCACAGAGGTCAGCCTTCCTAAAACACATCCCGGCATTGGGGGTCCACCTGTTTTTCATGCATCTTCTATTTCTAGATGATTCTGAAAATATAGCACATCAAAATATGCAACAGATTTTATCAATGTCATATTCTCCATAGTACTTCTATGCATTTTGTCTCTGTGTGTCAACATGTAGTAGTTATTATATTTTATATGAAATAGAAAATATTCAGGAAAGCTGATGTTCTATAAACAAGAAGAGCTATTATTATTATTTATTAGAATACAGAGTGTTCTCTTCTTTTTAAATTTCTAAAGGACAGGATATTCCTTCTGTATTATTGCTTGTTCTCTTAGAAGAAAAACAGCCTTCTCACCAGCCAGCCTGAAATTAACAGTGGTCTGCGATCTAAATAGCCTTTGCCAGAGAACAGGGGCTCAGCCCATTGTGGTAATTCTTATGTTCATTGGCTGGTGAAGAGTGAATGATTTACGATCAAAACCTGAGAAAATGATAGAGAATACAGGTATATGGGCTTCATGCATAACACTCATTTATGCTAATGCAAACTACATTTTTTAGTTCAAGTATGAATAGGCATAGACTTAAACACATGCATAAGTGCATTACTGAATCAGAGCCTTAGGCCCAGTTCAGAAAAGCACTTACACACATGTTTATCTTTAAGCAAGTAGTTAAGATTCACTGACAACAATGGAATTTAAACATAGGCTTTGTTGAATGGGGACCTTATTGTCGGGAGCATATACTGTATGCAGTGAACTGTACATAGTAACACCTTTTTAATCAAATGCCACTTGGGACAGAGAAAACAATTCGGAAAATGGGGGTTGTATAAAGTGAGGTGTTATTGGGGGAGAAAATATGGGCCAGAGAGAGAAATGATAATGATAACACAGCTTTTCTTCAGCTTTACTGACATTATCCGTTTGGGGTGGGGGGGGGGCAGAGGTTGGATTTTTTTAATCCATTGATTTAATAATCTATTTTCAGCATTCAAAGTCTGATTTAGGAAAGCACTTGAGCACATGTTTAACTTTAAAAAATGTGAGTTGCTAGTGAGAAGTCTTGCAGAAATGAATTTTAAGAGGGGATTTTAACGTGACAAGGCAGGTTACCGAGTGAATAGGAACAAGGAAGGTGTTTCCATGAATGTGGAACTGTGAATGTGAGAATGAAACAAATGGGGCACCTCAGCTGGAAGCTTGGATGGAGGGCAGGGAGCAAGTAGGGAGCAACAGAAGATGAGAGCAGAGATGTAGAGAGCTTGAATACAAAGATAAGAAGCTTGAATTTGCTGGGAAAGGTGAGCGAAAACCGGAGTGGCATAGTCAGAGAAATGAGTAGAGATAGTTATTATAGCACTGTTCTCAATGAACGGAGGGGAGAGAGGTTTGTTTCTGTCTTAAACTGTGATTTCATGTTGCTTAGCTCATGCAATTGACATGCAACCCATCATTAAGGCAGTCTCCTTTTTGTAAAGACAATTATTTGTCATGCAGTCATGAACTCAGAGCTCAATCCTGCAACATGCTGAGTTCTCTGGTCCTGAACCAGAAAAGCACATGCTGTCCCATTAAAATCAATCAGAATACTCACAGATTAAAAAAGTAAGAATGTGCATATGTGTTTGCAGGATTGGGTATCTTGATAACCTCAGCTGCACTTGCAAATAATCATGTCTGCAATTATTTGTTCCATAACATTTTAGATGCAAAAAAGAGAGTGTTGGTTAAGGCCACACTGAACTTCAAGCATCCTGATTAAATGCAAGAATATCACCCTTTACAAAAGCAAATTTCCAACTGACTATAAATGGAGCTTGCCTGAGTGGGAAAAACTAAGTAGGGCCCTCAGGGTTTGGGTCACTGTGAACAGTGACATTGTTTGTAATTTTTCAACTCATTTTTAGTTCACCATTTGTAACGTGGGGGTGTAAGATATTCCTCCTATAAAGCAGAGGTGGTTATTCTCAGTGGTTTGTTTTTATTCTGTCTCTTCCCAAGCCCGTACTGAACCTATATCATTTAAATGTACCATTTTTTGCTATCTCCAACAGTCCCATGGTTTCCAAAGAAAATACGAGACCTTGACAAGTGCCACCATCTGATCGCCAAGTATGAACCTGATTTGGACCATGATCATCCTGTAAGTTTAAGGTCATCATTAGTTTACCTTTGAAACTATTTAAATACATTGGTTAGTTCTGCTGTCCAGATGAAGCACAATAGAAAGAATTCTCTGTAAAACTATCCTCCGAAACAATTCTGTGCCCGACGTTTGTCTTTTAAAGAGGGGATTTACAATGGACATCAGTGAACTAGGAATTAATGAAGTAATCTAATAATAAAAAATCTTATAGACCTGTTGTATTAATTTATATGGAATAAATAGGCCCAAAGAGCTAAGTGTTAACATGATCCTGTCGCTGTCCAACATTAAACAGTGTCAAACAAGGTCTGGTGTTTAGTATACAGAGATCTCAGTCTGCTTAGTATCATGGCAAACATGCCATTAAAATAGTTTTAACCCTTTAATAAAGATACAGGGGGAAAAAAGGAAAAACACTTAAAACATTTGAAAGGTAAAGTATTAAGTAAGGTTTTCCTTTTAACAGTATCCCTTGTTCTCTTTCCCTTTAGCTGTAGAGTGTCTTTAGAAGGAAAATCCCCCTTGTCTGACAGTGTCTTAGATGGTAATAATTGTCCTTTTGTGGGGAAAGGGAAAAAAATTAGTTGAGATGGGCTGGAGTTGTTGTTAGTGCCATTGTTGTTGAAATCTGATGCTGTTTCCTAGAAGACACAACAAGACAAGCACGCACAAAAGGGGAAAGTAGAGAATAGCAAAGATAGAAAATGCAATATTTGTCCCTGGTGTTGACTCTCACATGCAGTATCACTGTTTGAAAAACACTGGCACAGCACACGGTCTTATTAGGCTCTCTGAGGTGTGGCAAACCTGTACAGCATCAGGCTGTTTAAGGCATTGCTTTTATTTGCCTTTTTGGTCACAGGCTTACAGCAGTGTGCAAAATATAGTCTTGGCCAGCTAAGTCAGACTCTTGTTAGACAGAAGAAAAAAGGAGAGGGATAGGAAAGAGAAGACATAAAGTGGGGAAGGAAAAAGACACAAGAAGGGGCAAGGTGGAGAACAGTCTCACATCCCAGGTGGGGTTTGGGATTCAGTCTCTGTCAGTGGAGGTGGTGATGTCATCTGGGTCCTTCTCTCTGGCCCAGTCTGGTAAGAACCGTCTCTCAGGATCAGTACAAGGAAAGCCCAAAGGTATTACAGGAGATCCAGGGTCCCAGGAAACAGTGGGGATGGCAGCCGTGATGGTAAAGCTTACTCTTTTGTGTTCTCCCATTTTTCAGTTAGCCAGCATGCTCCTAATTTCCCCCCACAACATCTCTTTTTGAGGGAGTGATGGGCAGAATCCCCTAAAAAGGGAGTAATGGGCAGAATCCCCTCTTATTTTGTTCACCAACTAGGCCTAATTTCTGACACAGCTATTTTGGTTAATTAATTTCCAGATCCAAACTTCTCTTGCTTACCAGCCATGAACTTAATATAATCCTTGAGTTATATCAGTGGCCTTTTTTTTTTTTTTTTTTTTTTTTTGAGGGGGAGGAGGCGGTTACTTCAGTCTTTCTGCTCCCTTTTGCACCTTTCCCTGTCAACATTTATCATTATATGTGATTGGAACATTTTGTAAACTTTCATTCACTTTCCCACAGTTGAGCTTGCAATTAAGGTACATTTGTAGGCCCAATTATTACAACAAGTCCCCATTCAGAAATGCACTTAAGCACATGTTTAACTTTAAGTACATGGTTAAGTGCATCCCTGTTCAGGAAAGGCCTTTAGCACGTGATCAGGTCTCACTTTCTAGACAAGAAACCTCTCGTTCATTTGCCACCCCCAAATTACAACATATTAACCATGTGCTCGGTTGGTCTGACATAACAATGTGTTCCTGTGCCCCAACCTTCTGCATCTTGCCTTATTTTAGGTCTTGAGTCTATGGTCTTTACATCTATTGGTAACTTTACACATGTGAGCAGTCCCATTGAAAGAGATAATAATACTTCCCTGGCTCACAGAGATTATAACATGCTCTCAGAGTCAAATTCTTCCCTCAGCTAAATGAGCACAACTCTCATTGACTACAGTCGTATTCATGATCATAACCCTAAAGGAAAAGTTTGGCCCTTAACATGAAAAATGGTTCCAATAAATGTTGAATATTTTACAGTAATAAATATTTGCACAGTGATACCGATCAGCTCTGCTTTATTAGTTGTGTTAATATGGAGCCAGAATTTAGATATGATTCTTATTATATCAAAAGTAATGTAAACCTGAAAGGGATTTGATTTCACATGTTTTTAATATTTACTGGATAATTGGAAAGACCTGACTGGAAGAGCTGAATTTCTATTAAAACATAAGGAAAAAGAAAACCCAAATTTAAATTTGCCCCCTTTTGAGCAAAATATCATATGTCCATCTCTAAATGTCTCATAATTAAAAATGGCTATCATGACCTTCCCTTTCCTAGGTGCACACTTTGTTCAGCACTGGTGTTTCTGTTTTGTTAGTACAGGCTTCCCCCCACCCCCATCCCTCAGCTTCCTGTCATGACCCTTGCCAGTGATAAGCGGAAGATCCTGTCTGCTTTTTCCTAACTCTATTTTGCGGGCCTTGCAGATCTCTTCAAAACCCACCAACTAACGACACTTCTGACTTTTATGTGTGAAAAACTATTCAACTTTTATTTAACCAAATTAAACATAACAATAGCTTTCAGTAACCCTTCTACTTACTCCCAGAAGGAAAGCCTGAGCTTATAAGAGTCTGGTGGTGCTTCCCTTCCTGACCACAGTCCAGCTTCCCGCCCTCCTCCGCGATCCAGCTCCCTTTCCCCATAGCAACGAACCTATGATCATTCAAATTCAACCCCCAAAAGTTCCAAATGAGCAGATTAATGGAGCTTCCGTTCAGGAGTCCTGTGTTTCGGGTCACCAGATGACAGAACAAGGAGTAATGGTCTCAAGTTGCAATGGGGGAGGTTTAGATTGGATATTCAGAAAAACTTTTTCACTAGGAGGGTGGTGAAGCGCTGGAATGGGTTACTTAGGGAGGTGGTGGAATCTCCTTCCTTAGAGGTTTTTAAGGCCCGGCTTGACAAAGCCCTAGCTGGGATGATTTAGTTGGGGATTGGTCCTGCTTTGAGCAGGGTGTTGGGCTAGATGACCTCCTGAGGTCCCTTCCAACCCTGATGTTCTATGACTCTATGATTCTATAAGTTCTTTTGGTCTTTGTCCAGAGACACATGTCATCTTACAATTTCACTTAACAACCCTTATCCTATAGCAACGTCTCCTAGCATACAATTTCACATCAACATAGTCCCTTTTCACAATGGCTAAGCAGAAAATCAATGGCGTGAGCTTAGTTTCTAACTCTCCCACTTAAATTGTGCCTTTCATTCTGTATAATGATCACTACTCAAACCTACTATAGCTTCATGCTTAGCTGTGACCAAAGTACGCTACATTCCTGTTTAGGAACAGGTCCAAAGTCAGTGAGATTTCATGGGTGTAACTAAGTGCAGAATTTGGCTCACTCTGTAATATTCCCATGATTCCTTGCCACAGAGAGAATGCAATAGAAGAAACAATCAAATTCAGGCCTGTTAGTTTTGAATGTTTCTGTCAGCAAATCCATTTAAGCCCATCACTGTCCAGATGTAAGAGTGATGCTAAATTATTTCCCAATTTAGGGCTACACTGACCCAGAATACAGGAAACGGAGAGCCTTCTTTACAGACCTGGCCTTCAACTACAGAGAGTAAGTGCAGCACCACTGGAAAACTGCTTGTTCTAAATCAGTTTCACTCACATTTTGTGTGCTCTCGCAGTAAGTAGTCTGATTTTGTTCACCTGTAAGCAGCTTTATGGTTGATGTAACTTAATCCTAGGCCAATGGTCTGTGGTGCCATCTGTTGGAAAACTGAGTTAATCACAGAAACACACATCCCATACAAATCAGGAACATTTCAGAATACAATGAAAATTAATTTAATATTTAACTTTAGGGCTGCCTTCACACCTCACTTAGCTCTGCATAATTTCATGTAATTCTAGGGGGCAAATGGTCTCTATATGACTCTTTCATTTAAACTATAGGATGAGAGTATCTTCCTTCCAGGATTTGGCATGTACCTTAATAAACCTGTCAGGTAGACAAGGACTTGTGCATGTCCTACAGAAAAAAAAAGATGGACTTATCCTCAAATGAACAATTTACACTTTCTTGCCTTTCTGTGTAAAAACACATGGGAGTGGAAGAGAAGTCTGGGGGCTTGTTCTTGTGGACACTGAAATTCATTCTATGCACTTGTAGGTGGCATTAGCAAGATGCATAATGGCCTTGAGCTGTGAGCCACATGGTGCCCAAGAACTCAAGAGAAACCCTGAACCTTGGGAGATTTCTGCTTAATGACAGCCTCCGTACATTGTGGCTAGTCAGCCAGCTCCCTCACTAATATTGTGAATTATCTCCTTCTCTGATGGTAGATACAACTACAGAGGGGAAGCTAATGCTGAAATATGCACAATATACCTATAAACCCACTTGATGTATAATTGTTGATGGTCTTCCAGCAGCTAAGCAATTGGAACGGGAAATAATACAGCATTGCTTCCTCTACATTCCATCAAGTGGTCCATCCTTTACAGTATTTCACTGTTTGCACCATCCCTGGGGATTTGGTGGAGCCTAGGACACCTGGGTCATAAAACCCTTTAGAATCCTTCAGGATGATTATTTATTATTTGTAATTATTTTAGTATGGCAAATAATCCTGAGGCATATAAAGAAAATTATACTTGAAACTAGAACTCAAGTCAGCTACATATATTTTTTTCTCTCTCTCTCTTTAAAGAGGAGACCCTTTGCCTCGAGTTGAGTACACTGTCCAGGAGACTGCTACTTGGTGAGTATATTTTTCATAACCTGCCCCATGACAAGTCATGGGGTGATTCCACTGAAACCCAAGGGAATTTCAGAGGTGCAAGAAGTGCACAACAGTGCCCTACATTTTCAAATAATATTTGACATCTCTAATTTTAATTGATGTATTAATTATCCCTTCTTGTTGTTCATTTTGCAGAATTCTGTTCTCCCCAGGCAAGTGTAACTCCCGGTGTTGCTAAGAGGAGTTACATACCTGCACTGAGGGGTGAATAGACCTCTGAATCTATTTCCAGGTTACATTAAGTGGTGAAAATACATCAAAAGGCTCAGGGTTGATGCACCTAAGTGACGGGGGCTTTCTGCTACATTTGTGGCCCCTCTTTCTGCCCCCACCCAGTTTCCAAGGTAGCAGAGGCAAATTTGATCCCTGGCAGGTTGGAACAACCTCAGGGCTGCTCTAAATTGCACTGGCTAAGGGGCTGTTACATCCCCTGTGATGTTGGTAGGAGGTGTGGAGCTTAGGACCAAAGCAGCACAAAGCAGACTTAGTAGGGATGTGGATCTAGCCCTCAGAGTTCTGGTTCAGTTAAAAGACACTAAAAAGTTTGGCTACTTAACCATACTATCCAGAACTCTTGAAAATCTGCAAAATTTGTCTGGAAAACTCAGGAGAACAAGTGCTTTTTTAAGATTTCTTTTGCTTCTGGTTGGGCTGGAAATAAAATGCAACTGTTTCTCGCAAGGTATTTTTGGCAGCTCCTGTCTTGACCAGAACCTGGAAGTGTGTAAGACTGAAAAATGATCAAATAAATGTTAACTGAGTATTTCAGAATCTTTAAAAGAGATTGGTCCCAAGCCAGAAAATTCAGATCTGGATCCAGATCTGGATTTGAGTCTGTGGTTTTTGTTTGGTTCCTTATAAACATAGGGGCCTGAATTCATGTTACTGGTCTCTGCCAGAGAGGATGCTGGACTAGCTGAACCACTGGTCAGTCCAGCATGGCAATTCCTATGTCCTTAACTTAAAATTGAACATTATCTGGTTCATGTTCTACTTAGGGGCTAGTGTGAAAAAAGAAGAGAGAAGGGGAGAAAGAATAATCCAGTGGGGAAAAAAAGGGTGAAGACGGAGCAAAAAGTGAAAAGCCATGTGAAAGTGGGAAGGATGAGAAAAATCAGTGTAGTCAAATGTATATACATATACACACACACAGAGTGTATTTTTCCATTTGAATTTTTCTCTTCTCCTCTTTCCTCCCCTGTATATGCTAGAACCGATGCAAAGGGGTGCTCTTAATATATACATGCTGAGATAGATAGTAGTGCAAGGGAGTGCATCTATCTAGCAATTTATGGGGTGAGGGATGTTTCTAACCCCAGTGCACAGCACAGGTTTCCCTTTACGTTAAAAATGTTCCTTTTTAAGTTGACTCACTCTCTGAATAAACATGGTCTTAACTTACAATAAAAAAGCTTCATGATCTCAGATGAACCCAGGGCAAGCCACACTAGAGAAAGTCACTTTTCACACCAGTGCAGCCCATTTCCCCTGGTGTTTTCCTCATTGTAGCTATCCCAGTGCAAAAACCCCAGTGGGATTTGCAACAAAAAAATAATGCAAGAAATTCATTAAACCTAGAAGACATTTGCCAACTTCAGAAATGGATGAAGGTTTTGGAAGAAAGGGGAGTTTTGATTTCTTGTCCACCTCCTTCCATCTTCCCTAGCTGCCTTTCAAAAATCACACTATATAGCAATAATTATTGTTATGGGTTACTTGTCTTACAAGAATGTCTTGTGGTCCCACTTGAGATCAGGGCCCCACTGTGCTAAGTACTGCATGTACACATAGTTGAAGATTGTACACTCTTCTTGGTAGGGACTATCTAAATGGACAAGACGGACAAAAGGTGGGAGAAAGGAAAAATTACTATCCCCATTTTACAGATGGGAAAGTGCGAAATTAGACAATTAGCCCAAGGTCTTACAGGGCACAGCCAGGAATTGAGCCTAGATCTCCCAAGTCCCCAACCAGCACCTCAGCAACAAGGTCATCCTTCCTCTCTGAAGGAGTGTTTTATTTTAAATAAAATCCATTGGGCCTTAGAATTTGCAAAATGAGCACCGGATAACTACCAAGGAACATCATATCCTACTCATCCAACTTCTATTATTTTTACAAGCTAGATTTTCAAATAACCTTTGAAAAGTAGTAACATGCCTTTTAAGTCCTTAGCATCATGTGCATGACGGCTCTCACCAGCCAACAATATTGGCATGTTCTGGTGTGTGGGAATGTTGTATTTAAGAAAATTAAATTGTGTGTTCTTTCCTGTTTTTTCCCCTTTTTCTGCCAACCTCCATCACGGCAGCCATTCTCCATCGAGAACTATTCCCACAGTGGTAAATGGAACAGGCCTTTCGGGGGTATCTATCTATCTCCTCAACACAGTTAGCCCCAGCAACCCAAATTCCAAAATTAGATCTCACAGTTGTTACTGTGCTCCCTAGGGCTGTGTGCTGAGGTCAGCTGCATTACAACACAACTTAATATGGATACAGGGAAACCAAAGGGGAATTTTTTTAACATGCTGTAAAGTCCCTTGATGTTAGCTCTGAAGAGCTGTTGGATGCCTTTAGTTTGTAGCAACATGTGTATAAAAATGAAAACAAGAGCAGAAATCTCAGCTTCCAAAAACAGGGCTTGGACAATCTATGTTGTCAGGCATAGTTATTGCAGAGGCATAAACGGAACGGTCATGGGAGCAAATGGGGAGATGTTTACTGGGAAGAGGTTGCCCAGGAAAAGGGAGAACAGAGGACAAAGATATTGAGACATATGTCATGTGACAATAGTAAAGGCAGACAGTCACCTTCTTCTAACAGAGAACAAGGAACTTGATTAGAATAAGGAAACAGCATTATCCCTAAAGCTGTCCCAGCTGTCTTTCCCACTGCTTCACTGTCAAGATTCTGCCTAGAATCTTTCACAACCCACACCTGTCATTTTAAAGAAACAGCACACATATGCTCTCAGCATGCGTGCATTTACAGTGCACTTAATTTACAACACTATTCAGATCAAGGTTCAGTTTTAGAAATCCAGATTTTTACTAACTTTTAGTATTTACAACGAATATTCCCTTTTAAAATAGTTATCACCTTCCTCCTCCCACACTAAATAGGGCCTGATCCAACTCCACTAAAGTCAGTAAGAATCATTTCACTGTCTGTAATGGGAGTTGGATCAGACCCTAAATTTCTCAGGTGTATTATCCTTAGTGTTCTGAATAAATTTTATCTAGGGGCGGTACTAGAGATGGTCAGGAAATAATTTTCATCTCACAAAATGTTTTTGATGAAAATCAAATTGTGTCTGATTTTTTTTTTAAATTAAGTATATAAGAATGGCCACATGAGGTCAGGCCAATGGTCCGTTTAGCCCAATATCCTGTCTTCTGATAGTGGCCAGTGCCAATGCTTCAGAGGGAATGAACAGAACAGGGTAATTCTGAGCAGTGGCGTAGCCAGGTGGAGGGAACAGGGGGAGCATAAAAAAAAAAGGCGCCACCCACTGCAGCGCTTTTACTGACGGGGCGGTGCTTTTACTCACCCGGTGGCGCTCCAGGTCTTCAGCAGCACCTCAGCGGTGGGACCTTCACTTGCTCCACGGGTCTTCAGCAGCACCTCAGCGGTGGGACCTTCACTCGCTCCACAGGTCTTCAGCAGCATTTCCTTCAGTGCTGCCGAAGACACCCAGAGCGAGTGAGGGTCCGCCGCTGAGGTGCCGCCAAAGACCCGGAGCACCGCTGGGTGAGTAAAAATTAAAAAGGCGCCAAGATGCTCAGTGGGGGAGCTGCCATTGCCCCGCTCCCCCCCAGCTATGCTACTGATTCTGAGTGATCCATTGCCTCTCACCCAGTTCCAGCTTCTGGCAGTCAGAGGTTTAAGGACACTCAGAGTATAGGGTTCTGTCCCTGACTATCTTGGCTAATAGCTATTGTAGGACCTATTCTCTATGAACGTATCTAGTTCTTTTTTGAATGCAGTTATCATGAGAACATAAGAATGGCCATACTGGGTCAGACTAATGGTATGTTTTTAGCATTTTGTCTAAAAACTACCACTGAGTGTGTATAGATATATATTTCTCTTTCTCAGTAACTGAAATTGTTCAGCTTATAATTTAAAAGTGTAGGGGTTTTTTGTTTTTAAAAAATTGGTTTTCAGGTTTTTTATCAATATTCCCTCAAATTTTGAGAAAAACAGATTTTTTTTCCAAACATTTTCATTGTTTCAAAAAGCCATTTTCTGTGGGAAAAAATGTTTGGAAGGACCATTTTCTACTTTCTCTAGCAACTCCAGCACTCTTCTGTGTCCCAGGGAATTTTAAAAACCCATCCCAGTCATCTAAGGGTGGCGCATCTTTCCACAAACCATTGATCACAAAGGGAAGTGACTACAGCCTGGCTCAGGATGGACTTCCTCCGCTTTCCCCCTCGTGGTCTGGGGTCTTTGAAGGCAATCCAAAGAATGAGAAGAGAAGGAAGTGCAGAAGGAAGGAGAGGAGCACATGTTCCTGAGCTCACCAGCGGCGCCTCCTGAGCAGCTCTGAAACTCTCTGTGGAGGGGTTTGGTGTTAGGAGGTTCCGCCTTCAAAGCAGGTTAACATTTCCTCTGCCTCTGACAGCTTACTAGGGAGCTGCTTTCCACGGCTTTCAAACCTAGAAAAGCTGTGCACTGAAGCAGTGGGAATTTTGCCTGTGTAAGGACTGCAGAATTGAGCCCTACGTGTACACAGTTCTGTTGTCCTGTCACTGAATTGTAGACACCTCTGGGCTGGAACACTGCAGCTGGGCAGTGCAGATCAATAGTGCACAACAGCTGAGAATACTAAATGAAGACCACTGTTTCTTCTCTCTATTGTCTAAGAATAAAATATGCTATTTTTTTATTTGCAGTGCTTCTAATTTTCTAAAAAAAGGAAACTGTTTGCAATAAAAGCGTATGTAATGCTAAACTTAGTTCTAGAGCAACCCGTACAATTAATTTTAAACTTGTCTCTATTGTAAGTGTAAACACAATTTTAAATTTTCTAATAGGGAAGTATTGGTCTATTTTTTAAAAACATTAAAAAGTTTTGTACAGTATATTTAAAGTAAAGTAAGCATATTTAAAAGTCTGTAATTTCTGTTTTCTAACTCAGCCCCTTTCTACCTGGTTTGTAAGCAGAATTCATAGGAACATAGGCCTGGAAGGGATCTGCTGGGTCAAGCCCAGTCCCGTGCTGTCACAGGAAACCACAGCATATAATTCCATTCATAAATTTATCAAGCGCCACCTTAAAACGAGTTAGGGTGTTTGGCCCCCACAACTGCTACTGGGATGCTGTTCCAGAACCTCACCCTCTGATGGGTAAAAACTTTCATTTAATTTCCAGCCTGTTGTTCATGGTCAGTTTATACATAGTTGTTCTTGTACCAACATTGTCCATTAGCTTCAATAGCTGTTCTCCTTCCATGGGGCTTACCCCCCCAATGCATTTATAGAGAGCAGTCAGATTCCCCCTCAGCCTTTGTTTTGCTAGGATAAAGAGGCCAAGCTCTCCTTGTCTCCTCTCACATGTTAGGCTCTCCATTCCCGATCATCCTCGCAGTTCTTCTCTGCACTTGTTCCAGTTTGCATTAATCTTTCTTGAACACAGGTGACCAGAAGTCCCACCCCCGGTGATAACTAGAGGTAAAGCAGCCTCAACACAGGGAATGTCCCTTTGCTGCTGATCGTAGGCTTCCGAAGGCAGGATCACAAACTCTTCTGCAGGGATTCGCCTTGTCTTCTCAGAGTGTGGACTGCAGTCTGAGGGGCTGCTATAGGATCAGGTTCCTCTGCTTATCCCCCCACTCTGCACTCTGCCCTTCCCACCCTTCTTGTTAGGGTGGGGATGGCCAGCACTGGCCCTTCAGCATCGTTGGTCCCTACAGCTAGAGCAGGCTGAATACAGGGCTCACAAATATTCATTTGAATTTCCAGCTGCTCAGTTCATCCTTATTCATGTGCTCTGTACAATGGTTTGGAGAACGCCTGTTCCTTGTACAAATAGCTGCGTTCACATGTGAGACGAGGTATTTATGCCCACACAAGATATATTCATTCTTTTTATGTTATTCCCCATTTCTTCATCCAACCAGGGAGTAAGAATAAACCATATGGAGAAGAAAGGGGCCAAAAATGGCTCCTCCCATGTCAAAGTATCCTGGCAACAACTTCTTTCTCTGTGGGGCTTCTGTCCTCCATGTCTCCTCCTCCAAGCCCTATATTAGAAGGCCAGTACCTAGTGGCTTCTCCTCTTCTATGCTGATGGTGATAATTATGCAGACAAATGGTGCTGAAAGAGACGTGGTTACAAAATACACTGTGGGCCAAAGCCTCATCCACACAATTAGATAAAATTCATTGACTGTGTCTATTTACACTGGCTGAGGCTCTGGCCCCTGGACTTTAAAGTTTGTTTTGTTTTAAAACGAAATGACCCATATTAGTCCCATAGAGAAACGGGACAGGGCATCCAGCATCTTATCAAGACACAAACTTGCCCAAAGTTGAAGAAGAATATTTGGACCTGGAGTTTTGGGTCACATTCATTTCTAGTCTCCGATCCTGCCGAAGCTTTGGTGCTAGTATTAACAGTAAAGTCACTCTTTGAAGTAAGTATGTCCAGATTCTTCCCACAAGTCTAGCTAAGACTGTACAGAGAGCAATCTTGGACTGATGCGCTGCTTTACACCCTATACAATACCATTAAAGTCAATGTTATTCTATGGGAAATAAGTTAGGGCAAAATCTGGCCTCTTATTCTCCTAAACTTTTCCTGTCTTCTCTGTGGAGATGGAGCTCATGCAGCTTTTACAATACTGACAACAGCCACTGTCTACGTCTGTTTCTTTTTTTCCCAATTACACCCACGCTAACGTAAGAAGTTCATGTGATGGAATGACACCCTTACAAGATACTGGCTATCACCTCCATAGCAACAATAGCAGCAAAAAACGTACAATACAAAAACAAGAGAAAGTCATTTTCTTTGGTCAGTATTTCCAAGAATGATCTCAATTTTCATAAAATACTGTTTATACACTTGTTAGAATCCCAGAGTTGGGTGTGAATAAATATAACCATTTCTATAAGCTTCCCTGCCATCACTTTAGTGCTTGTTAATTTTGCAATAGCTAAATATATTTTGAAAGTGGGGCCTTTAAAATAAAATAATAAAATACATGAGAAGGGCCCAAACCAAAGCCCTAGATTCCATGCACTGCCAACTAATTTTATATAATTGTATATAGCACCTTTTATTACAATAAGCTAAACACCTCCAAAATTTGAGGTGATGGACATCTCCATCTTGCATTCAGAGCTGCCTGGGTGGTATCTTACACCTATTACGCCCCCAGTCCCTGTCCCGATTTTTCACACTTGCCCTCTGGTCACTCTACCCTGATGCAAGAAAGCACTGAAGCATATCCTTCACTTTATGCACATACTTCGTGCTTTCCTGAATAGGGAAACTCTGGGTGCCCGTTTACAGTTGAACAGTTCATGGGGTTCCACACAGGCACCAAGATCTGCCTGGGCAGAGTCAAGTGCAAGATCAAGGCCCATATCTGGTTCCTCGTTTTGTGCCCATCTCCTGGAAAAATCCTACCCTGCAGCCTCCATCCAGGCTTCGGCTTCAGAGCATCATTTTTTCTGAGCTCAGCTTGGTGTTAGATACCCTCTCTGCCCTGCCTGTGTGAATAGCTGTGGTTCTGAAGCCAGGGAGAAGAGGTGCTGCTCCTAGTAAAGGACATGAACTAAGGGTTGTTGTTCTTTCAGGAGGGAAGTCTACAGGAAGCTGAGCAGCCTCTATCCTACCCACGCCTGTAAGCAGTACCTGGATGCCTTTCAGCAGCTGGAGAAATGCTGTGGATACCAAGAGGATAGTATACCTCAGCTTCAGGATGTCTCCAGATTTTTAAAAGGCAAGACATTACAGTCCACTGTATTTTAGCACTCCCTAGGTTGGGAATCTACAATGATGTGTGATGGAAAGAGGTGTTGATGGTAGACCCCCATTCTGAATGAACTGGGCGTGAAGATCTGTTCGCTAATAACAAGGAGAGGGGGTTAGGAATAGATACAATATTGAGAGGGTGCAAGCTCAAGTTAGTCTGTCAGCAGATGTTTGAGTGACAGAGGACACAGTGGAGATTGAGATCCTGTATTACTAACCCCCCGGATAGATTCAGTTCCAAGACAGGGTGTGCCTTTTTGACAAATCGGCTTGCCAAATTAACTGTAATCTGGAGTAGCCAAGGAATGGCTGCAGTAAAAGAAAACACCCTCCTTGCTGCTCTCCCAGCAATAGGAAGGGTGCCAGAGGCAGGCCAAAGACAGTTGCTAAAGTATGGCAAAATAAATATATAAATGGTAGATTTAACTTAAAATACATTAAGTTTAAATTGGATGTTTATCAAATCAAGTGAACCTCTCAATCGGCCAATAAACAGATGCAAGACAAATTGGCTTAACCTACCGCTGAAGAGATTTCCAGTACATTGTCATTTTAATTAGAGACTAAGGTATATTGGGCCAGACCCTTGTGTTGATCCAGAAGCACAAAGGGAATGGACAGCTGCATTGCTAGTGCAGCCAGAAATTCCCCGGATGTAGAGACATCCTTCAGAGGTGTAAATTGGAATGGCCAGGACTATGTCATCCACCCATCCAACCCCAGGAATAGTAGGCATTCCTGGGTGGGCTGAGGACATTGCCAGGGCTAGGAGGAGGTGGAACTGGAGCACAATGCCCTCCAGCAATTCCAAGATGGCAAAGCAGTCCTTGAGATTTGCTGTTGCTGACATAATGTAGAGCTGCCTTTAGGCTGCTCTACATTATGCTGGGAGCCTGTGGTTGGGTTAAGGATAAGGAGAGTGGAAAGATGCCTGAGAGGCAACCTCCCACATCCCAGATATTCATGAGTTGAACACTGCTCAGTTGGGCCTAGGGATCTGGCCCATTAGCTTGTTCACTAACAGAATGTGAGAAATAACTAAGAATATTGTAGGTTTCCTTTAAGTTTCCTTGCTGGATCATGGGGACAATGGCCTAATTCTGATATCACTTACACTGGTGATACACAAGTATAACTCCATTATCTTCAATTGGGATTATTCCTGATTTACACTAGTGAACATGTGGTCAGAATCAGGTTCATAATACACATTGTTTTTCTTAACACACCGTTGTTGTTACCTTCATGTCCTAATCCTGCCACTGCCTCTGCTCAGGTGGCTTCTTCCAGACCCCTACTGATCACAGCCAGTGTCTAGAAGATGTCTTGGACCAGGTCACTTGTCTTTTTCTTATCATTTGCCTCTCACCAGAGGCCAGAGGCTGTTTCCCTTTGAAAACATGCCACAGTGAAATTGTCCTGAAAAAAAGTGTAAGACTTGAAAGTGCCTTAGCTAAGGGAAGTTTATTCAATATAAGAAAAAAGAGAATCACTTAAAATAATAATGGATCACAACATTCCCAATCCCAACTAAGGGAATATCATACCTCACTGTGTAGGTAAAATGACATTTTGTTTTATTGATTACCGTTCATTTTGGAAAATCCTACACAGTGGGTTCAACCATGTCTTTCCTTGACTCGCTGAGCCAAACCTCCAGGCTTCGCCCATCACCCAGCTCCTTCTCTGTTCTCTCTTCCTTTTCTGCTCCATTGAGCCTCTCCTTGGCGTACATGGCAACCATATCTGCCCCTGACCAATTTAGGGCTTGTTTTAGTATTCTCCCTCCCCCCTTCCTATCTACCCACCCTGCGCTCACTATAATATCGGAGCATCTCTGGATGGTGGCGAGGAATTGGATATGTTTCTTCTCTGTGTGTTTTACTGCCAGCAGTCAGCAGGGAGCTTTAGCTTTGTAAATAGGTCTTAGGATACTGCTCTGAATGTGACTGATATTGGTATTTTTTTATCAGTCCTAGCTCACTTCAGAAGGGATAACAGAAGCGGGGAGATTAGGGCAAAGTAAGGATCTACTGGTGCGCACTCTTTGTATGTGTACAGTTAGATTTTGTTTAGAGATGTCTGTGGCTATTCACATCTGCTCTAGATTGTGGTCCTAAGTTATTTCCATGTGTCATCATGCAAGTTGTTCTGGGCAAAAGTATGATAAAAAATCATCAGTTAGAAAACTCTGCAAATATCTATCGGGGGAGGGAAATTCAGAGTGTTCCACAAACCAGTGTTGTTTATGGCTGGACTCATAGTGGTGGATAAGATACTTGGGTCCAGACTGAATCAATATCCATCGATACCTCCTTGTCACCAACAATTCTAACTTTAGATTCTCCTTATCACACAGCGTTCCTCTTAGGGCATTGTGAGAGTTGCAGTTACTGTCAGATCCCTTTGGCACAAACTCACTCTAAGTCAGAGTCTAATGGTACCATTGCAAGATCTGCAGCAGCTGCAACAGCCAGTCCAATGTCAGTGAGCCATCTTGTGAGATTAGGGTGCATAAGGCGTACCTCTTATTTACAAATACCTTGGGTGGAATCCAGCCCGTGTTGTGGATGGCGAAGAGCTGCACTTCCCCAGAGGAGCTCTAGGTGGCATTGTGTCTCCCAGAATTCCATAGCATGAGGTGGGGACATACCAGCCACTATATCCTATACTGAGAGGCAGTGTGCAGTTCTTTCCAGCTGTAGGTGGAGCTGTGGTCATGTGCAATGCTAGTCCTGAGCAGTCCCAGTGATATAGCCAGGGCCTAACTGCCATGACAGGTCTCTGAATAGCCGGTGTAGGTTCTCCCAGTTCCTCCTGATACCCTTGCACAGGCAGGTAGTCCAAGTACAATCTAAACTCTTAGGCTAGGTCTACACTATGGGGGGGGAGGATCCGACCTAAGATACGCAACTTCAGCTACGTGAATAGCGTAGCTGAAGTTGCGTATTTTAGGTCGACTTACCTGGCTGTGAGGACGGTGGCGAGTCGACCACTGCCGCTCCGCCGTCGACTACGCTTCCGCCTCTTGCCGTGGTGGATTTCAGGAGTAGACGGCAGAGAGATCAGGGATCGATTTTATCGTGTCTAGTGAAGACGCGATAAGTCAATCCCCAATAGATTGGTTGCTACCCGCCGATCCGGCGGGTAGTGAAGACGTGCCCTTAGATTCACATGTACTTACTACTGTGTAGCTTACATGATGCATCTTACACATTGTCTTTGAATTTGGCTCAACAAATCATAGAAATTCAAGATGGAAAAGACCTTTCCTCCAGGTCATCATCCTGCCAGGGAAAGAGTGTTCCCTGCTTTGTCCAGTCTGACTTCAAATGTCTCTAGGGATGGGGCTTCTACCTCTTCCCCCGGAAGATTGTCTTTATATGAGAAAGAGAACTAGTGACCAAACAGACTGAGACCAAATATGCTGGAAGAAACATAAAACATTTCACGTGAACAGCTTGGTTTCTGTGGGAAACATTTCTGTTTAAACAAATTAGGAAAGCAAGTACAAAGCCATTTCGGTCCTTTTATTTTTTTAGTTGTACGCAATAAAAGTAATTAAAATGAGAGCTGAAACAGTATTTATGAAAGCAGGGAATGCAACACAGATTTGGAATATGGGGCTTCAAAAAGATTATCATCTACTCTTCTTAAATTACGGCAGTTTTACATGATGCTTTTTGAACACGTAGAAAACATGGGCTTTGCCAAAGGGGGCTTATAGTTTAAACTTAGACAAATAAAACACAAAGGTGCAAGATCAGATGGAAAAATGGGAGCTGACAGCTCTGAAAAGAATGTTAAAATGAAAATGTAGAAAGGCTAAGGGCCAAATTACCCATAATGAGTAACCCTACCTGTTACATACCTTGTAGGGGTCCCATGTAAATTCAGTTGCTGCTGCACCCCAATGATTTCAACAGACTGCAAAAATCAAAAAATACACTCTCCAAAAATGCATGGCAGTGTGCTGCCAGTGTGAATCCAGTTTCTGCTTTTGAATCATGCACACAAAATAAATGAAACACAACATAATACCATACGGTAACTTGACTACTTGAAGTTGATTGTGTCATAAAAGGCCCATGCAGGACCATAGGAATTGCCAGACTAGCTTAGACCTGAGGTCCATCTAGTTCAGTGCCGTGTCTCCGACAGTAGCCAGCACCGGCTTCTTCAGAGGAAGGTGTAAGAATCCTACAGTAGGTAGTTACAGGCTAATGTATAACCAGGGAATATACCTGCTGAGCCGCCAACAGCTGAAAGTTGCCTTGTGCCCTGAATCAAGAGGGTGTGCATACCATCCAAAACTCTTGTTTATTTCTGACATTTATTATTACAAGAGAAGAAAGCTGACAGTGGTTAGGGCAGTGGGCTGGGACCTGGGAGATCCAGCTTCCATTTCCTGCTGTACCACAGCTTTCCTCTGTGGACAAGTCACTTAACCTCTCGGTGCTTCAATTCCCATCCGTAAAATGTGGATTATATCCCTGCCCTTCTTCACAGAGGTGTTAGAAAGATAAATACACGAAGGATTGTGAGGCACTCAGATACCAAGGTAATAGAGCCCATATTCGTACCTAAAATAGACAGACATTTTCCTTATCCATCTGTACAAGAAAGTTCTGAGACTAAATGCAAAGGAAATTTCAAACTGCTTGGATGCTGTGGAGTTATGTTCACAGTAGATTTTCCTGCTGGGTTGTTTTCTTTTGCAGAAAGAACAGGCTTTCAGCTGAGACCAGCTGCAGGGCTGCTATCACCTCGTGACTTCCTTGCCAGCCTGGCATTTCGTGTCTTTCAGAGCACACAGTATATAAGGCATTCCTCTTCCCCTATGCATTCCCCAGAACCGTAAGTAGGATGATATGGCACAATCCAGTGGTTCTCAATCTGTGAGCCTTTCGTGGTGGTGGTGGTGGTTGTACTAATTTAGATGGAATACAGGGGCTCAAAGAGTCAAGGGTGTTAATGTAACCCAGTCATTGTCCAACATTCTCAGTGTTAAACAAGGTCTTTGATATACAGAGACCTCAGTCTGCTTAGTACCATGGCAAAAACACCATAAAACATCCTTTAAACCTTTTATTAAAGATACCGAAAAGAAGGAAAAAGTTAAAGCATTTGAAATGTAAAGTATTAAGTAAGGCTTTCACTTTAACAACATCCCTCCCTCGTTCCCTTTCCCTTTGGCTGAAGAGAGTTTCTAGAAGGAAAAGTCCCTTTGTTTGACAGGTTTTGAGATGGGAATAACTGTTGTTTGGGGAGAAGAGAAGTTAGTTGAGATGGGCTGGAGCTGGTCTTGTAGCTGTTGTTAAAGTCCAATCCCATTTCCTAGAAGACAAAACAAGACGCACACGCACAAAATGGGAAAGAAGGGAACAGCAAAGATGGAAAATAGCAGCTTTTGTCTCTGAGGTTGAGTATCGCTTGCAATCTCATTGCTGGAAAAACACAGGCACAGCACACAGTCTTACCAGCAACTCTGAGACCTGACAAACTCATATCACCAGGCTGTTTAGAGCATTGTTTTTAGCTCCCTCTCTGGTCACAGGCTTACAGCAGTGTTAAAAAAATGCAGCCTTGCCTGGCTAAGCCAGACTCTTCTCAGGCAGAAGGAAAAAGGAGAGAGATAGGAAAGAGAAGAAATAAGGTAGGGAAGGAAAAGAACAAAGGGGGTGTGCAGGGGAAACCAAGTCTCACATGGCAGGTGGTGTTTGGGATTCAGCCAGAGCTAGTGGGGGAGAGGATGAGGTATGCCCCCTTCTCTCTGGACCAGTCTGGTCAGGACACCTCTTAGGATAGAGGCCCAAGGTTCCAGGAGATGGTGGGGGTGGCAGCCATGATGGTGAACCTTGCTTCTTCCTTTTCTCTCATCTTATATCAGCCAGTGTCGCAGCCCATTAGCTTTTCCCCCAAGGTGTGTCTCAGTGGCAGATTAATAATTTTGCCGCCCCTAGGCTGGGAAATAATTGCCGCCCTGGCCCCGCCCCGACTCCGCTCTTTTCCCGCTCCCATTCCAACCCCCTCCCCAAAGTCCTTGCCGCAACTCTGCCCCCTCCCTTCCCCTATTGGATCCCTTCCCCAAATCCCCACCCCCAACCCCGCCTCTTCCCCCAGCGCGTGGCGTTCCCCCTCCTCCCCACTCCCTCCCTGCCCCGCGAAACAGCTGTTTCGCGGCGCAAGCGCTGGAAGGGGAGAGAAACAGGACGCCACGGCAAGCTTGCAGAGGAGGCGGAGGTGAGCTGGATCAGGGGGGCGGGGCATGGAGGGGAGCTTCCACCCCTGAAAATTGGCCGCCCTAGGCCTAGGCCTTGTCGGCCTAGGCAATAATACGGCGCTGGTGTGTCTCTCTCTCTTTTTTTAAGGACCCCAAAAGGGAGTGATGGGCAGAATGAGCCCATTCCCTCATTATTTGGTCTACAAATTAGGCCTAATTTCCAAAACACCAATTTTGATTCATGAATTTTCAGACCCCATGCGTTTCTTGTTTACCAGCGTGATTTTAACACAATCCTTGAGTTCTATCAAGAGGCTCTTTTTGTCTGAACTAATTCAGTTCTGTTTTTTCACTTGTGCTAATTTTTATAAACAACCTTATATGACAGTCTGAGTTGTACTTTGGTTACCTTTTGCCCATCAACCTGTGTTGTTATCGTAGGTTATTGTGACATTTTAAGACCTTTCAGTCACTTTTTACAGTTGAGCTCGCAATTAGGATAAATTTGTAGGCCCAATTACCACAACATGGTCCACGGAGTGAAATAATTTGAGAAGCAAGCAGAGGTGGAAGTGGTCCATGAGAGGGGGAGTCTGTTTCTTATGCAAAGATGTCTGGAGAAGGAAAAGACTGGGGAGAATCTGGTTTAATCTGTTCATTCTTATTGTGTTGACCATTTGTTGAACTCTGAGAAGATGTTTGGCCGCTTCCATGACACAGGAAATGTGGACCCAGCCATGAGAAGCTTACAATGTAAATTAGACACAGCCTCTTGGCTTGATTTTGAACACCCATCAATCTCATTGAAGTTACTGGGAGATGCGGTTGCTCAGCACCTTTGAAGATGAGTCCACAAGGGCCAAATTCAGAGTTGACATAATTGGGGAGGGACATTGGGGGGTAAGTTACACATTGGTAAGAGTGGATGAAAGTGAGTATAATTTACACATTGAGCCTGCCCTGCCTTATCTTACATCCTCTTCTTGGTTGCTTTGCTTGCTATGAGCCCACGCTTCTGCCTCTCCAAGTCCCACACCAGTTCCACACCCTTTCCACACCAGTTGCACACCCGTTCCAAACCAGCATTTGCACCACTTCTCAGTTTGGCTTATGGCGTGCAGTTCGAAATTGAGTTCATACACAGATTATATGTACAAGAGGCACTGGATAAAAGGCTGGCCTTTTCTGTAGTTGTGGCCTGGTTTTCGAAGGAGCTGCTGAGCACCCACAGGTATGAATGAAGTCAATGAGAGCTGTGGCCATTGGAGTTCTGTTTTCATGATGTGTGTTCAGGGCTTGGCAAGGTTATCAATGAAAGGCTGCATGGAAAAAGTCAATTTTGGGGAGAGCCATCCATGCAAAGAAGGAGGTATCTGAGCAAATTACTGGAGCGGGGAGTTCTAAGTCATAGCATGGAAGAAGGCTTAAAGACAAGAGTAGGAAGATAACACAGAGCTGGACAGGTAGGAGGCTTGGAAAGAGCACAGACAACTGGATAGGAGAAAATGAAAGCAGAGACCTAGAGCCAAATACTCAGCTGGCATCTGTCTGACTCCAGTGGTATCCTTATATATGTCCCCAATGGAGCTTCACTGAATTATGCCAGCTGAGAATCTAGCCCATGTGAAATTGCTGTGCAAAGAGCAGGAGAAAGAATAGCAGTGAAACAGCAGCTATGCCCTGCTTAGAATTGCACTTGGGGGGATTTTCACATAAAACAAGCTTTATTACATGAGAAAAGTGATTTGTTTTCCAGGGACTGCTGCCACGAATTGTTGGGTCATGTTCCCATGTTAGCAGACAAAGAATTTGCACAGTTCTCACAGGTAAGGAACCTTGTCTGTAATTCCAGTAGCAACGAGTACAAGGGACTAGATATGATTTGCTATTTTAATTTTGAAGGTTTGATTCTCCCCCATTTATAGGGTGGTGGTGGTGTTTGTACTCTCTTGCATTGGGGGTGCCAGCTACACCCTAGAGGAAATATACCCCAGGGCAGGGCAGGCAGTGTCACCTAGGGGAGATAAGTGGCAAGGCAAGGCAGGCAATGTCACATAGGGGAGGTAAGCACCAGAGCAGGCAGTGTCTCCTAGGGGAGATGAGAACCAAGGCAGAAATAAGAAGAGGGAAGCTTCAGTTGCAATGGAGACCCCTAAGCACTGCCTGCCTGAGAATGAATAGGCTCTTCTCTTAGGTACCCATCATACTGCATGGGAACTCGCATCTCTGGGTTTCACAGACAGGAGCCATCATAATTTAGGTTGATCCTGTCCCTGCATTTTCATTTCAATCTACCAGGGTACTTTTATCTTGTTTATAAATGGCCATATTCTGACACCATTACTCATATTGATTAGAGCTTTACCTCATGAGCAGTCTCCTTAAAGTAAACGGAACTTACATGTGGAGTAAGCTGTTACTCCATATAAAAGTATCAGAATCTGGCCCAAAGTGGATTTAGTGCTGCTGAAAACCTGTGTTCTGTGGCTAATTAGGGAACTGCAATCTCTAGGGATTGCCAATCTGTTCTCTAATTAAACACAGAACAGGTACAGCATGGGAAAAAACAGCACAAGCTTCCCCTACCCTGCATTGTTAATGTGCCTCAAACTTGAACTGGTGGGAGCCTCCCAGGGATGAGAAGGTTCCTCATGCAGTCCCCATCAGTCTTTGCCCTCTACTGAGACTGCCAACAGAATCGTCAGTATTTTTGTGATATAGACGCCTGTCCAGTAGTTCTGGAAAGAGATCACCAGTTGGTTCCATGTCACGGAGCCTGGGGTCAGAGATCAAAGCCAAGGGTCGGAGCCAGAGTCAGGAATCAAAGTCAATTACCTGGAGTGAAGAAAGGCTTGGGCAAGGCTGGAGTTAAGGCAGAACCAGGGCTGGGAACAAGCAGGAGCTATCACATGGTCATCAGTTTTGGTCATTACCATATTCGAACCAGTGAATCATATAATATTCTAATGCCCTGTGACTGCCCTGCCCTGTGGGGGGAACACTCCCTTTTGCTTGATACTAGAAATAAAGAACCATTAAAAGATGTAAAAATAAGGGGCTATAGTAATTTCAGAACCACCAGGTTTTGTTGTTGTTTTCTCTGCTCTGTTATGGAAGAGCGAACACAGGCTCACAAAAGCTCACTGATTGAAGTGAATGACATCAAGTGTTTTTCATGGCTGAATTCCTGTCATGGAAATTCTTCTTGATTTCATCCACTATGTGAAAATTAATGGTAAAAATGCCCTTGTTTTGTTTTTGTTACTATGACACTGTATCCAGGGCTTGAACTGTAAGGAGGCTCCGGAGAATTGCAGTTCCCACTGTTAAAATAATGTAATTAGCTTAATGGGGAGCATACAAGGGAGTAGACAGATTCTTGCTGTCAACTCTGCTGCTGAAAAGTTCAGTAGTGCTCTTTTGAAGTGCCAATAGGCCCAATCCAGCTCTCACTGAAGTTGATGGGAGTCTTTCCATTGTCTTTAATGGCAGTTTTAACAGGCTCAAATTTCCATTGGGCTGGTAGAACTATAAAGTAATTTGTATCTCAAGCAATTCTGGAGGTGTATTATGCTCAGATTACCAAGGTCTATTCGATTCTATTCTATTTTATACCCATGTTCACCACTGTAGTATCTTCCAGTAGTCCATAAAGCCATGTGACTACACATCTGTCACATGTTGTTTGTTCTCTCCTCCTCTCCCCAGAGGGAGAAGTGTGAGTAGTGGAGTGTCTTTTCTTGGTAGCATATGTCTTTTAAAATATATATATACACCTGTTACTCGGTGTTTGTTCTAGAAGACAGGACAAAGAAATGCACCCTGCCCTTGGATCGGAAAGTGGTGAGGTTTGTGCTGTACCTTTGCTCTTGGGGAAATTCATTCCACAGATTGGGATTGCTCTGGAGAAAGATCTGTCTCCTGCACAGACGAGCTTGACTCAGATTGTCCAGAATTCCACTGCACCGGGGAGCCGAGTTGTTGCCCGCAGACTTTTAGATGGTCTTGTACATACCCTGGGCCCAGGCCACGGAGTACCTTGAAGATAAGGACTGAGACCATAAATTTGATTCTAAATTCTATGTGATAGAGACATAGGCGGTCATAGCCAGTGGTCAGAGCAGGAGTCATGCCCAATGATCAGAGCAAGAGTCAAGTCTAAGTCATTAGAACAGACGTCCGTAGCCAAGGATCAGAGTCCAGGGCCAGACCCAAGGGTCACAGCCAGAGTCAGTAGCCAGAGCCTAGGGTCAGCGATCAGAGCCAAGTGTCAGAGCCGGAGTCAGAGGTCAGGAATTGGAGTCAAGGGTCAGAACTGGATTACCTGGAGTGAGGAAAGGTTTGGGCAAGGCTGGAGTCAAGGCAGGACCAGGGCTGGGGACAAGCAGGAGCTATCACAGCCATGGGCAAATGCTTTGAGCAGCTGCTGAACTGCTGCTGCAGCTGGGCTTAAGAGCCAGCCTGCTGACTCTGCAAACCAGTTGGGCAGTGTAGTCAGGCAGCCTAGCACCAGCAAGCTGCACTCGTTAGGTTGCCCAGAGACTTGCTGTGCTGCAAGCCCTGCTTCATACTGGCAATGCTGCATGTCCTGATTCCTGACAGAGGGAAGGACAGGTGTGATGTGCTTGTGGTAGCCTGCATTGCTGAGGAGACACTGTTGCATTCTGAACTAGTTGGAGCTTCTTAAACACAGTAGGCTTCATGGCCAGGTATATCGCAGTGCTGTAGTCCAGCTGAGAGGTGACGAAGGCATGAATAACTGAGGGCAGGTCTTCGCTCACTAGAATGGGACGGAGTTTTCTAACCAAGTGGAGCTGATAGAAAGCATTCCTCACAGATGCTGCTATATGAGAGCTCAGCGAGGCATCCAAGAGTAGTCCTAGACTACAACTGAATTGACCAATTATGGCTGTCTATCTTCCACCAACAGGGACTGCACCGTAGCTACAAGCTCTTCACAATACTTTCCTCTGCCCACCAACATCACCTCCATCTTGCTCAGGTTCAGCTTCGGCCAGCTGATCTCCATCCAAGAGCTGAGCTCATCCAAGCACTGGGATGGATCTCTTGATGGCAGTAGTGTGGTCACATGTGGTGAAGGATAGGTAGAGCTGTGTATCATTTGCATATTGTTGGATCTTGAGTCCACGCCATCTGACCCATTTACCTAGTGGTTACATGTAGATTTAACATGAAAGAAGCAGCAGCAGAGCTTCCTTGCCCATTGGAGTTCTGACTGTACGACGTGTCTGGCATGAGGCATGTTACTTCCTTACTCACACAGAGTCTTTGTAGTGAGAGCCATTTCTGCTACTCTCACTCCTTCAATCAAAAAACACAATCGAGTTTGCAGGATCACATCATTGATACAGGACAGAAGGAGCGAACTTTTTCAATCTCAGATAAGGTTTGGTTCAAGTTTTTGGTTATTTTTCTGGTGCTAAGGGGACGGCGGTTCTTTTTTTATCCAAACCACTTCACTCATTCTCAGGGCTGGCTCCAGCATTTCTGCCGCCCCAAGCAAAAAAAAAAAAAAAGCCGCGATCGGCAGCGGCAGTTCAGCGGCAGGTCCTTCGCTCCTAGAGGGAGTGAGGGACCTGCCGCCCCTGAATTGCCGCAGGTGCCGCCCCTCTCCCTTGGCCACCCCAAGCACCTGCTCATTCTCACCTGTAACATGCTGCTGAATTCTTTTCTGTACAGTCAGGGTTGAAGATGGAGAGTTCCAGAATGGGCCTTGTAGCTGAGGGGGAAAGAGGAACAGTTAGGAAGAGAGGAGAAGAAAAGAATAGGGGAGACAGTAAAGAGGCAGGAAGAGTACCAGAGAACAGGAAAGTATCAGGGAATCCAGAAATGTAGATAGGGAGACAGAGAGGGCAAGGGGGAAGCAATTGAAAAGGCAAGGCTGGGTGGGTAGGCTGGCAGATGGGCATCAAGGACAGTGAGTGGAGCTGGCATAGGAGCTAGAAAGGGGTCTGGCAGGTGGGAAAGAGACTATTTGTATGTTGCCAGGTCATGCAATGGGAGAAGCTGGAGGTGTCATCCAGCCATATAGACCTTGGCCTCGTAACAAGATTTCTTTGTTGTTTGGGGAGAGACGGCACGTGCCTTGGGTCAAAACTAGGCTAAGAGCTGGTCAACATTAGGCCAAGAACTACATGCAATTAAACAGTTTTAATGATCAACAAATCTGGTTCCTTCTGCTGTGTAGATGGGGCCAGAGAGACAAAGGTATCCTGGAAACCCCTGTAGGACATATTGGTTGACAAATAGCAATGACTATTTCATGTTAGAAATGAGATAGTACTCCTCTATGTCTGTCTTTCTCCTGTTGGCTAAACAATAACACAAGTATAACATTGTCTACTTGCTTTAGGCTATTGGACTGGCTTCTCTTGGATCATCTGATGTTGAGATTGAAAAACTGGCAACAGTAAGTATAGATTACACTTTAACATCAGAGATAAAATACAAGGGCCCTGATTTTGAGAAAATACTGAGTGTTCACTTTCAGGTGTCTCAAGTTGGGTACCCAAAATGAAGGCATCACAAAAGTTGTCTCTGAACTGTATCTCCAGATCAGGAAAGGGCAGAAGCATGTGCTCAAGTCCATCCTTCTTCAGGAAAGCAGATAAGCACATGTGTAACTTGAAGCAAGTGTTTAATTACTGTATTTTCTGGCATATAAGACTACTTTTTAACCCAGGAAAATCTTCTCAAAAGTCGGGGGTCGTCTTATACGCCGGGTGTCGTCTTATAGGGCGGGTGCTGAAACTTCCGAGCTGGACTGGAGAATCTGCGGTCGCCGCATATGGTGGGGGGAGCTCAAAAACGGCCGCGGCCGCATCCCCGCCCGATGACGAGGTGAGGGGGCGCCTCACCGGGAAGGTGTAAGTGAAGGGCGGGGCAAGCTGCAGGCATCCGGGACGCCCGGGGTATGGAAAAAAGAGATAGAGCGGCACTGTGCCCAGAAAAACACGCCTCTTTCACCCGTCTGGCCCGCCCTTGTATCCTATTACCGTACCTCCTTCTCTGCCTCTCAGATCTCGCTCCTGAGGACTGCAGTGAAGCGGCGCAGGCGCGCATGTGCGAGATCTGAGAGGCAGAGAAGGAGGTACGGTAATAGGATACAAGGGCGGGCCAGACGGGTGAAAGAGGCGTGTTTGCGCTACCGCTCTGATAGTCTTGGAGACAGGGAGGGCTGGGCAGGCAGGGAGAGCTGACCAATCCAAGCAGGCTTTGTATACAACAACCAGCCAATCGCCGGTAAGGTACATCGCTTGCCGTGATTGGCTGGTTGTTGTATACTGGGTACCACATACAGTACAGCACCAGTATCTGTACCTGTTCATACAGTATAGCACCAGTACATACAGTACAGTATACAAATGTCCAACAGTCAAAACCCCATCATGGCTCCACCAGCAAGAAGAAATATGAAGCCAGTTTCAAACTTAAAGTTGTAAACTTTGCCATGGAACATAGTAACTGCGCTGCTGCAAGACAATATGGAGTAACAGAAAAGATGGTTCGGGACTGGAAAGCAAATGAAAAAGCATTAAAGAGTATGCCAAGGGGTAAGTGTGCATTAAGAAGAGGCACTCCACATTGGCCAGAACTCGAAAAACATGTAGCAGACATGGTGAATGAGCATCGCCAAAACGGTTATGTAGTGACACGAAATAAAATACATTTGTTTGCACTTCAGTGGGCCAAATCTAACCCAGATCACAGCAACAGATTTAAGGCCACTGTATCCTGGTGTACTAGATTCATGGGAAGGCATAATATGGTACTGAGGCAAAAGATGAAAATTGCCCCAAAATTACCTGCAGATCTTGATAGCAAAGTAAATAGTTTCCATCGATACGTAATACAACAGCGCACTAAACATGGCTATGCGTTAAGTAGTATTGGAAATATGGATGAAACTCCAATGAATTTTGATATGGTTGGAAATAAAACTGTCCATCAAAAAGGTGAAAAAACAATTTTAATTAAAACAACAGGACATGAGAAGTCCAGTTTTACAGTGGTACTAGGATGCACAGCTGATGGCGCCAAACTGAGACCAATGATTATTTTTAAAAGAAAAACAATGCCGAAATTCAAGTTCCCTGTTGGTTGTTTTGTACATGTGAATGAAAAAGGCTGGATGGATGAAGAAGGGGTAAAGCTATGGCTTGATAATGTATGGAGCAGGCGACCAGGTGGACTTATTCAAAAATGTAGTCTACTGGTGTGGGATATGTTCAGGGCTCATTTAACTCCCAGCACCAAGCAAATGCTTGCAAGACTAAACACAGATGCGGCAGTTATTCCTGCAGGATTGACATCGTTGGTACAGCCACTGGATGTGTGCCTAAACAAGCCATTTAAAGATCGCATTCAAGAACAGTGGAATGAATGGATGGTTAGCGGCGAAAAGTCATTCACAAAAGGAGGAAACATGCGTGCTCCACAGTTGGATGTTTTGTGCAAGTTTGTTATAAAAGCCTGGAATGATATTGATGCAGAAACAGTAATCAAGTCTTTCAAGAAGTGTGGCATATCAAATTCATTAGATGGTATGGAGGACGACTACTTGTGGCAAGATGAAGAGGAAGCTGAAGCTGAGACCACACCATCTGATACGGAATTCGATCCATACGATGACTGCCTTACAAATGTATCACAAGATGTCATTGATGTACTTATGATATCCGATGACGAACAGGAGGATTTTGAAGGCTTTTAAAGGGAAACTGTCACGCCAGCAAAACCTGTAAAAATACCGTAGCTTGCAGTTATGATGGGCGTTGCTAACTCGCCAGGGACTTGCCCGGCACTTGCTCTCTCTCTCTTGTTTGTTATCTTCCTCCTATCATCATCAGTTCCAGTTTGGTTGACAGCTTAGAAAACAAACAGCATGGCAGCTCTCATGGGTTTATTGTCTTATCCTTCCTTTCAGCTTTAGAGTGAATTAGGAAAAGTTTAATCCACTTGCACTGTTTTATGTTTACATGTTTGATGACAAACAGCCTTATGTTTATAAGTGACAGTTTTCCTGCTAAGTACCTGCATGTCATAAGCATTTGAATTAAAATTACCATATTGAAATCAAATCTGATGTTTTTTTAATTTTTTTTTGGTGTGCGTTGGAAGAGGGGTAGTCTTATACGGCGAGTATATCCCAAACTCTATATTTTAACTGGAAAAGTTGGGGGTCGTCTTATACGCCCAGTCGTCTTATACGCCGGAAAATACGGTATTTTCCTGAATCTGAATGTCTTCCTGAATCAGGGTCTTCATTGAGTGCTGTTGTCACAAGCTAGTTCTTAATTGCCTCTCAAGTGAGATGCATGGTCTAGTGCCCAGAGCACAGGTCTTGGGAGCCAGGAATATCTGCATTCCCTCTCATTTTTGATACTTCTCTCGCTCTCGCTCTCTCTGTGATCTTGGTTAACTCATTTAGTTGGTCTGCTTCTGTCTCTCCACCTGTAACAGGGCTATTACTGCCTATATCATAGGACCATTGTGAGGACTATCTAGTTAATGTAATTAAAGTGTGCTGCTAAGTGTTATGAGATTGATTTTACTGAAGCTAACTTTGAACCACCATTGATTCCTTCATCTATTCAGTTCTTAATATTTAGATTGAACGTGTTCTACACAGCTGTGTGAGAGCAGGACAGATTGAAAGTTGTCAGCATTCATGTTTGAACTCACTGCCCAGACAGCATCATATCACATATCACACTATAGCTGTGAGTGTCAAGATTCAAGATCCTCACTCACTTAGCATCACAGAAGTGGCACAGGGGTACTTTCAGAAAGAACGGGGCACCCCATTCCACCTTCCTATCCCTCAGGATCCAACCAAAGAGATCCTATACTAAAAAGATGAGGAATGGGAAAAGATCCCCATTAGAAAATAAAAAGGACCTAGATGATTAGAACATCACAAATGGAGTATTATCATTTGAAATGTGGGTAAAGTAGTTAGAAGAGAAAACCCCTAAGGAACAACAATCCTGGGTGTTTGTTTCTTTGTTTGCCTGTTTGTTGTTTGGGGTTTTTTAATTGTAAATGTCCTTGCAAATAACAAGTCAAAGAACTATGAAGGTCTATATCAAAGAAACCAAGATATATAGGTAGATTAGTCTCATACTCTTCTGTGAAGTATCAGCAACTCTTTAAGCGGAGTGCTGTAAACAAATCACATAGGGCTTGATTGAAACTTAGGGCTCAGTCCTGTGTAACAGGAAGTGCATAGCTGAATGCCCCAGAAGGGGGCCTGAGATGAATTGTGAGACAGAGCCACATTGGGAATATGAATGATTCCTTCCTTCCCTGTTGTTTCTTGTTCTTGGGGCAGGTTATAGGTTCCACCCCTCCCTGCCCTTTGGTTGGAGAAAGGTAGGCCCTGCTTCCTCCCTCCCCCAGCTTCCCCATGTCTGCAACCGCAATGTGGGAAGTGTTAACAGGGTTGCAGAGGGGGAAAGTGTCCTAATTCCCTTACTTTCCTCAGCAGGTCTGTAGGGCTGGGTCATACTCCAGCACTTAATGTGCAACTACTTCAATTTGCAAGGGCAGCCAAAAGATATTTGTCCTTGTTTTCTGTTGTAATGTGATAAAGATGGAATGGACTTAATTTTAAAGTGGATGTTGGTGCTAAGAGATGGATAATTTCAAATTTCTGCTAATAGTGCCATACAGAGAATGGAGGGGAGGGGACTTTTCCTATTTCATTTTGCTCAAGTAGTAGATAAATTTAAATATATAAATATGTAAATATATACATATGTAAGGATATTTTCTTAAAATATACAAACTTAATGCTTAAAGATAACTAGAAATTAAGAAAAGTAATAAGGAGAAAAGAAACAAAAGAAAGATAGGGCACAAGTAAACAAAAGGGGAGGTGATTATTAGATTAGTTTATGGTTCTCACAAACTGATTAGTTGTTCTTGGTTATCAGCTCTATTGGTTTACTATTGAGTTTGGTCTCTGCAAACAAAATGGATCCATCAAAGCTTATGGGGCAGGACTCCTTTCGTCTTACGGGGAGCTTGTGGTAAGTAAAATGTATTTATTATTGACTGATTCCTATGATCCATTTTCTAACGTTTGTGGGAAAAGTTAATGAATGTTTTCTGACATCAAAATATTCTGAGGATCATTTTAAAAAACACTTGATCACCACGTTTAGAACCTTACTTCTCCACTCCTCCCGCCCTAGAAAAATTCAGATATTCCCTTCTCTCCTACAACAGCCATCACAAATGTGGATAGAAAAATTATAGCGTTGTCTGTCTTCCAACTAAATAGCCAACATAGCCATGAAAACTAACTATACTCGTGAACTAACATAGCCATGAAAACTTACTATACTCGTGTACCTTCCCCAGTACAAGCTTGGTCTCTCTCAGCATATGCACAATGTGCCCAGCCATTTGATGGCATCAGTAGTAATCAGGTAGAGAGCCGGTAGCCCGCCCTCAAAAGAAGTCAGTGAGCACTTGTCAAGGATATGCGACAGACTGAAGTTGACTGCAGCTGTATCGCAGGTCATTAGAAAAACCCGATTTAAAGAGATTAGCTGCACAGTTGCCCTGTCCTGTTCAAAACTGGATGAGATTACTAGGGCCCTACCAATTTCAGGGCCATGAAAAATGCATCACGGACCATGAAATAAGCCCTTCCCTGTGAAATCCGATGCCCCCTTGTTCCTAGGAGCACCCCAGCAAAGGGGACTCCTTGCTTGGCTGGGCAGGGAAGGGACAGGACTTGTCCATCTCCTGCACAGCTGCTCTGCGGGGGGGAAACTAGACCCACCTCTGGGTGCCTTCCCCTGCTGCAGGACGCGCTCTGGGACTGGGCAGCAGCCCCAGAGGTTCCTGCAGCTGGAGGAGACTTGTGGAGTTATGTCTGATCTTCCCTGTGCTGCTGGGAGCGCCTGAGCAAAGGGGGCTCCTAGCTCCGGCAGGCCAGGGGAGGGACAGGTCTTGTCGATCCCCTGCACAGATACTCTGTGGGGGAGGCAGAACTCAGACCCACCTCCACCTCTAGGAATCTCCTGCAGCTGCAGGAAGCTCTGCGGTTGCTGCACAGAAGTGAGGGTGGCAATCCCATGACCCCTCCTACAACAGGTTTGCAACCCCCACCCCCACAATCCCTTTTCGGGTCGGGACCCCCACGATTACAACACCGTGAAATTTCAGAGTTAAACATCTGAAAACATGAAATTTACCAATTTTCAAATCCCATGGTCGTGAAATTGACCATAATGGACCGTGAATTTGGTAGAGATGACCACAGATGCCTTGGCAGAGCAAAACCTGGCAGATAGAAGCATGGTTGTCCAACATTAAGCTAGTGTAGCTGCCTGTTGTTCACTAGAGGGCAGTGAGTCTTCTGAGATTGGTGTGCTCCTACCTCCTGCAAACCAAACTGCAGGGTTCAGTTTCCAAACTGAATGGTGCATGGTTTGGAGAGCTTTCCCTTATGGTCTGCAGGGAAAGCTTCCCTCATTAACACTAGTATAGAAGTATGTGTGCCTTTGTTACAATGTATTGTGATCTTGTGCATGACCATTTTTTAAAACTGTATTACAGAGGTACAGCACATATACATATAATACTGGACTTTCTCGCTTTGAACCAAAAGATCAACGTGCATCTCCACAAATTATGCTCAATTACCATATATTTGGTTTAGACTTATACTTGTTCTAGGATAAAGTCTGCAGGCTACTTGTGTTTTCTTAAACTTCCCTCTGCCATCACCATGTGCATTGTCAACAAATATAAAATTTATAGCTGATTTTATTTATCTTCTAAAACCTGTCAGATCCATTATCAAAACTGAATATGGAGCAAGGCTCAACATTTGTTTTAATCCCCTTATATGTCTGAATACTTTATAGCTTTAAATCTAATTTATTTCAACATTAAGCAGGGTAATAAAGGATACTGGTGCTCATGTCTCCAAATACGTATGTTTTGAGGCAGCTAGGTTAAAGTTCAGAAGCTCAGCAAAGGTTAACTAGTAGTTTTTCAGCATGGCCTCTAGTGATTTTGACAGAGCTTTAAATCTCCTTTAAGTGATTAATCACCATAGAGGAATCCAGTCAAGTCCTAAGGCTAAGTCTGTGGTGAGAGAAACTGAGTTAGTATACGACCTTGGTTGTAAAGGCTAAAGTTACATCTGCCATTTAACTGAATGTAGAAGGCAAGCAATATGTATTGCTGCCTTATTTTCTCATTAAGAGCTGTAGAATCATTCGGAGATGTTTTAACTCCTTCCCTGCGAACTGCTGCTACTTCATTTTAAAATGAACTGCTTCCATTCAACCATTCTATTCTATTTTATCAAGGTTCTCATTCGCGCTCATCACTGTAGTCTCCGAGTGCCTTCCAATATCTCATTAAGTAACTTGACTAACATCTGTGTGTGTTCTCTCATTCTCTCTATCCCAGGGGGATATTTTTAAAATAAACATGTTGCTATGTATTTATGTTACAGAAGGCAAGGCCAAAGAGATGCACCTAGCTCTTGGGGTGAAAGGTGGTGAGGTTTATGATGGCCCTTAATACCTGGCATGGAGGGGACCATTCCACAGTCTCAAACCAGCCCCTGAGAGAGTTCTAGCTCCAGCAATCTTTACCCTTATTGTAGAGAATTCTGTTGTGTCAAAGAAGTGGAGTTTCTCAAGTCAGCACATTGAGCTGGAAATCCCATGCAGTATCACTACCTCTTGCAATTTTATCACTAGTGTCATGATATTTGATGGTGTTCTTCAAGCCACAGAACATGAATTCACGAGAATCTCAGCTGCTTTTTTTTTTAAATGAAAGTTTCTAGGTGCTTCTAGTCATAGTCAGAAACAGAGCACACAGAGCCTTTTTCATGGGATTTGGGTACTTCCTATAGCAAAACTGGCTGAAACCAGCAGTGTAAAACACACCTCCAAACGTTTCTGAATCTTTAGAAAATGGCTATGTAAGTGTGTAGGCATGTGTGGCTGTCCCTCACTGTCAATCTCCGAGGGTGGCCCCACCTCTTTGCTGTCACGCACCTGGAATGACAGTCTGTACAAAAGAGAAATTAGCTTAAAGAGAAATTTGTCCCTAGGTCTCAACCCTCAGGCAGGGCAGAGCTGTGAATAGTCTATGAGCCCAGGCCCTCAAGCAGGGTGGGGCACCACACAGTCTAGGGCTCGGGAAGGGGGTGAGCACCACACAGTCTAGCATCCTAGCTCAGCAGATGGTAGAACAACACAGGTCTCCTGGCCTATGGTGTGGAGGCTGCCACCTCAGGGGTGAGATGGCAGGGGCAGGGGGACGCAGGCCCACCTGACTCCACCACATCCCAGCCCAGGGCCCTAACAGTGGCAGAGTGATCCAGCCACAACATGCTGACCTAGAGTCAGCCAGCAATGTAGCCAGACAGTAGTCGACTGCCCATTGCTACTACCTGAACCCTGGGGTCATCCTCCATCTCCTCAGGGTACACTGCCAGTGGCAAGCCCAGCAGCTTCTCAGTGTCAGCCAGGTCTGGCAGCTCTGGCAGCTCAGGAGAGTCCTCAGACCAGAAGTCTTCTGCGGTCTCCTGCATCAGCAGTGGGGAGAACATGTCCATCTCCCTTGGTGGCTGCAACCCAATTGAGCTGCAGGGTCCACCGTTTATACTTCCTGTTCCTCTCCCACCCCTCTGCTTCCGGTGTGGCGAGTGTGGCTTTCCTGGTTCTGCCCACTAGGGGGCATCTGGCCATCCCTCGCTGTCAATCTCCAAGGGTGGCCACACCTCTTTGCTACAGGTTGGTTGTGCAACAGGCTAAGTGGAACTGGAGAAAGAGGATAAGATGTCAGGAAGAACATACACTGGTGTGAGACTAGAGGCTCAGGAATGCAGGCATGAGGATTGTTCCTGAGCGTGGTTTGAAGACAAACAACCATGCCTCAGAACATAAAGGTGGCCTCTCAATATGTTTAATAGAGCTTTGTTTCTTTCATCGCCATGAACTTGTTGCATAATTTATTGCTAATTAAATAAGTTAATGGGACTTTAAAAATAAAACATGAGGATTGTGAGATGAAGGGACAGCTGTGTTACTGAAACCAGGAGCTTCACCCACAGCTCATTTGCTTGGGAGAGACCTGCATAGTCAAAGACTTCATAGCACTTTTTAGCATTTAGAAAGAAATTTCAAATCATTATCTGATAAGAGGCAAGTGACTCAAAACTAGATGGTTAGCTCAAAATCAGAGATAATGTCATCAATCTCTGAATGATAGAGAGCCAGATTCTGCCATCCTTACCCACTTTGGTAAAAGGGATTATTGTTATGACATTTTTTCTGTCAACTCCCTATCTAGTATTTATACCTATGATTTGCATTTGCCTTCTTTATTAACATTTCAGAATAAATGTTTAAATAGCTTCACACCCTGAATTTGATTCTAGAAAAGGGTTACGGTATGCCCACCCTGCATTGTTGTAATGCATGAAACATCTTCTTTTCCATGTGTGTTGTATTAGTGAAAAATTATGAAAATAAACTTCAAACTGTAAATGTAGTATCCTAATCATAATTTATCTTGCCCCATCCCGAATGCACTTTAGAATCTTAATCAGTACAGTGGATGTTTATTTTGTTACGTCTTTATGCACAAATTCTAACCTTTTGTGTTGTTTTTTGTTTTTAAAGTATGCTTTATCAAACAAGCCTGAGCACAAACCGTTCGATCCCGAACTGACTGCAGTTCATCCGTATCAGGATCAGACCTTCCAACCTGTCTATTTTGTAGCAGAAAATTTTGAAGATGCCAAGGCCAAACTCCAGTGAGTCTGCCATTGATGCACATTCTTTTCATAGAGACAAATACATTGGGCCAAATGCTAATCTCCAATGCACAGGAGGCACTACTACACCCTACCCGATCTGGTAGCTGAGCTAAGGTTAGAAGCTGGGCTCCATTTACAGTATCAAGGTAGATACATCATCATTCCATAAAATATGGTGGCTGACTCAGAATACACACGATCTGCACATTTTTTTAATAAATAAAAGTACACCTCTACGCCGATATAATGGGACCCGATATAACACGAATTAGGATAAAGCAGCACTCCGGGGCGGCGGGGCTACGCACTCCGGCGGATCAAAGCAAGTTCGATATAACGCGGTGTCACCTATAACGCAGTAAGATTTTTTGGCTCCCGAGGACAGCGTTATATCAGGGTAGAGGTGTACTGCTTTTTAAAAGTAATAGTTGCATATAAGACTCCATCTACATACTTATCCAGCCCCCAGCCCCAACATCCAAAAGATGCCTTACTCACATTTGTCCTCGCACCATCTCTCTGAGGTAGGTTCTGATGCTGAGAGGTAGAGAGATTAAATGACTTTCCCAAAGTCACACAGGAAGTTTGTGGCAATCAGGAATTGAAGCTAGATCTCTTGTAGCCCTGTCAAAGGGCTTTACTATAAGGCCATAGGCGCTGACTCCGTGAGTGCTCTTGGGCTGGAGCACCCAAGGAAAATTAATAGTGGGTGCTCAGCACCCACCAGTGGGCTCCTCCTCCCTCCCCCCCCCAGTGTCTCCCACCAGCAGCAGGCTCCACCAATCAGCTCCTCCCCCACTCCTCCCAGCACCTCCCACCTACCCTGATCAGCTGTTTGACGGCATGTGGGGAGGCAGGAAGAGGTTGGGGGTGAGGCTGGGTGATGCATGCCCCAGATGCCAGGGAGTGGAAGGGGCGAGGGGCCAGGAGCAGATGGGGCGGGACCAACCAGCCCCTCCTCCGGCTGCCAGGATGCCGTTCTGCAGCATGGCGGTCCGGCGTTGGCAGCTGCCTGACATAGCCTGCTCAGCCTGGCTGGGAAGACAGCTTCCGCTCCCTGCCTGGGCTCGGGTGCCAGGGACCGGGGGTGAGCGAGCCAGAGCCTCCCTCCACCTGGCACGTTTCCGGCTTGCTCAGCCGTGGTCCACAGCAGCCAAGCCCGGGCAGGGAGCGGAAGCCGCCTCCCCAACCAGGATCTCTCAGACAGAGCAGCGACCGGCAGGGGTGGCATTGGAATGGCTCCCTCCCACTCCCTGCCTGAGCTCCCTCCTGCCAGGAATGTGCCCTGGGGGGGGGGGGCAGGTGCAGAGGTATGACAGAGTGCCCCCCCCCCCCAAACACACACAGGTAATGTGTGTTGGGGAAACCACTGTGACCCAGGCTGGGCATGGGGGAGGGTCACCGGGGGGATGACATGTGACTGGTCACGGGACTGCCTCTTTAGATCGCGCCCCTCCCCCCCGTATGGGGAGGTACCAATTGTCTATGAGGTGCCCTTGGGGGAGGGAGTGGAACAGGGGTGGAAAGAGGCAGGATGGGGCCTTGGGGGAAGGGGCGGGGCCTGGGATGGAGTGGAGGTCGAGCACCCCCCGGGAAATGAGGAAGTTGGCGCCTATTCGTAAGGCCATCCTTCTGTCCCAAATGTGTAAGCACAAGGGAACAGAATTAAAATTCACAGTCAACCTAAGTTCTGGCATAACATTAGAGTGCAACCTAGGTAACATTCTTATAAAACAGGGTGTGTCGGGCGGGGCAGGGGAGGATATAATTTCCTAGATTTTTTTTAAAAGGTAATAAAAAATCCTATTGTGTAACAATGCCCTCCCCTGCTTTTAGCAGTGTTTGAACACTGAACCATCAGCACATTAGCTGGCAGGAGGAGAAGGCAGCTATTAGTTGTAGGGGTGGGTAAGAGGCTGCTGGGGACATGTGATGGGTCAGGGTGGGGAATTCTTCAAGGAGAGCCCACTCCAGCTCTCTTTCCCTCAACCTCCTGAAGACGCTGTCTTTTCCAAGGGTTCCCAGTGTACAGTCTTCTATTGCGGTAGTAGCAGCAATTTAGGCTTCACCTTAGGTTACAGTGTTCAGTTATTTTCATACTCTGCCAAAATGTTGCTGACAACTCACCTGACTGAAGAAAAATGGTGATTTTTCAAAAGTGTAAATCTCTGTCAAACCTGAAGAGAATGTTATGGAGCAATGAAAAGGCAATTCTCTGGCCTCAGGGCTTTATCCAGTCCAAATTTCAAAAGCCTACTGCAATGGAGGTTTTGCAGCATCTCAAAAAAGAAAAGCTTCACAAGAATCCTTCATGGTGGAAGGTGTTAGGTAACCTAAATGTAGGGATTGCTTCCAGCTCCCACTATAATTATATAAATTCCAAATGGAAACATTGACATAAATGACTGCTATTGATGTAAAACAGGAGTAACATAGTGGTAAATAAGGCCCTACAGGTTTTATGTTTAGGGTTTTGTCTGCAGGTTCAAATGTCATTTACCTATCTCTTATCTTCTCCCCCGTCCCCAATAGAAAATATGCTCTGAAGATCAAGAAGCCTTTTTCTCTTCACTATGATCCATTCACCTGCAGCATAGAGGTTCTGAATACACCTCAGAAAGTCAAGAACACGCTCAGTCAAATGAAAGAGGAGCTGAAAAACCTCTGCTTTGCCCTTGAAAACATTTCTTAAAAGCCAGTTTTAGCTGGTGCTGAAATGTGTACAAATAACCCGAGAACTTACTGATTTCTAGTGGTGAAACTGCGTATCTGAAGATCCTAACTCATGAGTAGCTGAGTCAGTCTAATCACCTCACTGAGTCAAGCTACACAATCTTAGCCACATTCATTACTTGTTATTAGTATGTTTCAGTGACAAACAACAAAATCTTCTACTTTTGATAGATGATATAAGCTAGTATTGAGTGGAGTATATTTATCTACTGCTGTACCCTTTATTGCGTTATACTGATATATAGACACCCACGCCATTTTTCTAGGGCTATCTCATTGAATGACACAACTTTTCAGACATGTGACTTTTGTTTGCCAGTTAAATGATCCCAAACTATCAGGGCTGATAACTTCTTGAAAATATCATCTATATATTTTTGGAGCTCAGTTCTGCAAACAGTTGCTAAGACATATAATACTGGCTACCATGCATAGTCCCCTCAATATGCCCTGTAGAAAATGTTTGTAGGATCAGGCCTTCAACTTGTACATGGTATTTATTTGCGACTGTCACTTCATTTAACAGCCTTCATATACTGGTAGATAATTTAGTGCCATTCACAGGGTCCCAAAGTATGCTATGGATTTACTTTCCTGTATTTCTCTCTCTCTCTCTCTCTCTCTCTCTCTCTCTCTCTCTCACACACACACACACACACACACACACACACACACACACACACACACACACACACACACATTTTCTTTATAGCCATTTGTTTCATTACATCTTGTAGTAATTTATCTGTCTGCTTCTTGCCAATTGGGGCATAGGCAAAAATGTTTGATGACTAATAATAAATCATTTTTGAATAAATCAAGTTTTTTAAAAACAAAATATTATGTTCATCAAGCTAGTTATTTTGCTTTGTAGACTGAACCATGTGTTCAAGGAAGAATAGGTGGAGGATAATGCCATAGAGGAAGAGCTATCAAAATATTTTCTATAGCTGGACTCTGCAGGCCATAGGGTCTCGTTTGTGAATTCCCTCTGAGAGATGGAATTTGGATTTTAGACTTGAGTTTGGCTGGAGCTCAGAGTAGACCTATATTTGGAAGAAATGGCTTTGTTTTGTCCAAAGCCTCACACTTGCCTTGGAGGGACTCCAGGGCCGCCCACACACCCTTGTCTTTTCCAGTTCCTGGAGCAGTGAGAGAAAAAGAAATAACTTAGGGCCAGCTTCTCCTGCCCTTACACATGCTTATTAGTGCCTTACTTCTCAAGTAAGGCCATTGATTGCAGTGGAACTACTCAGGGAGTAGGGTACTGCTCCCTGAATAACGGTGGCAGAATCTAGTCCTGAGCTGATTTTGGTGTTTTTAACAACACACTATTTTGATAAAATGCAGACTTAATGGCAATTGGCCAGATTCATCCCTGGTGTAACTTCATCAACTCCTATGGAGTTCCAACAGTGATTAATTGGACTCATGATTTCAGGGGTAAGCTGCTCTTTCCATAAGAGGCAAAACTTGCTGTCCTTACGCAAGTTCTAGGTCAGGGTCTCATATGATCCAGCAAAGGCTGTTCCAAAAGCAGCACTGATCACACTTGCTTAAGGACTAAATTCTTTAACCCTTATTTGGTGTAAGGACGGAGGAAGAACTGCAGGGTTTGACCCAAAATGATGTGGACCAATTGCGTTGCTCTTACAATAGCTGTTGTTTCATCATCATAAAATAACCATGAAAAAGCTCGCATATGGTGCCAGATGGGGGTGATAGAGGCTAGCAGCAGACAATATCAAACAGAAAAATATATATATATAGTTCACATTTGAGTTGTTTCATGTTAATCTGTCATAGGGTGACTTGAAAGCCAAATAAAACATGTCTTGTGACTTGAAACTGAACTACTGATGAACTCCCTGTGGTGGATATTTTGCTTATGCTGATAAACTTGTTTTTCCTAGATTGGTTGCATGTAAAACAAAACAGTGTATTTTATTAAATCTGTATTTGGGAAGTCATTACTTTTTTTTTCTTAGCCAACTCCATCCCCTACCCATATTGACCCCTCTGAAGTCTCCAGGTGCCTGATTGCTTCCTTGTGGACTTACAAGGAGTTCCCAGCATGGCCACTCCATAGGCTTTTGTGGACTTGGCAAGGCAGAGAGAGGAGTCCTAAGTTACCTCAAGTCTTCATGAAACTGGGCCATGTTTCTCCCCATTTCTCACCTCACCCTCCTCTTTCTCCCATTGAGGATCTGTATTTCATTGCAAGGCAAAGCTCTCACAGTCCAGTGGGATACCTCTATTTCTCAATCACTTTCCTCTGAGACATCTTCATTCTTTACACTGGGGTGAAGATGTGTTATGGACTGAACCTCCATCCTGACATGACCAATAAAAGCAACCAAGGAGCAGGAGAAAATCAAGACCCTTCCCCCATGAGTAGAAAGTATCACATCCTCAATAGTCCCACTCCCTACTGACCCAGGAGGAAAGAAGCAAACTCACATGATAAATTCCCAAAGGATCCTAAAACACATAATGAACTGATGTCTAGACATAATCAAAGGGGTCACTTAACCCACCACTGAAATGCAACCACCTCCAAGATTCCCCTCAAGAGTAAATTTTTATAACTGTTTAATAGCTAACTGAAGCACTACACAGCAAGTTAAGATAGGAAGCAAAGATAAAGGGCCAGATTCTCAGCCCTCAATCCAGTAGCCTTGCACTACTCAGGAAGTACAAAGGGAGTGAAAACTTCACCTAAGTCCCCTTCTGGAGATTCATGGGCTAGTCTCCAGCAGGCATAGAGGCAAGCTATACACCTCCCTCACCACATTACCAGTGCAGGAGGCATGTCACAGGGGGTGGGGCAGGGTATGATTGGAGCACAATGTGCATTAGCAGTCCCCAGCTGGTGTCTGGGGGTGTTTTCTGGTCTATATTGCTATTACATTTATATTAATCTAGGATAAAAGAGGAGGAAACAATATCACAATATATATTTCGCTAAGTGGTGGGAAGTGCGCCTTTAAGTAGCCGAAGCAAGCCCCTCCTTCCCTTCCATTGCTGCAACCCAGTTCTACAGCACTGTTCATTGGGATATTATTGTAGAAGCATGGATCACATGGAACATACCACAAAAGACGGCAATGACCAGGCAAGGTAAAGTGAGGAAAAAGCTCTTCCAGTTTAGAAGCTAAAACTGAAGCTGAACTAGCTGGTTTAAATCAGTTTGGGATACCACTGGAAATTAAAGGACCTGAGCCTGCTACCACCGAAGTCATGAGGCCAGAGCTTCAGCTGACTTAAAGCAGTGGGGACCTTTGACTTTAGTAACGCTACACTGATTTATAGTACACGTGGTGCTGCAGCAATAGAAAAAATCCCATTGAGTGCACTGGGGCATAATCAGGATCAGAATTCAATAAAGAAGTCATTTACAGTAATGTCAAATCACAACACTTAGTGACATGGCTCTCTATATATTAATAGATAATAACTCAGTTGCATGGATTTAATTGAGGTTCATCGAGCGCTATGGATAGGCCCACTTTAAATACACTGAAATAAATAGACAGCAAACGAATTCATAGAGGGTCAGTAGCTGTTAAGGTGGCAATTAAACAGTGTTGTGTTTCAAGAATGTCTTGAGATGACACAGTTAAGCAACAGTTTCTCTTTTGCACAACAAGAGTATTAAAAACTTTCTCAACCAATTTTTTTTTAAATATGTTGTTTTTAAGTGTTTCCTGAATTGATCCCAGAACTGTTGGGTTTGAAGTAGAACGTGTGTTGGCTGATGGTATGAAATTTGTAAAAAGTGTTTAAGCCTTGTACTTCAACCAGTCAGTTTGGTTCCTACTCTCATGTCAGTTCATATTTCTTGGTTTAAATCTAAGTAAACAAAATGATTTCACTCAACTCTTTTGTCTCTAGTGTCCTACAAATACAAGCTTTGAAACTGAATCTGACCCTTATGTTTTGCTCCCTTATTAAACATTTTTGTTAGCTTTAGGGCGTTGGGAAATGGAAGGAGCTGTGTTTGTAACTTATTATCCACTATTGTTTGTTGCAACCTTTTTCTAATTACTTATTTTCTTTCTTTGGCTGATTTTATCCAACGGTTAGCAAAACATGCTTTCAGTTACAAATGTGTTGTCCAGAAATCCTATCAAAATATTAAATGCATAGAACATAAGAACAGCCATGAAGGGTCAGACCAATGGTCCATCTAGCCCGGTATCCTCTCTTCTGATAGTGACCAGTGCCAGAAGCTTCAGAGGGAATGAACAGAACAGGACAATTTTGAGTGATCCATCCCATCATCTAGTCCCATCTTCCGGCAGTTGGAGGTTTAGGGACACCCAAAGCTTGGGTTTGCATCCTAGACCATCTTGGCTAAGAGCTATTGAAGGACCTATCCTCCACTAATACATTTTTAACCCACTGGTCCTTTTGGCCTTCACCGCATCCCCTGGCAGTGAGTTACACAGGTTGACTATGTGGAGTGTGACAAAGTACTTCATTTTGTTTGTTATAAACCCGCTGCCTATTAATTTCATTGGATGACCCTCGATTCTTGTGTTATGCGAAGAAGTAAATAACATTTCGTTATTCGCTTTCTCCACACCATTCATTATTTTATAGACCTCTATCATATCCCCCGTTAGTCGTCTCTTTTCTAAGCTAAATAGTCCCATCTCATTTTAAACTCTCCTCATATAGAAGCTATTTCAAACCCCTAATCATTTTTGTTGCCCTTTGCTGTACCTTTTCCAATTCTAATATATGTTTTTTGATATCACTGAGGTTATAATTTCTTACTATGGTATTTATTTCTTATATTGGGTGTAACCTGATTAAACAATATTTTTTCTACCTGCATAGTTTTTGGTCCATTATCAGATCCTTCATGACTTATCTTGCTTTCATTCAACTGCATTAAGGGAAGATCAAAGTGAATTTCCATGAGGAGGGAATCATCTTTCTGATTCCTTTGCACTTGAGTTCTCGGTTTGCCCAGGAGCAGGGATGATAGCATGAAAAGACAGGAACCTTAGAAACCTACAGAGCAGCTCACTATACAGTACTTTGAATGGCAACAACAACAACAAAAAAAGGCTCTAAAAACAGCTGCATGATTATCTATTGCAGAGCTAATTGCTGTCCACAATTTTTCTGTTACTCCGTAATTCTCCACAGTTTGGCAAAAGTTCTAGGTATCAATTATCAGTGGTAAGACCTAAAACTTGTTAGGAAGGATTTATGGGCCAGATCTTAGTCTCATTGAAGCCCTAAGGCCATATCAACTGGTATAAAAATGACATAGCTCCAGTGGCCTCAATAGAAATACACCAATTTATACCATAGGTACATAAGTTCTAATCCTGTGCTCCATATTCAGATGCTAACCAAGACCTAAATGTGAAAATCCAGTCAAAGGGCCAGAAAACTGTTGCATTTAACTTATGACATTTCCTTCACATTAGCTCTTTCATTGGGTGGGGGGTGAGAAGAAGGGCATAGGGATTGGGGAGGCAGGAGGGAGGCCATTAGGGCTATAGCAGAAGCAAGGAACTTCTTCCCCAGAAACCATCAGGAAATACATGCAGCTGTCACAGTGAGAGGAGAAAAGAAGGTGTGGGCTGCTCCTTGCCTCCCCAACCACTACAGTGCTCCCTGTGTAACTGAGCTGTCATGGGAACCCTAAAAACAGCTTGCTTGATTTCCACCCCCCAATTCCCACCACTTTCACACCAGTCACTGGGTCAGCATTTGCATGTGCAGGAAATCCCCAGGGAATTGAAGGAAGCTGAAGTAGAGAATGGCCCTGTCCTTCACCCACAGCACATCTGCCCTTGAAGAGGCAGAACCCAAAACCTGCAAAGGGCCTTCTGTAATGTTTAGAGGGAGGGGGGATTCAGCTGTTTGTTTGCATCTTCTTCTGTACTGAGAGTCAGGTCACTGGTACCCAGTACTTGTGTGGGTGCCTTCCCCGCCACAGCTACAGCGCTACAGGATGAACTGCTCCTTAGTCCTGTCTCAGGTAAAATTCTTCTTAATAATGGCTCTATGGCTGGAATGTAGGGCAATATTCTGTTTTCCCCTTTCCACAGAAGCACAATGGGTGAACTGTAAGCAGCGTCCCCCTCAAGAGCCTACAGGGGGAACTCATAGGCAGCCCTAAGGGCTGAGGTTGGAGTGTGATCAATGGGTAAAATTTCCCATTTTTAAAGCTTATGCCCAAATAAAATTCCTAGTCTTTAAAGTGCCACCGGACTCCTCGTTGTATCAATGGGTTTGTTAGCTATATGAATTCAGGGGCCACACAGGCCTGATTCTCCATGCAAGAGGAGAATCAGGCCCTCAACACTTAGGGGGTGGCCTGCAGCAACTATTACAGTCCATTGGGTATACCACAGTTTTGCCACACTGGTAGTTTGTATTGTCTTGGTTAGCAGGGAGGATTCAGCCTCTGATATGCTTCCAGATAGGTCACTCACACGCAGCCATTTTTCCCTGGGTGATTTGACTTCCACCCTTATTGCAGTATACCTGTGTACAGTAGTTCAGTGTTATTTATATTTTGTCCACAAGGTGGTAGCATAACATTAATATTTAATGTAAAGACAGCAAGTTTCTTAATTCCAGTCCGGCACCCCCAGAAGCTTTGTGGCATAGTGTCAGACTTTAACAATCAAATAACGTAAGGGAAAAAAGTGAAGTTCAAACAAGAATACCGCAAAGCAGGTAAATATTTCTAAACAAACAGGCATACAGAAACCCACTCCAAACCAAAGAAAAAGGCTACCTGAGAAGCATGAACAACCTGGACTAAAAACATGTCACTGATATGAATCATCTTGGGTTTGCTATTTTGATTTGTTTTGAGAAATAAGGGGGCAAATATTACTAACTGTTGCTCGTGATGGTTGAAATCAGCTGAGGTGCAGTAGCTGATAATGCTTAGAATCGAACTCGAGAAGACTGGAGGGAGGAAGATGTTGGTAGAGGGTCCGGAGTTGTGGAACTTGTTCCTGCTGTGCTCCACCAGAGCCTAAGTTCACCGACTTTGAAGGCAGTATGCAAGATCCATTCCTTTAGCTAAGTAGTCGCTTGACTAAGGTCGGTTGGGTTGGTTACCAGGGATTGTGGCTATTTCTGCAGTCTTTTGTGGTAGTACAGATTAAAGTGTTCTTTTAAAGTATACAACCCATCCAGATACTATGGTGATCATGGCACAATAAGTCACCAGATAACTAAGTATGGATGTTAGTACTTAACACCATTAATCTGCTATATAATATAGTGAGCATGGTGAACACCTCGTGACGACCCATATTTTCCCATAGTCCACTTAACTTTCTTGGTTCACAAGGTTATAGCCAATTGATTTGGAAGAGTCAATCCCCTATTCCACCAGAAATAAGAGCTTACTGTTCACTGAAATCACCTGGTTTGACCCTCTTACCCAACTGATAGTCTTCTACACAGTGTTGATATCACTATCTACATTACCTGCTGGATCGATGGGGAACGATCGATCCAGCAGGGGTTGATTTATTGCGTCTAGTCTAGACGCGATAAATCGACAACCGAGCACTCTCCCGTCGACTCCAGTACTCCACCAGGGCGAGAGGCGCAGGCAGAGTCAACAGGAGAGCATTAGCCATCGACTTACCACAGTGAAGACACTGAAGATCTATGAAGATCTAAGTATGTCGACTTCAGCTACGTTATTCACATAGCTGAAGTTATGTCACTTAGATAGATCTCCTCTCCAGCCCTCCCCCAGTGTAGACCAGGCCTATGTTTGAATACCTGAAAACTAATCACGTTTTTTCACAGCATCTGAGAGATTCTGGTGCTGTCCCAGTTAACTACAGCATTAACATTTCCTCTCCCATAGCAGCTGGAGATTTTCTTTCTTAACAGTTATCAAAACCAGAAAGCCTAATCTTGAACTTCTTGGAGTTACTGGAACTACCTGCATGTGTAATGGTTATGTACATGAACAAGGGTTTGTAGGATAGGGCCCATAACGAGGGTTAGTATGCTGCAGATTATAAGTACTGCACAAAACCATGTAATTTCTTAGCTTCCCAACGGCATCTCTATATTCTGTAGGTGCCATTTCTGTGTGACCATAATTCTTCATCCATGGCTAGTGTACTGAGTTTGGAGATAAAAACATATAGCTCGGAACCTCTTAAAAGGCTTTTATTTGTAGAAACAATCACATAAAATAAAATCATTTAAAAGGAGGTCTTAATTATATTTCTGTTTCCAAACCACACAGCATAATGAGCATGGAACATGATTACAATAAACTGTTGTTCTGCAAATCATCATTAATGAAGTTAAGAGCAAAATTTGGGTGTGATCAAATAGTGTGAGCCCATTTTTTATTGCACACTTGGAGTAAACATAAATCTTTCTGAAGATCAGTTGGGGAAATCAGACATATCATATATCATCTTTCTTGTAGGGCGAAATCCTGATCTTATGGAAATCAATAGGAGTTTTGTTATTAACTGTAATAAGATCAGAATTCAGAATTTCATCTTTAAAACTTTACAATGGAAAAGACATTGGATCATGCTATACATTTCTCTGATATATTGAAGAGCCCATTATGAAATATTTGTTCCCCACATATATGATGATAGCCTGTAATCAAGTCACCCTTCAACCTTCTCTTTGTTAAGCTAAATAGATTGAGCTTCCCAAGTCTATCATTATAAGGCATGTTTTCTAATCTTAATCATTCTTGTGGCTCTTCTCTGAACCCTCTCCAATTGATTAACATCTTTCTTGCTTGTGGCAGTGGTCACACCAGTGCCAAATATAGAAGTAAAACGTCTTCTCTACTCCGACTCAAGATTCCCCTGTTTAGCCATCCAAGCATCACATCAGCACCACACACTTTTGGCCACAGCATCACACTGGGAGCTCATGTTCAGCTGATTATCCATCATGACCCCCAAATCTTTTCTACATGTCATCGAAGAAATCAGATTGAGAGAGATTTGGGTTTCAAAAAGTACAGAGTACACACACTCAGAGTCAGACCCCTTTAATTTTGATTTTCCTCAGTTTCATTGATTCATAGAGCTTAAGGCCAGAAGCGATCAATAGATCATTTAGTCTGACCTCCTGTATATCATAGGCCCTTAAATTTCACCCAGTTACCCTGTACCAAGCCCCATAACTTGTGTTTAATGCCTTTAAGTTGTCTCAAGTTGGGCACCTAAGAACTGAGGAATCAAAATTGCTAGTCACTTTTGGAAATGTAGGCCTCAAGATTTTTAATTACCCCTTTCCTGGAGATGCTCATGACCCCTGCAAGGTGTTCAGAAGTACTTCCACTGACTTTAGTGGGTTTTGGATTAGGCCTATAAAACCAGCACAAGCCGCCTTTTCAGGAAGGCTAGGACTACTTGGATCCCATCCTTGAACCATCTGTTTTCTTTACCTCCACCCTTTATATTCAGGTGCCAATAATGAATCACCTGCTTGCTTCAGTGAATCAATACAATCCACTTAACCTTTCCCCAGCAGGATCAACATCTGCTAACACAATGGAGTGTTTCAAACAAACTCTTCCTGCCTGTTACAGAGAGTGATCAATCTTTACAGGAGAGTATCAGCATCAGAAGTGAGCAGTGCAAAAGGGTCCTCTGCCCCAGAAGAGATCACTTCAATCTCCTAATATAGTAGGCTGCCCTATGCCAGGGTGAGAGTGTTCTTTACAACCAACAGAAAATTACAAAAATGCTATAAAAATACACTAACTCAAACAAAATGACAGTATGTGGATTCTCTCACCATGCACCAACACGTATCACAAAACACATTTCCTGTACCAGGCATCTTAATGAAAACAGTCACCATAGGCACAGTTTCCACATGTGAAAACCTGAACATTTAAGGCCAGGGGAAATCTAACTCTGCAAAGATTTTCACCTTCGCAAACTAGGCTGAGCACTGACAGTAGCTAATGTTTCTCACAGCACATACTCGTTTAGGCTTGTCACATCTACGCTCATTTATGCCTGGACATTCACTTTGGAACCTTTGCACCTGTAGAGCTCTAGTCTGTCAGCACCCTCACTCTGGCCATTACTGCCAGCTTCTCCATTCGTCAGTCTAATACCTGCTTTGCATTCTCCTAGATTAGGGTGACCCTACATCCCGTTTTGGTCGGGACTGTCCCTCTTTTAAGCCCTCTCCTGGCCATCCCAACTTTTTTTTCCAAAAGGAGGCATTTGTCCTGTTTTCTCTTGCTGACTTGCTCAGTTGGCAAGAGCAAACAGGACAAATGCCAATTTTTGGAGAAAAAAGTGGGGTGTGGTACAGAGAGGGTGAGTGGAGATGTCAGCCCCCCGCAGGGGAGAAGCAGGGCTGAGAGTGGGGAGCAGAGTTGCAGCATGCAAGGACCCCCGCAGGCTTCCAGCGACCGGGCAACAGCCTGGGGGGGGCACACAGGGTTCCAGCGATGGGCAACAACCGGGGAGGAAGGGGCTGGGTTCCAGCGACAGGCAACAGCATGGGGAGGGGCTCTCAGGCGAGCAGCTGGAGGTGTCCTGTTTTCCCTTTGGAAAATATGGTCACCCTATCCTAGATGGAATTGAGATCTTGATACTGAGACAGCAAAAGGGGTTACATATGTGTTTGGGAACAGAAAGGATATTTTCCTGATCATGTATCTAGTCTGTAAAGAATTTTAGAAATGGGCTTTTATAATCCTGTGTCTCCACTTTTACACTAACTGATATATTCAACACAATATCTTGTAATGTCAGATATCTCAGAGAAGTGTTCATTCTAGATGCCCTCATCATTGGTCTCGTATTTATCTACTCCTTTTTGTGTTGTGTATTGTTTGTTTTACTGTATTATTGTGGGTGGTTTTTCAATTAAGCTTTCACTGTGTTTTGACTGTGTAGTTATCATGTGGTACAGCAGCCTGAGATCATTATAAATACATGAATTATTAGTGTAAGGGGGAATTTCCAAAAGGGCTCAGAGTTGGACTAACTCTGCTCCCTTTGAACTCACTGGAGCTTTACCAAAGACTTTACTGGGAGCAGAGTTAGGCCAATGCTGAGTACTATTGAAAAGGCCACCTGGAGATCTTTACAATGTACGTTCTCCGTTTACTTCCGTTTTTCCTAAGGTCAGAAAACCCAGGAGCCATCCTTGAGCCTCCAGGGAGTCTGGATCTGGACAGTTAAAGGTTTTATTGAGTTTTCATAGTAATGCCATTCACCATTTTGTGTATTGAGATTCAGGCATAACTACGACATCATAGGGGCAGCTTACCAAAATTTCCATACTTTATTTTCTTGGCCTCACCTCCAGTTTAGCAAAGTTTGATGTCTCAGTATTTCATTCGGTTTTTTAAAAAATGTATAAAAATTGCTCCACTAGGATCAATGTGAGGCCAACTCTGCCATAGTCCATTCAAGGATCCCTAATGTCCCCCAGGTCACTGAAAGGCACTGAGGGGGAGCTTAGTAGAGGAATTTTCTGAGACTTCAGGGAGGCACTAAAGGGGGAGAGAGGCCCTGTGCATCTTGTAAAGTCCAGAGGAACAACAGCGAAGTTGACAGGTTCTGCAAGAATTCCTGTGGCGAACACAAGATGAATAAGTAGAGTGCTTCCCAGTCACATGACACATGACAGCAGCTATTTAGGCACCTGGTAGCCTTTGGCTACATTATTCCTAAAAAGTACATGCTGTTGCTACATTGCTTAAGGAGCACATAACTGGCTGATAGCAATTTCCAAACAAAGTACAAAGCCAGTATGCTATATATAGAATATCTTTGTGTTCCAAATGTGCATCGACATTGATGTTACTAATATTTAAATAATAACCATCAAACCTTCCAAGGCTAGTCCATGGCACCAGTCCTGTCCAGACACAACAAAGTAAACAAATTTGGAGTTTCCAAGTCAAGACAGTTTTTAGTTATGACACTCCTTTAACAAAATGCACAATTAGGAAAAAGTCAAAAAAGTGAGATCACCCCTATTTTTAAATAACTCCAAAATGCCTTGCCTGATTTTAATCAAACTTTCCAAGAAAATTCTATCCAGGCATAGGAACATGCCTGTGAAATTTCAGGTGGATTGATTTCATCCTGACAAAATTAGGGAGGAATTCAAAGTCAGTCTTATAATGGAAGGCTTTGCGTCAGTCTTAACTATGGAAGAAACAAGTATCACTCCATCTTGTAATATACTCTCAGCGAGAACTAACAGTAACTTTGCCTCCATTACTACAGAGTTGAGCCAAAAAAAGCAGAAAGACACAAGGCCAAAGACAAACCAAAAGACAAGACGCAGAGACAGAGGAGAAGACAGACAGAGTAAAAATCCACCCCACATGAAAACATAGCTCACAGATAAGAAAAGCTGCCTCTGAGAAAGCCTGTTCAGACATTAGGAGATGACTGAAGCACCAGGGGATGGCAAAACTACCTAACCTGACCTGCTGCATAGAAAAATTAATGGAAACAAGGAGGAGAAATTGGCAGAAAGTGAAGTTTATCACTTTAAAAAAATCATTATTAATTATGACAGTATGCAAAGCAATAAAATACAAAAATGTTGGAGCAGGTCCATACCAAAGGAATTCATTCTATAATTACATGCTAATAAAAAAATGTCAAAACACAATAATAAAGATATTGCAGAGTTATTTGTATTTTGTGCAGCATGCACATCTACGCCACCATAAAAGGGAAAAAAATTATATGCTAGCTGAGTGTGGGGATGACAAGAAAGGGATCATAAAGGAAAGGAAGAGGGAGAAAAGGAAAGAAGGGAAAAGGAATGAAAAATGGTGAAGAGAGAGAGAGCTACATTCAGATGAGGAGACATATTCAGCAAGAAGTTGTGATAAAGAGGCATCTTCATTGTCCTTTGGGATAAAGATAAGAATAACTTGCAGGAATTTCCACCCCAGAGGGCTAGACCTGCAGCTGGCTTTGGTGAAGCTATGCTGATTTTTAACAGCTGATAAATCAGGTGAGGATCTGGCCACCAGAGTGCATAATCCCTAATTTCCTTGACAGTAAAATGCTCTCAGAAGTGCTCATTGTTGGTCTATGGGGAAGTTTTACCATTTTTACCATCTCAATATCCCACCTTGCATGTAAACTTCAATTTATTTATTTTTCCTGGAGAAGAACCCCAGGCTCCCACTTCTTCACTCTCACTTAGATCTGAGATTCAAAATATCCAGCAAATTCATCCTGTTACTTTGCATTTCTTTTTCCTCCCTCTTTCTTCCCACCGTGTCAGCAGCACAGCAAATGCCTTTCCAAAGCTCCCTGCCAGGGATTAGACACTAGTATGTACTGGAAACTTAAGGAGCTTCCATGTCTTCTGATCTTTTCCCTACAACTAAATCAATAGCTATCTTTTCTATGCTTGAGAGATCAGCTGCACTGTACACAGACTAAATGTCTATATACAGGTTCTTTCTAACATCCATGATAGAGTATGGTGCACATCCTAGGTCTGATCCTCCACCCATTGAAAAGACCCTGAATCTAATTTATCAGTGACCTCTGTTCCTTGTCCTCCCTATCCCTGTCCTTTCACATTTTTCTTTGCCAGAAACTTGAGTGTAAGTCCCATAACCCGAGTCCAGGAAAATGGAGAACAAAATGAGGAGTGGCTAAAAGGACTGCACCTATCACTAACAGCTTTATCCTAATCAATTGCAAACAAAATGAACAAAAGACCAGAGTCTTCAGGAAGTGCACACCAGCCTCAGCAACAATCATGTCCCTTTCTCCAATACCCTGCTCCTTTTTCCTTGTTATCACTCATCATCTAATATCAAAATATAAGGAACAACCTTACATTTTTGCATCCTCAGATCACTCACTGAAGTCAATGGAAGCTTGAGTGTGCAAGGAATGCAGGACAGGACCAGATCCGAGGCCAGGACTATGCCTTTTACTTGTTTAAAAAGTGCGGTGCACCTTTAGGTTGACCTGTCCTAGATGAAGAATAATACATAACTAATAAAAACAACATAACCAAATAAATAAAATAAAATAATAACTATGTGGGTGAAACCAGCCAATACTCTGCTCTCAAATGAACTCACACAGAAAAATTAAAAAAGACAAAAACACCCTAGCAGCCAGAGGCAAACACTTCGCACAAAGTAAACACTCCATACTTCATCTTTTAATACTTGTCCTCATGGGAAACCTACACAATCCCTTCAAAAGGCAAGGCTGGGAACTTAAATTCATAACCCTGCTAGATATCAATAACCATGGACTTAACAGGGACACTGGTTTTATGCTCTTTACAACAATTTTAACAAACCTTACTGCCGGCTAACCTTTAATTGGCCATTTCAAACCCTTTATGCATAATAATCTAACCCCCAATTGCCCATGTCAAGGGACTACCTCACCCCTTCTGCTTAAACAATCTATCCCAGCTTGTATTTAGTTCAGACACTCTGCTTCCTTCCCCAGATCTGAAGAAGAGAGCTGTGTAGCTCCAAGCTTGTACCTTTCACAAACTGAAGTTGGCCAATAAAATATATTACCTCACCTGCCTTGTCGCAAAAATAGTTGTAGTAGTTTTACATTGCACTAAGTCGTGTTCAAACTGTTCAATTTTTCTCCAGATAGGAACAGATGTATTGTAAATTATTATTATTACTTATATTGCTCGTAGGAGCCCGAGTCATAGGCCACAGGCCCATTGTGCTCACTGCTGTACAAACACAGAACGCAAAGACAATCCCTGCTGTATAGAGCTTATACATGAGGGTGGGATGAGCTGAACTTATATGTGTCCTACATCCTGAATTTCCCCTATTCTGATAGACCTTCACTATTTTCCCTATCACTGATTAGTTTCAGCAGCTCTGGTGAAGCCACTGGAATTCTGCAACTGGGTTGATTCCGTTCCTGCTTCTTGGGCAGACAGACAATCAGACAGTGCAATCAGACCAGTTCCAGGCTTGCAGCAGCAGGACTGGCCTTACCATGAGGCGAACTGAGGTGTCCGCATCAGGTGCCAGACTGTGGGGGTGCGCCACTAGGACCCAGAGTGTAGAAAACTGTGTCTGCTGCTGGTGCATATGTATTCTCTCTGCTCTAGATGCACAGAGATGGTGGAGTGCTGTGCTGGAGGAGGAGGGCACAAGAGATATAACAGGCAGGTAGGAGAAAAGGTGAGAGGAAATAACAGAAAGCAGCAGGAGCAGCAGGGAGAGAGAGAGGACGAGGAGCCTCTTGTGTACCTCTTTAGCACCCCCAGGAGCCTGGACTGATTAACACCAGCTTCTCAGGGAGCTTCCTGTTTCCTGCTGCTTCCCTGAGCCCATTTGAGGAGAACAGGCAGTCAACTGAAGTAGTAGGAGTCAGTTAGGCCCTTAAGATGCTGATATCTTCCCTCACTCAGGCCCTGCTACCGGCCTGCTTATTTGTCTCCTTCAATTGAGTGTTGAGAGCCACTATAGCTGGCACAGAACAGCAGTCATGAGTGAAAGAAGAAAATGCCCCTCTGGGGCAGCATTCAGAAAAAGAAAGAAAGCAAAGGAAGCTTTTCTATCTAATCAGGAAGGAGCTCTCCTGAGATACATAGACACAAATGTTCATGGTGAGATGCCTGATCTTCCAGTTAGTCAGAGTGCAGGTAACCTGGCAGCTACTGCAGCATCCATATCTCGTTCTCAAATGGATGTAACCATGCACATTCCTGAAGAAAAGTGTAGATCAGAGAAGAGTGTGGTAGAGGCGCAAGAAACAGCTGCTGCTGAGTTTAGTTCCTTAAGTCTAGATGATCCAGGACTGTGGACCCACTTGAGCAGTAGCCTGAGGGACTTCCTTGTGCTGCATGGGCCACAGCAAGTGAAAAACTTCATGTTCCCTAAAGACAATGAAAATAGAAGTTTCCATCCAACACATTACTGGCATGAAATCCCCAATGGTGACAAAGTGGAGAGGCCATGGCTTATGTACTCAAAAACCCAGAATGCTGCATACTGTTTTTGTTGCAAACTCTTCCAATCTAATGTTCCAGCCACATTGGGTTCTACACGAACAAAGGACTGGAAAAATCTGGCATACCATGAGAAGGCAGCAAATCACCAGAGAGCATTCCATAGATGGAAAGAGCTTGAAATGAGACTATGGTTAAAGGCCACCATAGATGATCAGCATCAAGAGAAGATTGCATCAGAGTCTCTTTACTGGCAAAATGTTCTGAAAAGGCTCATTGCCATTGTGAGAATGCTTGCTACCCAGAACCTAGCACTGCTGGCACTTCAGATCAGCTGTATGTGCCAAACAATGGAAACTTCCTTAAAATTGTGGAGCTGATGGCTGAGTTTGATGCTGTACTCCAGGAGCATCTAAGAAGAGTCACCACCCAAGAAATGTACACACACCACTACCTTGGAAAAACAGTTGAAAATGAGATCATACAGTTACTGGCAACAAAAGTCAAACAGAAGATTGTGGCAGATCTGAAGTCAGCAAGATATTACTCTGTTATTCTGGACTGCACACCTGCCATCAGCCATACGGGACAAATTACTTTAACGGTGCATTTTGTAATAACAATAGAGCCTAGTGAAAATGTCCCTGCAATGGGGACTATCAGAGAGCATTTTCTAGAGTTTATTGACATTGATGATACTACAGGACCTGGTATGATGAATGTGCTTTAAAAAGCTGGAAGATACGGGAATTGCGATAGTTGACATGAGAGGTGAGGAGAGGAGTGCAGACATGGATCCGAGAGTTAAAGCCTCGAGCTTTTTTTGTCCCATGCAGTTCTCATTTATTGACCTTGATGGTCAGTGATGCAGCATCAGCTTCTAGTGAGGCTGCTGAATTTTTTAATGTAATTCAAAGCATCTATGTATTTTTCTCTGCATCAACTCATCGATGGCAAATTTTGAAGCAACATCTGGGAACATCCTCTCTGACGCTGAAACCACTGAGTGCCACATGATGGAAAAGTCGAGTGGAGGCAATAAAGCCTATCAAACTCCAAATTGGGAAGATAGATGATGCCATAGTTGCCATTATGGAGGATAATGCTATGACAGGAACTGTTTGTGGGAGAACAGTGGCAAGGGGAAATGGAATCACCAGAAACATACATAACTTCAAATTTCTGTGTGGCTTAGTGTGTGGCATGACATACTGTTTGAAATAAATGTAAGCAAGAGACTCTAAGGTGTTGACCTTGATATATCTGGAGCAATGGAACAACTGGACAAAGCAAAGTCATACCTACAGTCTTACTGCTCAGATGAGGGATTTCAAAACATTCTGAAGAGTGCACAGAAGTTGGCAGAGGAACTTCACACTGAAGCTATTTTCCCACCCATTCAAGAATACAAGAGTCACTGAAGAAGAAGACATTTTGATTACGAGGCATGGGATAATCCCATAAGAGACCCCAAACAACAATTCAAAGTTGAATTCTTTAACCAGGTGCTAGATTGTGCAATACAGTCAGTTGAAGAATGTTTCATGCAGCTCAAGGAACTCAGCAGTATATTTGGGATGTTGTATGATATTCCAAAACTCCTCACTATACCTAAAGAAGACCTACACCAGCAATGCAGGGCACTAGAGACAGTGTTGACACATTATGACATGTGCGATATTGATGCGAGTGGTTTAGGAAATGAACTGAAAGCCCTTTCAAGATACATTTAAGCAGGATCAACTCCAAAGGCTGTTCTGGAATATATGTGCACAAATAAGATGACCACCCTCTTTCCAAATGCGTTTGTTCCTCTGCGCATACTTCTAAGACTTCCTGTAACAGTTGCCAGTGGAGAACACAGCTTCTCCAAGCTGAAGTTAATAAAAACACGTCTACACTCCACAATGACACAGGAGAGGCTGGTCGGCCTTGCAACCATCTCAATAGAGCATGAGCTGGCCCAGACTGTGGACTTTCAGCAGGCAGCAATTCAAATCTTTGCAACCAAGAAGGCACGGAAAGCACCACTTTGATTATTCAAACAGATAAAAATGCCAGTGTTTTCTATTCAGACAAGAAAAGTTACATTTGTTGTTCAGGCTTTTGAAAGTTAAGTGTTACTTAAAATTTTTGAACAAGGCATTTTAAGTTGTTAGTTCTCCTTTAATGGGGTAGGTAGCAGAGCAGTACCATGAGAGGAGTAGAACAGGAAGAAGGCAGAATTGAGACCTTTCAAAGTTTTGGCCCTAGCAAGGGGGCATGGGGACGTCATTTGAGCTCCCCGCCTCAGATGCCAAAATGTTGTGGGCCGGCCCTGTGCAGCAGCACCAAATTCAGTGCACTGGAATTGCTGCGAGTAATCAATGGTGACAAAGGTAGCAAGAGTACTGCTACTGGAAATGGGACAAAGCACCAACGTTATCTTTCCTTTTCACAGAAACATACCTCGCTTTATAAAGAATTGCTTAGCAAATATTTTAATACAAGTAACCTCAGCAACGCTGCCAATGCAGGCTCCAAATAGACAGACTTGTTTACAATCTGGACCAGTGCCTTAAATCTTGCCCTGCTTATTCGACAGAAAGTTAACCCCAGAACATGTAGCATCACGGCTGCAGGGAAAATCTCCAGAAAGATAACATCCTAACCTAACTCTCCAACTGAACCCAGGACATTGACCATGTTTTATCACACCAAGTGCCCTTGTAGTCACTCAAAGTAAATAAGCAAACAAAGACGTACAGGTAGAATCACGTAACAACTGGGGTTACTGGGGCTTGCATAGACATTTGGCTCTGCACCAACCCCCTGCCTTAACTTGAATAACTACTGGAAATCTAACTTTGTGCATTATTTTAAGATATTAAATGGATCTTTTCAAATATTTTGGTCATCCCAGCTCAGATGTTATCTTCTCCTTTCCTTTTCTGGTATTGGCTTAAAAAAAAGTATGAAGATGAATGCTGAAGAAAGAAAATTCTGCCAGCAACAGAGTGTTGAACTCTCCTCCAGAGAAGTGCTGCCAAAGATCATCAGGTTTCTTGGAAGATGGAGAGCAGGGCTGGTCCATGGAATTTTGATCTTGTTATCCTGGACTGACCAATAGAGAGCTAGGTAGCCTTTTGTTGAGCCGCTCAACTGATTTTGTGTTGTACCATAAATAGCCACATGGGGGAACTAGAGTGTTACTTGTTGCTAAACAGATTATAAGTATAGCATAATACAGCCAAACCACTCCAGAAACAGGGGTCCCTGACAGTCTACAAGTCCCCTGACCCCACACACACATAAATCCTAGAGCTCAATGCTGTAAATATTTATGTGTAAGCTTCTAAGAGAAATAAAGATGTTGTCCACTTTTACAGCACCTTAAATGGCATGTCAAACTGAATTTCCTTAGGCAGACTTCTCTGCCCATCTTTAAATCACAGGGAAACTAAATTAGCTGGGTTTCTAGTTAAACTTTTGTGGGTCATGAACCTAAAAGTGAAGCATTGACTATATCTGTATAGGCAATTGCCACCAGTATCCCCAGCTACAATGAGTCTCACAGGTATCAATATTAAAAGAATTGAGCCAAGGGTGTGACCTAGAGGAAAAGGGGTGAGTAGAAGGGATATGTTGCTTGTGTAGGCAATATAGTAGCTAGGGTCTTGACAGCCATTGTAGGGGGTGCACCGAAGCTCTGACATATCCTTGTGCAACTCTTACCTAGGTTGGTGAGCACTCACTCTTAAAAGTAGTCCTGCTGAAGAAGCAGTAATGAGGTGTCACTGCTCTCAGTGCAGGTTATGAACGGAGGAAGAGCTACTTCTTCACCTGAATCCTTCAGAGCAATAGCTATTGTTAAGAAGACAGAGCAGAAGCAGTCTCAAAACCATCATTCCTCAATAAGGTCGGGAATCAAGTGAATGACTCACCTGATTTTTGGTGAGACCCTCAAATACAGCCCTAACTTTGCTGAAAATACCCAATGGTCCTTCCCTTATAGAAAAGTCAGATAGAAGGTAATAGAAAATGAAAAGTGTACTGTAGGTTTTTTGTACAATCCAACAGAATTGGAAAATTATATCCCTGTTATGGAATTCTATAAAATTGTTTTAAAAAAAAACTAGAGAAAGAATATCACTCTATTAAATGCTATATAGTTTTAGAGTAATTTCTCTGGAAATCTATTGGATTCATCACATTAAATTCTTCAGGACTTTCCCTTGTGGATTTTTTCAATGCCAAAGCGAGTGAATTCCTGGAAGTTATGCGTTGTCCTTTTCACTTATACAAGGTGAGAATCCCTCTGGGAACAGAGGCCATGGGCAGCCCCCAGATGGTAAGAATCAAGCGGGATGTATTTCTCCTCAAGAGCAGTCTTACAGCTGTTCTAAATGCTGCTGGATACAGGCTCTCTGGTTTGGAGAAATCTAAGGGCAAGAAAATCCTCCTGACAAACCGACCTATGGATTAATTATTAATCTATAAATTATTGAATGAGAGCACCCACTTGGTCTGCTTGGGTGGTGAATAGAAAAAACGACTTGTTTGTGTGCTGCCTTGTGGCGGAAGCAGCAGCCACATGTGTGTGCAATTTTGAGATATCGCACACTGTGCAAAACAAAGGAGGTGGATAACTTAATGAATTCTCTCCTCACCTATATCGATGGCATCCAAGAGCAGTTCCAGTGTGGTGTGAACTGTGCATGAAGGTAGGGTTGTCTGTGACCTTGGCTTTGCACACTACCTGCATTTAATGATGTGGGAGTTGTTGAAACAGAATGGGAATAGTGAAGATGGCCCAGAAGATCTTGGAATATCAAATCTTGGTGCAGAATGCTCTCACCTTCCACCATCTGAAGCCAGAGAGAGGGAAGTGGTGGAAATCCACTCTGCATATTGTGAAAAGGTTCTATGAGTAAAGCAAGCATTCTACACAAAGTCCAAGATACACATTAGCCAGCACCTCTACCTACGGTGTGAACCTTAAATGGAGATGACCTAATAAATGGAGCAGTGTTAACTCTGTATCAGTCAAGTTATCCTTCAAAAATTCCTTCTGGAGACATTGTTTTTTCCATGTTGTCTCATTGTCAGCAAACAGTCTCTTTTACCTGGGTGTTGAGCATCCAGCACACACAGCAGAGAGATTCAGGAATCAGGACTGCACAGTGCACTGCAACAAACTCTGGTTATAAGCTTGGATCCAAGTGTCAAGCATACAAAATGCCTCATATTTCATGAGGAGAGGACTCCTGGATGGCAGGGATACTGCTATGAACTACTCCTGACTACTGATTACCAGGGTGAATCAGTGCATAAAACATGGGTTCATCACATACACCAGTTAGCTGAGGGAGAGCAGCAGTATAAGGATGTGAGTGTTAGGAGGAATAAAAAGTCTGCTCTGGATTCTTGTTCTGAACTTGACACCAGTGTACAAGGAAAGTCTCTGTGGGAGAGTTTGGAAGCCTTTGGCTCTTGTCTGGTAGAGCAACAGCAGTTGTAAAATCTCAAGAGACTAAGGCCACCCAAAGCGTGTCAGTTTATCAGCTGGACAGCTTTGGTGCTTCAACAGATGCCAAACCATAAGCATATTGGCAGCGGAAGCAGGAATTGCGGCCAGCACATACAGAATGGATTCTGAGTTTCTTAGTTGCCTGCCCTTCAGAGTGTGCTTAGAGTGCAGGACAGATCTTCATCCCTGACAAGTCTGCTATGCACCACTCCAGTGGCACAAAGAAATCTTACATCTGGATTTAAAAGCTGCAGGAAGATTTCTCCAATACAGAGGAACCCTCATAATACCCAGGAGTCAGGTGGGTCAAAGGACAGTCCAGATCAGTGGTCAGAGTTCACACAAGACGTCAGATAGCCAGGAGATCCAATTCATGGGGAAGATACAGCAAGGCAGCTGGTGGGATCAAGTAAGGCAGCAAGACAGGGTCAGGTGAGGCAGCAAGCTAAGAGTCAAGCAGGCTCCAAGTAGCAACTAACAGGCAATGGTTTGTTGCTCAGACAAGGCCAGAAAGGAAGCAGGAACTTTATATAAGGTCACCAGCCAATCAGGATCAAGACCAGGAAGCAGGTTGTGGAACCCTTGAAGTTGGCCCACCCAAGTCTGGTTCCCAAGAACCCAGTGGTTCTTGACATCACATCCCCTTGGGGTGCCGGCGGTCTGGATTTATCTGGGTGTGCCCTGTGGCCGGTGTTGACTTTTTCAGAAGCAAGTACATGATGAGCTGGTTCCCAGATCCACTCCTTGGGCTTGTATCCTTCCCAATCAATGAGGTACCACAACTTCCCTCCTTAGTTAGAGGTATCTTTGTAAGAGCGCAGGTGTTGCAGAATCTGACATCAGCATGAACATCAGACCACAGTTTTGTCCACCAGAAGAATCGGAGTGCCAGGCATATGTTTTTTGTCTGGCTGAAGTGACCCGCCCAAGGGACATGGCAGCATAGGTGTAAAGCTTCCAGGTGAAGGCTTTCCTCAGGGGCATAAATATGCCTATAGATGTGAAGGAGTCAATCCCTCTGTGTAATTTCAGCCAAGGGTTAGGTAACAGAGGTTAGGTGCTTCTGGGCGAAAAGGTAACCGCAAAGAACAGAGTATATGGTTGTTATTAAGTCTGACAGCAATGACCTTCCAAGGAAGTGATATGGCTTCAGGATGTAGGGTGGTTCTACATTGCAGTCCCTAGTATCACTGGCATACTCTTCTTTTCTGGAGAGTGCATCTGCCTTTCCATTCCTAGAGCCAGGGCGGTAAATGACGGTAAAATCAAACCTTGAGAAAAAGATCCCAGCATAATGGTCATTGATTCAAGGCTTTAGCAGAGCGTAGGAACTCCATATTTTTGAGATCAGCATATATCTGCACAGGGCATCTTGCCCTTTCCAGGTACTGCCTCGAAATTTCAAAAGCTGCCTTGATGGCAAGCAGCTTCTTATCCGAAATCTCATAGCTACATTCAGCAGGGGAGAGCTTTCAAGAGAAATATGTGCAGTAATGGATCTCTTGATCATGACTCTATCTTTGGGGACACCACCACCACAATAGCAACATCGGAGACATCAGTTTCCAGGATGAATGGCTGACTGGGGTCAGGGTGCATGAGGGTGGACGCAATGATGAACATCTCCTTCAGGCTTTCGAAAGCATGTTGGGCTTCCAATGTCCAGATGAATTTGGCAGGTATTCAAAGCAAGGCGGTTACTGGAGCCAGAATTTGAGAGTAACCCCATATAAAACACCTATAAAAGTTTGCAATCCCAATGAAGTGTTGGGTTTCCTGAATGCTTCAGGGCCTTGTCCAGTTGCAGATCTGTACTGCCTTACAGGAATCCATGTGGACCCCTTCGGGAGACAATATATATCCTAGAAACTCTATGGTAGGTTGCGAAAGATACATTTTTCCAGCTTTGCAGGGAGATGTGGACAGTTGGATCAAATGCTTTTTTAGATTCTCATGGATACATTCTTTAAGAGCTACCAGTTCAGGATCAGACATGGAGTATATACATCAAAATGGTATCTTGGTATCAGGCTGCAAATCTATTGATCAATCATATTAATGGGGAGGGCAGGGGCCAAGGTATCTGCATTTCATTTTTCAAATGCGTCTGCAAATTCTTGGTATCTCTGGGGGAGAGAAACAGCTGACCCTAGAAGTAAGGAGACTCATTCTGCTGCTCAACCCTGTGCACCCCCCAGCATACCTGAAACCCAGGTAGGGTGTCTGGCTGGGGATGCCTGGAATCCAGGCTTCAGGGCTAAAAGCCAATTAGTTCAAATGTACTTTGGGCTAAACAACATAATATGCTGCTGCCAGGAGATACTTAGGACATGCCTGTCCAATGAGTGGATTCCAAATATCACAGGAAAGTATGGGGACTGGATTAGGCTGAACCAAAGGAGTTCACGGTGTTCCCCGATTACTGCTTCCAGAACCACAGTTTCCAGACTTACGGGACCAGAGGCAAGCAGTGAGCAGTGTCCAGGTCAGGGGTAGTCTTAGGCTATGGAAACACTGAGTAATTGGGCTACAGTGGCATCCCCTAACCTGGAGTCAGTCAATGCCCACTGAAGGGGAAAAGCTTGTCTGGAGCCCTGAAGTGAGAGTTGTAGCTGGAGCTGTAGGTGAGGGGATGATCTCAAGGAGATGGGGCAGATGCCTAGCAGGGCTTGCTGAGTGGAGTCTCCTATGTTACCCAAGCTCAACTCCCTTAGCTAAGCGTTCAGGGCCATTTCCCCAAACTTTCCTGGTTTGGGACCTTGGCCAGGCAGATGGGTGCCATGTGGCCCATGCTGCCACAGTGAACACACAAATTCTCTCACCGCCGGCATTCCCATTCAAAAAGCTTCAGCCACGCTCAAGCTGAGTTCACCTGCATGAGAGGTTGAGGTGGAGTCTGGGGATGAAATGGATCCTCCTTCTTCTCATTTTGCAACTTGCTAAGCTGAGTGTCAATCCAAATACCAAGTTCAATGAAGGCGTTGATTACTCCGGGGGACTCCATGCAGGCCAGTTCATCTTTTACCACATTGCTCAGGCCTAGTTGAAATTGAGGCAGCTGGACTGACTCATTCCAAGCCATATTTCCTGCCTGCTGTTGGAAGCAGGCATATGCAACTCTTCTCATCCAGGAGCCTGATGGAGCCTCTGTGGTGCAGGCCTGGTGTGGATCATAGAAAATCATTGCAAAAGCCCCAAGAAGGAGTCCCAACTAGCCAACACAAGATGATCGCATTCTAACAGGAGAGAGATCCAGACTAGGGCTTCACTGGTGAGGAAACTAACAACTGGGACTACCTTGGCCTGGTCAGTCATGTGGACTTGGGGACACAACATAAACAGGAGCTTGCACGGATTCACAAAACATACTGCGGGTACACTCATGATGCGCTGGTAAAGGCACCATGGGCTCAGATACTGAAGGAGCTGTGAGCCATGGGGCATTCTCCTTTGCGTTTCTGTAATCCGTTCCTGTAGGATGTGGGTTTCTACCTGGAACTGGTCCACCATAGCCTGTAGAGCTTGGTTTTCTGCTTGTAAGAATGTGATTTGCTCCTAAGGATTCGGTGTTTTGGAGGGTGCCAGTGACACTACCCCTGTGGGTTCCATGCCCCCTTTCCTTGGAGAAGGAGCGAGACCAGGTGAGATCGAAGGCTATCTGAGCAAACTCTGATCCCCAGGAGGCAGGCAGATCAAAGGGCAGGCCAGATCAGTAGTCAGAGTTCACACAAAGTCTGATAGCTAGGAGATCCAGCCCAACAGGAAGCTACAGCAAGGCAGCTGGGGGGAGACAGCAAAGCTGAATTGGATGGGGCAGCAAGACAGAGTCAGGCAAAGCAACAAGGCAGGCTCAAGCAGGGTCTGATTAGCAACTAGCGGGCAGTGGCTTGTTGCTCAGACAAGGCCAGAAAGGAAGCAGGAAATTTACATATGGTCACTGACCAATCAAGGTTAAGACCCTGCAAGTAGCGGAAGACTGGAGGGTGGCCCCGCCCACCTCTGTGAATTCCCTAGTAATTTGATCAGCCAATGTGGTGTGACAGCCAATGCTGCTTCTCAAGAACCCAATGAGCCTGGGTTTGAGACTGGGCTTTGATACCAGAGTCCTCACAACTCTATGATGACTCAGGGATGTCATAACAGCTTCTACACCACTGTAAGAGTTTGGCCAAGGGAAAGGAAGTCCATCTGGAGAGGTGGCTTGCCAGTGATCTGCAACTGCCAGAATGGTTCTGTGGGGGCCATGGGTACCCAGTGTAATGTAGTGCAACCTTCAGGTTGCTTTACATTGCACTGTACCAGGGTCCCCAAGATGAGAGACAGCAGTGGTGGTATAGAGCCACCTTTGCATCCCTTCTGCTGGGCATATTGTGGCCAGGACAACTAAATTCAGCACTTCAGCTCCCTACTTGCAGAGACGTGGTAAAGAAAGACTAAAATATTGTATTAAGTTAACTGTGGGAAAGCATCTAAGCCAGGCAGTAAATACAATAACACAGCGTTACTAGCAGATGTAAATTGATGAAAACACTGTCTAAAGGAAGTGCATTAATTAGTTACCATTTGTAGTACCATAGCACCTGGGAGCCCTAGTCTCAGATCAGGACCCCACTGTGTTAGTCATTGTTTAAACAGAGAACAAACAATCTTCTACCCCAAAGCAAGAGTTTACTCTGCTATGTAATAGAGGTTACTGTGGCAGTGTTTTGCTTTAGGGTACATCTACACAGTCACCGGGAGGGTGCTTCCCAGTGCAGGAAGACATATATGTTAGCTCTGCTCAAGCTAGCACGCTAAAAATAGCAGTGTGACTGCTGCAGTACAGACAGCAGCTTAGGCTAGTACAAGCCCATTCAACCCTTGGCTCTGTTCTTAGGCAGCTAGCCCAAGCTGTCACCATACCCATGCAGAAGAGAAGAACTACCTGAAGAAGGGTTCCAAAGAGGATGGATCTAGACTGTTCTCAGTGGTAGCAGATGGCAGATGCAATTTTCATTCCATGCATCTGAAGAAGTGGGTTTTTTACCCAAAAAAAGTTTATGCCCAAATAAATCTGTTAGTCTTTAAGGTGCCACGGGACTCCTCATTGTTTTTGTGGATACAGACTAACAGGGCTACCCCTCTGATACTTATCTAGCAAGGTGACACCAGAATGGAAAGAATACAGGCTACCAGACAATGTGGGAAATTCAACATTTATGTAGCATGGTACTTAGGCCAACAATGAAAGTTTTATTTGCTTCTATGGTGAACATATTAGAGACAAGAAAGCTTGATATTGAAGCCTACATGAATTTCCTCAAAACTCCCAAAGGAGTCTTAAAGAAAATTTGGATTTTAATAAAGACATAGAATTGTACATAAGCACAGAAGATAAGCCAGATGCATCATGGGTATCCAGCACTAAATGCAAAATCTGTTTCATACTGACTCTTCTGTATACTCATCAGCTGTAGAAACATCACTAATCTGTGCTTGTGTACTGCTTCCATCCACACATTACAAAATGCAATACTGGAGATAAATCCCTCAAGAATAGCTTCTCTACATTTAACACACTGCATCTGCTTTCTACTTCTCCAAGACCAACAGCTGGATAAAGTTCTTCTCATGTGCAGTAGCAACTTTTTATTGTTAGCCTGAATACTGGCATAACAACAGAGACTAGTCTAAGGATATTGAAATATACATTATTTGTCCACATGTGAACATGCTATGCAGCTCGTAAACATGGCAACTCTCATATTTAAATATTGCCCTAATCCGATTATAAATCTCCCTGATAAGTAAAAATGTGTCTTGCTTGGAAGTGTCTTCTCTTTTAATTATTTATTTAATTACATGCCCTTAGTTTTGGCTGTATGTATCATAGATGTATGGGTCTTGTTAGGTTTGGTTTTGTTACAAAGCTTAGCTATCGTAGTTCCAAACATACAGCCCATTGATGTCAATGACAGTTTTTCCCTATTCATTTTTGACCCGCTTTTATTTTTAACCTGATAATAGTATGTATTACCAAAGGAGATAAATAATACACGCTATAGCTCAGTACGGCCCAGTTTAACGCCATTGCCTTCAATGGAGTCACAGTATTATTTTATTATTGTTGTTTATTTGAATTGCTTTAGCACCTAGAGGCCTGAGTTCCACCGTGCACTGTACAAACATACCAGAACGATGGTCCCTGCCCTGAAGGGCTCACAATCTAAGTATGAAAGGCAGCGTGAAGGAGGGATGAGAGAGATACGAGGAGAACCAGGAGATGGTAGAGTCAAAAAGGCTGAGGGAGTACAGGACTTCAACAAGGAGCATAGCTGGTGGTGTCAGAAGCAGCCGAGAGGTCAAGGAAGAAGAGGATGGAGTACCAGGTCTGAGTTTTGGCCAGGATACACCAGTGATGAATTTGTTCTATTGCACTTTAAAAGTGCCAATCATTCTCTGAAATGACTACATATAAAAAAAGAAAGAAATTAAATAAAATAAAAAAATGTATCTACCCTCCGTGTGCATTCAGAGACATATCTGTTTGCTTTATTGGCTAAAGTAAGTTTTTTGTTTTCATGCCAGTTAGCCATTGTGATAGACCCAGACCAGTTGGGAACAGCAGAGTAGCAGAAGGGAGATATACTGGCCACTGGATAAGTAGTTTTCTGTTCCCTGAGTGACCAGAGCAGGGGCTGCTCCAGGCTAATAGACCACCTGACTCCAATTAACCTGTTAAGAGTCAGGTGAGGCAGTTAAGCACCTGACTCTAATTAAGGCCCCTCTGATGCTATAAAAGGGCTCACTCCAGTCAAGCCAGGGGGAGCCAGAGGAGAGGAAGTGAGAGTGAGGAGCTGGGAGCAAGAGGCACAAGGAGCTGAGAGTGAGAGGGTGTGCTGTTGGAGGACTGAGGAGCACAAGCATTATCAGACATCAGGAGGCAGGTCTGGTGGTGAGGACAAAGAAGGTGTTGGGAGGAGGCCATGGGGAAGTAGCCCAGGGAGTTGTAGCTGTCATGCAGTGGTTACAGGAGGCACTATAGACAGCTGCAGTCCACAGGGCCCTGGGCTGGAACCTGGAGTAGAGGGCGGGCCCGGGTTCCCCCCATACCTCCCAACTCCTGATCAAACACAAGAGGAATTGACCTGAACTATAGCTTCTACCAGAGGGGAAGGTCTCTGGACTGTTTCCTGAACCACAGGGTGGATCTGTGAAGCGAGCAAATCTGCCAATAAGCACAGGACCCACCAAGGTAGAGGAGGAACTTTGTCACACCATGTAGAGACCAAAGAGTTATAGGAGTGTGTTCTGGAGTCAATTCTGATTCACCTTTCATAATTCAAATGGTTAATAAACACTAACTGCCCCATCATTGTTGCTGGTAGTGCCTGAGACAGACAGAAAACTACACGATCTTCAGATTCCAGGTTGAATTAGTGGTTCTGGCAGTTAGAAAATCAACCCTTTTACTTAGAAACGGAGCAGATTTCATCTGCAGGTCAGAAAGGGGATGTCTACACTGCAATTAAACAGTGCCTTAGCCTGAGCTAAGGACCCCACTTTAATAGACTCACCAGCCTTGGGGGGTTGATATGTTCTAGGAACTTTAGAGACTACAGTATGGCCTGCAGAATATACTTTTCACCTAGTTTTCAAAAGTGGCCTCTAGTGGTAGGTGCCTTCGTTTGTGAGTGTGCCGTTTTTGAAATCTGGGGCTTCGTTTGCAGAAGTGCTGAGCATCCACAATTCCACTTAAAGTTAGTCGGAGTTGTGGGTGCTCAGCACCTATGGAAAATTAGGCAATTACTGTCTCAAGGTGGGCACCAAAACCAGCAGCACCCTAAATTATAGGCCATTTTTTTTTCAAATTTGGGACTCCATGTATAAATTCTGCAAGACTCCTTGGTTGTGATCAAAGCTTCCTGGTCTCATTTAATATTTATCAGAGAGGTGACCAACAACTCATCCTAAAGCTGGTTTTGATTCCAATGATTATGACCTGGAAAAGCTGTTGATCGTTGAGCTAATAATGGTTCAATTTTGCTGTTAATATAGAGCATGAAATTTCAGCAAAGGAACTTTGCCAGCTTGTATCTTCCTGGGCAAGACCTGGTTAGAAAATGCTAAAATAAGAGTAGACAAAAGGCTTTTTTTACAATAAGGTGCCCAAAATGTTGACATCAATACAATTCATTCTAAGTGGCCAAATGCTGGCCAAATCTTATATATCAAGTTTTTGCAACCAAGTCAAATCAAATGTTTTTTCTCCATCCACTGAGATAGACACATGGGAAGATCATGTGTTACAATTACTGGGTCATATTCATCCCTAGTGTAAGACCATTGGCCTCATTCTGCTTCTTACATAAATGTAGAAATTTTGGTGGTCAAACATGGGAAAAAAACTTAGTGAGTGGAGGGGGAAAAATTATACAAATGATAGAAAACTGAGTAGATTAAAATCTATAAGAAAGTTAAATAGAAATCTGCATAGCTGTCTAGAGAAAAGCCCAAGTGGAGACATGATAACTGCCTATAGGGATAGTAGACTATTAGGGATATTGTTATTAAGGGGAGAGGTAACAATTACTGTCATTATTCAATGATGACACAACAAGATTGGTTTAAGCATCAGCAGGGAAAAAGGTTGGTTTAAGTATCAGGAAAAAGACCTTACAACCATAAGAATTGTTAGTACAGAAAACATCTCCCAGAAGTTGTGGAATCCCCATATTTGGAACTGTTCAAAGTAACAACTAAATCAATCCTGCCCTGATGCAGGGGGATGAATTTCCAACTCAAAACTGCCATCTTATTAAATGTACAGAGCTGAAACACATGGCAAACTCATGTGAATTGCTGGAATTTGTTCCGTAGGTTTGGCAAAGTGTTGGTATAATTCTACAGAAAAAAATTACAAGGGATTTCACAAGTGGTATTTCAGGAATCCAATACCATTTAGCTGATAGCACTGTACTGCAGATCTAAACCAGGATAAAGAGGAATCTGGATATGTACTATCATTTATTACACACAGGATCAATAGTAATCCTCTGGGAAATTTTTAGCCAGTTACGTAGGAATTTTCTCCTACAATCTGAATATTCTTCATGGTTTCCTCCCCAAATCTACAGAATTTCTTCAGGGAGGCGAGAGTATGTTCCCTCTCTCTTTTGCTGACCCTAATCCAATTGTCTAATGCCAGATGCCATTGTGAGACACAAAAACGTCATAAGAATATTCTTCAGGTTCTTTAAATGAACTGATATATTTGCCAGAAACTCCCCTCCCTGTTATCAGGCATTGATCCTGGTGAGAAATGTCATATTAGTTCTGCTGACTCACTGAGGCAAATGGTTTGTTACCCACCCTGATATAAGGGAGATGGGAGAGGCTTTCTAGAGAGAGAGCATTAGGGTGACCAGATGTCCTGATTTTATAGGGACAGTCCTGATATTTGGGGCTGTGTGTTATATAGGCGTCTATTACCCACCACCCCCTGTCCCGATTTTTCATACTTGCTGTCTGGTTACCCTAGATAGCATCTAGAGCGTGGGCGAGAAATCTGGGAGAAAGAACCCAAGGCACAAGGTGTATTGTATGTGATGTTACTGTTAATTTTCATGTTAATAAAATAGAAGCCCTGTGAACTTGCACTGTAATGGCTTCAGTTTCCCTGCAGAGCTATTCCACTCCTTTTGTTCCCAGGCTAGCCAGTAACTCCCAGACACCCTGTAGGCTAGTGGGCTATCCTGCAGTGTAGCTGAAGCATATCCAGCCACCACAGCTGAAAATACCTCTTGGGTGGGTCCAGCCTCAGGGTCTTCCCATCAGGGCCACCCAGAGGATTCAGGGGGCCTGGGGCAAAGCAATTTTGGGGGCCCCTTCCATAAAAAAATGTTGCAATATTATAGAATACTATATTCTCGTGGGGGCCCCTGCAGGCCCGGGGCCTGGGGCAAATTGCCCCATTTGCCCCCCCCCCTCTGGGTGACCCTGCTTCCCATAGAAATCATCTGCTCTATGAAAGGGAAGTGGGCTTCCACTGGGGAGAAAAAAAGATGCTGCTATTGATAGTTGCCATTACTTCACCATTCACTGTGCTGAAACCTCAAACACCAGAAACTGCCTGCCTCAAGCCTCGGAGTGTTAGACATGTCAAAATATAGAACTCTTATTGCAATGGGTTTTAAAGATTAAGCGAATACCTCAAGGGATAAAGTAGGCAGCTCCCTTTGACCACATTCCAAAAATCTTCATGTCTCTGAGGTGTGCCTAGGGATGTGGATATGATTGTGAGAGATGACTATGAAAATACAAATGTCAATAAAGCAAGCAGGTCATTCTGATAGTGACAAGTGGCATTACCGTGCTCTGATGCTCTCCTCAGGGCAGCCGAAAACCGTAAGTCACTGTGTTACCACTCTGCTCTAATCTTGCCGAAGATTAGACTGTGTATCAGTGCCCTGCCATGCCAGTCTGTCTGCTTCACCAGCAGACTTCTCAAGACTCTGCCAGTCTAACCCATGCAGGTAACTATCAATGAACACCAGGTCCCGAGTTCCCCAGAGACTTCTCTCTGCAGTGTCAGGTCCCTCTCACTGGAAGCTCACAGAAATTAAGTTAGCTGCCTCTAAAGAGACAGAGCACACACCAGCCCGTTAGTGTAGCTGAAGACTCCCACTTCACTTCAAAATAACAGCACTGAAATGGTTTATAGTAAAACGATGACACATTTATTAACAAAAGAGCTGAGATTTAAGTGATACAAAGCAAGAGACAAAGACGGTGGTTACAAACAAAACAAAAAACAAAACACGCTTTCTAGTGACTAAAACTTAACTTTAGCAAGTTACAATCTTTGCTGAAGCAGTTTTCTCACTTACATCAAGTTACCAGCATCCTGAGACTTCCAGGCCAGGGGATCCAACTTGCACAGAATCAGAGGGTTCTATTCCCTTTGTTCCTTAAGTGATGGATAACTAGAATGTCTTTTTGCTCCCCCTTATATTTCCCAAAGTTCATTGTCTTTGTCTCAACAGAACGGAAGACTTCCTGAGGTGCAAACTCAGGCCCCCAGAGTGCTCACCAGGCTATTTCCTCCCACACTTGGTAGCTTGATGACTTTGTTTACTTTATATGTAAATGTATTTTCATTGTCCTCTACCTGGAATCAAGCCACATTCCTTTGTCTAGGGCAGGCTGGATTTATGCACTGCTTTCCAAATGCATGTGAAGAACGTATTTCCAGCACACATACATAATTCTTTATACACAACCTGTACATATACCACACAATGATTTTTGAGCCCAGCGTGTCAACAGTTCACATACACCTTATGTGACATGTCTTAGATACATATTATACAACAGTGTGTTTGGGGTAGTGAGTGTGTAAGGCCTGATATGAGTTACAGTATAGGGGGCCTTCTGCCAGTTGGCATTAAGGGATTCTTAGGATGACCTATGCACAAGCCCCAGGTGTGAGAAGAACATTCAGACACTTGTTTCCCTGGACAATCAGCAATCAGAAATAATGAAATCCTAGAAGTTGCAGATGGGAAAGAGCTATCAGATCTTCTGGATCATCCCCTTGCTAGAGCAAGCTTGTTAATAATAAGCTCTCCAGTGCTTTGTTCTGACTCAGTTGAAAAGGCTGCCTCTCCCCACCTAATGGAGGGAAAACCATGCAAGTCAATATTACTTGATAGGTTTAGAATAGGAACAGTTTTTCATGTACTCAATTTTTTAAAAAACATTTTTATTAAATTTTTGCTTTTTTCAGTTTTTGTTTTTCCTTTTTTCCTCCCCTCATTCCTCTCCCCCCGTTTTCCTTTTTTTATTTTTCCCCTTTTCCACATTTGTTTCCTTCCCACCTCCTCCTTTTTTCAGTGGCAAAATTAAAAAAGGAAAATGGAAGGGAAGAAGGGTAGAAAAGGAAAAAGTTGGAGTGGGGAAGGAGAACTGAAAAATGGACTAATTTTTTTCATTTTCTAATTCAGTAAACAAAAAACAAGGAAAAACAATTTTTTTGCTATTCTATTTTAATTTCTAGAGTTAATAAAAAGGACATTTTTCAACAAAAAAATGAAAGATTTCAGCTAGCTGTAGTTATGAATACATATGAGAATAGCTATATACAAAACATATTACCATAAGTCTGTGCACTCAACTTTGCAGTTAACCTGGAAGTTTCTTGCATGTTTGGGTGTCCCCCATCAGGGAGCTGAAACAATATTATATTAGCTGACTGTAACAGGGCGGCCTACCCTTAAGGGGGGGGTAGCATATAGTGGTCAGTCCTTCCCACCACCTGGCATGGCCCTTTAAGAGTTTAAGGCCCAATCAAGAGATACAAAGAGCTAAGCAGGGATAGGGATAGAGAAGACACAGTCCCAGAAATAAGTAGTGGTGGTAGAAAGATAGACATGGTTTCTTTAAATGACCCCGGCACAGTGGAAGGGGCAATGCTCCACTCTTCCCCAATCAATGGGAGAAAGGGGACAGCAGAAAGGCTCCCCTCACAGGAAGGCAGACATGGTTAGGAGAAGGCTGGCCTGCTGAACCCTCCAGGCCGGAAGGCTAATCTGAGAGGATGTTCAGCTGAAGGGAACAGGCAAAAGTTTTGTAGCTGACTATTCCAAGGCCAAAAGCCTGAGACACAAACCCCAGCACCAGAGAGAGGGCTGAAGGGGAACTCCTGTATGGAGGAGGGAGCCATTAACTGCTCTAATGGCAAGAGACAGAGTGTCGGCTCACAAAATAGCCCAGCTGCTGCAGAGAAGGGCTAGGGACAGTCTCTGAGAAAGCACCTTCCTAGTTGGCTAAGGAGAAGTTGTGAGAAACCACAGACCCAGGTTTCTCAGGGGATAGCAGAGACTCAATGAAGACATTAGCAAGCAGGATGAAGGTAAGAACAGCTCAGGGAAGAGGTTGAGGAATCGAAGAAATGGTCCCTATCTGACCAAAACAGGATCCCTAGACTGGAACCCAGAGGAGAAGGCAGGCCTGGGTTCCTCCATCTTTCCCCTAAATCAGGTATTAAAAGAGGCCAAAAGTGACAAGTTCCGGATGTCAGGAGACAGGCTTGAAGGCCATTAGCTTTTGAGTTTCCTATTTTTGGACTTTTTTGTTTACCTTAGGAGGAGAATGGACTAAGTAGTGACCTGGCTAGAGAGTTTGGCCACAGAAATGACGGATTGCTGTGGAACCAGAATGGCTAAAGGGAGCACTAAACTTTAAAGAACTCTGCAACACTGCACCTGAACACGTGGATATGCTCTGGAGGTGAGAGGCTCATCTACTCTGACGAATCACATAGTGGGAGTTTGAGGCAAATAGTTAGGAAACAATCCATAGGTTGAAATATGTTTTCATATGCCATGTGGTACAATTTACAATGTAAAACCAGTGTTAAAAAACAAAGTCTGTTCTCAGATGATTCAGGAATAATTTGTTCACTCTAAATAGTTCACCCAGCACAATTTAACCATAGTTTGGGCCAGATTCTGAAATCTTTACTTATATTGAATAGTACTTTAACTGTCCCACTGAAATCCAGGATACTAAAAGTGAGAATTTTACTTTATATAAGTAAGAGTATCTGACTCTGATCCTTTGATGCTAGTGAGAGAGTGTGCCAAAAATATAGAATAATTGTACAGAAATACACAGGTTCCCACCATAATGTAAGAGTTAATACAAATGAGAGTTCATCAGCAACATTTTTATCATTAACTAACTCAGTAAATTTTATGAGGCGGTGCCTGACTATTATCTAAAGTTGATCATCATTAGGAATGGTTGAACCTGCGCAGATAATAACGAGCACAAAATTTAAACTCCAACCAAAACTCAAATAGAGGCCAGACAGAACACTTTGTTTAGACTGGAAAAGGTGTGCTTATTTTTCACTGAAGTTTGACTCTGTACTTTGGAGTTTTTCTGGGGAACACAGGAAAAGGAAATACGTCAATATCTTGAGAAAATACTGTTCTTAGGGATTTTACAGACTGATTATGTCAGTGTTTCTCAAACTGGAGCCACCGCTTGTGTAGAGAAAGCCCCTGGCGGGCTGGGCCGGTTTGTTTACCTGCCCCGTCTGCAGGTCCGGCCAATCGCAGTTCCCACTGGCCATGGTTCGCCGCTCCTGGCCAATGGGGGCTGCTGGAAGCGGCGCGGGCTGAGGGATGTGCTTGCCGCCGCTTCCAGCAGCTCCCATTGGCCTGAAGCAGCGAACTGTGGCCAGTGGGAGCTGCGATCAGCCGGACCTGTGGACGGGGCAGGTAAACAAACTGGCCCGGCCCGCCAGGGGCTTTCCCTACACAAGCAGCAGCCCCAGTTTGAGAAACACTGGATTATGCAGACTGAAGAGGTTCAGTTAAACATCCAGGTTTTGGGGTTTATCCAGATTTAGCCAAACAGCCAAAACTGTAATTTCATCTTTTTTTTTCTTTTTCAGAGTGAAATAATCAAAAACTTACCTATGGATGTGATGGATTCGCTATCATTTTAAGTCTTTAAATCAAGACTGGATATATTTCTAAAAGATGTGCTATAGTCCAAACAGAAGTTATGGGCTTAATGACAAAATTACTGGGAGACGTTGTATGGCCTGTGCTATACAGGTCAGACTAGATGAGTATAGTAGCCCCTTCTGGCCTTAAAAAAAATCTATGGCTCTCCAGTTATCATTGCCCTTTCACTATAAAAGACATAAAATGATTCAAACTCTAGGAGAGTATTTTATCAAGTGTCCATATATTCTTATACAATATATCAACTATCTGAAATAACTCTCATGAACTGAGCATTATCCTCCATTATGGTAAAGTCCGGGGCCAAGACCAATGTAGCAAGTGTAGCAATCAACCGCATACATGGGCATCTCCCTCACACAATAGGCAGGCTGGTGGGGGTTCTGATAATGAAAATGGGCATGGGAACAAACCTCGGGGGTGGGGGAAACGTCATCTGTTCTTACTCACTTGCAATGCAAAGACCTCTTAGCTTCCATGATGCTGGAGTTTTGGGATACTTAACCAGATTTTTGTTAACCGTATTCCCCAGGTTGAAATTGTCATGGATTGTTCTTGTACTCATTAGAGTAACTTTTAGAAGGTATTTGGTCACATTTAGCACCTGAGGCTCACCTACTGGACTGAGAGACTCCAAATGTCCAAAACTTGAGAGAGAGCAATCTGAGTATTTACATACAGCGGATTATTGTATAAATTCTGTTGCGGTAAACCAGCCAAAGGATTTAATGTATCCCTCTTCAAGATCAGAGCCTGGTGGTGGTTTACACATATCTGGCCCAAACATATTATTATTGATTAAATGTTGCTAAGTTGCATCTCATTTTCGAGGATTTGTCAGGTCACGGCTAAAAGTCAATGGGATCCCAGATGGTATGATATGATATTGTGAATCAAATTTCAAAAGATGTTTCAGTATCTGGTGTAGGCAGATGGTCAAAGGCAATATGTGAAAGGGAACGGGAGGTGTTTGAAATGTCAGTGGCTAGCTTAATGCTGTCAGGGATTCAAGCCAGCAGAGAGTAGATGGACAACACCGGGGGGAAATCCTGGACTCTCTGAACTCCATGGCAAAACTCCCATTGACTTCAGTGGGACCAGGAGTTTACCCTGAAGTGGAATTCATATTTTTAAAGCCTCTTCCCTATGGATTTGTCGAAGTCAAAAACAAAGAGGTTCAGGTTTAAGTCTCATGTAACTTTTGGTGGGTGAGAAGAAGTTTGTAGAAATGGTAGAAGCTGGGGGAGCAGCTGCATCTGAAACAGAGCTGTACAAAACTGGATTGACACAAGGTCAGGTGGTGGCTGGGGAGAAGGAGGGCTGGGTCTGCCCCTGGCCCCTCGCTACAGGCATGCACCATAAGTTTCATATGTTCCAAAGGAAGGGGTGTTGATCTCCACTAGGGCAGCTCAACAGAGCTCTTCAAGAAATGATTACCAGGATTTATGCTATTGGGTTTGTTTTCCCTTTTCCCCTCCATTTACTCAGAATACCTATTGTAGGGGAAAACCACTGATTTTTAACTTTGTTCATAGAGGACTTACCCATATTAAAACACAAAACTTTTTTCCCCTCCTCATTGGCCTTGACAGTTATGAAGCCTGAATCACATGGGGAAATGGGCTTATGAAAACGGAATTAAATGAAGTACAACTGTTCTGCAATTCCCTGGCTTTTCATCCATCAGGTGAATGTCTCTAAGAGAACCATAGCTTCAGTATATTTTGTTCTTCATTTGTGTTGGACAATATGCATTTTTATAGTTTGGTATTATGCTTTATGGAGGGGCTGGAAGGGAGGCTGTTCTCTGTAAACTTGGCCCTGAGGCTTGGCAGCACCACTGTAAAATGACTTTATCCCCAAACCAGATGTTCTAGTTGTTTTAATAATATCTTATGTTTCCTCCTCAAAATAAAACAAAAACTCACTGTATCAGAATGTTCCACAGTATTATAATGATATATCTTTTTGCAATCTGCATTTTGTCCACCAGATGGTAGCACTGAAATGAAATCAGAAGGTTACTTAGGTGAAATACTTACCATGTGCCCTACAGATCAGACAGAAGTGCTCCTTAATGGCACATGTGGAGCTAATTGCAACTATCCATGGCATTTATACACTACCAGTCATTGTGGCATGTAAACAATACAAACAATATTAAGAAAAGCAAAACTATTTGAAATGGACCCTCTTCTTGCCACCCTAAGGTTCAATTGCTTGACTTGCAATTTTGATCCTCCTTAGTTTCTTGCTCCGTCATCTTTCTTTCTGCTCCCATTATTAAAGGGAGGCATCTGCAAAAGATGGGTAACCATTGCTAATAGACCGACTGTCTAAAACTGGCAACACACAAAGCTGATATTTTTTTCTAGGAAGACCCCAGTCTTTATTTCTAATTTCACTGGGCAACTCAGATGAATCTACTGCAGGAGTGGGCAAACTTTTTGGCCCAAGGGCCACATTGGGGTTGCAAAACTGTATGGAGGGCCGGATAGGGAAGGCTTTGCCTCCCCAAACAGCCTGACCCCCACCCCCTCCCACTTCCACTTCCCGCCCCCTGACTGCCCCCCTCAGAACTCCCGACCCATCCAACCCCCTCTGCTTCTTGTCCCCTGACTGCCCCCTGCTGGGGCCCCCTGCCCCTAACCGCCCCCCTGGAAACCCACCCCCTATCCAATCCCTCCGCTCCCTGTCCCCTGACTGCCCCCCCAACCCCTATCCACATCCCTGACACCTTATAGGCCCCCTGGGACCCCACCCCCTATCCAACCCCCCGGCTCCCTGTCCCCTGACTGCCTCCCAACCCTTATCCACACCCCCACCCCCTGACAGGCCCTCTGGGATCCCACTCCCTATCCAACCCCCCTGCTCCCTGTCCCCTGACTGCCCCCCAACTGCTATGCACACCCCCACCCACTGACAGGCCCCCCGGGACTCCCACGCCTATTCAAAATGCCCCCTGCTCCCTGTCCCCGCACCGCCCCCCCGAATCTCCGCCCCCTGCTTTATTTGTGTGACAGGACTGATTTATTAAACTATATAGACAGAACATGGCTTAAATCTACTTAGTCCATTAATGCATAATGCAACAGGTACTGCAAGAAACAGATGTAAGCATTGCTACCTTGAACCCTTCCAGCATACTTGTGTAGATAACTCTATTTAGCCTTTATCTCAGTTAGTGAGCTCTCTATTTTGTTTTCCGGATGGTTCATCATGACTTTGCCAGTAGAAGAGGCTTTCCAGGAAGGCTGATGGGACTGCTAGTTAATGACCAGACAACACTGTGCTCCTGGTGTAGAACGTATTAGGTGCATATTCTGTTGTTGCTAAAGCTGAGACTCAAAGTAAGACCCTTGTTGTCCTAAGATAACAGACCACTGTTCTAGCCAGGACTGATGCTACATTTAGGCTTGGAAGGATTAGAATCAGTAAACACTGGTAAACATCGATTTCACTGTACACACACAAACCAATGAAAAATATTTCTATCTATAATAACCAAAATTTACAGATAGGTGAACCAAGAAAAATGCTGCTTGAGAACTAGTAGAGTTTGATTTAAGGATATTTACTTTGTATATTTTGACATGTGAAGTTGAAAATCTGTGTTTTAACAGTTATAAAGCTTTAATTTTTTAAGTCAATGTGTACTGTCATTAAACTGTTGTCTGACCCTCCCCCCATAATTTTCCACATCTGTAAAAATTTCAAAAAATAAAAATCAAAATAAGCAAACATCAGTTGAAACTAAAAAAAAAATCAAATTCTGCTAAGTCTCACTAAGCTTTATCTAGCTGGCATGGCACTTTGTGTGTGTCTTAAATTCATCGTGTAATATCACGAGACAGGATGTCCCAACAAACAGACTTTCAGTTCACGTGAAGGGCTAGCCCTTTATTCTACATTGTGTTCATTGCAGCAGTTTTAATTTTACATATAAAAAATTGTTCAGTGACTTCTTAGTAAGAGCCTAACTCTTTGAAAAGTATCTTGGTACTATATCATTTTAGGTTGCTGATGGATTTGTGCCAAAGTTTAGAAGTGAAAGAATCCTGGAACCAACCAAGTTTAATATGTTTTATAGCTTTGTTACCAACATGAAACTTCAACAGATATAATTTTCCATGCCATTTTGTGAACCTGGCCTGAGTCTCAAGAGAGTTTGAGGTGGTTTTGAGTGAACCTGTGTGGGTTTATGTTTTTAGGTAGGAACTATCTGAAATTCTGTATTTTCACATGGTTTTGACCCCAAATCAGGCAAAAATTGGTCATTTCAGTTATTCCCTTTTAAAAAACCTCAAACCTCAAACTCTAAATTCCAAACTCAGATTCTGCCATGCAGAAGGTTCACATGAACTTCCTGTGTGAACCTGCTGAGTTTCATACATCTCTCACCTCCAAAAGTGTAGTCTCCTAAAGAGACGAAGATAGGGGATGTAGCAGGTACTAATAACCCAATCCTGTAAGCTGTCCATACATAGAACTCCGAATAACATCAGTGAGACGATAAGGTCAAGCCATAAAAGTGTAAGTCAGCCTTCTTCTTTAGTAGGAAGGATGATCTCATTGGTAAGACACTTGACTGGGACTCACAAGAACTATGTTCAAATTTCTGTCTCTGCCACAGATTTCCTGTGTATTCTTGGATATCATGTTTGGCAAAATCCTAGCCAGGGCCGGCCCACAACATTTTGGCAACTTAGGCGGGGAGCTCAAATGACACCCCATTCCCCTTCGCTTGGGCCAAAACTTTGAAAGGTCTCAATTCTGCCTTCTTCCTGTTCTACTCCTCTCATGGTACTGCTCTGCTACCTACCCCAATAAAGGAGAACTAAAAACTTAAAATGCTTTGTTCAAATGCCTGAACAGCAAATGTAACTTTTCTTGTCTGCATAATAAAAACTGGCATTTTTATCTGTTTGAATAATCAAAGTGGTGCTTTCCGTGCCTTCTTGGTTGCAAAGATTTGAACTGCTGCCTGCTGAAGGTCCGGGCCATACAGTCTGAGCCAGCTCATGCACTATTGAGATGGTTGCAAGGCCCACCAGCCTCTCCCGTGTCATTGTGGAGCATAGATGTGTTTTTATTAACTTCAGCTTGGATAAGCTGTGTTCTCCACTGGCAACTGTTACAGGAAGTCTTAGAAGTATGCGCAGAACAACAAAAGCATTTGGAAAGAGGGTGGTCATCTTATTTGTGCACCTATATTGCAGAACAACCTTTGGAGTTGATTCTTCTGAAATTTATCTTGAAAGGACTTTCAGTTCATCACCTAAATCACTTGCATCAATATCACACGTGTCATCATGTGTCAACACTGTCTCTAGTGTCCTGCATTGCTAGTGTAGGTCTTCTTCAGGTATAGTAAGGCGTTTTGGAATATCATACAACATCCCAAATATACTGCTATGTTCCTTGAGCTGCATGAAATGTTCTTCAACTGACTGTATTGCACAATCTAGCACCTGGTTAAAGAATTCAACTTTGAATTGTTGTTTGGGGTCTCTTATGGGATTATTCCATGCCTCGTAATCAAAATGTCTTCTTCTTCAGTGACTCTTGTATTCTTGAATGGGTGGGAAAATAGCTTCAGTGTGAAGTTCCTCTGCCAACTTCTGTGCACTCTTCAGAATGTTTTGAAATCCCACATCTGACTGGTAAGACTGTAGGTATGACTTTGCTTTGTCCAGTTGTTCCATTGCTCCAGATATATCAAGGTCAACACCTTGGAGTCTCTTGCTTACAACATTTATTTCCAACAGTATGTCATGCCACAACACTAAGCTACACAGAAATTTGAAGTTATGTATGTTTCTGGTGATTCCATTTCTCCTTGCCACTGTTCTCCCACAAACAGTTCCTGTCATAGCATTATCCTCCATAATGGTAACTATGGCATCATCTATCTTCCCAATTTGGTGTTTGATAGGCTTTATCGCCTCCACTCGACTTTCCATTGTGTGACACTCAGTGAGGATGTTCGCAGATGTTGCTTCAAAATTTGCCAACGATGAGTTGATGCAGAGAAAAATACATAGATGCTTTCAATTACATTAAAAAATTCAGCAGCCTCACTAGAAGCTGAGGCTGCATCACTGACCACCAAGTTCAATGAATGAGAACTGCCTGGGACAAAAAAAGCTTGAGGGTTCAACTCTTGGATCCATGTCTGCACTCCTCTGTTCTTTCCTCTCATGTTGGCACCATTATCATAGCCCTGACCTCTCATGTCAGCTATCACAATTCCCATATCCTCCAGCTTTTTAAGAAGCACATTTGTCATATCAGCTCCTGTAGTATCATCAATATCAATAAATTCTAGAAAATGCTCCCTGACAGTCACCATTGCAGGGACATTTTCACTAGCTTCTGTTGTTGTTACAAAACGCACCATTAAAGTAATTTGTTCCGTATGGCTGATGTCAGGTGTGCAGTCCAGAATAACAGAGTAATATCTTGCTGCCTTTAGATCTGCCTCAATCTTCTGTTTGACTTTTGTTGCCAGTAACTGTATGATCTCATTTTGAATTGTTTTTTCCAAGGTAGTGGTGTGTGTACATTTCTTGGGTGGTGACTCTTCTAAGATGCTCCTGGAGTACAGCATCAAACTCAGCCATCAGCTCCACAATTTTAAGGAAGTTTCCATTGTTTGGCACATACAGCTGATCTGAAGTGCCACGCAGTGCTAGGGTCTGGGTAGCAAGCATTCTCACAATGGCAATGAGCCTTTTCAGAACATTTTGCCAGTAAAGAGACTCTGATGCAATCTTCTCTTGATGCTGATCATCTATGGTGGCTTTTAACCATAGTCTCATCTCAAGCTCTTTCCACCTAAGGAATGCTCTCTGGTGATTTGCTGCCTTCTCCTGGCATGCCAGATTTCTAGCCAGATTTTTCCAGTCCTTTGTTCCTGTGGAACCCAATGTGGCTGGAACATTAAACTGGAAGAGTTTGCAACAAAAACAGTATGCAGCATTCTGGGTTTTTGAGTACATAAGCCATGGCCTCTCCACTTTGTCACCATTGGGGATTTCATGCCAGTAATGTTTTGGATAGAAACTTCTATTTTCATTGTTTTTGGGGAACATGAAGTTTTTCACTTGCTGTGGCGATAGCCTCAATTCACCTCATGGTAAGACCAGCCCTGATCCTAGCCCCATTGAAGTGAATGGCAAAACTCCCACTGACATCAGTGAGGGCAAGATTTCACCTTCATCTCTCCCACGGTTCCTAATAGTCAGTTTGAATATCTTTCCCCCATCATTTTCTGTCTTATCCATTTAGACTGTAAACTCTTTAGTTCAGGGCTGTCTCTTACTGTATGTTTGCTTAGTGCCTAGCACAATAAGGACCTGATCTCAGTTGGGGCCTCCAGATTCTACTCTGCTACACTTGAGAAACAATAATATGGTGCAGCTATTGTGAATGTTTACAGGCAGAACTCAAGTTTAGAGAATTTAGTCCAAAAAGGACACAAGTAACTCTGCCTGTTTAATCCTAAACTCTCCAACTTTCTGTAAGAGTGCATAATATCTTTCTATATACCATGTTTCCTAACTGAGAAAAACACTTCAACACTTCTGACACAACCGAAGCATTCAGTGAGGCAGAAAACACATTAAAAGTTTGTGTTGTTTTAAATCAACTTCTCATTTCAACCAGTTTTAGTTCAAAATACCACAGCATTCATGCCATCAGATGATGGCACGGAATATACTTAGCATTTGTGGAGCAATTTTCATCTTCAAGGCACTTTACAAACATTAACCAATTTTCATTGAGGGGGGTGAAGAGAGACAGACAGAAAATACCATGTGTCGTAGTTCAGGGTAAGCTGTACCTTTGACCCCTCTCTCTGTCTCTCTGTGGACACCTCTTCCAGGTGACAGGCCCAGCACCTGCATGTCTCTCAGAGTAATGCTACTTCCAAACACACACCAGGGTACAGGACACTATAGAAAGGAACAAACTCTGGCATGTCAAGTGTAAAAGTATAATTAGGCAGTCCACAAAAGAATTTGAAGAGCAAATAGCAAAAAACAAAAAACTAACAGCAAAAAATTGTTTAAGTACATCTGAAGCAGGAAGCTTGCCAAACAATCTGTGGGACCACTAGATTATTAAGGTGCTAAAGGACCACTCAATGAAAACAAGGCTGTTGCAAAAAGCAAAATACATTCTCTGGATCGGTCTTCACTGCAAGGAAAGGAGATTCTTTTTAGGTGACAGATCTGAGGAACTATCCCAGATTGAAGTTTCAGTAGAGGAAGTTCTGGAACAAACTGATCAATTAAATAGTAATAAGTCACCAGGACCAGATGGTATTCACCCAACAGTTCTGAAGGAAATATGAAATTGCAGAACTACTAACAGGAGTATGTAACTTATTGCTTAAATCAGCTTCTGTACCAGATGACTACAGCATAGCTATTATAACATTTTTTTAAAAAAGGCTCCAGAGATGATCCTGACAACTACAGGCCAGTCAGCCTAACTTCAGTACCAGGTAAAATGGTTGAAACTCTAGTACAGACCAGAATTATCAGACATCTAGATTAACACGATATATTGGAGAAGAGTCAACAAGGCTTTTGTAAAGGGAAATCATGCCTCACCAATACACTAGAATTCTTGGAGGGAGTCAAGAAACATGTGGACAAGGGTGATCCAGTTGATAAAGTGTACTTAAGCTTTCAGAAAGCCTTTGACAAGGACCCTTAGCAAAGGCTTTTAAGCAAAGTAAGCAGTCATGGGATAAGAGAGATGGTTCTCTCATGAATCAGTAACTGGCTAAAAATAGGAATAAATGGTCAATTTTCACAATGGAGAGAGGTAAATAGCAAGGTCCCACAAGGATCTGTACTGGGATCTGTTCTGTTCAACATATTCATAAATGATCTGGAAAAAAAGGTGTGACAGTGAGGTGGCAAAATTTGCCGCTGCTACAACATTACTCAAGATAGGTAAGTCCAAAACTGACTGCAAAGAGTTATAAAGGGAACTCACAAAAGTGGGTGACTGGGCAACAAAATGGCGGATGAAATTCAGTGTTGATAAGTGCAAAATAATGCACATTGGAAAACATAATCCCAGACATACATACACAGTCAGGGGGTCTAAATTAACTGTTACCACTCAAAAAAAAAGATCTTGGAGTCATCGTGAATAGTTCTCTGAAAACAGCTGCTTAATGTGTAGCAGCAGCTAACAGAATGTTAGCAACCATTAGAAAAAGGATAGATAAGACATAAAATATCATAATGCCACTATATAAATCTATGGTACTCCCACACCTTGAATACTGAGTGCAGTTCTGGTTGCTCCATCCTAAAAATATATTTTAGAATTGGAAAAGGTACAAAGAAGGGCAGCAAAAATGATAAGTAGTACAGAACAGCTTCCATATGAGGAGAGGTTAAAAAGACAGCTTAGGAAAGAGATGACTGGTGGGGGGAGGGGGGGAGGATATGATAGAGGTCAATCAAATCATGAGTGGTGTGGAGAAAGTGCATAAGGAAGGGTTATTTATCCTTTCACATAACACCTGCGGAAACTAAGAGGCAGCAGGTTTAAAACCAACATAAGGAAATACTTCTGCACACAGTGCAGTCAAACTATGGAACTCATTGCTGGGTATGCTGTGAAGGCCAAAAGTATAACCGGGTTCAAAAAACAATTAGATAAGTTCATGGAGGATAGCTCCATCAATGGCTATTAGCCAAGATGATCAGGTATGAAACCCCATGCCCTGGGGCTCCCTAAACCTCTCACTTCCAGAAGCTTGGAGTGGATGACAGGATAGATCAGTGGTGGGCAACCTGCGGCCCGCTGAGTAGACAGTTTACTGGATTAGACAGCCCATTGGTATGACCCAGTATGGCTATTCTTATTTTCTTCTGACTCCTTTCTCCCCTTTCTTTTAGCTTGCTTCTCTTTGCATCCTTAAGGCAGTCAGTGTAGACGGTGTGACAATTTTGCTCCTAATAATCAGTTATTGGAATTACAGTGCACGTGCTTTTGTATCACCCCCCTACAGCAGGACTATAAATTATGCTGATTTATTGTCTTCCCACGATCCATTTTATTGCAACATCTGAAGGTATATCGACACTGCAAAAAAAAAAAAAGTGTTCTTACCTCAGGCTGGCTATCCTGCATTACCTACATTGAGTTAAAATAGCATGAAGATATGGCAACTTGTCATTTAACTCATGTTAGCAGCTTGGGTTAAAACCCAGGCTGTCCTATGGCTCAACACAGGAGTAATGGTGTGAAATTCTATGGCTTGTGTTATACAGGAGATCAAATTAGGTGATCTAATAGTCCCTTTTTGCCTTAAAATCTATTAATCTTTGAAAAATGGAAGACCAATTTTGTGAAAAATGTCCAAGTTGTTTCCATTTCACAGGACTTGAAACTGTTTTTATGAATTTTTTTCAGACAATATTTTTTGCTTTTCTCCCTTTTTTAGCCACACAATGCAAGTAAATAAGTGATATTCAAAGATGTTTTTTCTTCATGTTTTCTTTTTTAATATTTTTTTTCTTTTGCCACTCTGCAACTTTTTCAAAATCAGGGAAAACACAAGAACTGGGGGTCACCAAATTAAATTAATAGGCAGCAGTTTTTTAAAAAAGGAAGCATTTCTTCACACAATGAACAGTCAATCTGTAGGACTTTTTTGCCTAAGGATGTTGTGAAGGCCAAAACTATAACAGGGTTCAAAAAAGAACTAGATAAGTTCATGGAGGATAGGTCCATCAATGGCTATTAGCCAAGATGGGCAGGGATGGTGTCCCTAGCCTCTGTTTGCCAGAAGCTGGGAATGGGTGACTGGGGATGGATCACTTGATGATTACCTGTTCTGTTCCTTTCCTCTGAAGCACCTGGTATTGGCCACTGTCGGAAGACAGGATACTGGGCTAGATAGACCACTGGTCTGACCCAGTATAGCCGTTTTTATGTTCTTATATAAGTTACAGAGTAGCAAAAGGAGAAAAAAGGAAAATTCAGCAATAAAAAACCCACCCTAGACATAATTTTTTTATTGTTTTCAGTGGCAAAAGGAGGTTGAAGGACAGGGGCGAATAAAGGGAAAAACAAAAATCTGCAATTTTTGTTTTCAACAAAAAGTGAAAACTTAAAAGAAATTGAAAATGTTTCATGACAGTTTTTTTGGTTTTGGAAAAAAGCTATTTTTCATTAAAATGTTTTGCTCCATTTTTTTCCAGTCAGTTCTAGATAACACCCTTTGAGCCGAACCTATGCTTCATTATATTCCACTTACATGAAGCTAGACACAGTTTCAAGGCAAACCAACAAGATGGAGGCAATTCTTAATGTGGTCCCCAGGCATTCTCTCTTCACAGACCAAACAGCTGCCCTGCTTCATTTCCTTTTCCTTTTCATATGTGGAATTTTGTTCCCCCCATCCCTTAATTTTGCAAACACTTGACATATTTCATTTGCTTTCACTAAAAATTAGGAATGGTCAAAAATTTCCCACTACAAATGTTTAACAATGTTTTTTAAAAAAACTTTTTTTTTTGCAATAAGTGTTTGCTGTGTGTAGAAAACTTCAAGTCTTCACTGAATAACCTATTTATTTATTTATTTGTTGATGAAAAGTCAATACTTTCTATGGAAAAAAAATTATCCAACTAACTCTACTCATAGTGTCTACCTAGCAATGTCCTACATAACTACAAAAAAACAACAACAAAAGGCTTGAGGAGCCTCTGTCTTTACCTGGTTTCTAGTAGTAAATCATACATATATCCCACAGGTAAGTAAAAAACATGGAGACCTGGGAGAAGAGTCGGAATTTGGGGGAAACATAGGCTGTTATAACAGAAATAAGGGAGAGACAAGACAGAAGTTGGGTGGGGGGAATCAAATAAGTATCTTAGATGTCTGTATACTAATGCAAGAAGTATGGGGAATAAGCAGGAAGAACTCAAAATGCTAGCAAATAAACACAACTATGACACAGTTGGCATCACAGATTGACTTGGTGGGATAATACTCATGACTGAAATATTGGTATAGAAGGGTACAGCTTGCTCAGGAAGGACAGGCAGGGAAAAAAGGGAGGAGGTGTTGCCTTATATATTAAAAATGTATACACTTGGTTTGAGGTTGAGATGGAAATAGGAGACAGACTTATTGAAAGTCTCTGGGTAAGGATAAAAGGGGTAAAAAACAAGGGTGATGTTATGGTAGGGGTCTACTACAGACCACCTAACCAGGAAGAAGAGGTGAATGAGGCTTTTTTTAAACAAATAGCAAAATCATCCAAATCACAAGACTTGGTGGTAATGGGGGACTTCAACTACCCAGACATCTGTTGGAAAAATAACACAGCAAGCACAGATTATCCAACAAGTTCTTGGAATGTATTGGAGACAATTTTTTTATTTCAGAAGGTGGAGAAAGGTACTAGGGGAGAAGCTGTTCTAGATTTGATTTTGACAAATAGGGAAGAACTGGTTAAGAATTTGAAAGTGGAAGGCAGCTTAGGTGAAAGTGATCATGAAATGATAGAGTTCATGATTATAAGGAATGGTAGGAAGGAGAACAGCAAAATAAAGACAATGGATTTCAAGAAGGAGACTTTAGCAAACTCATGAAGTTGGTAGGTAAGATCCCATTGGAAGCAAGTCTAAGGGGAAAAACAATTGAAGCCAGTTGGCCGTTTTTCAGAGACATTATTAAGGGTACAAGACCAAATTATCCCACTGTGTAGGAAAGTTAGAAAGTATGGCAAGAGACCACCCTGGCTTAACCAGGAGATCTTTAGTGATCTAAAAATCAAAAAGGAGTCCTACAAAAAGTGGAAACTAGGTAAAATTACAAAAGATTAATATAAAGAAATAACACACGTATGTAGGGACATAATTAGAAAGGTCAAGGCACAAAACAAGATCAAACTAGCTAGAGACATAAAGGATAACAAGAAAACATTCTACAAATACATTAGAAGCAAGAGTAAGTCCAATGACCGGGTAGGCTTGTTACTCAATGAGGGGGGAAAAACAATAACAGAAAATGTGAAAAAGGCAGAGGTGCTTAATGATTTATTTGTTAAGGTTTTCACCAAGAAGGTTGGTCATGATTGGACGTCTAACACAGTGAATGCCAGTGAAAATGAATTAGGATCAGAGGCTAAAATAGGGAAAGAACAAGTTAAAAATTACTTAGACAAATTAGATGTCTTCAAGTCACCAGTGTCTGATGAAATTCATCCTATAATACTCAAGGAGCTAACTGAGGAGATATCTGAGCCATTAGCAATTATTTTTGAAAAGTCATGGAAGATGGGAGAGTTTCCAGAAGACTGGAAAGGGAAAATATAGTGCCAATCTATAAAAAGGGAAATAAGGACAACCCAGGGAATTACAGACCAGTCAGTTTTTATGTACCCGGAAAAATAATGGAGCAAATAATTAAGCAATCAATTTACAAACATCTAGAAGATAATAAGGTGGTAAGTAACAGTCAGCATGGATTTGTCAAGAACAATTCTTGTCAAACCAACTTGAAAGCTTTCTTTGACAGGGTAACAAGCCTTGTGGATGGGGGGAAGAAGTAGATGTGGTATATCTTGACTTTAGTAAATTATAAGATATGGGTCAGAAAAAGTTATAAAATATGGGTCAGAAAAAGTTATACCTTCTATAATATGGCAAGAGTCAGTAACTATTGGACTCTTGGGGCTGCTACTACACCCTTTTCCCCTCCACTTTTTAAAAATAAAGTCCACGTAAAACATGTTAACCAAACCCAATAGATGAATTTAGCCAATTAATAATACACAAATATGTCTAGAGTGGAGAACAGGGCAGGACAGGGCAGGCTATTTGACTGCCCAAAACAGAAGATTTTCCTGCTTTTTTGTGAACATCTATACATAATCACTATCTGAGATTCAATGGTTTATCATCATGGCACACTTCATGTCCTCAGAACAGTTCTTTCTGCAGTGACCTGATCAGTTGCAGAAGTGGATTCATCACCTGGAGCCAGTGTTTACTGCTCCTGTAGGTTTTCCGTGTTCAGAGTCTAAGTGGGCTCGTTCATGTCTATCCTCAAGACACAGAAAGACAGTGTCTTCTTGGGTTTGCCTCCTATGACATTGACCTCAGGGTGGCTAATATAGAACCTTGGTGCAGATGGTTTGCCTATTACCTTAGCAGACTGCTCATCACTTTGTTTTAAATAGCATCTTCCACTTGCAATAGGTGTAAGTGTTGGACAGTCTTCGTCCTATGTTCTTGATTCTGGGTGTATATTTCTTTTGAAACTACTTTAAGCTTAATTGTCTTTGACTCAGGAAATTGCTTAGACACTGGCAATAATATTTTTGTTCTTCTGCCCATAAGTCTCTGAACTGGTGAGTCTAGTGCTGGGGTTCTCAAACTGTGGGTCGGGACCCCTCAGGGGGTCGCGAGGGTATTACATGGGGGGTCGCGAGCTGTCAACCTCCACCCTAAATCCTGCTTTGCCTCCAGCATTTATAATGGTGTTAAATATATAAAAAAGTGTTTTTAATTTATAAGGGGGGGTCACACTCAGAGGATTCCTCTGTGAAAGGGGTCACCAGTACAAAAGTTTGAGAACTACTGGTCTAGTGAAACATTGTGAGGCATGTTGCAATATTGTCACAAAGCAACATATTGATCACTTTAATCCACCAGGACTATATATATTTTTAAACCATGTGTTTTGTTGTTTATACTGACTTTTCTGCTAACCATTTAACTGTGCATAGTAAGTGCTCGAAGTAGTGTGCTAGAGCTGATATTAAAATGCTAAGATAAGTCCAGAAGGGACTACTGTGATCATATAGTCTGACCTCCTGTATAACGCAAGATACAGGAATTTCCTGAATTAGTAATTGTTAGAACTACAGAATACACTTTAGAAAACATCCAGTCTCAATTTTAAAACTGGCAGTGATGGCGAATCCATCATAACGTTTGGTAAGCTGTTTGAATGGTTCAATACCCTCACTGTTAAAAATTTGCACCTTATTTCCACTCTCAACTTTTGTAACTCCATGTTCTAGACACTGGGTTTTGCAATATCTTTGTCTGCTTGACTGAAGAGCCAATTACCAAATTTTTGTTTCCCATGTAGATATTTATAGACTTTAATCAAGTCACCTCTTAATTTTCTCTTTCTACAGCTAAATAGATTGAGCTCCTTGATGCTATCACTATCAGATATGTTTTCCAATCCTTTAACCATTTTTATGGTTCTTCCCTGCACCCTCCCCAATTTATCAACATCCTTCTTGAATTGTGGACACCAGAACTGGGCAGTTTTCCAGCAGCGGTTGCACCAGTGCCAAATACGGCGCAATATAACCTCCCTGCTGCTACTTGATATTTCCCTCTGTATACATCCAAGAGAATTGTTGAAATAAGCAACATGTGAATTGCGGGCCATTATCTGTTATGAACTCATCTCCAATCCTATGGTGAGCACATTGTAATTTACTATGTATTGCACTGATACTCACTGTGTTGTATACCCCACCAATAAATTAGGGATTAATTTACATAGATATGTTAAATGCCAATGAATCTCTGTAAGGCTTCATCATTTTGGGATCACCCAAGCAAGGGCAATTGGACAAATGGAAAGACCCCCAAAGAATGAGGCCTTACAGAGATAAATTCCCTAATTTATTATAAAAAAAATGCTCCACTCCACATGCTGCTAGATGACAGTAGAGAATAGCATTGAGATTACAAGCTCAATAATCACAGTATGTTTCATACATAACCAGTCTTACAAGTCCCAATCAGAGATTTGTTCTTGTTCAGTGTAAGTTTCTTTTCTTTGGCACACATTACACAGTGTCTTATTGCTCTTAATCATTTTTACCCCAAATGAGAAGATCATCAATAATTATTTACACGCCATCCTGATCCTTGAAGACGTTTTGGTGTACCTCAGGTACCACTGGAATCCTGCAAGCGAATCATTTCAACATATCTTCCAGAGGAGGAATTTCTGTATTGAATTGGGTTTGCCAAAACCCTTGTCTTGTATCTAAAGCTGAAAAAAAATCTTGGATTCTGAAGTCTAGACATGACCTTCTCAGCTGTTCTCGTGGGATAGGGCTCACTTTTCATAGCCTTATTCAAATCTTTTGGATCTACACAAATCCTTAATTTGTTTGGTTTTATTATTGTGGCCATACCATTAACTCAATCAGCTAGTGTCTGAGTTCATTGAATAACATCTAATTTTACAAGTCAATCAAATTCAGCTTTTACTTTTTCACTAGGTCCTAAAGGGATTGTTTGCAGTGCATATATTTTTGGTAGCAAACCAGGACCTATATCTGTGTGATGTACTATATTCTTAATGAATCCCTCTCCATGTAAATATCTCACTTTAAGACTATTTGTATTCTGTACAGTAGACAGTTTATGAACCCTTTCTGATAAATTGCATTTATCAAAACCAAGCACACATGAGACTTCCTGTTCCATTATTTTAAAATGTACTGAGTGGTATCTGGCTTCACTGCAGGGATGTCAGTGTGTCTTTGCCACATGGGCTCATTGTGCTTGAAGAACAGTTTTCAGTTTTGACATTGGGTGACTATTAACCTTTTTGTATATGCTATGTTTGATTATGCCACACAGTTCCAGAAACTATTTTCAAATGCACTATGAGTTCATTTATTTCCAGTGTCACAAAACAACATGTTCTGGAACCTTGCTTTGTAAATGTATCCTGACAAAGAAATCTGTTTCTGAATCATTATAGTGTTTTTTTTTCCTAAATGGATTCTCCTTTGGTATTTCTTTGCAACTTGGTTGAAAGCAACACACTGTTGCAAAATGATTGCTTTTGTTACATTCAGAAAACCACATATTTGGTGCTGGGGAACAAAAATCTGATCTCTGATATTTGTTTACCCTTTATTATTCATCTTTAAAAAAAAACTACAATGAAGAGCAAAGTGTGCACATTTCAGTTTTGCCTGGAAAACATTTTACATTGCCCTAGCAATAGAAATAGCTAGGAAGAAGTAATTTATGCATGAATGACTGCAAATAGGGTTTGGATTTTCATATGCTTTCATTTTTATCTGCACAGAATAGTCCATATTACTTAGGAGGTGGGCAGGGACTAGATCCAATAAAATAAACAGCACCAAATCCAGTACAAATATTTGTTCTGGTCTTTAGTTTAAAAACAATTAAACTAGGCTGCATTCAGTTTGCACATTGTTTCCAAGTGTTGGGACCAATCCTATAACACCCATCTGACAATTAATCCTTACTCACATGAGTAGCTCAATTGACTTAATTGGGCCTACTCGCAAAAGTAAAGGTCATAGGATTTGGCCCTTTTGCTACACGTGGCAAGCAGAAAAAGAAACAGCTTTCTGGAATGAAGTGACAGAGAAAGTGACCAAATTATTTCACAGGTATAATAAAATTATTTCTTTTCCTAGTGGGATCAGGATTTGTGCCTGTTATAACTTGACTACCCCAGCTCAGTCCCTGCTGCATGGCCACATTCCGAAAACACTATAAATGACTGTTAAATTGCACCAAAGAGAAAACTACTGTAGGAGTCAAGTAGCAATAGAAATGTAATTACACTCCAACCTTTAATGAATCTCCCTTTTATATTATTAGCTCTGAGTTAAAACTAATGTTGCTTGTTTGCCAGCTACTCAAAATCCATCAAAATCTAAGGATGGGGACAGCTCGTAGAAAAATAAAAACCAACCTGAATCTTCATTCCAACTTTGAAATGGACCCAAAGCAACCATTTATTTTAAGTTAAAAAGAAGTCTGCATCACCTTTTTGTACAATTATTTCCCTTTTCACACAAAGCAATATCTGCTGGGGTGAACTGAGCTAAGGGAAACCCACCCAGATGCTCCCCGACCCTAATCCAGCATTTAAAAAGAACAAAACTACCTATTGTACCATAAAGATATCAAGACCTGCACCTCCACCAAACTGTGTGTAGATTAACTGATATTTCTTTAAGAAATACATGATCTACAATGAAAAACCTGCCAAGGAAAAATTTCAGCCACAGTCCAAATCCAAAGACTACTTATTAGAAATGTATAAAGAGAAATCAAACTGAAGTTTCTATGTAAAGGGCATAAAAACTAACCATGTGTGAAATTTCAGTGATTGGAGACCTACTTTTAAAGAAAAACAGGAATTTATGCCCCCATTTTAAGACATATTAGAACACAAATGTCAACTATGGAGCCACTGTCAGTCACCTCTATAATGTATACGTATAATTTATCGCTTGCATGATGCTCAGCTATCATGGATACCATTGCAAAAATGCCATGTGTATGCAGGGCCGGCTCCAGCTTTTTTGCCACCCCAAGCGGCGAAGAGAAAAAGAAAAAAAGACAAAGCCACGATCGGTGGCACTTCGGCGGCAGTTTTGCTGCGCCGCTTCGTTCTTCAGTGGCAATTTGGCGACCGGTCCTTCCCTCCGAGAGGGACTGATGGTCTTGCCGCCGAATTGCTGCCGAAGACCCGGACGTGCTGCCCCTTTCCATTGGCCGCCACGACCACCTGCTTCCTACGCTGGTGCCTGGAGCCGGCCCTGCATGTATGTGGCTCTTTACAAAGAAAGGTAAAGACAGAGTGAAATCATTAAAGTCAATGGGAGTTTTGCCATGGACTTCAAAGTGGTCAGGATTTCACCCTATGTCCCTGCCTGCAAACATCTACACAGTTGATGAATTCCCAGATTTCTGCAAATTAGTCAGAAAAATGTGCATAAGTGAAAGTTGTCTAACATACACCAAAAACATGCAATTTAAACAAGTCTTCAGTTTAGCCTGTAATCCTTAACTGCTGTCCCAAATGATCAGAACTGGCACCTGTTGCTTCTATAGGAGTTGATCTGTAGATAAGTAGGCCCTAGTGAAAGCTGTCCTGCTCCATTGTTTCTCCAGAATTTCTTTCTGCCTCTGTTGATTCTGGAAAAAGGGGACAGGTTTTAATAGAGTCAAAATCACAGCTTGTAAATTGAAAATTATTGTTTACACCAGATTGGTCTGGAGTGCCAAAAAGGGCAAAGGTACACACTTCAATTGTTTTATAGCCTTGTCCCCTTATTGTATTATACCCCTCACATGCTAGAATATTGTCTGTGGAAATCATAAGTTAGCTGCTACTTTTACTTCTGTGGCCAGGCAGATATTTTCCTTATGTTACATGTGTCCTCTTAACTTTTCACATGATACTTTATGTGAACATATTTAAATGCAGTGACCATATGGCCTGAATTTATCAGGACTTCCCAGTGTTTCATCGATTGTCCTGGTATCCCAGGAACTTCTTGGTGGCCCAGTTTGTCATTTCAAATGTTTTTCATTTGGATTGTTTAACTACAAAATGTCTGTCTGAGTTATATTTAACACTTCTTCAGTATTTCATGGTAACCTCATTCAGAGTATAAAATTTCTGGGAAAAAAAATCCTGCACTCTTGAGAAATAATCCCCTGGAGACAAATGTAGGCAACAGCGACACCAGACGACATTGTTTTTAAAGTGCAGTTGTCTTTTTATGAATATTTCTCAACCCTAAAATACATTGCCAGAAAAAAGCGTCCTGGCTTTTGATACTATAGTCACGGTATATTTAGGGCTATATTGTGCCTTTTGGCCCAGCCCAGAATAAGGAGTGATACATAGATGCCTCTGAGGCACAGTTCCACCTGTGCTCCCCTGTTGTACTGGGAGTAAATTGCTACAGGCCTTACAAGGTCACCGCTTGCTGCCCCCAGGATGTCCAAACAACTGGGCTGGTTGGTGCCTGGTGGAAGGATGGAACTATCGCTTCAGCCCTCCCTATCCACTTGCTCATGGGAGCGAGCATCAGGGGGTACTGCCCCTGCTCGCCCCACAATACCCAGAGCCTAGATCCAGGCAATAACATGGCTGCCCCTGCTTTCCTGCATGACTGCATTAGACCAGTGCACAGTCTAGCCTTACTGATCCCCAAATGAGCACTAGACAGCTCTTGTGACATTTAGCTTGTCCTCAGTGCTTCTCATAGACCAGATTAGCAATCAAGCTTCTTATAATTATCCAGATGACTATGCAATTGCCATCTATTGACACCTTTGTGAACTTGCCTAATTGGTTACTAGTAGGGAAAAAAAGTCTCTCCCTCCTTTCACTGTGAATGTTTTATGTTTAGATGAGCATGTCGTTCATTGTCTTGTTTTCTGTAACAGGCATAGTCTTGGCACACAGGCATTCTTTATGCCACTTCCAACACACTTGAGGTTTCTCTTTCATGTGTATTAGCTGTGCAGTATGTCTCCTGCAAAGAGGAATTTAAGCAGAGCAGATTGTGAACTCCTTATTCCCCTCAGTGTACAACTCATTGCTCTGGGGTTAATCCCATTGAAATCACTGGGAATATTAATGGGAGTAACTACTCTGTAAGGGATACACAAACTGGCCCTCTGGACCAGAGTCTGATGGCCTGACTCATTTTGAGGAACACCTAACTCCACAACAAGGCCCATTGGCTAAGGACATTAGAATCTGGCTACAGAGTTGTACGCTGCAAGTGGTCTCCCTGAAATCGATGGGACTGACTACAAAATAAGATAGTGAGAATGCAAGGGTCTACATCATCAGCCTGCTTCCTACAGCATGCAGGAAGCAACAGTATGGTGCACCAGCAAAAGGGAGAAAGGGGAGCCTTATAACTCCTCTACTCCCTTGCACAGTATGCAAGACAGGCCACAATCTGGCCCAGAGTGAGAAAAGCTGGTAGCATCTAGCCCTTAGTGTTCTGGCAGGACCTCCCTTTTCGCATCAGCAAAGGAGTTGGCTAGGCCCAGATTCACAAGGGGTTTTTAAGTGCCTAACTGCCCCTTTAGATACCTAAGTCCAACACCTAGGTACCCCGGCATTCAAAAAGCCCTTGCTCAGCTGCCACCTACCTCTGTAGGTACCTACATTTCTGCTGTGGACATGTGCACAGTCGCCTAAATCCTGACACTGCCAATCAGCTTGGCACCGAACTCAGCTAAGTCCTCGCGGGATTCACAAGATAAGGTCTCCCCACATGCCCCACCTATCTCACCTGTGGGACCAAATCTGGTAGATGTACTCAGAGGTTGCCTTAAAGAACATCCACAGGATCAGGCCTTTCATAAAGCACAGCCTGAGGAGGTTGGGGGGCAGGGGAGTGGTACTGGAGGTGCCCCCTTCTACGCAAAAGCCCAATGGTTAGAACACACACTCAGAATGTGGGAGTCCCAGCTTCAATTCCTCCCTTTGCCAAATGTGGAGCAGGGATTTGTACCCAGGTCTCCCAGATGAGGCCCTAAGCACTGGGCTAGAGGAGGGCATCCTAGAGCGGGTTTCTTTCAGTCTCTCCTATTGAAGTTGTTCCATTTCATATAAAAAGTTTAACTATTCATTGAGCCAGAGACAAAGATTAACTCTATAGCCCAGTGGTTAGAGGGCTCAGTGGGATGTGGGTGATGCAGATTCCAGTATCTCCACCAATGAATATTACAGGTTCAAATCCTTGCTCCACCTCAGGCAAAGGGGGATTTAAACCTGTCTCCTACATCCTGGGTGAGTGTCTCCTACATCCTGGGTGAGTGCTCTAACCACTGGGCAATTCGGTATAGGGAGGTGCCACCGCCATTGTTTCCTTGAGAAAGCACCAGGCTTAGTCACCTGCTCCAAGAGAGGGTTCGCGGCTCTGAATCCCAAGTGGATGGAAGCTCCTAACTCCCTCTGAGGGGCAGGGCATAGGCCACATCCCTCTCCTTGGCAATTCCTACTGGTTAGCTCTTAGGTGTCTCCCCCACTCAGCACGCTGGCTTCTGTGAATCCTTTTTTAGGCTCTTAACTCTCCCCATGCATTGTATAGGGAGCCAGGGCACCTAATTCACGATTGTAAATTCTACTTGGCAGCAGGGCACCCAGAAGTCTCAGCCGAAGTCCCCCTTGTGAATCTGGCCCCTAATGGGCAAGTTCAATACGCTGGTTCCTACAGGACAATTATAATTGCACACTGCACCTCTCACTCTCAGTGAAGGTCACTTCTAATCACTGCTGAGGTCAATGTAAATAAACTCATATTCCAGGTCTTACATGTTATCATAGCAGTTTGTTTGTCTCTCTAACTCACAATCTTAACTAAGCCCTTATGTATAAAATGATTACGAGATATCAATGGAATGTAACATTCAGGCAGGATAACTGTTACCTACCAAGATAACCATTGGAACAAAACCACATTTGTTAAAAATAAATGACAAGGTGAAATAGATTTTTTTCCCCCTTAAATCAGATGAAGATTCTCACATCACAAAGATTTTAATCTGATGACTTGTTTCTAGTAAGACAAAAGATTTTAAAAACAAACAAAGTCATTAATTGTAAGAGTAGATGATCTGATAGGCCAATGAGAAACCTCTTGTATAGCAGCAGTATCACTCTTTTTGGTACTACTCTGGACACAGAGGTCTTGATTCTCATTTACACCACAGTCCCTCTATACCAACCTTGGCAGTGTCATGTACATTTGTTTTAAGGCCTTGTTATACTGTTGTAAAGTGGCATTACTGTAAATGAGAATAAGGCCCTCTGTGTCCCAAGTAGTACCAAAAAGACCAGCACATTTTATGACTCCTGCCTTCCTGTGTGCCTGATTATACAATACCTGCCATACCTAGTTTCCCACACCAATGGCCTACCTCAGCAGTTCTTAAATTTTAGCAACCCGAGGACCCCTATTTTGATTTAAAAATTTTTGCAGACCCCCGAATTCCCTGCTCAGTCCCAGGCCATGCCCCCACGCCACCCCTTCCCCCAAGGCCCCACCCCCTCCCCACCTCTTCCCACCACCACTCCACCCTTGCGCCTCCTCTTCCCCGCCTCTTCTCGCCCCCTCCCCCAAGCGCACCTCATCCCCGCTCCTCCCCTCGCTCCCAGTGCCTCCTGCACGCCGCTGAACAGCTGCTCCACAGTGTGCAGGATTCACTGGGAGGGAGGAGGAGAAACTGAGGGAGGGAGAGGGAGGAGTTGATCAGCGGGTCCAGCGAACCCCTTGGAGTACCCTCACAGACCCAGGGGTCTGCCGACCCCAGTTTGAGAAATGGTGGCCTACCTCATTTCCATAATCAACATTTGATTAGCTTTTTTCCTTCTTGCATCCAGTGAGTGGAATTCTTTCCTTATAGATATCATCTGGGATTTTTAAAGGAGCCTAAGGGACTTATGGGCCTGAATCCCATTGAAATTCTATGGGAACAGACCAACTAACTGCACTTAGGCTCCTTTGAAAATCCCAGCAACAAAAAATATACTTTCTCCCAGTTCTGGCTTTTTGATAGTGCTTTCATAGGAGTCCTTAGATTATTCTAGCCCAGTGGTTCTCAACCTGCGGCCCGCTGGCTGCTTGCAGCCCAATCAGCACACAGCTGCTGCCCATGTGACATCCTCAGGGCCATACAGGTAGTATATATATTGTGTGGCTCTGGCCCACATAACACACAGAGAGCTGCATATGTGGCCCACAATGGTAAATAGGTGGCGAACCACTGTTCTAGGCAGTTACATTACTGTATTGGCAAGCACTTTGGCACAGCAAAGGGATACCGGTGATGCACTGAAATAGTTCATTTCAGCTTTAGAGGTAAGTTTCAGTGATGTTTGCTAGCCTCAAAATGGGGAATAGTGCTAGAATCAGAAATGCTGTATTATTATTATTAATTTGTATTACAGTAGAACCTCAGAACCCCAGTTATGGATCAGGTCCCCATTGAGCTATGCACTGTACAAATACTGAACAATTTCACTATAACTAGAATGAACATGTAAGTCCGCCCACTTATACATACAGGGTCCTTGTCAATCTGTGAACAGATGCCATGTGGTGCTTCAGTAAAGGGCCCCTGTGAAGGAGGGAATTCAACATAAAATTAGAGAGGATATCTTGTAAACCTCAGATAGGTTTGCCTTAGTTTTATATATGGCTGTCTTAGTATTGCAATGTGATTTCCAGAGAAACTGTAAACATTTTAATAGTCATTCAATACAGAGAGATTTCTAGAGCTGACCCATAAGGGATCTTCCATCACCTCATTAGGAATATACCACAACAGCAGAAATACTTGACTCCTTTTCCCCCATGGACAAATCAAAAAGGAAAAGAGGAAGAAAGCAATCCTTGTTCCCATCCCACCAACTAGGAGAAGCACTCAGCTGCAAAACAACAAAGATATATTCTAGTTTTCAATCCCACAGAATTATTTAAATCAGGTTTTGGGGTTTCATTTAGATCTTGGCAAAAAGAAAAGTTATTCATGGGCTAGTTCCAATGCAGCAACATATGAGGAGGGACTGAAACAGCAGCTTGAGACTGACTTCAAAACTGCAAGATTAAAGACAAGGAATTGAATTAAACTGCACAGCATTACATCATCAACAGCCAATCAAAATGATAAATCATTAGCTACAAAAAAAACAGAAAATTGTTATTTATTCAGCTCCTACATTTTGAATGACCCCCAAGGGCCTAGCCTACAGCACTTTTTACACTTATTACTGCACTGACACTTTATGATTACAAGATAGAATATATATGCAGTTTGAAAATATGTTTCATTATAATTTTGGAGGGAGAAGACTAGCAATGGGTTGCTAATCAGTGGACTTAGATGGCTTGTGTAACAATGAACTTGCTTGGCCTGTAACCTCAAATTTTATTTGCTTGTGAGCTCTTTATCTGCCATGTTATCTGTATTCTTCCTAGAAAAAAACTAACAATTTTCAAGCAAAAAGACTATTTTAAAAACCCAGAAATAGATTTCATGCAGATTATTGCAAATAGAATGTTGGCCAAATTGTTTCAGGGAATTTGGGGGTTGGTACTTTGCCAGAGTCACAATAAATTATAGTTGCTGTGGGTATTAAAGATCTGTAATTCTTTCTCCACTGAAATGATGGATTCTATTAAATATTTTTGGTCTTAGATTACCCCTTGAATGTTTAAAACTGCTGAATCAGCAAACTTCACATTAGTATCCCATGATTCTCTTACCAACAACAAACTGTTTCTTGAAATGCCATTTACAAAGAAGGGTGTCCATAATGTGGACTAAATAGTGAAAGTTTTGTAACTCGACAATCTGACCAGAATACGGGGCCACATGTAGCTGCACTGCGTTGGGAGCAGAGCAGAGAAAGGATGGTCAACCAGAGAGTCCCAGTTTTTCATGCTTCCCCCTGTTCTGAGGGAGGAATACGTTACTTTACCCCTTTTTGTGTAGCATCTTACTCACCCTGTCTGCCTGGTGCTTAATCCAAAACCCATTGAAGTCAACTGAAATATTCTCATTGATTTCAGTGGGCGTTGGATCAGATATACAGCCAGCTACTGTGCAAGCAAGTTGGGGGTGACAGAGCCAGGACAGCTTCCACTTCTCATCCCTCTCAGCCTTTTCCCCACCCGTTGGCTCATACAAGCATGTAATGGAGCGAGCAGCCTCTGCCCTCCCCACTGCAGTTGGGGCACCATCTGAGCAGAGCCAGGTAGGGGAGTAAAGGGCGGGAGGGCTTCTTCCACTGCAAATACGAGTAAGGGCTGCGACAATCAAACCCAAAGTGATTAGAAAAAGCTCTTAATTTTTTCCCATCTGATCACTATGTCATTGTTAATAGTTGTCCTTTTAGGCAAATGTACAGGATGCTGATAGATGTTTCAGAGCAAGCAGCCAAGTCACTATGGGTATGTCTACACTTTGAGTTGGAGTTGCAGTTCTCGGTGCAAGGTGACATACCCACACTAGCTCTGATCAAACAGGTGAGCTAAAAACAGACCGCAGCTGCAGTGGTGTGAGCAGCAGGAGGGGCTAGCTGCCCTGAATACATCCCTGTCCAAAACCATAGGCACATAGTCAGGATGTATAGCTTCTCCTGCCTCTTGCGTTGCCATGGCTACAATCTATTTTTAGCATGCTAGCTCGATTAGAGCTAGTGTGAGTACGTCTCCTCAAGCTGGGAATCACACCTCCAGCTCAAAATGTAGACATCCTCAAAGTCCCACCACCCACGATCCCTCCAGCACTTGAGTCCAGCCTTATAGGAAGCACCAAGAATTATAATGCTCTTGAATTTTAGTACATGGAGAGTGCTTATATCTCTTAGGCAGCTGATGTTTGCCTTATGTTGACTGCTGGAATCACAATCTTTGTTTTAATTGAGAGCAGCTGCAAATATTTCCATAAAGACTCATTACAAATCCAGCAAAGTAGTGCAAGTAGACAGATGTATGACCAAGAAGAATCTGAACAGAGTTGGCAACTAGGTCCAAGAAGTTTTGGCTGTCCCACTGAAGGAAGCCTTCTACAACAGCACCATTTAAATTTCTCATGAAATCAATTTCACTGAAGTGACAAAAATGTTATTTTGTAACATTTGTTAGCAATCAGGAAGAGATCCCTTTAGGTAACTTTGGACAAATGGACTTAGCAATTGGAAATGCTGCAATCTACTTGCTAACTCAGGGTCAAATTCTAAAAACTATTGTGCAATTAAGAAATATTACTTAAAACAATCTCCAAATCAAACAAGCCTATTCTAGTTTCTTTGCAAACTCTATCAGCCATTGCTAGCTAGCTAACTGCAATTTTTACCAACTTCAGCCTTAGTGTGGTATGTCACAGTTTGGGATTCATCCCATTATATTACACATCCTCCTTTTAAGATGTTGCTTCTTAGTAAGATAAATTCAGTCTTCAACAAGTCTAAGATACTAATTCTGCCATTTATTTACTGGGGGCCGGATTCTGCTGTCCTCACAGCTGTTTGTGTGTCGATAAGGATGGCAAAAATCACATCTGGTGTGATCTAGTGATTTAGGCCCTGGATCAGCAAGCCAGTTAAGCATGTGCCTAACTTTAGGCCCACGAGCAGTCCTGCTGAACTTCTGAAACATAAAAACAACTATACAAGTTGTTAATAAATTACAGTTTTGAATAACTACACTCGATATTGACTAAAAGGGCAACTATAGAACAAAAGGGCAGAACACAAGAGATGGGAATATTCAAAATTAAGGGTAACTGTATCTTTTCTGTATCTTTCAGGAGCATTGTTATTACTTACTGAGTATCAACAATAGGCTTGGCTGCTGTTCAGAACAGAAGAAGGCATAGCTCTTCTTCAAAGAGAAATAGTCGCACTAGATATTTGTATTATGGTAGAGCCCAAAAGAGCTCGCAGTCTAAGAGCCCAACTTGTAACTTGTTGCAAATAGTTGGAGCCCCATGGACTTCAAATCTAAGTAGGTGCCCTAGTCCAGCCACATTTTACAAGTTGCAGGATCAGGGTTTAAGCTGGACAGAAATGTTCAGAACTGTCATGCACCGGGGATGGCCAAAAGACTGATGCAAAGACATGTGAAGTTAACGTGAGTCCTCCCATTGACTTCAATGGGCTTTAGACCAGGCCAATGTGAGGTTCAGTCCTCAACAGGGTACCAATATTGCCTCCCCCCACCCCCTAACATTAATTTAATGACAATTTTTTTTTCCTTTGGAGAATTGTCATGCATTTGATATGCATTGACCCCATCTACATGTTACACTATTTCTAACTGCAGCCTAACCAATATACTGTGTTACCTCAAATTACCTTCTACAGCCTTCTGTGGTAAATATTTTCATAACCTATTTTCCTTTTTATTACTTTCCCACATTGTCTGAATATTCTGATTGCAGAGTCCAATGTTAATCCAACCCCTGTAAAATCTATCTTCAAAAGTTCAGTCCCATTCATTTTGGGTCTGTGCCATTCATTTTTACAACCAATAGTTATCACTTCACATTCCACTTGCTAGGTATTAGCTCATTGCATTTGGAAATCCACATTCTAATGATCTGGTTTACTGTGTGCTCTTTCACTATTGCTACTATCCCTGTTTGGAACAGTTAACAAATTCAGTATGATCACATTTATTGTTTCTAGTTTATCATGAAAGTGACCCTCATCAGGTTCCAAGTTCTGACATAGGGAAACATATTCAAAAAGTTTGATGTAGCCTCTATTTAAAAAAATATCTAGACACACATACCAAATTCATAAAATAGCTGATCACATCTTCGAATCCAGATGACTGTTATTCATTATGGTCTAGATTATGACTTGGAATAAGCACCCACAAAAGGAGGAAGAACTCCCCTTACAGCCCTGCACAGGCTACCTGGATCTTGACTGTAGGTGCATGGTTGCTTCCCATGGGGCAGCTAGGTAATGGGCAGAGCCATGGTTCCCAATACCCTCTAGCCCAGCGGTTCTCAAACTGTTGGTCGGGCCCCAAAGTGGGTCATGACTCTATTTTAATGGGGCCACCAAAGCTGGTATTAGACTTGTTGGGGCCCAGGGCTAAGCCGAAGCCCACCACCCGGGGCTGAAGCCGAAGCCCTTGGGCTTTGGCCCCCCTGCCCAGAGCAGCAGCGCTTAGTCGGTCTCAGGCTTCAGTCCCACCCTCCTGAGGTTGTGTAGTAATTTTTGTTGTCAGAAGGGGGTCGTGATGCAATGAAGTTTGAGAACCATTGCGGTCTAGCCAGTGCAGCTGAGCTGCCATCTAGGGTATGATAAGCTGTTGCTTCTATAGGTCAGCAGAAAATTACTTGTCCCTGAACCCCAGAGCAAGAAGGAATTGTGTAGGTTTATCATGGCATCACAATACCATCTGGGGCGATGCAGCTTACATGTCAACCCCTTCTACAGGGCTCTGTCCAAAGTTACAGTCTAGCTCTACATTCTTTGGAAGGGCATACTGGGGAAGGGAAAAGATGGGTTACAGGAAAGTCTTATCTGGACCAAGAACACTATGGTTGTAGTGTAAACTTGGCACATACAAAGGATCTAGCATTAGTATCAGTCTCAAGAATTTGCTTGTATGGGTTTGTGACAGACCAGTGGGGTACAGGAGTCTGGTAGAGGGCAAATATACTGGTCACTGGATGAGTAGTTTTCTGTTCCCTGAGTGGCCAGAGCAGGGGCTGCACTAGAGTAATCAGGAACCTGCTAGAACCAGTTCAAGCAGGCAGGCTAATTAGGACACCTGGAGTCAATTAAGAAGAAGCTGCTAGAATCAATTAAGGCAGGCTAATCAGGGCACCTGGATTTTAAAAGGAGCTTGCTTCAGTTTGTGGTGCTGGGAGCAGAGAGTGAGAGGGTATGCTGCTGGAGGACTGAGGAGCACAAGCGTTATCAGACACCAGGAGGAAGGTCTTGTGGTGAGAATAAGGAAGGTGTTTGGAGGAGGCCATGGGGAAGTAGCCCAGGGAGTTGTAGCTGTCATGCAGCTGTTACAGGAGGCACTATAGACAGCTGCAGTCCACAGGGCCCTGGGCTGGAACCCGGAGTAGAGGGCGGGCCCAGGTTCCCCCCAAACCTCCCAATTGACCCGGACTGTGGGTTCTTCCAGAGGGGAAGGTCTCTGGGCTGTTCCCCAACCCACACAGTGAATCTCTGAAGCAAGAAAATCCGCCAATAAGCGCAGGAACCACCAAGATAGAGGAGGAACTTTGTCACACTGGTGTCAGCAGTGGGATCTTGGTGCACAGGAAGAGGGAGGGCAATTTTAAAAAAAAAAGGGAGAGGGTTTTTTTTTTTTTCACCACAATGGATACATAGTACGGGCACTGATACAAGCTACGATGGCCCAGCAGGAGGCTACCCGTGTCCAGGCAGCCGCCCAACAGGAGGCAGTGCGGCTGTAGCAAGAGACTAATCGCCTGCTGATGGACCAGGCTGCTCAAGACCGAGCTATGTTGCGGGAACTGGTAAACCAGGTAAAGTCCCTTACAGAGCTGAGTCGAGGCCATGATGGGACGCGGCTCATATGGGCCAGCCATTGGCTGCAGAAAATGACAGAGGAGGATGATGTAGAGGTATATCTTCTGGCCTTTGAGAGGACAGCCCTACGGGAGGCCTGGCCTCGAGATCAGTGGTCTGGTATCCTTGCCCCTGAGTGGGGAGGCCCAGAAGGCTTACCATGATCTGCCTGAAGAGGCTGCGGCAGACTACCCCCAGCTGAAAGCAGAGATCCTGGCCAGATCTGGGGTAACGACAGCAGTGCGGGCCCAGCAGTATCACGGTTGGAGGTACCAGGAAGACAAAACCCCGCGGTCCCAATTGTATGACCTCATCCATCTCGCACGAAAGTGGTTGCAAACAGAGTCCCGGAGTCTGGAAGAGATACTAGCGGTTCTGGTCATCGACCGATACATGAGGGGACTACCACCAGACCTTCGTGCCTGGGTAAGCCAGAACGAACCCTCCACCTATGACGAGGTTGTCGCCCTGGTAGAGAGGCGAGGGAGCTGACCCGACCAGTTAAGGAAGAGGCACCCTGGGTTAAACTAGCAGCACCAAGCCCTAAAGTTCGGGTGACTGGGCCACCAGGAGGGCCCAGGTGGAAAAAGAGAGGCTGAAGGCCCATCAGAGGCCACAAAGAGTCGGAGCACTGAGGGAGAAGAGGATCGTGATGTTAGACTGCCCAAACCAAGAGACCGGGGAACGCCTAGGGTTCTGTACAGATGTTATGCCTGCAGGGAGTAGGGACACATAGCTGCACAGTGTTCCAATGCTGAGGAGCCTATGCAGTGTAACCTGGGGAACTGGGCAGATCCATGCTCCCTAATCCACCTTGTGGGGGTCTCACTAACCCCACATATGTATACCAGACCAGTGAAACTAAATGGGGTAGGGACCATGGCACTGGTTGATTCAGGGAGTGCTATCATGCTTATCTCAGGGAATCTCATGAAGCGTAGTCAGCTGCTGCAGGCTAAATGTATGGGGATAACATGGGTCCATGGGACAGTTAGCTACTACCCCACCATCCCAGTAAAAATCGAGATCCAAGGGAACACTACTGAGGTAGCAGCAGGTGTAGTCCCTAAACTCCCATACCCAGTGCTCATAGGGAGGGACTTCCCAGGGTTTGGAAACTTACTCCCAGTAGGGGGATTGCAGAAAGATGGAGACCCTAAAATTGGTGAGGCATCCACAGCAGACTGTCAATCCCCAATCTTCTCTGAAATATCCCCAGATTTGTTCTCCACTCCCAGACAGGGTAGAAAGACAAAAAGGGAAAGAAGGGCAGCTAAGGCCTTGGGAACCCGAATACTGACCCAAAACCAGAGGGTCGCTCTTGTAGGTAGGCGGACCCGCGCATCTGAAAAGGAGGCCACGCAGGAGGGAGAAGCACCTGAGTCTGACCCCCACCCTAATGCTTCTGAACCAGTAGAGGCAACAGAGACTGGGCCCCTAGATCTTGGGCAGATTAGCCCCGGGAGAGGAAATTTTGGATGGGACCAGGCAGAAGACCCAAGGTATGACAACATTAGGAAGGAGGTGACCGAAATAGATGGGGTCCCCGTGGAAGGGAAAACCCAGGGACCAGGACCCTACTTCATAATGAAGAAGGATCTCTTATACCGGGTTGCACCAGTACAGGGGCAGAAGATACAGCAGATCCTAGTACCTCAAAAACACCAGAACGCTGTATTAAGTCTTGCTCATAGTCATCTTTTGGGGGGGCATTTGGGGGTGGAGAAGACCCTGGCACAAGTCCTATGACAGTTCTTCTGGCCCGGAGTACATGAAGAAGTGCGGAGGTACTGTGCCTCCTGCCCGGAGTGTCAGCTGCACAGTCCCCATCCCCACTTGAGGGCACCTTTAGTACCCCTTCCCATCATAGAGGTCCCCTTCGAGCGAATAGCCATGGACCTAGTGGGACCCCTGGAGAAGACAGCTCGGGGCCACCAATATATACTTGTTGTTTTGGACTATGCTACTCGCTACCCGAGGCCTTCCGCTATCTGCGGAACATGGCCTCTAAAACTATAGCCAAAGAGCTGGTGGGGATCTTTGCCTGAATGGGGCTACCGAAGGAGATATTAACCGACCAAGGAACCCCATTTATGTCGAAGCTAATGAAGGACCTCTGTACGCTGCTCCATATACATACCCTGAGAACTTCGGTCTACCAGCCGCAGACTGATGGGTTGGTAGAAAGGTTTAACCGAACCCTCAAGGCTATGATAAGGAAGGTGGTAAGTCGGGACGGGAAGGATTGGGACACCCTACTACCCTACCTTATGTTCGCTATCCGGGAGGTACCTCTGGCCTCAACTGGGTTTTCCCCCTTCGAGTTATTATACGGGCGTCACCCCCGTGGAATACTAGATATCGCCAAAGAGATCTGGGAAGAGGAACCCAATGAGGGAAGAAATATAATAGAGCATGTAATGCAGATGCTAGACCAGATAGCCCGGGTTACCCCTATTGTACGGGAACATTTGGAGAAGGCACAGGAGGCCCAGCGAACCCATTACAATCGCCAGGCAAAAGTGCAACAGTTCCAACCAGGGGATCGGGTTATGGTGTTGGTACCGACGGCAGAAAGCAAGCTTCTGGCCCAATGGCAGGGGCCCTATGAGGTGGTTGAACCCGTGGGGGAAGTAACCTACAAGGTGCGGCAGCCAGGACGCAGAAAACAAGAACAGATTTATCACGTTAACCTTCTGAAACCCTGGTATGCACAAGAGGCATGCACAACGGTCCAAAAAGACCTAACCCAGGAAGACAAGCCTTCCAAACAGGTGAGAGTGTCTCCCGATTTAACACCAGACCAGAAGAATGAGGTGTCTGAGATGATCTTCCGGAACCAAGATGTGTTCTCAACAAAACCAGGTCGAACAATCGAGACATATCACCACATCGTCATGAACTCTGGGGCCAGAGTAATAATGAGGCCCTATCGGGTGCCAGCAGCAAAAAGGGAGGAAATAAAAGCAGAAGTAAAAGAAATGCTGGAGTTGGGGATCATCGAAGAATCCCACAGTCAGTGGTCCAGCCCAATCGTGCTGGTGCCCAAACCTGATGGCACCACAAGATTTTGCAACGACTTCCGGCAACTAAAAGAAGTATCGCAGTTCGACACGTACCCCATACCATGCATAGATGAGCTAGTGGACCGTCTGGGTAATGCCCGGTACTTGACTACCCTAGATTTGACAAAGGGGTACTGGCAGATTCCCCTTGCCAAAGACGCAAAGGAAAAGACTGCGTTCTCTACACCAGAGGGGCTTTTTCAATATACTGTCCTCCCTTTTGGACTAAATGGGGCCCCAGCTACCTTCCAGCGCCTCATGGACAAGCTATTACTCCCGCATAACAGTTATGCTGCTGCCTACTTGGACAATGTGGCATTCATACCCCAGACTGGGAAGGTGGAGGCAGTCCTCGATATCTTCAGGCGAGCTGGCCTTACAGCAAACCCTGCCAAGTGCGCTGTAGGGTTTACAGAGGCCAAATATCTTGGCTACATTGTGGGAAAAGGTCTGGTAAAACCCCAAGTGAACAAGTTAGAGGCCATCCAAAATTGGCCCCGACCAAGTTGCAAGAAACAAGTCCAGGCATTCCTAGGTGTAGTGGGGCATTCCTAGGTGTAGTGGGGATTTATCCCCCACTTTGCCACAAGGGCAAGCCCCCTGACAGACCTAGTGAAAGCCTGTGGACCTGATCTGGTGAGATGGTCTGACGCAGCAGAAGAAGCATTCACAGACCTACGGACTGCCCTCTGCAATAACCCCGTACTGATAGCCCCTGATTTCACCAAGGAGTTTATCCTGCAGACGGATGCATCGGAAGTAGGGTTGGGGGCCGTTCTATCATAGATGGTCGAGGAGGAGGAACACCCAATTCTATACCTCAGTCGGAAACTCCTTCCAAGGGAACAAAAATATGCAGTGGTGGAGAGAGAATGCCTCACTGTAAAATGGGCCGTGGAAACATTGCGCTACTACCTGCTCGGGCGCAGATTTGTCCTCGTGACCGACCATGCCCCTGTTCAATGGATGCAGCGGAACAAGGAGAAGAACACAAGGGTGACCAGATGGTTCTTATCCCTCCAACCTTTCCAGTTCCGTGTGCAACACAGAGCAGGGAGCTGTCATGGCAACGCCGATGGCTTGTCACGTGTGCACTGTCTGGCATCCCAAGCTGCCCAACCCCTTAGCATTGAGCAGGGGGGAGGGATATGTGACAGACCCAGACCAGTGGGGTACAGGAGTCTGGTAGAGGGCAAATATACTGGTCACTGGATGAGTAGTTTTCTGTTCCCTGAGTGACCAGAGCAGGGGCTGCACTAGAGTAATCAGGAACCTGCTAAAGCCAGTTCAGACAGGCAGGCTAATCAGGGCACCTGGGTTTTAAAAGGAGCTCTCTTCAGTCTGTGGTGCGAGTGTGAGGAGCTGGGAGCAAGAGGTGCAAGGAGCAGAGAGTGTGTGGGTGTGCTGCTGGAGGATTGAGGAGCACAAGCGTTATCAGACACCAGGAGGAAGATCCTGTGGTGAGAATAAGGAAGGTGTTTGGAGGAGGCCATGGGGAAGTAGCCCAGGGAGTGGTAGCTGTCATGCAGCTGTTACAGGAGGCACTATAGACAGCTGCAGTCCACAGGGCCCTGGGCTGGAACCCGGAGTAGAGGGTGGGCCCGGGTTCCCCCCAAACCTCCCAATTTACCTGGACTGTGGGTTCTTCCAGAGGGGAAGGTCTCTGGGCTGTTCCCCAACCCACATGGTGAATCTCTGAAGCAAGAAAATCCACCAATAAGCACAGGACCCACCAAGATAGAGGAGGAACTTTGTCACAGGTTATTTTTATATATATGTATTTCCATGGGCTTTATTTTTACTACTACAGAGATGTAAAGCAACAATCGGGTGTATTGAAAGAATTTCAACGAAAGCAGTTTAACATATCTCTCACTCTCTCTCGATCTCTCCCATTTCTGTGTATATCACATTGTGCTTGGAGAAAAAATGAAATTGTCAGTTAAAAAATTACAATTGCAAAAATTGTCATTTTGAGTTTTCTAAGGGAAAGAATATTGCTGACTGCCAGTAATACTGTTGCCACCACAAATTTAGCTCAATAAGTCAAATATGATCATCCAAGCAATCGCTGGTTGGTCTTCCTCTACTGATTTTGGATTCAAACTGGACTATGTGCACTTATGATATCACCTGCTCTACTAAATGCATGCTTTTAGTTCTTGTGTTAGGCTGATTCAAGGATTCATTTTTCATCTTCTCCTGCTAAACTGTTCAGTTCAGCCAGAGTCCACAAATTGTCATATGAGTAAGAATTCATACTTCCACCAAAGACAAGCAGTAATTGCCTTAGTGGCCAAATCTGCAGATGTCACACATTATAAGTAAGTTGAGGCTAAGGATGATTGTGAGGAATTTCAGAAAGACCTAACAAAGTTGGTAATTGGCAACATGAATGCAGATAAAGTATAGTGTAGTCTAAACAAGGTAACATGAACTGAAATGAACAATTTGAATCACTCATACTCAAGTATATGTTCTAAACTAACTGTAACAACTGAGGGACAAGTAAGGGAGACAAGGTGGGTGAGGTAATAGCTTTTGTTGGGCCAACTTCTGTTAGTGAGGGAGACAAGCTTTCAAGCCACACAGAGCTCTTCTTTAGATCTGGGAAAGCTTGAAAGCTTGTCTCTCTCATTAACAGAACTTGGTCCAATAAACGAGATTACCTCAGCCACCTTGTCTCTCTAATATCCTGGAACCGACATGGCTACAACTACAGTGCATACAACTGAGGGAGAAGTGTCATTCAGGACAACTCAGTAAAAACAGTTTCTCCATGTGTAGTGGTGGTCAATGGGATGATGGTTGAAGAGTTCTGGTTTTAGGGGGATCTGGTGGGTCTTGCAAGAGATCAGCTTGTAGATGTCAGTTCAAATTGTTATAGTTTTTTGAATGTGCATGAGCCCAGAGCACTGGTTAGGTGCATTTATATAAACTAAACAAAACAAAATAAAATCACCAAACAGGTTAGTATAATCCAAAAAGAATTTGCTGTTTATAGTACTAAAAATATCATTCATAATTATACTAACAGGGTAGAAATGTACCAATCCTCATATTTCATGGCAAACCAACCCACTAGCTGCCTGGAATTAGGGAACTTCACCCCCAGAAATTTTAATACATATTTGTTCATTATGGAGATCTTGCATCTTCCTCTGAAGCATCTAGTACTGGCCACTGATGGAGGCTGGATACCTGACTAGATTCACCAATGGACTGTTCCTAAATGACAATTCCTGTTTTCCTACACAGAGCACTATGGAAATGGTCTTAATTGTTATTTAAGCTTTAAAGCCAAGTACAGTGAGCACCAATTAAAGAATTAGTGCCAGATCCTCAACTGCTGTAAACGGGCACAACTCCATTGACTTCAATGAGGCTATGGCAATTTACACCAACTGAGGATCTGAGCACAGCTCCTCTAAGTTATTTAGGTGCCTAATTGTCATTGATTTCTATGGGAGTTAGCTACCTAAATACCTTTGAGGATCTGGGCCCTGTCCCTTTCTATTTGCAGCAATATCTTAGGTATTCCCTAGATAATTAATATGGGAAATACCACCAAAATCATGGTAAATTCAACTTAGGAAGTGTACAATTTTTTTCTGACATGCTCTGTAGTACAACAGTAGAGTATAATAGTCGCACAGGGCAAGCCAAAAAAAGGGGGCTTATAACTGTGCTTTAAATCTTTTATGGAAAAGTTCTATAATCTAATAGAGGGTAAACCAGCAGAATTCTAAAGAAATTACTATAAAAACCTATACTATAATAGAGAATTATATTCCCTCTAGAGAATTTTTAAGACATACTATCCAATTAAATAGAGAATTATAATCCTGCTACGGAGTTTTATAAATCTGATATGACAATTCTATAGAATTAAATGCTGTAGGATTTTTCTGTAAGGGATACTTTAAAGACAAGATATGGCTACAGAGAATACTGGCCACTTCAAAATAAGAACAATAATGGCCAGTTTTACTAAAAGCATGTTTAGTGCCAAATTTTCAGCTGGCGCAAATCAGTTTGACTCCAATGGTGCATGCTGATTTACACCAGCTGAGGATCTGGCCCTCATATTCTATATTAATGGGTTGTCAGGACAAATATTTGAAATATTTATTTTTCTCGATAAAGGCTGGATTCAGGTCAGCGGAATGCAGGAAATTCTCCTTAATGAAGGCTACATTCAGTTCAAGGATGAGATTTGTGTCTCCTTAAAAGGCTGGATTAAGTCAAATAAATGCAGTGGTTTTTAACTCTCGAGGCTGAGGCCAGGTTGATTAAGCCTCAGCTATGGGAATGCAGAGGATAGTAGACACTTCATGTCTGGGCATTAGAGATGTCTGTTAATTGGTTACATACATACAGTGCTTAATTTGTTTCAGGGCAGAGGCTTGCCACCTCTAGGCTTGTGCAGTTCATAGCCCCAGCACCTCTGGGCTTGCTGCATCAGTTATGAATGTAAAAAAATTGCTTCAGCCCCAACACCTCTTTCATTACAAATTAAGCACTGCATACATACATCCAATTACATTGGTTTGGTGGACAAAATGGGGGCGGGGTGATGGCAGGCTTTACATCCTCAGGAGGCCTGGATGACGGTTATTGTATACCAGCATTGCTATGTCAGTCAGGGCTGTGGAAAAATCACACTCCCTAGTGACATAGCTATGTTAGAATAGGCTCCCAGTGTAGATGCAGCTTTGGCAACAGAAGAGGGCTGCTATCAGCATAGCTAACATTGTTCAGGGTGGTGGTGTTCCTATACCGGCAGAACTCCACCTTGTGTCAGTGTATACTGTGTCTACACTAGAGGGCTATGCTGACATAGCTATGTTAGAATAGGCTCTGTAGTGTAGACATAGCCTAAGATGGTAAACCCTGAATTTTACCAGTATCACCAACTCAAACTGAGGAACAGAGTCAAAGAGTAGAAACAGCAGAGCTAAAGGTGGACTGTAAACACCAAGCGTCTGTAGCAAGAACAGAGAATAAAGTTAAGCCACATGCTCAAAATGAAGAGGCAAAAAGGGGACAGGACTTGTACCCAATCATGTGAGAATAATCCATCCATACAGTGTGGTAGTTGCCAAAAGGAGAAAGGAGATGAAGAAGAGGTGTTGGCAATGGTCAAGAGAATCATTTGGAAGCGGTGATGCCAGAGAGTAAGATGAAAGAAAATTTGAAAAGCAGTGGGAATAAGGGAATGGGTCACAGAGGGGAAAAAATGGGCTGAAGAAGAAAGGCCCAGAAAAAAACATCTGCAGGCAGCACTAGCAATGAGGGAGAAGGGAAGCAGAAGACACACACCCAGGTGCACCATTGCCAAGCAGCCTGACACAAAAACCAGCATCATTTATGTGAGATTTTTTTCTCCCCCTCCTTAGATCAAAAGGAGAGCAGCAATGCAATCTGCTCTCTGTGCAGAGCACTTTCAGCCAAGGGAAGAAGGGTGCACACACTGGAACATCTGTTCCAAGAAGCCACTTGAAAAATAATCTTATAATAGCATGGGGAAAACATCTGTGCAGCATGCAACAGACCACCAATAGTGCAGCAGAGGAGGAGGAGGAGGATAGGGATGGCTAGAGTGAGGGTCAAACTGGAATGGGACTAAGTCAGGGACAAGTACCCCAGTTAGGGGCATGACCTACAGGGGCAGGAACTGCTCATTGGGTGTCTCTTTACTTTTAGTCCTCAGCAAGAGGCAGACAGAATTCTCACCCACTGCGCTGTGTTTATTGGCAGATATTACTCAACATGTGCAGCTTTGAAAAATCCCAAACTACAATCAATGTGTTTGAGTAGCTGCATAAAAAGATCCCTGACTTCCCCTCCCCCTACAGCTCCCACTCTTCCCTCTTCATTTTGCTTTTCACTGCTAATAGATGCTGAAACAAATCCATAGCTGGCACAGGCAGCAAAAACTCAACTGAAGTCAAGGCAGTTAGCCCAATTTACACCAGCAATAAATTTGTCATATTGTGTGCAATTAAGGATAGGCAATTTGTTTTAATCTCCAACCTCGATACAAACACTGTAGTGCAGAAAACACTGTAACTATCTCTCTCTCAGACGCGCGCACACACACACACACACACACGCACACACAACATGCTTTTGTTGGACCTGGTTTCATTTGTTTTAAGGAGAATTGTATATGCAAAACAGCATCTTGCCCCATACACCAGCTTCAACAGAAAGGATTATGTGAACAAGACAGGATCCTTCTTTGCCCCATTTGATAACACTTCATAATAGATTTCTAAGCAAAAGTGTGCAAATCTGACCAGGATTCAGCCTTTGGCTTGAACCTGGATTCCATAAACAGAAAATGCCTCCACCTTGTGCACTTACTTGTTGAGAAGAATAAAAGAATCAAGACAACATTCTGAAGGTCATCAATAAAACTGAGCAGGAAACATTTTTTCCATCCTGTGAAAATTTTCAAGATAAAAAAAGAAATTCATCCCAAATTGGGACAAAAAAGACGAAATCTGAAAAGATGCTTGTGAACCAAAAATTAAAAAAAAAAAAAAAAAAAAAAAAAGATTCACAAGCAAAACATTTTGTTTCAACAATTTTGAAACATTTCATTGAATTTGACCCTTTTTTAAAACTCTGCTGAACTTAATTTTTTAAACAAAAACTCAGTTCAAACTGAAAAATGTTTTTTTCCCCAAAAATGCCCAAACAGGGCATTTTGACAGTTTTGAAACTTCTTTTGCCAGTTGAAAAATTTGTTGAAACTGACCCTTTCTTGTGAAAAAAGTGTCAGATTCTATGAATCAGTATTTTTTGACAAAAATGTGCCTTCAAAAACTCACAAAAAGCTCTAGTTTTAAAACTGTACAACAACATACAAACATTCAATTATAGTCCATATGTCAGCTGTATGATACTGCAGGCTCACTCACTCAGAGGTGATTCTCCATGAGCTTATTAAACTAAGGATATGGCCAAGTTACATTAGTGGCAAGATGCAAAGTGGCCACATGACACCCGAGGACCTGTCCCATTATTGGTATAACAGAGTTAAACCCTTGAAAGGAAGCAAAATCAATTTATTTCTATTCAGATTGGAGTAATGAGTATGTAAGATTGCAAAGGTCAATTAGAATGGTGACAGCACACAAATTTATTACAAGATTAATTCAATTTAGCTTAATTATGAGAATACATAATCTTTAACAGGCACTTCTTCATCTATAGATGAAGAGCTATATATGTAGTAAGTATTTTCTTTATTATTATTATTCATTTAAAACCATACAAGTAAGTGGAGAAAGATTCTTCTCTACAAACTGGAAAAAGCCAGTTCAATCCAATTCTGGAGAAATTCCATCCACCAACACTCTGAAGGAGGCTATTGAGTTACAAGCATTTCATCATCAGAACAAATTTTCTTTGACTGATAAACTGTAAACTGTGATAGTTTGAAAGAGGAAGATTTCACCATATGCAGAGGGAAATTGGCAGTGGTTCATAGAAACCCAGGCTGCAAAATCCTTCATCAGATAAGTGACGTACTTCAAAAACTGCCTTAAAATGTATCCATAATAGGGGAATCTGCCTCCAAAATGAGTGAAATCCAACAAGCCTGTAAAAAGTATTATTTTATTTAGTTATATTATGGAAAACCACAAATACAAAGATTATTATTTGTATTGTGATAGAACCTAGTCACAAAGCTAGGACACAATGTGCTAGCCACTGAACAAACACAGAACAAAAAGACAGTCCCTACTCTAAAGGGTTTACAGTATAAGTAAATCTAAAAGACCTAGAGTTTCATGTTCATTTACCATCAGGCCAGATCCCCCCTCCGTTAGACACACCTGCAGAAGGAGGCAATAAGTGCCAAAGTTTCACCTTTCAGAGTTTCCTATAAATCATCTCCTCCAGGAGGGAAGTGTTTAAGGGGCCACATAGTGGTGAAAAGAAGAAACCTTCCAACATCAAGATTCCTAGAGATCCCAAGCAAATACCAATCTAGGTAACTACATAAAAGTACATATGAGATAAAAATGTTTGATGATATATATCAGTGATTCTCAACCTATGGCCTGTGGGCTACTTGCAGCCCAATTAGCACGCACCTGCAGCCCATGGGACGTCCTTGGGGCCATACAGATAGTATATATATTGCGTGGTTACAGCCCACATAACACAAAGAGAGCTGCATATGTGGCCCACAATGGTAAATAGGTTGAGAACCACTGGTGTATATACATCAAATTATCATAGACTTCTCTCTCATGCCTCAACCCTATGTCTGTTTAGTGCTCACCCTAATGCTGCAGCATGCAATCTTCAGTGGATATCAAGATAACATTGCAAAACTGCTAAGAAGCAAAGGGATCCTTGTGGCTCTGGGGCTAGTATGCAAAATACATTCACTTGCATGTCCTGGCCGAGGACTAAAAAAATACCAGTAATTGATGTGTTTTAGTAAAGGGCCTTCAAATAATACTCAAGATGCCTGATTCTCTGATGTATCTAACACTCTTTATGTCACTCAGGCAACATAGGGATCGTAAACTTAGTGGATCTGGCCTGGGAATCCTCAGGTGGCACAGGCTAGCCACAGTAACAACTCTGTGCAACTTCTCTTCACAGTCACCATCACAGTGCTGTGGCCAGGATGAAGGGAACATGGACAGTGTGCCTTTAAATGCCAGAGATTCCCAGATGCCAGAAGGGCCTTCTTTGGCCACAGAGAGCTGAGATTAAATTAGAGTGGGTCAGCCTAAAAAGAGAAGAAGTGCAAAAGTAGTTTGAAGCTCCTAGCTTTCACTTCAGTCCTGAGCTAACCATAACTCTATAAAGAACTGAACTCCCTGGAAAATCAGGCAAGCAGAGTGGCAGATATAGGGCTCACTTCATCCCCACCAGTACAGGGATTGCAAACCGTAGGTATGCCCTACTTCAGGGTCCTTCTCTAGGAAGGTAGATTTAGAGTCTAGTCAGGGCTCCATAGCAACAAAAAAGCAGAGCATCTCCCTGTGCCCTTGCTCCTCCCCTCTTCCTAGTTGGTGCCACTCACATTTAGGGCTGTTGTACCAGCCTAACCCTCAAAGAGCCCTCAATGGACCCACCCACACCCCATCAGCCCAACCTTCCTAGAGCCCCTGCCTCCCCTATGCCACCAACCTGACCCTCTCAGAGCCCACACATACCAGCCCAATGCTCCTGGAGTCCCTGCCTCTCCTGTACCGCGCTGCCCCATACTTTAACCTCCCTGCTGGTGAGCCCAAGGCCCTTGGGTGATGAATCTGTCCTACTTCCCAGACCCAGCCAGTCCCCAGCATTGAGAAGAGCCACTACAGTGTTCAGCAGCCAGTAGATGAGGGCCCAGCTAACGGCAAGACGCAGAGGGGAACACACCTGGCACGCTGCATGATGAACAGTGGGACCTGGGTGCCAGCTGGCAGGGCCACGGTGCGCTTCCTCTCAGCCATGTTTGGAAAGGGACCATAAATACACCTAAAGGCTGCCAGTGGGGCAGTCACACAACCCCTACCCCTAGCTCCACCACTGATGTACCTTAGTATTTAGACCAGTCCTTAGCTCAAAGGCCATTTCATTGCTCTCTTGTCTTCTGTGGGCTACAAACACTGAAAACTGCAGCCAGATAAGGAGGTCAATATGTGAGAGGGGGAGTTGGAGGAAATGAAATTGGATATACAGGCAGGGGCACACAATAAGGGCCTGGTAGGTGAGGATGAGCATCTTGAATTTGACATGGTAAGAGTCAGGAAACCAACAGAGGGTTGAGGTGTAGAAGGAGAGTGAGATGGCTTTAGCTGAAAGATTAAGGACAGACATGAGGGGGAGAACTCAGCAACAGCGGGACAAGACAGGAATAGGTTACAATAACCAAGGCAAGAGACGTCCGGCACTTTGACACTGATTTTCTTCTGGCATCTTCTCCCCATTCTCTACAGACAAATCAACTTTTAAGTGACCTGGTAGGCGTTTGCATGCTCAAAAACCCCAATAGCTGCAAGGATCAATTTTGTGCTTCAACGTATTGTACCTCTGCCATCAGCTTTCACGGACCCGAGCATAATACCTCCCCAAATCCGTAATCTCATTCCTCAGCATAGTATTCACTGGCACAACATCCAAAATACTAACATTCAGAATACCCTCTCCCTCATTTGATTACTAGGAGTACCAGAAATCCAGGCCATGCCCAGCTCTTTAATCCCAGTCATATTGGTTGAGAAGCATTTGCTCAGGGTGAGTCACACAATGTGTTTCACTAGCATTAGTGTTATGCCTGTTTCCCTCTAACTCTGAATAATCCTTCCATTAATCTGCACTGGCTGCAGATACTCCATGAAATCAGCATCTGGCATGTTCATGGTACAGTGTTTGTAATGCAGGTTAGACTCTGGTATGCTAAGTATACTTAACTGCAGGAGGAAATAAATGCATTGCTACCCCGGCTTTAAGGCTCAAAGCACTTAACAAAATTGGAACTCAGAGCAGGAATCCTCCAAGCCCTGTATCTGATCCTGGCGTGTTATCTGGGTAGTGGTCATATGAGAGAAGCCTCAGTTTCTGAAACCATAGCACTTGTCCCTCTCATCATCCATCTCTGGAATACAGTGGTGAAAATAGTGTCCCTGTAGTGTCAGCACCAGCCTGCTTCCCTTTGGAGGTAGAAGCTGTTCCCCACCCCCTTTTATAGTACTATGCAAAAGCACTGCAGTGTGTGAAAGTTAAAGTTATTCTAGATATAATATACCTAACACAAAATTAGAACGGAAGGAAATGAAAAGTTAAAGCTACCAGTGGTATATATTCTATACTCCTCACCCAGAGACACATGCCTGCCACCATACACCGCAGAACATACCACAATCTTAATTCTGGCCAAGCAGGAATGCCAGCACTGCCTTCCTCAGATAGCGTGCATGCACCCACCCACCTTCCCCCTTATATCCTCTCTTCTGCACAGCTCTGTAAAATTCCACACACTTAGATTTCAGTTTCATGAGGGTCCTAGTGTTTGATGAACCAGCAATTATTTTGTCAGATTGTGGTCACTGTGAAATTGTTCCACTCTTCTCTAATGCAAATCAAATTAAAATCCATTCCCTATGCACTATGCCTCTATTCAGGAAACAGTACTGAGGTGTATCAAAAGGCAATTTTGTATTTCTCTCCTAATCTGTTCACATTGCATCAGAGAGTAGAAGTCACTGAAGCAGAAGGTCTTTTTGATTGGCAAACCGAGGTGTAGAAGAATTCACTTATGAAGAACACTAGTATTTTGTTAATTAGCAAAAAAAGAGAAAAAATTACGTTGCCCCAGTAGAAATCACTAATAGAAACGTTTGCGTTTCTAAAGTTTGTAATGTACAACCTTAAGGGCCTGAAGAATCATCCAGCTCTGAAGGTGAAACTTCTCAGAAAATTCAGGCTGTTCTCAGTTTTGGGTGCTGAAAATTTGGGACAGATGCACAATGCTTTTAGTATCAAATAAGCAGGGCCGGCTCCAGGCACCAGCTGAGCAAGCAGGTGCTTGTGGCGGCCAAGGGGAAGGGGCGGCACGTCAGGCTCTTCGGTGGCAATTTGGTGGCGAGTCCCTCTCGGAAGGAAGGACCTGCTCCCGAAGAGCCACCTGCCGCGGAAGAAGAAAGCAGTGCGGGGGAGCTACCGCCGTATTGCCGCCGATCGCGATCGCAGCTTTTTTTTTTTACCCCGCCACTTAGGGCGGCAAAAACCCCGGAGCCAGCCCTGCAAATAAACTCCCACTCTAAGAGCACAATAGACTACAACCTTCTTAACTAAGGCATCACAGCCACTCTGCCATAATTTCTAGCTCCCTCCTCTGTTTTCTGGTGCTGACACCTGGTTCTAATTTAGGGTTTGTTTATACTACAACAATAAACACATTTGGGGATCTGGTAACAAAGTTTCTTGTCACCCCTCTTGATTAAACTACTCTCCACCTTGTAAAATAGATGTAACATGACTTTTAGTTTTGCCCTTGAACCATGCTACAGATATTGTAATGTGGACAAACCCTAAGAGACTTCAGCTGAAGTACTGGGGTTCTTTTGTGAAGCTGCACCTGTTCCAGTACCTTGGCCACATCTTAGAAGTGGTGTCATTAACTGCTTATTTCCATTTATAAAAATCCCATTCTATTAAGTACCCAGTAGAGTATAAATCTAACAGAGAAGTAGCATAATTCAGCAACATACCAGCTGGCAGGCATTCGGTATCAGGTAAAAATATTTCAGGAAGGTTGTTTTGACCCAGTCACAACTGGAATAGTCATTTGCATTTAAGTGGGTATACATCGTCAAAGTCTTCTCAGACAAAAGGCACCTGGGTTTGAGAGGATCATCCCCATTTGTCCACATGGCAGCATATACACATTTGTTTGGATACAAGGAAGGAATGAAATTTGTGGGCCAAATGCTTAGCTGTTGTAAATGGGCAAAAAACTTGATTTAAGACAAAGGAGCTGTTCCCATTTACCAGCAGAGAATTTAGCCATGTACCTTCCTCCAATACTGGAAAATTAATTTAGAATTCATTTTGGGATGTTCTAATGGGTATATCCCCACTTACCGCTCCAGGGACTGCCTGCTGATGCAGCTGCTGCAGTCCCAACTATCGCTGGTGCTCCTTCTCACACTCTACATGCTGTTCATTCTCATGTGGCATTCTCTTTCACTCTTTTGCTCCTGCTACTGTTGCTCTTGCCAATAAAAAGTATACTAGTTTTCAAGAAAGTCTGGCAGGAGGTCACAGGCAGGACAGGGAGAAAGGGTAAACAGGGTGAGAAAAGGATAAGATAAATTTACAAGAAGTGTGTAAGAACTCTTTGCCTGATATGTACAGGTAATGTTGTCAACAATTTAACTCAGCTAGAACTCTACTAAACACCTGAGAAGTTGCGCTGGTCTGGGATGTAGGGTTCTAATAGGCAATGGAAACGTTCACAACACACAGGTTGTTACTTATCACTGAATGATTCTTCAAGTATTGGCAGGGAAGTAGAGGATGAAATGATTTGTAAATAAAAGGTGGGGTATTTTTATCTGTAATTTTAAAAAGACTATATATGTATCTTCTTACTGACCTCAGGGTCTGCTTGTTTATTAAGAAGTAGATAATGCAGATTTCCTTATTTCCTTTATGAGAAAAGGGAGCTGGTCCAACCAGTTCAATTTTTAATGAAAGAGTTTCTAGTATCAATGGAGGTTTAATGTTTCCATATATCAGAGCCAAAACATACACTTTTTAGTCTAAAAATATTCTTATTTTAGATTTGGAAAAACCAAGATGACAAAAAGAAAGTCTCCCTGACAGAACACAGTAAATGTGCCTTTGCTATAACAGAATACAGGAACTCTGAGAACAAAATGGCTGCTGTCTCTGCCAAGAGACAGAGTTCTTAGAAATGTGAAGGCACAGTACGCAGAAAACAAAGGCATAACAACTGCAAGTTACTTCCATTACAAGGGTCAAAACCAAAATGAAGAGAACCACATAAAGGCGTCTTCATGCGTAACCTGCCACCTGAGATGGACGGTTGTGACTGTCCAGAGCTTATTTTAAATGTTCCCTATGGTACAGAATTGAACATTTGTCCAGGTACATCATGGTGTTTTTGCACCTTTCTATGAAACAGGCTGCATTAGTTACTATCTGACAGAGAATGCCAAATAAGATGAGCAATTGGTCTGTTTCAGAGAGGAAACACGGAGATTGCCAGAGGTACAGGCCAGTCTGAAAAAGCTAAATTTGGAATGGAAGATTTATAATTCTCCTTAAAACTCAAACATCCATAGGCTATTCCACTGTTGACAATGTTCACCTGCCACAGCCTGATTCACAGGATGAATCTCTCAGCTTGCTACTTTCTTGAAGTTTCCTTTAATTGAGGTGCCTTGAAGTATAGGAATGGCATTGTCTGTACATCTCTGATTTGAAAAAATGAGTAAATATGACTGTAAAAAAGCGAGGTAGTTTAGGATCTGGCCTATGTAGGGGACTCTCTTTTAGAACTATATTGTCCTCTTAACTGGCCACTCACAAAATATGGCTCTGCCATTAGAAAGTGTTGACACTAAGGTCCCAATCCTGCAAAGATTTACGTGCTTGACTGTGCACCATGAGCAGTCCCATTTAAGTCAATGGGACTATGTACAAATCATGAGTCTTTGCAGGATTCAGGCTCTTCTGAGCAACAAAAGGCATGACACTAAAGGCACTGCAAATGATTAGTGGGTTGAAGGAATTGCTTTGTAAGGAAAGGTTAAAAAAGAGCTAAGGAAGCATAGCTTGGCTAAATGTTGACAAAGAGGATGGGGGGAAACAACAACTGTCCACAAATATTTGAATGCGGTAAATAGCAATGGGTGAGAAATTTATTTAGGATGATACATGGGAATGTAACTTGGAGTAATGGAATGAAATTAAGAAAGGGAAATATCAGGAAAATTCTCTTGACAGATGGTATTTGGCTGTGGCATAATCTTCCAGCACTTGAGACACTTTTAAAAGTAGACTGGACAAAACACTGTAGATGCCAAGCATACTACGATGCAGTATCATACTGGGAGGGAGAGGACCTAAGAGGTCTTTTTCTACCTGTGACTTATGAGCGTCTGAGTTGATGTTCTAGAGAAGATGAGTCCTCACTTAAAAGTGTCCTCGTTTTACAATTGTCTGAAGCAATCACAGCTTAGCAATACTTCTTTCACATGGTCCTTTTAAAACACTTTCATTTCTTTTTTTCTGATTGGATTCACACTACTTGAGTTTCAGATTAAGTTCGCATTACAATTAAAATCACAAAACAAAACAATCAAAATCACCAACGATTATTTTCCGCTTTCAAATGGAGACAAGCAAAGCTGCAAATATTGCTGGGTGTGGCTGAAGAACCATAAATCAGCACAGGTTCACGAATCTTTCAAAAGCCTGGGCTGAGATTCCTGAGAATAACAAAACCCAGCATAGGTAAAGTTGCAAATTGTTTTTCAGCTTGTTGTGAACATTTTGCAAAACTGTAGTAAAAAGTGAACTAATGGCAAATTCTGATCTCAACTGGTAATAGAGATGATATCAAGGGAATTACTCCAGATTTATACTAATGTCTCTGAAATCAGCATCTGACACAAAATCTTCATAATACTTCATGAGGACTTACACAGGTACACATCTCCCCAGAAAAAGGACATTTACTAATCCAAAATACTGACCAGTTAAAACTCCATCTGATCTGAAAAATGTGAGCACCACCTGCTGAAGTAACACAAGTGACATGAAAAATCTGGACCTTGCACACATAAAAACCAAAACAAAACCAAAGCAACCCAACAAGAATCTCATTGAGAGAGTGATCCAAAGATGCAGATGATGATGGAATCAGACACATTAAAGCAAGAATCTGAAAACCACCGCTCAAGTGTATAATGCAGCCACAATTCACTTGAATTTAGAGAGAACAGATAACACAATTAACTGACAATCACAGAGACTTTCCAGAAATGAAGCTAAGAAACCCCTCTTTTCCAGGATCATCTGCCTGTTCAAACATGAAAAAGTAAGTTTCAAAAATTCCAACAACATCCATCATCGAAAGTTCCCTTGAGTAGTCATTTGGAAGGTGTCAAAACAGCTTCAGCTGCTAAAATTCTTCTCCTTGCTTTGGCTACTATACAGTGCACACAAACACTGTGCAGAAGCCAAAACTAATTAAGCCAGATATTGAAACTCAAGAGTCATTGTAGCCTTCACCCGACGCATGCAGGTGCCTTTTGTATACATAACCTGTGCACACTACAAAGAGATCTTTAATGAACATTCAGACTCACAGATGACATCATAGTTTTAAGAACCTAACTTCCCTCCAGAAAATGCTGGCCATTAGACAACTTTCCAAGTTAACTGTATGCTGTTTCATTTTTATTTATACTTGGGAATACTTTACTGAAAAGTAACAGTCAAACTGTACAAAATATATAGGCCTCCGTGTTTGGATGCTCAGCATGAGATATTTTAAAGGGGCCCCGTTGCCATAATAGGTTGAGCACCTGCCGTCCAAAAATCCTTGAAGAGCTCTTAAATTATGTGCTCAAAAACTAACCACTGGTCACTTTTCAAAATGTTATCTTCAGGGCCTGGTCACCATTTTGTTACTTCACCTTTATCCCAGCGTACCTCCATCAATTTCAACGGAGTCACACTGAGGTAAAGCTGGAGTACTGTGTGAATCAGGCTCATACATTAAAGATTAAAATAACAACCTTTGGACTCCGTCAAAAATCAAGGCATAAAAACCATGTACTTAGAAAAATAAAAATAATAATAACTTAACCCATTAAGATGGTGAACTGAAAATTACTGAGTGGGAAAAAAAACAGTACTGGTTTGGGGGAGGCACACTGTACCTCACCAAAATTATCATACTCAGGTCAGTTTAGAACATCATATTTCAAGGAGCAGAGAAGGATTGTAGTTAATGCAATGGCCATTTTTTGTAAATAATATAACGCTCCACATTCCCAGTCTGCCTCATTTGCCTTTGTTTTCTTGTTCTTCCTTTAAACTATAGCGGACTTTACACCACTGTCCTGTAGTCAGGATGCCAGATATTCTGCAGTCCTTCAGATTCAGAATTTGTTACAGAACCCAGCCTTTGCTGCAGAATTGTCCTCCAGAATTTCAGCTTCCTTCTAGGTCTTAGAGTTAGCAAAATATTAAACACGTGAACCAAATGTAAACTAGTATTGTTCTCTTCTTGAACCTGCAGAGATTCTGAAACAGTGTCTTTGAAAGGTCTGAACTGTACAATTCATCTCAAGTAACTAACACTGAAACTTAACGATGATCATTTAAATGCCAACATAACGAACTAGTCTCTGTTGATCATTTTAGCTGAAATGTCAAGCTAATGTACTCACCTGAAAATTCTAAACTGCCTCCCCTACTTTCATGGATACCAAAAGCACCAAATAATCTAACCCACTCCTTTCAGCAGTCAGAATGTCCAGCTTCTGCACAACAATTTATTAATACCTTTGCATCATCAATAAAAAACAAAAAAACAAACCAGTTTCAGTATATTGAAATGTAATTGAAGACTATCATAATGAATACACACAAGGAAGCTGAATGAAAGTTGCACAAGCAATCTTAATTCTGGTATTTCATTACTTAGGAGTGCTTGACTTTTTAACCTTAATCTTCTTTTAACGTAGTTTGTTTTTTTATGTAATTTCTTAAGTTTTGTAATAACTTAAAACTTGAAAAAAGAAAACATTCATCCTGAGGAACCATACTGATCCCAGCATGGCCTAGGATTTTTAGATCCGCAGTATAGTTGAAGGCTTTTATCACCTATGTGGACCTACCCATAGATGGAGATTCAAGTGGGTTTCACAGAATTTATTCAGTGCAAAGGAATGTAGAGACTCAGGAATAAGGGGTTCAATTACAGGTTCTGTATTGGGTCTGTGTACTAGTGGTTACAGACACTACTTCCCCTGTACCTCCAGCCTCTCTCCCTATTCCCTTCTTCTTCCCTTCAGCTCTTGCCCTGTCCCCTTCTACTGCTATTCCCCAGCTCCTTCTCACCCTCCCCACCCACCATGTTACAACCGGGACGTGGGTGATCTGGCCTACTGGGTAGAAATAGGAGTCAGTCCTACTGGCCAGAGCAGGAGTAAGGTGGTTGGAACAGGAATCAGGCATCAAGCCAGGGTCAGAGCCAGAAACTAGGAGTCAAGCTGTAGGTCACAGCCAGAGTCGGGAATCTGGAGTCTAGTCAGAGACCATAACTACAGTCAAAGATCAGAAGACAAGCCAAGGGTCAGAGCCAAAGTACAGAGCCAGGGTCCAAAGCAGGGAACAAGAACAGGGTCTGTTGTAGCACCAGGCCAGGTACTGCCAAATTGCACAGCTAGTTACCTCTATGCTTAAATCGCATGCCTTGACCAATCGGAGGTCATGGGGGGATGCTTCCAATTGGGTCTTCCATGGATGTCACTGTGGAGCTTAGTTTCCAAGGGTTTATAATGCCAGGTGGCAGTGTAGAAGCACTGGTGATCTGGAGCCCTGCAGACCCAGATTCTAGTCCTCTGGATCCTTACACCCTGTCTCGCTCCTGACCCTCTCACACTTATCATCCCCCTTTCCTGCCCTCCCATCCTCCTCCTGCCCCTGACTTCTTCCTCCTTGTTCCTCCAGAATCCCACTCCATTTTCTGCTCCTCCTCACATCTCCACTCCCTATCCCCAACTCCCCCTCCTCTCAGACTTTTATCTCCCCCAGCCCCTGAATTCATGCCTCTGTCCGCCCGCCCTCCCTGTATTTCTTCCTCCCTCCACCCCCATTCCTCACCCCTCTGGATTGGAGTCAGCAGTGGAGAGAGAGTCTCTGCTTTGAGTTCTGGAGCTCAGTGCCCCCAACAGCTAGCACCATTTGCAGGGGAAAAGCCTGCTGAGCAGCTGCAGTCCGGGGCCAGAGCATCCTCTAGTCGGCTCATAGGAGCTGGCAGGGGACACAGCATGCCCAGTGCTTAGGGAGAATTCCACAGAGAGTTTAGCTGACAAACTAACAAATCTCTACTGACCATGTGCGAAGTGAGACTCAGAGGCTCATAACTGACTACATTTGGATGAATTTTCATGGGGACAGTAAGAAACACATCCTTGACATGAGGGTAATTGCCCTGCCAAATTTCAAGTCCCTGCTCCAAAAAATGGAAGCGCTAGAGCTTCTCAATGAAACAAATGTAAGATTTTTTTTTTGCAGAGCAACACAATATATTTTTCCCTAACTTCATTCTGAGAAACAGCTAAACCACTTTAGCTGAACATTTCACAAAAAATACCACAAGAACAACACACCACTCAGCTTGAAGCAAACACCTGATATGGGAAAAGTTTAGCAAAGTCACAAGCAACTAAAAAGAGGGTCTTTATAATAACTATCCTTAACTATCGGCAGCACTGCTGCGTATTATAGGCATTGCAAGTAGGGCCTTATAATAGCTGTACTAAAACTTTGAATTTCTGTAGCAAGTTACTATAATTTAAGTGCCAACAATTTCCTTGGTGCTGTCTAAGACACAAGTAAGAAGTTCCTGCTCAACAATGGGAGTATGCACATGTGTAAAGTTACTCCCATATGTAAACCTTTGCAATACCAGGGCCTTATCACCCTCCCTCTAATACCTTGGGTGTAATTGTGGGATGGAGAGGGCAATTAACTTATGAGGGACACAGGTGTGCGGCAATTCTCCAAAAAGGGTTGTATTTAATGTACCCACCCTACACATACCCATGTCATAGATCATTTGAAAGCTTATTTTGTGTATGTTTAGGTGAGGTATGATGTGCGGCTGTCAAGTGGTGCAGTAATCCTGTAGGTGAGGTGAATCAATGGTACCCAAAACGAGAGTGTCATTTTTGCACTGTTCCAGAAATACTGCAACATGACTATGACAACAGTTTTTTATTGTTTAAGTTCATTTCAACAGCTTAATGTGGTGTTTATTGGTCAAAGTTACCAAATTACACTGAATTAAAAGGTTTTTATTGGTTTGCATGGGTAAGTAATTTTTTTCAGAAGTGAAGAAGCTGTTTACCATGGTGAATATCAACGCTTTGCAATATAATTAACATGGAATGTTTTCACATTGCATATTCTTAAATATCAAAGTATTTCATAAGTGATTACAATAGTTTTCAATATTTTCAGTTGAAATTTGCTGACCAAATCAGTCTCACATTGCAGGCTCTGAACCAGTAGCAGCAGATTGTGTGCCCATATTTTGCACAACATGTTGGGTAGATATAAATGTACATTCATATAAATGTAAATTCTTCACATAGCACACAATCAACTTGTGGAACTCCTTGCCTGAGGAGGTTGTGAAGGCTAGGACTATAACAGGGTTTAAAAGAGAACTGGATAATTTCATGGAGGTTAAGTCCATTAATGGCTATTAGCCAGGATGGGTAAGGAATGGTGTCCCTAGCCTCTGTTTGTCAGAGGGTGGTGCTGGATGGCAGGAGAGAGATCAATTGATCAGTACCTGTTAGGTTCACTCCCTCTGGAACACCTGGCATTGGCCACTGTCAGTAGACAGGATACTGGGCTGAATGGACTTTTGGTCTGACCCAGTATGGCCATTCTTATGTTCTTATGTACATGAATTCCTAATGTAATTCTTCTCCATTTGTAAGCTTTTTTTTTTTACAATTTTTAATTTGTAACTGCATACGCATGCAGTATAAGCCTTTGAAATATTCTGAAACTACCTTTTAATTCAGTGACATTTATGCACAGGTCATTATTAGTGTTAGATGTCAACCCACAGCTTCATACGGGGCTTCAATCAAAGTGTTTACTAAACTAAAATGGGAATTTTGATACTAACATATAGATCTAATTTAGCACAAGTCTGTATACTTATATAAAATAAAAATGGTGATAGTGGTGCTGGGAATGCTCACAATATACTCTGAGAATTTTACCTCTACAGGGAAGTTACCTCTACAGGGAAGTTTTAAGGGGCTTGTATCCTCCATGTCTTGGAGGATACAAGCCCCTTAAAACTTACATCAAAGAGGAAAGACTCTTCAAACTTTGAAAAAAATGTGTTGTCAAGAAAAATGAAAAGAATGAAAAAACTGTCAAAAGCCACCAGCGCTGGACAGAATTTTGTGATGCTGACAGCAGAAGTCATGAGCGAGAAATTGTATTGATGGCTACTGGATGAGTTTTCCAGATTAGATGATGTGCCACCAACACTATCACAGGGGTTGCTTTCACACAAGCAAGTCATATTTGGCACATGTCAGAGTTGTATTAAACCCAGGAAAGAAAACAGACTCTGAATCTGATCAGAGGGCTCGTGTTCACCTCTTGTATAGCCACCAGAGCAAGCAAGTCCTCCAATGATCGGTCCTGTTCCATTGTTTGCTTGATTAAAAAACACCCATACGCACACCAGAAAGACAAGAAACTTAATAAAATACAAACATCTGAGCGCTCAACTAATCTAAGGGAGGCAGCACTTCAAAGAGGCGATGACAACATGTTGCACAGAATATCTGTGGAAGACTTGATTGCTAAGAATGAAGTTTATCATTCAACATTCCTTTCTGTCTACTTGAGCAAAACTAATCTCAAAGCAAAACGATCTAGTGACACTGCAACAATACATAGCAATGCTTATGGACAAGAAAGCTCTTCTCCTGTCCAAGCAACTACAAAGATATAAAGCGGCACATCCCTCAGATGTAGTAACTGCAAGCAGGAGCAAATTACAGGCAAGATTGCAGAACCATAGTATTTTTCTAATTTTATTCCACGAAAAACATGGACAAGGCAACTCTGTGATTGTTCTATGCAGCACAACAACATTACTTGCAGCTTGGTTAGCAGGAACTTAAGTCATCCAAATGTTTTGTGGATGCTCTTCTGGCAAGTGAGCCCGATGAACAGCTTTCAAAGGAAGAAGTGATTTTGTATAATGTCACTTCAAACCTTCAGTCTGAAATAGCCACAATGAATGTGTCTCAATATTAACCAAAGCCAGGTGATTGTAGTTTACAGAGGTCAGCTATTTTTCTTCTCCAATTGGTGAAATAGTTTGTCTTTTGGTTGATAGAGAGGCATATAATGCAGCCAACAATGAGTATCATCCTTCAGAAGACATTCAAAGAAGGTGCCTCTCAATTATGGAGTGCACAGTATTGAACAGATCTCTCCTGGTGTCTTAAGACTGCTACCTCTGGATGTCCTACAAATACCAAATGATGCTGATATTGTTTACATGCAGGCAATTCCATTTTGAACTGGTTTCAAGCACAAGCATGCAACAAAGAGCCCCTGCACAGCAGTTACATATGCATGTATTGTGGATGCCAAACCAGCAGACGTGGTCCCCGTCTATACTAAGGTGCTAAAATGTACGGAAATGTCAGAAGCTCTAGGGCAGCAGCATGCCATTCAGACAATGGATCAGCAGCTGCATGCTGGGCAAATGAAATGGATTCTCCCAAATGAGCTTGATACCAGTCATTTGCCTGGGTGGTTTTCACACCCTGTGCTGTTTTATTGCATGTACTGGGAAATTTTGTGGCGATGAAGGATTCCTAGGCCTTCTCATTGATTCCAATGTGTATGCAGTTTGTGCTGCAGAACAAATGCTTGCTGGTATGCAATTCAACCATGCTCTATATAGCTTGACTAGCATTTGAGGCCCTGAATGTTCTAAAACTTTATTCATTTGTTAAATAGGGCAAGCAGGGAAGAGGTACTCATATAGTTCCAGCATCTGTCTGGTAAATGTTGGCTGACACTCAGAAGGTATAACTTAGGTCTGAGGTGTCTGAGTCTGAAGACACCAAGTCCTTACAACATGTCATTAAAGAGCTTGATGATGCTATAACTCAACATATGCTACCACTACTGGAGGAATTTCAGACATGGGGATGGTACCCTAGTGCCTACATTCAAGCTCTGGGATCATTTTCTCCAAGTTATGCAGATACTACTTCTAAATGTCCATGCAAAGTGAGAGAATGATTGGAAACCATGGGTACTAGAACTAGGCGGGCTTGGGGGGCCGCCACACCCCCTGGCTTGAAGTGGTTTCCATCATATAAGGGTTTACAGTTTGGTTCAATGACTCTCAGCATCCCCACTATATAAATTGTTCCAGCACCCCTGCTGGAAACTTCACCTATGCATACAATGTGCCATGCTTCCATACTTTGCTGCCACAGGCCTAGTTATGCCAGGGAGATACCAATCTACATTCTTGTTACAGTAATTCTCCCTAAAGAAGTACACCATGCCTTTGAATCTGAGGATTTTGCTGTGTGCCAGACTCCTGGTGGAATTTGGAGTGACATAGGGAAGAGAGAAAACTGTTAGAGACTTAAAGGGCAGTAGTGGGGTTGTAGGATTGACAAGGGAAAAGGCTGCTCTTGGTGAGATGGACCTTCACAAGACATGTCCTGAGTGAATATGCAAAAGCTATGAGAGAAAGAAGTGGCCTAATAAGAAGGAGTGAAGACAAAGTCACAAACAACTCCTTGCCACGGCACTGAAGAGGGATGAAGATTACGTTTACAGCTTTTACCAACCATGTCATCAACAATTTGACAAACTCATTTGATCCTGGATCACATCCAGAGGTGCTTATCAACATTAGTACTAGACTGCATGTAAATCAGATATACAAGAGTCTCTACTGAAAACAGCAGAATAACAGATGGAGAGATTTGGGAGAGGTGCACTTGATTCTGATGGCGCACGTAGCTTCATCAGCCCAGTCAAGATATCTGGCATAAAAACATTTGCTAACATGGCCTCAAAGACCAAATTTAAATCTGGCAAAGAGGGGCAATCACAGCAGCTATAAGTCCATAAATTATTTTCCACAGAGCCCTGTTCTTAGCAAGATGCAGAGATGATGTTTCAATGGCAACTGTTCTTAGTCACCCAATAGAACCTGTGTCTATGCCCCTCTTCCATGCCAATGGAATAATGAGAAGAACAGGCAAAGATGAATTAGGGCATCAGCTGGAAGCTCAAGCTAAAGGCATCTATGAGCTAAGAGCATGCAACAAAGCAATCACAGTGTACATCAGAGATGCCATTACTGTGATACACACAATGGCTGGAGACAAATTCCACACACACAATGAACTGGCTGCAGAGTCCTTGAGGTGGTTCCTAAAAGGATCTGACAAAGCTAATTCTGTAAGCAAAGTCTTTGACAGATGTGGCAACAATAACTCTGTGAAAACTGCAGAAAGATAGCACCAGACAGGATCTAAGGTGGGATGCAGGAAATACCAGGTGATTGGTGCCGCCCTGTGCCTCCATGGAAAAAGTTTCTAAACATGGCATCCAACAAGCAGTCACTCATAAAATTCCTCTGTGAAAACATGGTTCAAAATGCACTTGAGAATGTAGGAGCACACCCAGCACAAACACTCCTTGCTAGAGGCTTTTCCAGTGGTGAAGTAACAAAGTCCATCACCAGCAGAAGTGTTGAAGAAGCCCAAGACTTATATGCTTCTGCATACTATATGTGTCAATATGTAGGCACATATGGGTCTCTTGGTGTCAAAGAATCCATAGTAATTAGGTCACCTGATACATATGTTTTGGCCCTTGCTGTACACTACCTTCCAAAAATGGAACACATAGATAACATATGGATTGAAATAGGCACCATTACCAGCACAACTGACAAGTGTTATTTCACACCTGTGTGTGCAATTTGTGATGCACTTACACTTGACTTCTGCAACATACTTAACAGGATGTGACTATCATGCCTATTTGTATTGGGGGGGAAAATCTGTATTCAATGTTGTTAAAACAAAGGGAGCTTCAGAGTTCATGCCGAACCTCCTGTTGACTTCAGTGGTTCAGGCCATTAGCTAGTCAGGGTGGGAAATGGATCCAGGACCCAGAAATCCCACATCTAACCACTATCTCACACTCCCACCTTTTGTATTTATATGAATTAAAGGATTTCCCTGGGCAAATAACAAATGTATTATATTTTATAAAAGATTCATTCTTTTAAAATATATATATAAACAGATAGGGGAAATTACTTACAAACCACCACATTTAAATCATGTCAGACTAAATGTAACAAAACATAAATAATATGAAATTAAGGCTAGCATTCTATGCTTTACTAGTGCTGCTCTACCCTTTTATTCCACTATATGATAGGGTAGCTTACCATTTTGTGAGCTCTGGCAATTCACTCAGCCATAAATTTGCAAGTTATTGCATTGGGTTTTACGGTTAGTAGAAGTTGCACAACTAAAGAGCCAGGCATATGGTTCTTTGAACAGTTATGTAATGTTATTTTTAAAATTTATGGATTCAATGTATTTTATTCTAAACATTTTCCCAAAAACATTTCTTCCTGGTGTATGAATACTTTAATTCCAGTGCAGCCTCAGAGTATTACCGAAATAATCAATTAATACACCGAAAGACCTCTTTTATAGTGCCCATCATGACACACATCCCAGAGAATTTTACAAAGGAATCACATTAGCAGCCTCAGTAATTATGAATAAGTCATGTGAAATAAATGAGTCTTTAGTGTCGTTTTACAACATGAAACCACATCATAGTCATAAATCACTACTGCCAAGAGTGCCATAGCCAAAAGTACCCAGCAGCAGCAAGCTCTGGGGCTGGAAGCCTTACACCATTAAATGGGCATCTATCATACGGCTGCTTCTCTGGGACTCTGGGTGCAACCGAGATCAAAGGGCAAGAGCAGATCACTAATACAAACTGGATCAAATCCCCCCCCCCCCCGGTGCTCTATTGTTATGCATTATCTTGAATACAATGCAGGTTCTAATTAGCCTCCAGCACACCGAGGTCCCAATTTAGCACTTCAGCACATGCTTAAAGTTAAGCATATGAATAGTTCCAATGAAATGATGTGCTTTGTGGGATTGGGGCCTGACTGAAGATATGAATATGAGATTTGATTGAAAGACCAGGTATAAGAAACAGACCTCTGATAGCAGTAAAAATCCTACCTGAGTTGTGTGTGCAATGATCTGATTAGATGATTGCAATGCCCTATTTTGGAAACATCAAGTATCAAGGGGAGAAATCCCCACTTTAATATTAGATGATTGAGACAGGAAAGAGTGCAAATATTTCATGGATGCCAAAACTACAGACTTTATATGTTGTTTGAAGGGCAGAGTTGGCTGTAACACATTTTAAACAATATTTGCAAAGGTAATGTTGTCAGTACTGGTTTGGACGTCACATGGGTAGGAAATAACTAATAATAATTACAAATCTCTATCTCCGGTTAATATTACAATATCTTTCTGAAGCATTTTGTTTCCGAAAATATAGAGCTATCCAGCTCTGGATTTCTATCAGACAGGACACACTGTTGCAAATGCATAACAACAGCATAACAGAAGAAATCCGTCCTGTGCTGCCAACACATTATAAACATGGGTATTGTATAAATCATACCCATAAAGAACTCAATAGTGGATCCCAGTCTGGCCAAACAGATCTATATTGACAAGCAGAGCTGGTGGAAATCTGCTTTAACAAAGTACCTAAAAGACTCATCAGTATCAAATGAAACATACAAATCCAAGAATATAAGTAATGAAAAGAATCTATTACTGGCCTGCTTCAAGAGATTGTTCAGACCTCCAGCAGGACCAACTTGATACACTGAAGGCAGAAGTACAGCTTATTGTACAGGTTATGCTGATAAATGGGATGAGAGCAAAGCTGCAGACAATGTCGCAGAGTGATATGCAGAGACTCTCCTTTAATTGTTTCAACAAGCTGCTCCATGAAGCGCTAAGGAAAGGATCTTTGGAGATCATTTTTAAGTCAAGTCAGTGCTTTGTGAAAGGTGTCAGTTTGACAGCCTGGAAACCAAAGGTGAAATCCTGGCCCAACTGAAGTTTGTGGCAAAATTCACATTGACTTTAATAGGGCCAGGATTTCAGCCTCAGAGTTCTGCCTCCACAGAACAGATACAATGTGAGCAATGGAAATACATGCTTCAGTGCACTATCCCCCATTAAGGTGCCTCAGCGCTGCACAGAAGGGACTATTTTAGGGAAGAGAAGGTCATTCAGTTTCCATGACCTTGACCTATCTGCTGTAATTGCTAATCAGTGCTAATTGTAGTAGAACTTTTTATTTTAAGGATGCAAGTTCACCAGAAATTGGAATGAGACCACCAGTTCTTTTCACATAGAGCATTAAACACCTCCAGTTAGCAATGCCTTTTGGTTGCTACTGCAGTAGGCTGGTGTTGAACTGATAACTTAGAGCTGAAAGTATCCAATAAGAAAACCTCTGACCTGACTCTAAGAAGCTGTCATACCCAGGTTTTTACATCTCTAAGGAGTGAAAAACTAAATCCAGCTTTGAAGCTTGGGTCTGTATTCTGCTTTGCCATATGGCAACTGAGCCACAGAATAGCCCAGGGTACTCTAATTATAAAAAACATTTAATATCTAAAATATGTGAACTGATCTTTAATGTAAAATTCACCTGACAGCATCATTTGTAATCGTTTGCTAAAATTTACTGTTGTTTAGGAAGAGCTACTACAATACTGTGGCATATTTTACTGATCCATGAAACTAATGTATTCCACACATTCACTTTATTCTCATTTGCAAATATGAGGGGGGGAAAGACTAGGCTTTAAAGCTTCAGAGTTAAATTCTGCAGAATTTGCCAAGATGTTCTGCAGATTTTTGCTGGTGTTGCACTTTAACAGGAGAAGCAAAAAGCTTTTTCAACAGTTTAGTGGAAAATCAATTATAAATTATGTGAGGGACCTCTACAGTTTTCCACAGAAATGGGATCTTCTCCATTCATTTTCTGTAAAACAAAATGGCACCGTTCCCTGAAAGTTTTTTCAATTTTTTTCCTCAATTTTTCACTGGACTCAATCATATGCTTGTTTCATTTGGGTTTGGGACACCCTTTTATGAGACACTTTTATTTGTTTTTCATGTGATGAAGTATTTTCCCCAATTTATTTCAGTGGTACTGCTGTAAGTAATGTCCATTCAATCATTTAACTTTGGTCTTTTTGAGACTGGGTTAACCTCTACAGTGAACATCACATGGAGATTCTTCATGTCTTGACAGCACAACTTATTTGAATATTCATTCACAAAGGAAAACAAATCAGAATCCATTCAGTTTCTTTTTCACAGTGAATGCCAGAATGCCTGCAATGGAAGCCAGTGCCTTCAAAACCGGCAGATGATAACTTATTTTTATTTGGAATGTACCACCAAAATAGGACCCAAGTGACCAAAGAGACAGGAAAAATAGCACTAACACAAATTATTCTGATGCTCCTTCTCTGCCAGAAAAGAATGCATCAAACCAAGTAATCTATGCACCAGGTAGATATAAATATTCAGCTTTTAATTAATGTTGACTTACTTTTAAGTGAAGCCTTCTGAAATTCAATATAAAATAAGCTGCAATTTTACATTCAAGGCTCGTACAGAGGGGACTAATGATCCACAAATGGAATACTCTAGTTCCTCCAGTCTATACTTACTTGTGCTTATCTTCATGGAGCCAATCCTGGAATCATTACTCAGGCAAAATTCCATTTGACTTCAATAAGACTTTTGCCTCACAAAGGACTGTAGTACCCAGTCACATAGCAGGAAGGACAGAGAAACAGACAGACAGATTAGACTTACTTATGTAGACACAGGAGACAGTCAGTCCATCAGCCTCTTCAATATGCTTTCCATCACTCCTGTCAGAAAAAGAAAATAATTACCCACCAAAACTCATGAGTCCAATAAACTTCCAGAAGACCTTATGGAAGAATGCTACCCAATCACAGGATCAAGTTTCCAAAGAACTAGTAGAACAAAATAATCAGTTATTGTCTGCTAAAATATATATATTTAGATTTTGGTCTTAAACGATTTTCATACATACAAAAAGGTGACCACACAAAGCTCTAGGTACCATTAACATACAACAACATAGCAGAAGTATTACTTCTTCACACCCTACCAGACATAAGTTGGAGCCCAATTCAGCAAAGGGCTTACATAAATATTTAACTTTAAGGACACACTTATGTGCTTTGCTGAATTGGGACCTTTATTATCAGTCATGTGACCAACACAGCTTAAAACCACCTGCCGACAAATTCCCTTCAATTCCCTCCACCCCCCACCAATGCCCACTCAAATAGACGGGGAATACAGAAGGTCAACAAATTGACACATTGACTCCTAAAGGCTACCTAACAAACTATAGCTCAAGGTACACTTGCATCCTGTGCCACGGGCATGAAAGAATCGGCAAAGAACCTCCTCTTTCACAGTAGCAGATGCACAATTTTCCCTCAAGGAACTCTTTGTGATAGTGAACCGTCTGCCTTCACTCATTCTCAGATGCAAGCACCAACTGATGCAAGGAGTTCTCAATATACTTTGCAGAAAAGACTGACCAGATCCAAGGGGAGTTTTCCAGATCCTAAGAAAATAAGACTTCATACAAGGCAATGGACGCAACAGTCTCTTCGCAGAATGTGGCCTCATCATACAACTGGAAGTCCTTGAAGCACGGAAGGCAGGATGAGAGCCTGCACACGCAACTCATACCCATGCATTCACAATACCAAACAACTCAGGTTGATAGGAGCATATGACTCTGAGGATTCATTCACTGCACTTGTTCCCTGCCAATACAAGATCCTAGTCAAGATTCTGGTCTTAAGCTTCAAAGCTGTCAGTGGCTTGGACACTGGCATTCTCCAAGTCTGCCTCTCTCCAACAATCCTCCAAGACTCTTGTCTTCATCCAGGGCTATGAAGGTGATTGTACCCAGGGAGAAGCTTCCATAGGCCGGGAGCTGGGAAATCCCAGAAGCAGACACAAAAGCTGGGGAACACCTGTCTTCCAGAAAGCAGGTTAACAATGGATCTTACCACCTTCAGAATAAAAGAGAAAACAAAGCTTTTGATGTAGCCTTCTTACAATAACCCACAAAATTGCCCAGGAAAACATTTCCCTCATGATAAGAAATAACCCCAACATTAAAGCCCTTCAGCAGAAACTTCCTTATACAGCCTAATCACTTATTACAGGGGGAGGAGGCTATGTATGTGTTAAGAGTACAGTAGTTATGACTGATGGTTGCTTATTGTAATTTTATTGGCACCCAGAAAGCATGGGTGATGAATATGGTAGAAATAGCTAGAACAAATAGATTATGCAGACTAGGTCAATGGTAAAGCAGCTCCCAAAATTAGGAAGAAGGAGCAAACAGATTTGCCCTTATCTTGCTCAGGGAAAAACAGAGAAAGAACAACAATAGCCCTTCCATTATGTGAAGGGAGGATTGAAGCAGAACTGTGTTTTTAATTGTATTAATCGGGGTGGAGGGAGGAGGAAAAGAGTGTTGGCATTGCATGCCTTTTATTTCAAATCCAGAACTCAAATTTAAATGCAAAACAAAGCAAGGCAAATGAAACCAACCTACTTTTTGCCTGGCTCCATCCAACTGATCCATCCTCTCCCCCCCAAATCAGTCCAAATTCCCTTGGAATTTGGCCTATGTTCAGCCAAATAGTCTGAAACTCAGCTTAATCTAAATGTTATATGGATTTTATTACAAAAATGTCGTAACAATTCTAATTCCAAATTTTAAGTTTTTTCTTTTCAAAGCACTAGGAGGGTTCTTTAAAATTCTGTTGTGTTCATGAGTTTATGTTAATTTTCAGTCCAGTATTAAAAAGTAATACCTACATTTACAAAATAAGGTTATAAACAGGTCCCAGTTGACGCATTTCTGCAGTACACAGTACTCTACACATGTAGCTATAGCTATAGGAAGAGCTTTAGCATAACCTCTCTGTGGCCCCAATTCATCAAGGCACTCTAGTATAAGCTTGACTTTAAGCACAGGAGCAATCCCATTGGCTTCCACTGACTTCAATAGGACTACTTAATCATGCATTAAAGTTAAGCATGTTCTTAAGTATTTTGCTGAAATGTGGATTCAAAGCTCAACTACTTCATTATATTATTTCATAAAAATCTTTGAAATTATAATAATATACAGTACTATTAATAACCAATACCCACAATTACTCTTTCCCAGTTCCCATTTATGTCCAGTGCACAAGCATTTTTAAAACCTGGAAAATACGTTCATTACGCTTGCTGGAAAAATGCTCTGGTTCTATGCTAGGCAACAGCCTATGTGGTTTCCTTTGGTATCTTTATTTAATCATTGCAATTGGCAGATCACTAATTCCCTGCCATCCAAACTGGGTCATTAATTTGTGAAAGGTCAACTGCAAAGTAAAATCTTAAATTGAGTCAAGCACAGTTCAGTAATCACATTTCATAAAATTTGTGAGGAGTATTCAGCACAGAAATAAGTTCTAATTAACCTTTGTTATATTTTTTTCCTGTATTAAGTCCTCTTCCTATTTCCGGTTAACTAAGAATATCTCAGAATGCTTCATTCAATATGCCAAACACCATGCATTGCATGGGTGCGATGACTGGTACTGGTAATGTCACATTCAAGATAATCTTCAGTGAAACAGGAAGTTACAAAAAAAATGGAGAAAAATTGAATTTTAATAATTTTAGACAAGGGGGAGTTTCCCTGCAATATAATCATCAACTTTAATCTGCAGAGTTTACAACGTTTACGAGATTGCAGGGAACATACAGAGCCAAATCTGTGTGAGTTAAGTCTTTATTTCTGACATGTCCAAACCCAGACATGTGTATATACCCAGAACATGCTAGTCTCTAGTTGTTAAACAAGGCTTACCACAAACAAATTGTAGAAATTTTGAAACAACATCCTTAGATGAGTTAGAGAACATTCCTCAGTGTAATATCTAGCTACCATTTGCTACCATTGTAAATCTTCAGACTATCTTGGCCCAGTTTTGGAATACACTGAAGACCATGAAAGTTTTGTACAGTCTGGAGGATCTGGCCCTGTAATTTTTATTTTCAAAACTTATAAACAAGTTGGGTTTTTAAAAGATTAATGAACAACAAGGCATGGTATTTGCTAGTGTCGCATTAGATTAACAAGGCTTAAATTCATTGATGTGTGAAAAAGACATCTTTTTCCATTTGTATGCCACTGATTGTTGTTGATTGATTGTCCAAAGCTTACAAAGAAAGTATTTTCCCTCTACATTCAAAAGGACAGGATTCCAGGACACCTCTGTGTTAGATCAGACACTTGGCACAATGCAAGTAACCTCAAGTGATACTCTATAAACTTTGTTTTTATAAGTACTTTCCTCACTTAGGTGGAAGTGAACAGTACATAATATCAATTCTCCAAAATACCCCATCTTTCCAAGAACAAATCAAGCAGAGATAAAATTAAGGATTGGCTTCTAGTGTTTACTTATACAACAGGACCAAATTCTACTCTCAAGCTGGTGCAAGCACTTTCTCTTCAGTGGGGTTTTATTGGTGAAATTGGGAGAAGAATTTGACCCATATTATGTTCTATAACCAGTGTGTGGGGGAGGAATCATAAAATGAATATTTTAATAACTTTAAAAATCATGAAAGTCCCAAAGCAAACATTATTTGCATTTAATCAGTTTTTAACAGCATTGTAAAACTTTTTCACTCATCTGCCAGGCATCTATTCCCAAATACCAAGACCTGCTGTCCTAACAAATCCTAATAAAATGTGAAATAAGCCTTCTCCATAAAATATTTAATAAATCTATAAAAGTAGAATAGCACATAATGAGCAACCCTATAAAATCTATGGACAGGCTTTAGTCATTAGATTTCATTAGTTCCTGGCTTAACCAAACCAAACAGGTAATAAAGCCATTATTCTAACAGTATAGTCTATAGTGTGTGATTTTCAAAAAATCAAGTTTCAAAGATAGGCAGGAGAAAAATCCTGTCCGGATGATACACCAATGGAATTTTGTTGGCATTTTTATTATATTGAATAAAAATTAATCAACCCCTGTCACTCTGGCAAAGTTACCCTGATGGGAACATATTTCAGCCCTAACTGAAACCTCCTAAATGTCACTATTTGATTAAAGAAGTAGAACTGCTTGGTATTGTGGTTATTAGGAGCAGTACACTATTAAAACTATTAACAGTTGTAAGGAAGACAATTCATACAGAGATAAGGATCACCAAACAATGTGTCACATGATAGGACTTTTCTTTAAAGAATACTCCGGGAATATTTGCTTCTCAGGTCAAATTATAATTGCCTTAGTCAAAGCAAAGGAAGTAAAAGGATAAATGTTCCATTATCTTCAGTGACGCTACACACGTAAGTCAGGCAAGATTTGGCCCTGAAAATCTAAATGATGTAATTCCCAAAGAAAGCCAAAGTACAGAAAATATACATAAAAAAAAAGTGAAGACTGTTCTCCATTTCAGAACTCTATGTTGGGAAGTGTGGACATTAGTGTGCCTCTCCACACAAACTTATTTGTTTTAATACAGTACGATCTGTGAGTTTCATATAAATACTTGTGTAACTTACAAGAAAGGGCTGAGGGAGGAAAATGAAATTCCTATGACTTGAAACTTAATAGATTGCAGTTGGTTGCTCCAAATTGTTTGTGGTTAAAAGCATTTATAAGTTTTAAAAGCACAGTATTATTAGACTATGAATAAGTCAGGATTTTGGGGTTTGGGGTTTTTGTTTTGTTTTTTTTCCTGCCTTGTAACTTTTACCAGGAATTGTCACCTTGAGCAAAAACTGTACATAAACCCAAATACCAGATGCTACATTTTTAAGTCCCTTTTGAGCAATTAGCTTTAAGTCAAAGTGTCTTGAAGGTTAAGGGCCTGATTTTCAGAGGTGCTGAGCACCCACAATTCCAGTCAAGGTCAGTGGGGTCTGTGGATACTCAGCAGCTTTGAAAAATTAAGCATTCAAGTAATACTGTAGACATGTCAGAGCAAGCCTTTTTCACAAAGATCACCCACTGATTCAAATGGTATTTCCACACATAGGGTGACCAGATGTCCCGATTTTATAGGGACAGTCCCGATTTTTGGGTCTTTTTCTTATATAGGTTCCTATTACCCCCCCATCCCCTGTCCCGATTTTTCACATTTGCTGTCTAGTCACCCTATCCACACGTGAAGAGTTTACAGGATTGGGCAATTGCTTTCTGCCACTTTTCTGCACCTAACTCCTAATGGGAAGCTGGAACCTGGTTCAATCTCCTGGCTGAGCCTTTAACAGAGTCTGTCTGTCAAACAGGCATAGATATTTCAAAATAAGGATTCCCCCCCCCCCCCCCCCCAAAAAAAAAGGGTTTATTTTCAGATAATCAGCATAATAAACTCCTTTAAGTCCAAATCTTCAGCTCTTGGCTGTTTAGTTAGAGCCCACAGCCCAAAAAGAATGAAACACAAAAAGGAAATTATATTCTTGAAAGACCCCTATTAGGAGTGAAGAGCTGATCTCCTGAGAGGAGCAGCAGCAACCACCGCTACCATGCTTTCTGCCCTATATAAACACTGTCCATTTGTGCAGCCTTTGAGCATCTGAGCACGTTCCTCCAGATTCAAGTGCACCCCCTGTCAGTTGGCCATCACTTCTTTTTACTAGCAACCAGTGGCAGGGAGAAACCAAGCCCCACAGATCCTTTTAGCACAAGGTAAAGCACTGTCAAGGCTGTTCTAGCTTTCACCAATATCAGTGTTTTGCCAGAGACTATTTTGCCAACCAGGATTGCCAGAGCCCAGCATGGTGTGTGACCACACCCCTATATGGGGAAAGAGGGGGAGGAGAGAAGGTGGGGCAGGTGACACTCAGCCAGCTATGCCAGTTTTATACCACTTGAAGATTCCCCTATACAACCTACACAAGCTTTCCATCCCCTTTGCACTGTCTGGGCAGCATAAAGAGGACATAGAAAGGCCCAGGCCAAGGACCTTAGCATATGTAAAAGAAACAAGTATGTGATAAAATATGAGCGATAAAGGTTAACCCTTTGTCTGCCAAATGCCCAGTATTCTCATTTACAACTAAAAACTTTAAGGGAAACAAGGCAATGTTAAAATTGCCTCCTCACAGATGACCTGCAAAGTAAAAGCAAGAAAAAGTGTGTGTCCCTTTTACTTCTTTATAAAGAAGTCCTGGGTGGTTTCTTAGAGCTCTCTCTCCAGCCTTTCTTAATTGAAGAAGAGGGAGTGATGAATTGATAAAAAAAAAGAGGTATTTTCTCCAACGGTTTGTTAGACGTTTGAGTTTAAAAGGCAGTCACGAAAACAAAGAGAAAAAGATGTAAACAGCCTGAATAAAAGTCACTTCCCTTTCTCAGTTAAAGCAAGTTCCTTGGTTCTTCTGCTGTGCCATTGTGCACCTCTGAGTCCCTCTGGTCATCCAGAGTCTTCCAAGAAAACAGGGTGGACAAGAGCTCCCGCTGGATCGATCGCTGCCCATTGATCCAGCACGTAATGTAGACATGCCCTCAGAATTTCTAATGTAAAAAACAAAATCTCCCACCCACTTTTTTTTCTTAACATCATTCCTCAGGCCTTTTTGTATAACATAAAGAAGAAGGTGAAAAAAGGGTACAAAGACATTTTTGTTCCTTTGGTGGTTACTTTAACATTTAGCCGGCTGAATGGCCAACAAGTGGAGTGTGGTATTGACGTAAGAGAATCTTTCTAATTAACATGCCACATAGAACTTTTACGGGAGAACAGCAGCAATGCAAACCAAATCAGTGCAGAATGGTTGCTGTCTGTTTAAAATATTTGGACTACAGGCTCACATTGTGAGCCTGCTTCCAGTTTCCAGTGGTATTAGGGCTTAAGCCAGTGTAAATCCAGTTGTCACAAAAGAAGAAGTTATGGTATATATTAAACCACAAAAAAATACTTTCAAATAACATTAAGAGTATGACTTAAGCCCACAAAAGCTAGGAAATTCAGAGTTAGGCCTGAAACTCTGTCCTTAACTCACCCCATTGTGTGGAGGTATTGTAGCATATACGAGCAGGGCTGTGTGAAACATGGTGGTTTTGGTTTATAAGGATTTGTCCAAAACGTGGGCCTTGTCTACACTAGAAAAGATTTGCTGATATAGCAATAGTGGAGCCTCTATTGGAGAAACAGGTTATACTTGTAAAGAAGTTCTCTTGCCAGTACAGCTTATATCAGTCCCCTGAATGAAATAAGTTACACCAGCAAAAGAATATTTGTGCTGGTAGAGCTGTGTCTACAGTAGGCAGCATAGCTATGTTAGTTAAGGATGTGATGTTTTTCAACTACTGCCCAACACAGCTATTCTGGCAAAACTTTTAAGTGTAGGCCTTGCTCTGTTCTCAATCCTACTCCCACTGAAGTCAATGGAAAAACCCATTGGGTTGGTTTGGGCCCCTTATCTTTGGTTTTAATACACACGGTTTGCATCCGTAGGTTTAGATTTTGCTATCATTTACACTAATGACTTTAACTGAGTTATTCTAGAATTACATTAGTGTAACAGAGTAGAATCTGACCCAATAAAGGGAATGAACCCCAGAGCTCAGTTGGAACCACAATTTCCCTTGGTTTAGATTCAAAATCATTAATTGGCTCATGCTCTCTCAAAACTGAGTCTATGATTCACTTAAAAGCTTTCTGAACCTTTCAGAAAAACTGGCCTGGATTTTGAGGTTCCAATGAAACTGAAAACCAGTTGATTTTTGAATGATTCCAGGTTTCTTATCAAAAGTGTTGCATACCTTTCCATAAGACAGAGTTGAAAATCACCCATAGCTCCGTGACTCCTTACAACAACTAAATATGAGGAGCTGGATTAAAGATGGAGCAATAGCTGTCCACTTCTTGGGTTGAATTCAGAATTTTATTTTCAAGGAAAAGCACAGAGATTTAGCAATATGACACTATTTGATGTTAATGGGATTCACATGTTTAAATCCCGCTGCACTGCTTTGAAAGTGTAGCAATTAATATTATTTGAAAGTACATTTGTAGGGCTTAATTCTCCTGCTTCTAAAGGAAACAGAGGACTTGTAAACACATATTCCCTTTATAAACAAATTTACCTGACAGATTAAAAATGCACTTTGTTATAATTATATCTATATCATCAGTGATTAAGGTGAGGAGTAGGAGGTAGCTTAAATCTACCACAGCCCTCTCACCCTTAGTTAGAGGTACTGCACCGAATCTCAGCCTTAGGGCTGGTCTACACTAAAGCTGTAGGTCGACCTAAGTTATGCTACTTCAATTACATACGTTACATAACTGAAGTCGACATAACTTAGGTTTACTTACAGCGGTGTCTACACTGTGCTATGTTGACGGGAGATGCTCTCCCGCTGACTTACCTTATGCTTCTCAGGGAGTTGGAGTACAGAAGCCAACAAGAAAGTGCTCTACCATACACTTAGCGTGTCTTCACCAGACCCACGACACCACTGCATCGATCGCAGTAGTGCCGATTTAGCTGTAAGTGTAGACATGCCCTTAATATGAAGTCCAGTCTTATTTGGACTGTAGAGCTGGGTCTAGTTTGCAAGGCTGCCAAAGCCTTCTTTTTCTCATTTTCATTTTGCATAAAGGATTGCATCAAGTTAAAAAAAAACCTAAATTGAAACAGCCATGTTTTACTGTTTTCAGTCCAAAACATAAATTGACCCAGACTTGCTTTTCACAGCTCTGAAACATGAATAAACCATGGCAGTTGCAATGTAATATGGGTCTGTGATATGGCTGGGAAAATTTGGCAGAAATCCCATGCTAAGTGAATCACCTGCATTTATGTCTACCTAATTAAGACAGAATGTTTTGAATCTGGTCAGAAAACACCATGTTGTGTGACAATTGTCATCACATTGTGTTGTCTTTTCAGAAGACTGCTAACTCAAGGATGCAAACACATTCCCAGGATACTAGCAGGAACCAGACATGCCAAACCCATGAAAAAATGCAGAAATTGGGCTTTTTGGGCTTAATTGGCTTGTGAGTTGCTTGTTGGTTAGTTTTTGGCTTGTAGTTTGTTGCTTGTTTGGCTTGTAGCTTGTTGCTTCTTTTTTTTTTTTGATCGGCTCCCGGCAAGCAGGGGCAGGGGGCAAGCAGGGGCAAGGGGGGGAGAGAGTCAGGGGTGCACAGCGGGCCCACCACAGTCCCAGACTGCATGCCGGGAGGATCTAGTCACAGCGTGTTGGGGTTCTTAGGGATTGGCTTGTTTTGGCCTTGTTTTGAAATGGGATTACCTTGATTTATGGCTTATTGTGAAAGTCGGGGTGCTTATTTACCACATGAAAGTTGGCAACAGTGGCAGGAACATGGGTTCATTTTCACGTTCATCAATCTCTATTGTTAATACCTAGACTTGAATGAACTGCATTTTCTCCTCACTCCTATTCTATGTACTAAACACATTAGAAGAAAAAAAATGTAGTTAAGCACCCATTGGCTTGAATGGGGCTACTTACCTGTGAAGGCAAGTAGGAATTGGCCACTGGTAATCAATTTTCAAATAATAAAAGCTCAGCCATTTTAACTAGAGTCAAGAAAAATGTTCACAAGTGAGTTCTGAAACTCAGCTGATTTAAGACTTCCTTACAATCTCTAAATACAATTGATGTTCCTTGAAATGATTGCAAATATTTTGAGAAAGGCATGACCCAATCTTGAGAAAAGTGAGGCCAAATAATTTTTGTCTTCAATGAAACAAAAATGCACATTTTTGCATCACTTCAAAATAAGATTGAGGGTGGGGGGAAGGAATGTGGTTTGGGATGAGTTTCGCTTTATGTTTCTTGGAATACTCAAAACTTACAGCAAAATGAACAGGACAAGTTAACATAACCACATGAATCAAAACCAAGAGGAAGGTTTGAATGGAATGCTATTACAGATATTATGTATATCTGTCTAGCTAGGTACTTATATGGTCCCTATCACAACAGCATTTGAGCAATGTATTTAGTAACATACTTTAGGCTTCATTCTCAGTAGTGAGATCATTACTGGAATACTGTGTTCAGTTGTGTCCACACTTTTAAAAGGATGGTAAAATATTGGAAAGAGTTCGGAGAAGTGCTGCAAGAATGAGCCAAGTCGGAAAAAAGTGAGAGATTAGAGATACTAAATATATGTAATTTATCCAAGAGAAGGTAAGGAGGTGACTTCATCACCTACATGAGGAGAAGAGTTTTGATAGTAGATGGCTTAATAACCTAGCAGCCAAAGGCATGAAAGGATCCAATGGCTAGAAGTTGAAACTATACAAATTCAGACTGAAAGTAAGCTGAGGGTAATTACCAACAGTGGTGGTGGATTCTCCATCACTTGAAGTCTTTTAATCAAGAGGCGATATCTTCCAAAAGATATGGTCTCTGACTAGGGCTCCTAGGTGCTATGGTAATCATAATTATTATTAGAATAATACTGTTCTAGCTCACCCAGAAGCTAAGAGCTTGATGTAAAAAGTTATTATTTTAAAATCAAGATGTGATAACCGTAGTCACAGTGAGTAGTATCTTACTCTTTATTTCAATGAGGCTTCTTGTGGTGTAAAGTACTATCCAAAGTGAGTAAAAGTATCAGTCTGGCAACAAGAGCCTCATGCTGTCCCTGTTGAAGTCAGTGGCAAAGCTCCCATTAACTTAAATGGTGGAAAATCAGGGCTCAAACATAGACTTAGGCCAACAATAAGCACTTTTGAAAATCTGAACCTAACTCTGTTCCCACCGAAGTCAAAAGTTTTAGCATGTGCTTAAGTGATTTATAGCATAAGGATGGACAGCTGAATTGGGGTTTATGTGCTCTTATATATCCACTTCCATATAAAAAAATCATGTTGTTATGTTTACAACATCTATTAATTGGCCAAAGCTTAAGTTTGTTAGTTTAAGGCCCTGATCCTGCAAACAAGGATGTGCATAGCTTTATTTATGTAAGTAGTTGCATAAGCCAACTAACTCCTAATATAAAACATATAAAACATATGCACACTACTGTATCCTGCTAGATATTTGAATTTGTCAACAAACGGAAAAACAATTTCATGACCATTATTAAAATTTTTGAAGTTGTTTCTGATTTACAGCGTGTGAAATGGAAAAAAAATAATGCTATTTTACCTGCATTCTGCCATATATTTCATATTCTAGCAATCTCAAATGATGACCCAGCACATGTTGTTCATTTTAAGAACACTTTCACTACAGATTTGACAAAACGCAAAGAAGGTACCAATGTGAGAGTTCTAAAGATAGCTACAGCACTCAACCCAAGGTTTAAGAATCTGAAGTGCCTTCCAAAATCTGAGAGGGACGAGGCGTGGAACATGCTTTCAGAAGTCTGAAAAGAGCAACAGTCTGATGTGGAAACTACAGAATCCAAACCTCAAAAAAGAAAATAGATCGTCTGCTGGTGGCATCTGACTCAGATGATGAAAATGAACATGCATTGGTCCATACTGATTTGGATCATTATCAAGCAGAACCTGTCATCAGCATGGACACATGTCCCCTGGAATGGTGATTGAAGTGAAGGGACATATGAATCTTTAGCACATCTAGCATGTAAATATCTTGCGACGCCAGGTACAACAGTGTCATGTGAATGCCTGTTCTGACTTTCAGGTGACATTGTAAACAAGAAGCAGCAGCATTATCTCCCGCAAATGTGAACACACTTGTTTGTCTGAGCAATTGGCTGAACAAGAAGTAGGACTGAGTGGACTTGTAGGCTCTACAGTTTTACCTTGTTTTGTTTTTTAATGTAGTTATTTTTGTACATAATTCTACATTTGTAAGTTCAACTTTCATGGTAAAGAGGTTGCACTACAGTATTTGTAATGGGGGAATTGAAAATTACTATTTCTTTTATCATTTTTATAATGCAAATATTTGTAATAAAACATAAATATAAAGTGAGTACTGTACACTTTGTATTCCATGTTGTAATTGAAATCAATATATTTAAAAATGTAGAAAACATCCAAAAATATTTAAATAAATGGTATTCTATTATTGCTTAACAGCGCGATTAATTGCATGATTAATCACGATTAATTTTTTTAATCGCTTGACAGCCCTACTTACAATTAATACAGTTTTCAATATACCACAGTTCACACCTGTACAAAGGGAGTGTGTGCCAGGGATCCGGTTAAAGTGTAGTGGCTCCAGGACTAGGGAACCACAAAGATGACTCAAAGCCAGCTTGGTCATTCTGCCATCCTCCAGATTTGTGCTGTGTGCTTCTTGGCCAGCCTGGAGAAGTTTAGCCTGCTTTACACAGATTTAAATGACTACACGAGGTGCAAGATGAGAGAATACCAAGCCCACAAAGTGCTATATAAGTGCTGAGTACTATCATTAATTGCTTCATTTGTGTGGAGTCATCCAACTAGAATGATCCTTGTCCACATAAACCTACCCTAAATACCCGCTTTGTTTCCTTCTCCCATTCCTTTTGCCACGCTGTCCCTTATGTTTGAAGCAACATACCTATCCTCATTCAACAGACCACTACTCTCTCCTCTTCCGTTCCTCTCTAACAGCTCAGAACTGCATTGCCCACAAAAAGGGAGCTTATTAGAGTAATGAAATTGTCATGTCAGTTCCCACCCTTGCCTCTCTGCTTTTGTCATTTCTTTCCTATGCCTGTCTGTTAGATTGTAAGCTCTTCAGGGTAGGGATGTCCTTTGCTTTGTTTTGTACCACACCATGTATACTCTCAAGGCTTTATAATAACAACATGAACCTGAAAATCATGTTGCAGTATTAATTGATGTGTTTAGCATTACAGCAGGCATGAAGTCATTTGAATGGTAAAGGAAAAATATTGTCTTTCAAATTAACCAAGCTGTCTTGTTTTCTGCACAAGATACACCATGAATTATACTAATTCAACAACCTATTCTTTTTATTGTGTATGTTTACTATAGGCCCTATTCCGAACCTGGTAATGCAAGTGCACAAGAGTCAAAAGTTGGATCATTGCCAATAATGCACAATTAGGGGAACCAGCTGAAAAAACATACATGTAGAATACAGATTACTAAGGCGACGTTTATATGTCATGGAGGTCATGGAAGTCACGGAATCCCTGACATTCTCTGCTTCAGCCCCAGGGGCTGCAGGGCTCTGGAGCTGACAGCCAGTGGGGCCCTGACAGGGTTCCAGCAACAGGCAACAGGGCACACCCTGCAGGGTTCCAGCAACAGGTGACAGACTTCTGAGGGGGCCCTTCTCAGGGTTCCGGCAACAGCCTCGTGGGGTGGGGGCACCTCAGGTGAGCGGCTGGCAGTGTCCTGTTTTCTCTTTGGGAAATCTCGTCACCCTGCAGCTCCCAACTGCCCTGGACGGAGGGCACCTCCCCTTCCCTCCCTCCCCCCGCTGCAGCTTCCAGCTGCCCTGCATGGAGGGGAATCCACCCTGCTCCCAGCTACCACAATGGTGGGGGAAACCATGGAGCCGCAGCAGCAAAAGTCACAGATAGGTCACGGCTTCTGTGAATTTTTGTTTATTGCCCATGACCTGTCCATGACTTTTACTAAAAATAACCATGACAGAATCTTAGCGTTACTGATTACCATGCACACTGCAAACTGGGAGTGAGCTTCACTGGAGTGCAAGGCTCCACAGAAGGGTAAATGGGGTGTTGCTTCACAAACTAAGGACCATGGTCAGGACCTCTGCCTCAGCACAAATCCTGGGGACCTTCTGGTGACCATTCCGCTAGCTGTGTTCTTTGGCTGGCCTGGTGTAAAGAAGGAACTGGCTATGAGATTGGTTGCACAGATTTGTGAAGACACTGTGTCTGTACTGAGTTGCTTTCCTCCCCATTGCTTTAACAGTTTGCAGTGCAGTTTCTAGGACATTTTTCTTAACTTCCTTACTTAGGTGGAGATTGATGCTTTGTCCCTTGGGGCTAGATTTTCACATTCCTTACTGGGCCACATAGGGGAGCAAGAGGGAGTAAGGCCCCCGCTCAGACTGTAACTCCATCTGGAGAAGGAGGGGAGAACAATGGTTACTCACTTGATACTCCAACAAGTAAGCAAGTTGGGGGGTGGGAGGGAGGAAGACAGAAGGGAGTGGGAGGAGCATTCCCACTAGACAGACAGTTAAGATGGCTGGGCACGCAGCGCAGGGAGTAAGCTGCTCCACAAAAAGGGATATTGTAATTTATTCTTTCCCCAGAGCAAAGGGGAAGGAGGTGGGCAATTGTGACTCAGAGCTGTGTCTCAGAGTCACAGTGCCTGCCAGGGCTACTCATGGCTACTATGCCTAAAGTCATAATCTCACCCTATGCTAATATGTAAATGTCTTGATATGAAAATATTAAGAAGAAAAGGCTTACATAATACTCATCAAAATTCTATAACGTTAATTATTGTTCCACAAGAGATCAGGTTTAAATATTTTTCTTCTATATTAGTCTTACATAATGTGTGACAATAACAGGCTGCCATCTTAAACTAGTTAGTAACAGCATAATATTATGATGAAAATTATATATAATTATTTTTATTTATAGCAACTACTGCTGAAGTTGTTAGGTTAAAGAGTTAGGTTAAAGAGGAATAGTTGGTTAACCGATTATCGTATTTTCTTAGAAATGAATGCATAAACCTCAAGACATACCACAGCTAAAAGCTATTTCAGTCATTGGCAAACAATTGAAAGACATCTAGAAACCTTTGGAAATCAATTTAAAAAAAAAAATCTATTTGATGCAAGTCACAAGAAAGTTATTATCCCAGTTAGGTCACTGACAAGAGATGTTATTAATGATCTCATCTAAATTATTAAAGCATTTACCAATCACGTTTGCAAACTTTAATAGTGTATCTTGGGAGAATACTGAATCATGCTGGTTACTTGGCTAAAGATCAAATAAGCTAAGGATGAAAAGAGCAGACTCTGAGAAGGTCTATAATACTTTGTGATTAATAACAATTAAATGCTAGAATTGTTAAGACTTCCATTTCAATCCACAAAAGAGAATCTTGCTAATCCATAATACAGTTGGTTTGTTCAAGCCACGTGATTCAGAATTAGACAGTACCTAAGCTTTCCCTGGTATATGCAGAGTAAGTACAAATATCAATATGGGGTGTCTAATGCAACCAATCATACACAAGTCATAGCAATTTGGTATTGCTACAAGGAACATTGTACACTCTCGGGTTGCTGATCATTAATTTAATAACTCTGTATTATGTTTAGTATAAGCAGATTTTTGGACTATTCATATTGGGTGAATTCACTGTTGTAGAAGTCCTGCATAAGAACAATGCATGGCTGAAATCTCACATAACCCTTCAAAACACCAATTCACTGATGCAGAGGTCTTTTGCAGAATGATAAACTACACCCTCTGACACCTCAGTTTACTACATCAGTAGCTCAAATCTGAATATCTAAAAAGGTTCCTAATTGATAGTACTAAATTAAGCAATGAATTAAAGTGAAATGAGCTCATAAAATCCGAGATAGGAGTCAGACAGGCAATGAAAACTTTCTCAGTCAAGATACATACTTATGAAATATTATTTAATAAATTAAAAGAAGAATAACCATTTACAGGGGTTATGTGTCTCCTGTTCACAAATTCTGCTAATGTTTAATTAAGGCATATTTGGGCCACTTTGATCCTAAACTCTGAGTCTTAGAACACATTCTCATCTAAAGAGCCTATGGTTGTAGCAGTTTTAAACAGCTCCACCAAGCCAAACGTCTTTCGTGCCTGAAGGTTGGGGTGCAGACTGTTTTGAAAGGAGAGAGTCAAGTAGGGCATGTCTTTGATGGCAAAGCACTGATATGTCTCATACATACCAGAGGAGACTGTCATAGGAGAAATGAGTATACATGGTCAGCGTCTCATGATTGGAGAGCCATTGTTGGTATGAGGGAGCTTGTGTGAGGGAGGACTTGAGACATTTGTGGACTTCTCAACACAATATAGCTTTCTGCAGACAGAGAAGGAAAACTAGCGACCAGCAGTCACCCCAAGCTTCACTGAGAGCACAGGCTGGTGTGGATGACAAGATCTTGACTGATGAATTCACATTTTTCTGAATTTAACAAATACATTCAAATATAGGTTTCCAGCACACATACCTGGGGGAGAAAGGAGGAGAGGCTCAGTGACTACCTCTAGGGAGCACAGCAATCTCTATGCCTTGCAGCAGGAGGCAGTGTGCACATTACAAAGTGTTCTTGCACCAGCCTCCTGGGAAATACAGCTCCTAGGCCAGGGGTAGGCAACCTATGGCACACGTGCCGAAGGCGGCATGCGAGTTGATTTTCAGTGGCACTCACACTTGATTTTCAGTGGCACTCACTGGTCCTGGCCACTGGTCCGGGGGGCTCTGCATTTTAATGTAATTTTAAATGAAGCTTCTTAAACATTTTAAAAACCGTATTTACTTTACATACAACAATAGTTTAGTTATATATTATAGAGTTATAGAAAGAGATCTTCTAAAAACATTAAAATGTATTACTGGCACACAAAACCTTAAACTGGAGTGAATAAATGAAGACTCGGCACACCACTTCTGTAAGGTTGCCAACCCCTGTCCTAGGCTGTCTTGGGAACACAGCCACATGATTTTATTTCAGAAGGTGGAGAAAGTGACTAGGGTAGAGGCTGTTCTAGATTTGATTTTGACAATAGGGAGGAACTGATTGAGAATTTGAAAGTGGAAGGCAGCTTGGGTGAAAGTGATCATGAAATGATAGAGTTCATGATTCTAAGGAATGGTAGGAAGAAAAACAGCACAATAAAGATAATGGATTTCCAGAAGGCAGACTTTAGCAAACTCAGGGAGTTGGTAGGTAAGATCCCATGGTAAGCAAGTCGAAGGGGAAAAACAGTTCAAGAGAGATAGCAGTTTTTCAAAGTGACATTATTAAAGGTACAAGAGCAAACTATCCCATGTCGTAGGAAAGATTGGAAGTATGGCAAGAGACCAGCCTGGCTTAACCAGGAGATCTTCAATTATCTGAACTTCAAAAAAGAGTCCTACAAAAAATGGAAACTAGATGAAATTGCAAAGGATGAATATAAACAAACAACACAAGTATGTAGGCACAAAATTAGATGGGCCAAGACAAAAAACGAGATTAAACTAGCTAGAGACATAAAGGGTAACAAGGAAAAAGATACGTTCCTGGGGGACAGGTCCATCCATAGCTATTAGCCAGGACTGGCAGGGCTGATGTCCCTAGCCTCTGTTTGCCAGAAGCTGGGAATGGGCGACAGGGAATGGATCACTTGATGATTACCTATTCTGTTCATTTCCTCTGGGGCACCTGGATTTGGCCACTGTCAGAAGACAGGATACTGGGCTAGATGGACCATTGGTCTGACCCAATATGGCCGTTCTTATGTTCTTAAAATATTCTACATATATATTAGAAGCAAGAGGAAGACCAAGGATAGGTTAGACCCATTACTCAATGTGGGGGGGAGGGGCAGAAACAATAACAGAAAATGTTAAAATGGCAGAAGTGCTAAATGACTTTTTTCAGTTTTTACCATCAAACATGGTGAATGCCAGTGAAAATCAGATAGGATCTGAGGCTAAAATAGGGACAGAACAAGTGAAAAATTACTTAGACAAGTTAGACGTCTTCAAGTCACCAGGGCCTGATGAAATACATCCTAGAATACTCAAGGAGCTAACAGACGAGATATCTGAAGCATTAGCTATTATCTTCAAAAAGTCATGGAAGATAGGAGAGATTCCAGAGGACTGGAAAAGTGTGAATATAGTGCCCATCTATAAAAAGGGAAATAAGGACAACTCGAGAAATTACAGACCAGTCAGCTTAACATCAGTACCCAGAAAGATAATAGAGCAAATAATTAAGCAATCAATTTGAAAATACCTAGAAGATAATAAAGTGAAAAGTAACAGTCAGCATGGATTTGTCAAGAACAAATTAAATCAAACCAACCTAATAGCCTTCTCTGACAGGATAACAAGCCTTCTGGATGGGAGGAAGTTGTAGATGTGGTATATCTTAATATTAGTAGGCTTTTGACGCCGTCTCGAATGACCTTCTCATAAACAAACTAGGGAAATACAACCTAGATGGAGCTACTATAAATTGGGTGCATAACCGGTTGGAAAACCATTCCCAGAGAGTAGTTATCAGTGTTCTACAGTCAAGATGGAAGGGAATATAAAGTGGGGTCCCACAAGGATCAGTTCTGGGTCCGGTTCTGTTCAATATCTTCATCAATGATTTCAGTGATGAGCTGCCAAAAAATTAACAACCGGTTCCCTCCTCCTCACCCCAGGAGGGGGTCATGCCATCCCCACCCCCCAGGACTCCTGCCCCATTCAACCCCCCATGTTCCTTGACGCCCCCCTGGGACCCCTGCCCCATCCACCTCCCTTCCGTGTCCCCTGACTGCCCCCTGCTGCCCCATCCAACCCCTCCTCTCATTCCTGATGGCCCCCCAGGACCCCTGCCCCATCCAACCACCCCTTCTCCCTGTCCCCTGACCACCCCCGAACCCCTGCCCCTGATTGCCCCCCGCTGCCCCATCCAACCCCTCCTCTCATTCCTGATGGCCCCCCGGGACCCCTGCCCCATCCAACCACCCCTTCTCTCTGTCCCCTGACTGCCCCTGGAACCGCTGCCCCTGACTGCCCCCCACTGCCCAATCCAACCCCTGCTCCTTCCTGTCTGCCCCCCCCGGGACCCTTGCCCCCATTCAATCCCCCTGTTCCCTGCCCTCTGACCGCCCCAACCCCTATCCACGCCCCCCTGAACTCTCCAGGCCTCTTCCAACACCCCCTCCCTGCTCCCTGCCCCCTTACCACGCTGGAGGCTGGGCCAGGGGCACTGGGCCGGGCCGGGCCCGGGCCGAAGCCGGGGCGCTCGGCCGGGGCTGGGGCGAAGCCGCTCGGCCCAGAGCTCGGCTGGGGCCAGGCCAAAGTCTCTCTGCCGGAACCGGGGCGCTGGGCCGGAGCCGCTCAGCCAGAGCAGGACTGGGCTAGGCCGCGCCGCACCTCCCTGGAGCCCTCCTCGCACCCCTGCACCCCAATTTACCTTGCGAAGCCGCCACTTGTTTCTGAACCCTCCCAGGCTTCCCGCGTGAACATCTGATTCGTGGGAAGCAGGGGAGGGGGAGGGGGAGGAGAAGGGGGGCAGAGCGTTCAGGGGAGGAGCCGAGGAAGCAGAGGTGAGCTGGGGCTGGGGCCTGGGAACTGGGAGCTGGAGCTTTACCAGTTGTTAAATTTAAAAGCCCTTTTAGAACCAGTTGTCCCGCGCGGGACAACCAGTTCTAAAAGGGCTTCTAAATTTAACAACCGGTTCCTGCGAACCGTTGCGAACTGGCTCCAGCTCACCGCTGAATGATTTAGATAATGACATAGAGAGTACACTTATAAAGTTTGTGGATGATACCAATCTGGGAGGGATGGTAAGTGCTTTGGAGGATCGGATTAAAATTTAAAATGATTTGGACAAACTGGAGAAATGATTTGAAGTAAATAGGATGAAATTCAATAAGGACAAATGCAAAGTACTCCACTTAGGAAGGAACAATCAGTTGCACACATACAAAATGGGAAATGACTGCAGTAAGGGATCTGGGGTTACAGTGGATAACAGGCTAAATATGAGTCAACAGTGTAACACCGTTGTAAAAAAAGCTAACATCATTCTGGGATGTATTAGCAGGAGTGTTGTACACAAGACACGAGAAGTAATTCTTCTGCTCTATTGCTCACTGATTAGGCCTCAACTGGAGTATTGTGTCCATTTCTGGGCGCCGCATTTCAGGAAGGATGTGGAGAAATTGGAGATGGTCCAGAAAAGAGCAACAAAAATGATTAAAGGTCTAGAAAACATGACCTACGAGGGATTGAAAAAATTAGGTTTGTTTAGTCTGGAGGAAAAAAGACTGAGGGGGGACATGATAACAGTTTTCAAGTACATAAAAGGTTACTACAAGGAGGAGGGACAAATTGTTCTCCTTAACCTCTGAGAACTGGACAAGAACGAATGGGTTTAAATTGCAGCAAGAGCAGTTTAGGTTGGACATTAAGATAAATTTTCTAACTCTCAGGGTAGTTAAACACTGGAATAAATTGCCTAGAGAGGTTGTGGAATCTCCGTCATTGGAGATTTTTAAGAGCAGGTTAGACAAACATCAGTCAGGGATGGTCTAGATAATATTTAGTCCTGCCATGACTGCAGGGGACTGGACTAGATGATCTCTTGAGGTCCCTTCTAGTCCTGTGATTCTGTGATTCCTCCTAGGGCCTCTGGTCCCTCCTTTTCCTCCTCCATCTCTGGGTCTGCAAGCTCATCAAGAATCTACCACCTCCTCAAGCACCAAGAGAGACTCTTTCCTCAGTCATGGCCTCCTAGTTCCTCTTCTCTCTCTACCTCTCCTTGCCCATGAACCAGCTCAGGTCTGTGGCTCACCTAGTCATCAAGACCAGGTGATGGGGCCTCTGTTTCCTACAGACCTATCTCCTCCTGCTGGAGGACTGCTTCTAAGCCTCACACTTAATAGCAGACAGTAATGAGCATGTTTCTACCAGTAATAACTCCTGCTTATTTTTATTCTTGTATTACTTCAGTCAAAAATAAAGGCATATGAATGTGTAGGTCAAGGAAAGAATGAAACAAAACAATGTGAATATATACAGATTTTATTTGTAGTGCAATACTGTCTAGCAGCCCCAGCCCCATCGTACTAGGCGCTGTACAAACAGGTAACAAAAAGACAGTCACAATCTAAGTAAAAGAAGACAACCAACAGAAGGATACAACAAACAGATTGAGTGGAGCACAGGGTAACAACGAGATAATTATGATCACTTTTAGTATATTAATTTTATTCTCTCTGTTAGACAGTTGGAAATATTGGAAAGAAACTCAGAGACCTGCATTTCCCCATTGGCTAGACAAAGTTGGGTGATGAGACAGTAATCTCAAAAGGACCTTTGCATCATCCCAGCCAGCTAGAGATGCTTGCCCATCTGAACCTTTCCAAAAATCCCTCAAACTAGAGGTTTGGAAGAGGTGAATCCACTGACTGTACAGATTCTTGTACTATGTCATAAACCCAGAAATCGTTCTTTTATCCACTAAGGACAGGACAAAAAGTAATGAGCTTAAAAGGCAGCAAGGGAGATTTAGGTTAGATATTCGGAAAAATTCCTACCTATAAGCAGGGGTGAAAGTAACTTAAATTTATTACTGGTACAGTCGTATCACAAACCCCCTTCCCACCTCCACTCCTATACACTTAACTTCATGGATAGACATACCCTTTTGTGGATGACTTTCAGCTTCTTCATTTGTTGCTGTTCTTTTTGACTGACAATCCCCCATTTCCTCATGTTTAAACATAAACGTACCCATTAGTGTGTAAGACGGGCAGAGGCCTGGGGGGGTGTCACAGACCAGCAAACAGCAGCAAGCCCCCCCAGTGGGAAAGAGGCGCGAGATGGAGAAGTTTCACCCAGAGCACCAGCTGCTTCGGAATCCAGCTCGCACGCTGCCAAGCCGCATACCTTGCCCCTCCGCCATTGCTGGCTCCTGCCTCTGGCACCCCACAGCCACCTGCAACAGGGACTGCTGCAGAGACTTCCCCAAAGACCCCAAGCACAGGAGAAGGAAGGAGAGTCCCTGGTTCTGGATCTCCCCGATTGCAGCCAGGTGAGCTCTCCCTCCTGCAGCTGGCTGAATAATGAATGAACCCAAAGGCTGAAAGCAGAGGGCAGTGCCCTGGGCACGGAGTGCAAAGCCACTCTTCCATTCCACAGCGTGCACACAACACTCGCTCCCCAAGCTGCCTCGTCCCCCAAGGGCCCACGCATGTGGATCTGCACGCTGGAGAGCAGGCAGCCCACCAGAGAACCAGCCCAAGAGCGAACCGGGTGGGGAGCAAGGGGCTTTCTGCACAATCACACTCCTGGGTCCTGCTCGCATTGCACTCCTTAGACCGCCCTGCCTGCCACCTTTCAGCTCCCATATTCTCTGAGGTCAACTCTGATTCCCTCTCCAACTATGCTTAGGGGTGGTCTGTTTGCTTGCAGAGAGGGATGTTTGCTGCAATCCATTCTGCCTTCATGGATTTCACAACACTGGGCCCCTTCTAGCAACATTTCTGCTCCGGTGAGTCTTTCCCTCTTAGGAAAGGCTAAATTATGCAGTGTGTGATTCTGCAATCAACTACACTTAATTACATTGTGCCAATGGAGGGGACAGTCACACCAGATGCTTTCTACTGTAAATTGCGCGCCTGAGATGACAGACTTGACCTATAAGAGCAAGCGGTTACCATGATGGCACTCAAAAGCTAACGTTCCGAATCACATGAATACCTTCCACCCGACAAGAAGTAAAAACTGAAAACTGAAGCATTTTGTTTCTAGAGAATGTAAAATATATTTAATTCAAGTGATAAATCTGATTTTTTTATTGCTACAGTTAAACCTGGCCTACTTTACTGATTTGTACTGGTACGCCGTACTGGCCCATACCAGCTTACGTTCACCACTGCCTATAAGGGGAGATAAGCATTGAAGAAAAATTATCTAGGGAGGTTGTAGAATCTGCACCTTTGGAGGCTTCTACGAACAGGTTAGACAAACACCGGTTGGGATGGTTTAGATAATACTTAGTCCTGCCTCAGTGCAGGGGGCTGGACTAGATGACCTGTCAAGGTCCCTTCCAGTTCTACATTTCTATGATTCTGTGAAAACTAGAGCTGCTCAGCCAATGAACTAAAGAGTCATGATATCAACCCAGAAAGTTAGAGATGTGTGGTCTCTGAACATGAGGCCACACAGAAATCTGTGCCCTGAAAAGAGCACAGAAAGTTTAAGGTGCTGATCTTGTAACCACACAGCAGCCCTTTTCTTGACATCAGACCAACAAGATAGAGTTGCTGGGTCAGTGACCTCACAGAGGCCTGCCCCTTGACATCACACCAACATGATAAAAGATGCTCAGTTAATGACTTGTGGATTGTCCTTTGACAAACAATGCAGAGGTTCTCATCCATAGATGTCATAGACATCTAAACCTTCATACACAGCCAGCAAGCATGAGAGGTTTTTCCTTGGTTTTTGCTCAGGTTGCAACTTGACATACGCCCAGGAAAAAAAGGATTCACTAACTTGACATCTTTGGCACCTGTCCAGCAAGATAGAGATTCTGGGCAGGGGCTAAGAAAGAGGAGTATTTGGGAACATAACTCCACTTCTTCTGCTAAGTGAAGAGGCAGGGTTCCTCTTCCTATCCTCTCCTGAGCTTGAGGGAGGTCAGCCCACCTCCTTCTGTCTGTTTGCTGGCTGGTGAAACAAGGAGACATCAGGCAGAAGAAGCTGAAGTGGGAGCAACAGGAGAAACTGACCCATGATTGTGGAGTTTACAAAGTTCCAAACTTTTCCTGCCTGTAGATGTTTAGGCACTAGGACTTGAGAGGAGAAGAAGAATCGCCCAAGCTGGGAATCCCCTACCTGCTTCCTTTCTTCAATATGCAGCTCTGTCTCTTTTGCTCTGCTCCACTGGAGAGGGATAGGAACCACCATGCGAGACCAGATGCTCAGAACACAGCTGTCAAATTCCTCCCCCTCCTGCCACTCCATATGGGGCTGTGTAGGTGAGATAGAATTTGTGAGAGTTCCTGGGAGCACAAGGGTTATTCCCCAATCTAGCTCCATACTCTTCACATGTACATACCTTTTGGTGGCAGTAGGCCTTCAGGAGTTGGATAGATTCTGTCCAGACACCTTCATTCCGCTGCCTCCATTTTCTCCTCCAAGCCAGTTCCCAGGATACAAAATGATACAACATGACCTCAACCTGTATAATGACATGCAACCACTTTCAGATTGTAAGCCTTTGGGGTCTATCCTAGACAGCACCTAGAACATTGCAGCCCACCCAGGTTGGCCTCGCAGTGATACCACAATATAAATATTAAGCAATAATAAATAATAATCACCACCACCATGGGAATTGGTGAGTTCCCTCCCCTGTTTGATTGTATTGTAACTACAGCTCACCATAGTGGTTTTTCATTCATTTCTAGGTCACTGGTTCAAACCCTTTCTAGCTCAGTGATGAGGAAAATTAGTACTAACCTGATTTACGCAGTGTTGTGGTAGCTGTGTCGGTCCCAGGATATTAGAGAGATGAGGTGGTTGAGGTAATATCTTTTATTGGACCAACTTTTGTTGGTGAGAGTTACAAGCTTTCAAGCTTACACAGAGCTCTAGATATTACCTCAGCCACCTTGTCTTACTAACCTGATGGCAGATGGGATTTTAAAGCTGTAGGTATTTTCCTTTTTAGTGAATAATTTTTCTGCCTGCTCATTATCAGTTCTTAAATTATAATGAATGAATAATCACGGATAATTATCACATCTGTATAATGATAGAGAACCTCTACATATGAATATAGTAGAATAATTTGATATTTATGAAATGCTAGTTTATTTTTGAAACTTCTGTCTGGAAATTCAATTCCCATTGCTGGAACTTTTCACTGCAACTCTAAAGTAGATGAATTATGAACAGAATTCCTAGCTGGTCATTAAAATTTGAAAAATGAATTTCTTTTGATTAATCCAACCCCATGCCTCACTCAGCTACTGTGTAGAGGGCTCTGTATTTTCATTTATTTTTTCTGTTTCCTATTTCAGTCAGAGAAGTTAAAACTGGGAAGCCAGGATTTGGATGCAAAACAAAATGAAACAGGGATGGGGGAATGGGTGTGTGAAATGTTAGGGAGATTGAATAGCAAAAGAGTCAGATTACAGCACATGAAGAGACCAAGGGAATATTAAAAAAATATGAAGTTTATAATACTGGACAGAGGATTAAAAAAACTAGAAATGCAACACAAGAATAGATGGATGACAGCTGTGGGAGAGTGACGAGAGAAAAAATAGGAAGGGGCTGATTTTGTTCCCACGGAAGTCAATAGCAAAACTCCTTTGACTCCAATGGGAGTTGGATCAGGCCTATAGTAAATGAAAACTCACCACTGTGGGGGGGAAATCTAAAATGAATGGAAAGGGAATAAAATGAACAGGGGTAGGAAAAATAAAATACAACAATCAAAGCCTGAGGTGACACAGTCAGAATAGTATACATAGCCAAGGCAATTAGGGAATCGGGGATCTTCAATGTATCACAGGACTGAGCCCTGACTGAGGGCCGAGCCCTGGAGATCTAACTCTAGGTGTGCTGTGAATGAAGCAGGGGATTGCAGGAAGAGAAAGGACAGTCTTGTGGTTACAGCAGTTGAATACTTCCGAGGAGAACTGGATTCTAGCCCTGCCTCTTTCATAGAGTTCCTATGTGATGCTAGGCAAGCCACTTAAACCAATCTTTTCACAAGTGGTCACTAATTGTGTATTCCTTATTTTCTGGGTGCACAACTTGAGACACCTGGCATCTGATGTGCAGAAGTGCTGAGCAATCACAACGGCAACTGAGGTCAATGGAAGCACAGTAGGAGCTGTGCATGTATAAGATCTACATAATGCTAAGTACTCTGAAAAATCAGGCCCTAAGCATGTCAAACTACACACCTAAAAGGAGTTGACACTTTTGGCAATTTTGGCGTTAATCAGTTCCCCATGTGTAAAATCCCTCCTCACCTCACGGGGGTGATGCAAAGAAAATTTCATTATTGTTTGTAAGAAAGCTAATGAGAACCATAGAAACACTTAGGTGGAAATTAATAAGTCTGTATTCAGGGCAGGGTTTGGATGGTGTACAGTAAATGATGCATGGGGCCTTACACTGAATGACGAGGATAAATAGAATGATTGAATAGCTACCATTCCTCCTGTGGACTTAAGAAGGCAGAGGTCTTGTGGAAAAAAAGTATGTGATCATGTAATTAGAAACTATCAAAATGCACACACATGAGGGGCCCAATTAAGGTTGCACGGGCAACCTTAATTCTGGCATTATGCAATTTCTGAGTGCTTGACTTTGCCACCTTAATTTTCTTTTAAAGTATTTTTGTTTTGAAGTAATTAGAGATAAAGACAGAGAAAGAGTTTAATACAGATGTGTGTGTGTGTGTGTGTGTATGTATATATATATATATATATATATATATGAGAGAGAGAGAGAGTCTACTGCCTGAGACAGAGAACATAATGTACTGTTTGTAGGTCTTTTGGGGCTGACTTGGCTTCACTTCCCCCCCCCCTTCAAAATTACACACAGATGACCCATTAATTACAATTATCCTATCTGGAAAAGGACATCAACAATATTCCCAATCTCACAGGGCTGTTGTAAGGCTTAATTAATTTATTGGCCCAATCCTGCTTTCCTTACACCCTCAACATTTATATTAGTTCGAGTGGGACTTCTGGAGGGTGCAAGGAAAATAGGCTCTGGGCCAACATATGTAATCGGATTTGAGCTCCTCAGATGAAAGGGCCTGTGGAAGTGCAAAACACAAGACTGTATATACTGTACTTCTAACAAAAATCTCATATTCTCCTCATCCTTGTTATTTGGCATTGCTTGTGCTGTCACTCCCTAATCTGTCATGTTAAAATCAAGTGTCAGTGAACCCTGATGGTCTTTATTCACTCTTTTTTGTTGAAAGACCAAAGATTAAAGCTAAGCCCATCAGGTATTATCACATGGTAAATATTAATTTAGTCCAGCATCTGAACATTTGGAGTAAATTTGAAAACAGAACCATCTGTTATATAAACTAATCCAATAGACTCCACACTTTGTATGACCAGCCGCTGTCAAGTAACAGATTATGAAACCAAGTCATACATCTTAATTCAAAAAATGTTTCCCCATCTGAAAGGTTTGAGAATTCGTTTCTCCTTTCCTTGTTTTAATGTAAACTTGATGCAAGTTGGCAGAGCTCTCTGACCTAAAGGGGGTCTGGTATTCACTCAGATCCCTATGGGAGGCTGTGGATGAAGTCTCTATGAGGTCAATTGCAAGGCAAGCCTTGTGATACCGGCCCTCTTTTTGTGCATCAACCATTTGCTCTGATACACAGAAGGTGTAAGTCAGTGTTGAAACAGAATTCAAAGAGGCCAACGGTTTTCTCTTTCCCCAAGGAAGAATCCGGCTCCTCATGCCAGCCACCTAACTTTCCCTCGCAGCATGCTGGGGAATTACTCAGTTCACAACAGCTGGCCCAACCCTGCTATCCTGACAATCCCTGTACTTATTACATATAGCTGTGCTCTTTCCTCTACTCAGGAAGAGAGATAAACCACATCCAAAGACAAGCAGGGAGAAGGGTTATCCCATCTGCCCATATCACACCAACTTACAAAAAACTGTCTGAACATATTTTTGCTGCCTCTATTTATATTAGTTTAACATTCATGTGCCAATGTGACACACAGAGAAGAAAACATTTTTTTAGGGAATATAACAAGAAAACATACAAATGAAGCTGAGGAAGGATCCAAAACTATAGCTTATTTTCAGAGCAAAAAGGAATTTTAATTTTTGTTTTTTCAGATTCCAATCCCAAGTCATTATGGCACTAGGTTTATCACATCCCAGCAAGAATCTCATTTGTGGGAGATGCCATGAGAAATGTAATGAGTTTTGCCATCACATATCTACAAGCTTGGATATAGTTAATCCGTGACGAGAACACTGGAAAAACTCTTAAGAACACCAAGCATATGGAAAACTGCAAAGATTAGCCACCTTTAGTTTGGGTTTGCTCCCAGTTACATATGGTGGTGAAAGCTGAAGAACAGGATGTGTTTCGAATAAAATCTTTGGAAGCAGGATGATATGCTGGGATTGTGTTTGCATGTCATGGGGAAATAAAGAAAGGATGAAGGAGTAGCTTTAATATCTTATTCAATACGGGTCAGAGTCTCTCAACCTTATGATGAGTAATATGTTATTTCTCAAGCAGTCCCACTATTTCAATGGGACTAGTAGAGACGTAAGGCACTCATCTGCATGAGTAAGAGTGAAAGAATCTAGTCCTAACAGTTGTATCTATAAATATACAGTTGGCTAAAATCTTCCAAACTCTATTTTCTTTAATGGAAGCTCTGTACTGCTGGGGCGCATCTGACCCAATTTATATCTTCCCATTTCCTTCTTTATCACCACTACCCTCCACCCAGGGTTGATTAATCCATTTAGTACAAACTATATCTATTAATCATGCAGCCTATCTAAACTCACCATCAGAGGTGCTCATTTGGGAACTACAATGGGCAATCCTTACCCACATTAGTGAGCACTTCATAAGTAGCATCACCAGTAGCCAACTGGACTACTCTGGTGAGTAAGGCCTGAATCCACAAAGGGACTGAGGCATTGTGATGCTCAGCATCACAAAGCCTAACTTTTAGGTGTCTAGAAAATCACCCGAACAACACTGCGATCCACAAAGCCTCGTTTAGGTGCCTAGGGTCCCTGGATGGATAGGCAGCCTTAAAATGTGATTCATAAAGGCAGCAAGCTAGGCAGAGAGCCATCTAAACTAGCCAATGGGATACACTGATGAGAGGGACGTGTCCTAAGCCCTGCTCCTCGTGCAGAGATCAGTACCTAAGTCCAGGCTGCAGAGAGGCACCTAGCTCTGCTAGTGATCCACAAACCAGGCCAAGATAGGTGTTCCTCTGCCGAACTCACATGCAGGGCCCAGTCCAATAGGTGTGCGCAGAGGCTACCTAGATCTACACAAAGCATCTGGGGTGGAGGGGAGACCTGTAAAACCTTTAGCTCAGTGGATACAGTATTCACCTGGAATAAGGAGACTTCCAGCTTAAGTCCCTTCCCCCCTTATGAAGAGCAGGTCCTCAAGGAATCAATTCTGAAGCACTTGGAGGAGAGGAAAGTGATCAGGAACAGTCAGCATGGATTCATCATTGGCAAGTCATGCCTGACTAACCGAATTGCCTTCTATGATGAGATAACTGGCTTTGAGGATGAAGGGAAAGCAGTGGATGTGTTATTCCTTGACTTTAGCAAAGCTTTTGATACGGTATCCCACAGTATTCTTGCCAGCAAGTTAAAGAAGTATGGGCTAGATGAATGGACTGTAAGGTGGATAGAAAGCTGGCTAGATCGTCGGGCTCAACGGGTAGTGATCAATGGCTCCATGTCTAGTTGGCAGCCGGTTTCAAGCGGAGTGCCCCAAGGGTTGGTGCTGGGTCCGGTTTTGTTCAATATCTTCATTAATGATCTGGAGGATAGCGTGGACTGCACCCTCAGCAAGTTTGCAGATGACACTAAACTGGGAGAAGTGGTAGATACGCTGGAGGGTAGGAATAGGATACAGAGGGACCTAGACAAATTAGAGGATTGGGCCAAAAGAAATCTGATGAGGTTCAACAAGGACAAGTGCAGAGTCCTGCACTTAGGACGGAAGAATCCCATGCACTACTACAGACTAGGGAACAAATGGCTAGGCAGCAGTTCTGCAGAAAAGGACCTAGGGGTTACAGTGGACGAGAAACTGGATATGAGTCAACAGTGTGCCCTTGTTGCCAAGAAGACTAACGGCATTTTGGGCTGTATAAATAGGGGCATTACCAGCAGATCGAGGGCGTGATCATTCCCCTCTATTCAACATTGGTGAGGACTCATCTGGAGTACTGTGTCCAGTTTTGGGCCCCACACTACAAGGAGGATGTGGAAAAATTAGAAAGAGTCCAGCAGAGGGCAACAAAAATGATTAGGGGGCTGGAGCACATGACTTATGCGGAGAAGCTGAGGGAACTGGGATTGTTTAGTCTGCAGAAGAGACTCATAGACTCATAGACTTTAAGGTCAGAAGGGACCAGTATGATCATCTAGTCTGACCTCCCGCATGATGCAGGCCACAAAAGCTGACCCACCCCCTTTCCCTTGACTCAGCTGTTGAAGTCCCCAAATCCTGTGATTTAAGGACTTCAAGTCGCAAAGAATCCTCCAGCTAGTGACCCCTGCCCCATGCTGCGGAGGAAGGCGAAAAACCTCCAGGGCCTCTGCCAATCTACCCTGGAGGAAAATTCCTTCCCGACCCCAAATATGGCGATCAGTAGAACCCCGAGCATACAGGCAAGATTCTCCAGCCAGACCCTCATTGACCATTGATACTATTTACCAGCGATGGCACGCTGTTGATTAATTGACTAAAATCACGTTATCCCATCAAACCATTCCCTCCATAAACTTATCAAGCTTAATCTTAAAGCCAGAGAGGTCTTTCGCCCCCACTGTTTCCCTCGGAAGGCTATTCCAAAATTTCACCCCTCTGATGGTTAGAAACCTTCGTCTAATTTCAAGCCTAAACTTCCCCACCGCCAGTTTATATCCATTCGTTCTCGTGTCGACATTAGTACTGCGCTGAAATAATTCCTCTCCCTCCCTGGTATTTATCCCTCTGATATATTTAAAGAGAGCAATCATATCCCCCCTCAGCCTTCTTTTGGTTAGGGTAAACAAACCGAGCTCCTCGAGTCTCCTTTCATACGACAGATTTTCCATTCCTCTGATCATCCTAGTGGCCCTTCTCTGTACCCATTCCAGTTTGAGTTCATCCCTTTTAAACATGGGAGACCAGAACTGCACACAGTACTCCAAATGAAGTCTCACCAGTGCCTTGTATAATGGAAGCAGCACCTCCTTATCCCTACTAGATATACCTCGCCTAATGCATCCCAAGACCGCATTGGCTTTTTTCACGGCCACGTCACATTGCCGACTCATAGTCATCCTGCGGTCAACCAGGACTCCGAGGTCTTTCTCCTCCTCCGTTACTTCCAACCGATGCGTCCCCAGCTTATAACTAAAATTCTTGTTAGTCATCCCTAAATGCATCACCTTACACTTTTCACTATTATATTTCATCCTATTTCTATTACTCCAATTTACAAGGTCATCCAAGTCTCCCTGCAGAATATCCCGATCCTTCTCCGAATGAGGGGGGATTTGATAGCTGCTTTCAACTACCTGAAAGGGGGTTCCAAAGAGGATGGATCTAGACTGTTCTCAGTGGTACCAGATGACAGAAGAAGGAGTAATGGTCTCAAGTTGCAGTGGGGGAGGTTTAGGTTGCATATTAGGAAAAACTTTTTCGCTAGGACAGTGGTAAAGCACTGGAATGGGTTACCTAGGGAGGTGGTGGAATCTCCTTCCTTAGAGGTTTGTAAGGTCAGGCTTGACAAAGCCCTGGCTGGGATGATTTAGTTGGGGATTGGTCCTGCTTTGAGCAGGGGGTTGGACTAGATGACCTCCTGAGGTCCCTTCCAACCCTGATATTCTATGAGAAGGGATTTGAACAGGGATCTGCTGCCATTCAGGGGAGTGCCATAACCACTGGACTATAGAGTCAGTCACACTCTTGCTGGCCCGATTAATATTTAATTATTTAATTAAAGTGGAAGAACCTCAATAGAAGAGACTAAGGGGAACCCACATCACACTATTCCATAGCCTAGTGGTTAGAGCACTCTCCTGAGCAGTGGGATAGCCCTGTTCAAATCCTTTAGACAGATGGAAGAAACTGAACAGGGGTCTCCACCATCCTGGGTGAGTACCCTAACTACTGAGCTAAAGGTTAGAAGAGAGTTTGTCATCATCATCATCCTCCCCACCCCACGTGTTTTGGGTAAATCTGGCAGCCTATGAGCACGCCTACTGGATCGTGGCCCACACACAAATTAGGTGGAGGAGCACTTATTTCCCCCAATTTGTGGATTGTTCTGGGGCTTAGGTGGGACATTGCTGTTCAGTTAAGCAGCAGTGCGTGTGCCCAGAGCCAGAAACAAAGGTGCCTGAGGAACTTTTACTGCAGAAATGTAGGAGCCGAGTGAGTTAAGATGCCTATAGGGAAGGCAGTAGCTGAACGCAAGTTTTGTGAATTGCAGTAGTACCTAAAAAGGGGGCTTAAGCACCTAAGTAACTTTCTGGATCCAAGCCTAAAAGCTCAACAAAGTGATTAAGAGTTACACAGTCTAGTCCTTCACCTGTGAGATACAATCCAATTTTTGGGTACTTGCAGTGCATAAATTATCTGTATTCTCTCTGGACATTTCCAGTTCTAAAAATGGTAAGTCGGTGAAAAACTATTCAGAGACATCTGTTCTCCCATCGATTTGCTGAACTATTTCCCATTAGCATGTACGCAGAAAGGAGAATAGGCTCTGCAGAATGCAATAAAAATATGTTTCCCTAACTAAATAAATTCCTTTATATATTATGGCAAGAAAAAATAAACAAACCCTGAGATTTACAGACAGCCATCTTGGCTGACATTTCACAGAGTTGGATCCTTCAGCAATACTCATTGCTTAACTCTGTCCTTTCAGAGCCTTTCTACTGCTCCCAAAATCTCATTTTTCCATCTCTCCCCCACATCTTTCTTTCAGCCCTATTTCCTGGTCTCCCTGTTTCCTTCTCCCTCTGTCCAACATGTGATTCCCCCCCCCCCTCGCTCTCTGGTCCCCAAATCCTCTTTCATTATTTTGTTCTGCTCTAAGAGTCCAAGACTTCTCTCTATTCCAAAAATTCATTTGCCCTTTTTATTATTTCCAGGCCCATCTTTCTCCTCCAAACTTTCTTCCTTTTTCAGTCTTGTCTGTTCTTTCAGACTCTTTCCTTCAACCCTATTTCCCCTCTGCCTTTCCAGTCTCTCTTTATCCCTTTTCTAGCCAAGTCTTTCTGCTCTTAGAGCACCAATAAAATAAATTCCATAGTACCAAAAATGCCACTAATCTTTGTTTTGAGCAGTGACAACTGAAAATGCAGAGAGCTCAGGTTCACAGAAGCAGTAAAATAGAAAACATTTGGACAGTTTTCATCATGAGAATCTATGTATAGGAACAGGAAAGATGGAGGTACATGTTCATTTCTGAAGGCACTTGAAAGCTGAGTTCTGCAAACCAGCCCAAAAGCCTAAAAAACAATGGAAACTTTCAGAACCATTTGTGGTCCTCCTATCCTTCGTCTGAATTTCCCACATAAAAAGACACCATTTGAATTTGAACTGACAATCTCTGCTCCAAAGATGAACACTCAAGACCAATTTAAGACCTGATGTGATGTAATCGTGTCCTCTTACACCAGGTTGGATTTTTTGGCTCTGTATTTTCACTTACCAGGGCTAAAAGGAACAAACATTACCCAAGTGAAGTTACCAAAATCTCATGCTGCATACTTATTATGCATTTTGTTTTCATTTATATTGTGACATGCAATATAAAATAAATGCAAATAAATCTAACACTGCCTCTCAAGTGAATTGCTTTCTCCTACTTGGTCTTTTATTCACACAACCATAGGGGATGGTAAAATCCATTGCTGAAATGACATACATGGAAGCTTTTTGTACTGGGGGTGGGGCTTAAAATTAATATTAGACTGATTATTTGCAATTTTTCTAAGGTTTTACTTTGCCAACAACAAAATACTTTATTTTTATCTAGGTGTTTACTTCTGTTCTCATTAATGTTAATGAACATTTTCCCATGCACTTCATCCAGAGTAGGATCAGAAGGCAAGCCAATGCAACTCATTCTTCTTATTTAACTTCAGACATTCTTCTTATTTAACTTCAGAAATTTGATGGTGCTCTATGCTGCATTCCTCATACAAGCAAAACTCCCACCTACTTCCTGTATTTGGAATGCAGGATCAGGCGCATCACTATTATGTAGCAGATTGACAGAACCCGCGTGGTACCATCTATTACTACTGGCACACAACACTTCAATTCATCTTCCCCTTATTCACAGGATGACTCATGCTGTCTTGTACACACTTCACTTTTGATTTATGTAAGATGTACATCTCAACACTCTTTTTGAGATTCGCAATTATTCCATCTATTTTTGTCATTCTATTCTTTGGCTTTTGCAAAGCATTCTGCATTAATAATCGGTCTCCATTCTGACTCATTATTTAGTATTTTTTGATATAATGGAGTACGTACCAATTAATCGGACTTCTGGATGGGTGACACGTTTACTGTTAAAAGTTAAAACATAAAACTTCAGGCAGCAAAAAGACAACATATTTCTAAAACTACTGTCTAGTTCTGAAGATCATGAGTGACCTAAGGCAAGTAAGTAACAATAGTGCTCTCTTCCCAGCTTTCCAAGGGTCGACAGAGGAGGGAGGAAACTATGAAACATCCCTTAGGGAAGGATTTATTAAAGGGGATACTCTATATCATCATAGAATCTTAGAATTGCAGGACTGGAAGGAACCTTGAGAGATTATCTAGCCTAGTCTCCTGTACTCACGGCAGGGCTAAGTATTATATAGCCCATCCCTGAGAGGTGTTTGTCTAACCTGCTCTTAAAAATCTCCAATGATGGAGATTCCACAACTTCTCTAGGCAATTTATTCCAGTGCTTAACCACCCTAACAGTTAGGAAGTTTTTCCTAATGTTCAGCCTAAACTGCCCTTGCTGCAATTTAAGCCCTTTGCTTCTTGTCCAATTCTCAGAAGTTAAGGAGAACAAATTTTCCCTCCTCCTTGTAGTAATATTTTATGTACTTGAAAACTGTTATTATGTCCCCTCTCGGTTTTTTTTTCTCCAGACTAAACAAACCCAATTTTTTCAATCTTCCCTCATAGGTCGTATTTTCTAGACCTTTAATCATTTTTGTTGCTCTTCTCTGGACTGTCTTCTATTTTTCCACATCCTTCCTGAAATGTGGCACCCAGAATTGTACACAATACTCCAGTTAAAGTCTAATCAGCGTGGAGTAGAGCCGAAGAATTACTTCTTGTGTCTTGCTTACAACACTCCTGCTAATGAATCTCAGAATGATATTTGCTTTTTTCACAACAGTGTTACACCGTTGACTCATATTTAGCTTATGATCCGCTATGACCCCAGATCCCTTTTTCCTAGGCAGTCATTTCCCATTTTGTATGTGTGCAACTGATTGTTTCTTCCTAAGTGGAGTACTTTGCATTTGTCCTTATTGAATTTCATCCTATTTACTTCAGACCATTTCTCCAGTTGTAGTAAAGAGGAGAGAATAGAAATTTATAAGGTACAAGTAGGAACTGAAGAGAAACAGTCAAACAAAAAACTGTCCCATTCAATTACTTCACATGAAGGCTGACAACTAAATATTGACAAATTTTATAAGTGCGTATACATAAATGCTAGAAGTCTTAATATTTAGATGGGTGAACTTGAGTGCCTGGTATCAAATGAGGATATTGACATAATAGGCATCACGGAAACTTGATTGAATGATGATAATCAATGGGACATGTTAATAGCAAGGTACAAAATATATAGCAATGACCGAGTAGTTCTTGCTGGTGGGGGCATGGCACTATATGTGAAAGAAAGCATACAGTCAAATGCAATAAAAATCTTAAATGAATCAAACTATACCATAGAATCTCTATGGCTAGATATTCCATACTTGAATAATAAAAGTATAGCAGTAGGAATATACTACCAACCACCTGACCAGGGGCGTAATTGTGATTGTGAAATGCTCAGGAAGATTAGAGAGGCTATAAAACCAGAAAACCCAGTAATAATGAGGGATTTGAACAATCTCCATATTGACTTGGTATATGCCACCTCAGAACAGGATAAAATTTCTAGCCACTATTAATGACTGCTTCTTGGAGCACCTACTCCCAACCCACAAGGGGAGAGGCAATTCTTGATTTAGTCCTAAGTGGAGCACAGGATCTGGTCCAAGAGGTTAATATAGCTGAACTGCTCAGTTATAGCAACCATAATATAATTAAATGTAACATCCTTGTAGAAGGGGAGAATACCAAAGAAACCCACCACAGTATCATTTAACTTCAGAGGTGAAATACACAAAAGTCTGGAAGCTAGATAAATAAAAATTAAAAGGAACAGTCACCAGAGTGAAATGCCTGCAAGTTGCATGGAAATTATTTAAAAACGCCATAATTGAGCCTCAAACTAAAGGTATATGCCAAATAATAAAAACAGTAAGAGGACCAAAAAATGCCACCATGGCTAATCAACAGAGTAAAAGAGGCAATTAGAGGAAAAAAGGCATCTATTAAAATTTGGAAGTCAAATCCTGCTGAGGAAGGTAAAAAGGAGCATAAACTCTAGCAAGTATTGGAAATCTAGTTTTTCTGTGTTTTCCACACACCTAATCACATCATATTGAAAAAGTTATTTGAATAGAGGCTTTATTTATGGAAAGATTTATAAATAAATGCAAGAAAATTTATGTTCATCATTATTTGTTTAATCTACATGCTTGACATACTGAGTCTGTGGGCAGAATGACCAGCCAGGGAAAATGAATAATGTTCTCACCAGCAGCCGAGTTTCAGTGCCTTACCTCAGGGTCTTCTTTTATTGAGTCATAAATGAAAGATCCAAGACCAAAACAAGCCACTCAAAACAGTGAGTGCCAGCTGCAAAAGACCTTTCCAGCTTCTCAACAGCTAGGAGAGGAAAAAACACACCCTTCCCTCGAGTTAACCATCACCCTGACCACTTTCCCTCTACCTTGATATGTACAACCCTGATCACCCAGGGGACAGGCAGGGTTAACTCTTCATACACTGGGTCTTGTGGAATACCTTTCTACCTTGTCATAAGTCAAATTTTCATGACATTTTGCAAAGACATATGATTGACCCTGGTGTGAACTAGAGAACTGGATTTGTGTGAAATTTGTAGTTCTAGGATACAATTTCCCCACTATACTGTAATCCTCATTATTCAGGAAACACTATCAGAGAGCTCCTGTAGCTAGCACATGGACACGGATAACAAAGCCTGAGTAGCATAATGGATGCAGCGTCTGGTTTATATCACACAAGTAGTGAATTCAGATTTAACTGCACATATTATTTCATTATTTTTTATTATCAATGCCACTAATTAGTTATTCTTACTACTTTTCCAAAGTATAAGAGTGAAAAAGATATAGTAGTTGAGTCAAAATATATCATCTCTGAAAGAAGTCACGATAGGAGAAAGATGTGTCATCTATTTTAAAATGACCAAGCCAGACAGGGACTAGAGATTTAAATGGTTGGGGTAAACAAGATACAGGTAGGACTAAATTGGCGCCTATAAGTCAAATGTTAAGTAGTCGGCTATAGATTATTGAGCAGCATGTTAGCAAGTCTTCCGCTTTTCATCCAGATACTAATGAGTTGTGGTTGGAAAGAATCACTACCCACAGTTCTGCAATCCTTATTATAGCAATGTTCACCAAGACTGGAGGATGACATATGGAATCAATAAGACAATTCTCCCATAAAATAGCTATAACAAGGTTTCAGTTACCCCTAACTAAAACAATACCAATTCTGTGATGGGTAGAGTCACAGAGACCCCCTTGGGACTGCCACCTGATGTGCTGAGACTACCTCTGAGCCCGTTTTCCCTGGCAGTCTAGGACTTCAGCCCCCTATCTTGTTGAGCCAGACATGCTAGCCTGCTGCAAACACAGACCCAGCTTAAGAAGTGTCTCTGTCTCTAACATCCAGATACCCAGTTCCCAATGGGGTCCAAACCCCAAATAAATCCATTTTACTCTGTATAAAGGTTATACAGGGTAAACTCATACATTGTACGCCCTCTATAACACTGAAAGAGAGATATGCTGTTTGCTCCCCCAGGTATTAATACTTGCTCTGGGTTAATTAATAAGCAAAAGGTGATTTTGTTAAATATAAAAAGTAGGATTTAAGTGGTTCCAAGTAATAACAGACCAAACAAAGTAAATTACCAAGTAAAATAAAACAAAAACACATAAGTCTAAGCCTAATACAATAGGAAAGTAAATGCAGGTAAATCTCACCCTCAGAGATGTTCCAATAAGCTTCTTTCACAGACTAGACTCCTTCCTAGTCTGGGTACAGCAATCACTCACACCCCCATAGTTACTGTCCTTTGTTCCAGTCTCTTTCAGGCATCTCTTTGGCATCTCTCAGGCATCTCTTTGGCATCTCTTTTGAGCCAGCTGAAGACAAAATGGAGGGGTTTCCAGGGCCTTATATAATCTTTCTCTTGTGGGTGGAAACCCCTTTGTTCTCCTGTGTAAAATCCCCTCAACAAGATGGAGTTTGCAGTCACCTGGGCAAGTCACATATCTCTGAATGATTCAGCTTTTTGCAGGCCGACGCCATTGTTTACATGTTAGTTTGAACATTCTCAGGAAAGCTCAGATGTGGATTGGCGTCTCCCGAAGTCCATTGTCAGTTAAGTGTTTCTTGATTGGGCACTTACTGAGAATAGTCCTTTCTCAAGAAGCTGACCAAATGCTTCACTGAGGCTACTGAAAATCAAACAACTACATAGCCAATATTCATAACTTCAAATACAAAAATGATACACACATACAGACAGCAATAACCATAACCACCAAACTACAAGCTTCCCATAGACACCCCACTTGGCCTCCTCTATAAGAACTGGTGCAACCATAGAACCCTGGCTGCAACAATGATCTATACAGTCACAGTTTATGTCAATAACGTCACACCATTCTTCTTTGGCACAAACCCTTACCAATTAGCTATTGATAAGAGGTTGGTCAAATCTTCATCATTTGGCTAACTATAGACATCTCAAAGATATATATGCTGTGAGAAGAGCCAGGATATTTTGCTAAGATATTAACAGCAATATTTCTAACATCACTGACTTCCACATCCTGCATATTCATTCCATGTCACTGTTTCCTATACCTATACATGTGCTCATTCTCTGGCTCCTTCCACAACTGGAATTCAGAAACCATCAATCACTCTGATGACACAGGTTGAACCAACAGTGATACACAATATTTTCTTCACTTAATGCTGGTGTTATGAAGAGAGAGAGAGAGAGAGAACTCTAGGACTGTCTGGACATGATATAGCTCAGTGTTCACATACTGAAGGCTGCACCAGAGCACAGAAAGACTAACTCCAGGTCACAGTCTCTTCTATCAGCCTGTGTACAAACTCTATAGGCAGGATGGTAATGACATACAGTGTAACATGTAACTCCACAATAGCATTTCCAAATGATATGATGTGATTCAGTGCTACCTATAGAATTTTCTTTACACCCCTGAATAGAACTTGTCAGCCACAAGGCCAGTCTCCAAACCAGCCAGAGATAAATCAACTGAACAAACTGAAACTTAGAATGCTAAACCTACAGTAGCTTTTCTTTTCTTTCCTTTGGTTCTCTGTTTTTTCATTCTTTCTTGGGGAGAAAGCAATGTCCTCTTACAGCTAAAACAGGGATTTGTTGTTGCTGTTTAGGGACAGAATGTGATCTAGATATAGAACAAGAGACTGGGTGTCCGGACTCCTGAGTTCTAGGCCTTCTATCACTGACTTTTCATGCAGCCTTCTTGGGAAACTTGATAAATCTATGAGAGGGGTAGCCGTGTTAGTCTGAATCTGTAAAAAGCAACAGAAGGTCCTGTGGCACCTTTAAGACTAACAGAAGTATTGGGAGCATGAGCTTTCGTGGGTAAGAACCTCACTTCTTCAGGTGAGATTACTTACGAAAGCCCATGCTCCCAATACTTCTGTTAGTCTTAAAGGTGCCACAGGACCCTCTGTTGCTTTTGATAAATCTATATAAATAAAACAGCATGTGCTTGCCCCTCTGTAAAATGGGGATTATAATTAGAGATGTATGAAAAATTCAAAATGAAATTTTGCTCTAACAAATACTTAAAAGGGAGTGATGACGCTGTATTAATCAGTGTTTGTAAAATACTTTTGAGATCTTTCATGAAAAGTCCTATAGAAGTACAAATTACATTTTCTGTCACTCCCTTCACAAAGGTACTTCCTTATCAACACAACAGAACATTTACTTGTGCATTTTAGATTAATAGATTATAAAGCCGGAAGAGACCATTGTAATCTGACCTCCTGCAGGACACAAGCCATAGGACTTCCCTAAATTAATTCCAGTTTGACCTAGAGCATATATTTTAGACCACACAACCTTGATTTTAAAATTTCCAGTGATGGAGAATTCATCAAAGCCTTTAGTAAGTTGTTCCATATATACCTATGTATTACCTGAAAAGACAGCCAATACTGGTGTTATTTATGTATGTTTCATCACAAAGTATGAAATAAAACTGAATTCACAATGTGTCATGAATGGAAAAGTTGGATGACAATTTCATTGTCACATTCTTTTTGACACTGAAGTTATAAACACCCTTTATCGGGATAATCTACTTCTCTCCCTCAGCCTTACCACAGCAGTCTAGTTGTAAATAAGAAAAAATGAGAACTTTGTCCTTTATTTCATTCCTTCAGGAAGCTATCAATCCTCTTGCTGTCTCTCTCTCCTTATAATTCGGCAATCCTAGTGACCTAACAAAATGCTTTGTCATTCATGGTGACTATACTGTTTTATGAATGAGTGTATCTGCATAGAAATTAACCAATGCTGTCAAAAGTGTAGAGGGCATCTTCAGCTAAGTAACCAGTGAATGTGGGGTAGCACTAATGGTACTGGAGCTGAAGGTGAGCTGAAGGCATACAGATTTTTTTTCCTGTTATATTCCCCTTTATTTTTAATTACATTTTTTCTGTCACCCCAGAAGACTAATAATACAAGAACAAGTAACTGAGCACAACGGCATTGATTCGTCATTCTGTTAGAGCACAGCTGCAGAGAGTCAGTTTTGATGAAATTTATGTGTAATCATCTCAGGAAGAGTATTCATGTGCAACTTTTATAGTACATCTGCACTACAGCACTAATCGGGATCATGGAGCCTGGGTTCTCCACCTGCCCCAACTCTCCTCACATTCCCTCTCTCCTCCTCACATGTTCTTTTCTTTCACACCCTCACAAAGTCTGAATCTTGAGGTCCTGCTGTACTCACAGATATCACTATGCTGTTTCCTGACAACAGTGCAAACAGTACAGCTACCTTTGACCATGAGGACACTGCACACTAATGTGCTCCAAGCACTGCCATTAGCTGGATGGTGCTAGTATAACATAAACTAGCAAAAATTTAGAAGTGTAACATTCACCAGGTCAGATCTTTTTAAAATGTCTTAAGACCATGGATACATTTTTGACTCAATGCATTTTGTATAATTCTCCCATCCCTGGCTTTAACCTAAGATTTCTTATCCCAAAGAAATCTTTATAATTACTAAATTCAGCTAATTTTGAATTCCTCTTTACGGATCTCAGGGATACTAAAAGCACTATGATCCTCAGCTCTGGTTTGGCTAAAATTTTACGCACTTGTGGGTTAATCTTTTCTAATAGACTAAGGACTAACCATAGCTATAAGTGCTCATACAGGGAAAAATTCTATTATTCTTTCCTCTCCAACCTTATTTTCTTTAGATTAAGAGTTAATGCATCTGGAACAACAGTTGTTCATCCAGGTTTGTGGTTTATCTGAAAGTCCAAATTCCTGCAATCTCAAATGACATCTGGCTAAACATGCACTTGGCTCAAGTTTAGACATCAACCACTATAAAGGACTGTGGTTAGATATCACATTAAACTTGACACCCCCAAATATAGGAGGACATGGTCATCACACACCAGATGAAAAAGTTTCTTTTTCCTGTGGCTCAACATTTTCTTTCAGCTGCCTGCAAGATTTATTGGCAAAAACGTTTGTAGTATTTATATGGTAACTTCCATGAGAACCTATGTTGAACAAATGCCCAAACCTACAGTTGATGCCATTCAAATAGAGACACAGTTGTGCAGTTCAAATTATAAATCAAAATTCAGAAGTGTTATCCCTTGATGTCAGAAGACAGCCTTTTTGCACAGTTTGGACTAGCATTCACATTGAGATTTATGGACAAACCAAGTTGGGGACTGGACGTGATGACCCAAGAGGTCCCTTCCAATCCCATGTTCAAGTTCAAAGAAGTTCAGTAGGATTGAACACATTTTAACTAGGTACCTTAGACTGTTTATAAACCCAGAACTAATCAGAAGCTTAGTCAAGCTTCATTGAAACTCAGGAGTTAGTCTTGACCTGGTTCAGACTGTGTGCCAACAGATCCAGCCAAGAACAGGCCTCAATCTCTTTCTTACCTCAAGCCATCTTCCGGTTTGGATGACCAGTGGCCTTCTCTCATCCCTCTCATCTTTAGAGGATGGCTGGTAGACCCACTTTCCACATACTAATCTTGAGGGAGCAGCTGATTGGCCAGCTCCCCCTTCTGCTTTTAAGGGATCACACCAGAAACCCTTTCTTTTTTCAACAGGAGCAGCAAGACTGGAAAGAATCTTCTTGGACTCTCTATTGCCTTTTCACTAGTTCTTTACACCATTTTGGGGCTGAGATACTATGAACTATGAGGTTCAGTGAAGCAGCAGATGCATGAAGAAGAGGCTTTTCAGTTCCACAGTCATACCACCTTGAGCTGAGATTGCAACATATGTAAAGAAGGTCAGGTCTATTCACTATTTGGATATTAGACTTCCAGTTAACACCCAAGAGGCTCTCGGATGTGGTGTGGTTGTGACAAGGGGCCCTGTTGTCTGGCCGGGCCACCCCCATTGGCCCAGTGTGGGGTTGGTACACCCCATCACCCAGTTGTCGGGATTCCCTGTTAGATCAGGTACTTGTAGTATGGTGGGCTCTAGACCCCTGGTGGGGCCGAGCAAACAAACAGCCAATAGCCCCTGAGTCTCTGGGCTGGGGCTGACAACAACAGTTGGAGTTCTGGCCCTCTGAGTAGGATGGAACAAGGGTCAGCCTATAACCCCCGAGCAGGGCTGGGCAAACAAATAGTCTATGGTCCCCAAGCCTCCTGGCTGGGGCAGGCAATAGCAATTGGGGTTCTTGCCATCTGAGCAAGACAGAATAGTAATCATTCTACAGCCCCCAGGTGGGGCAGACCAAACAAACAACCTGGCTCCTCCCACTCCACCACGTTCGACCCAGGGCCCTATGAAGCCGGGGACTTCCCCGCTAAGGTTTGAGGCATTGGCTTCTACTACATCCCCTGGGTCACTTCCTACCACAAGTTGCATCCCGGGCATCTCCTCAGCTGGTGGCGGTTGGCGTCCCCATCAGTCTCCGCAGTCGGCGAGTTGCCCATAGTGTAGTCCAGCTCCACAGGTTCTACCTCTTGGAGTGTCATCAGCCCCTCTGGAGAAGCCTGCACTACACATCCCTCTTCCTCCGCAGCCAGCCCCAACTGAGCTGGGCTGTCTACCTGGAGCATGCGCAGCAGGGGAAATGGGGCATGGCCTCCTAGGCCCAGAGTGATTGGTCCATCCCCATTGGCCCAGCATGGGGTCAGTACACCCCATCACAGTAGTGAGTTAGTAAGTGGCAATTTTCATTCTGAATTAGAATTGAACCAATGTTCCAGCTTGGTGTGGGGGGTGCATTATGCTGTTGGAAGAGCTATCTTTTGAATTAGACATAAAAATATGGTCCTTACTACTTGTGTTCATTAAAGATCCCTTGGATCTTTCTCCAAGCATAGGGGAATTTTCCTGATCTTACATTTTGACAATACTCTGATTTAGGTAATATTGCAACTGCACTGCAGTTTCAAATGGATAGGGATTTCTACATTTGGGGCCAGATTCTTAATTACACTAAGGCCCCTTTATATCGCTCTGTAAATGATAATTACATTCACATAAAGAACTCTTTACAATGCCAGGGTGGTATAAAGAGACATTAATGTAAAGGAGAATCAGGCTCTTGAGTCCTAAACTACTATCTGGTATTGCTGCATGCTGTTAAACAGCTGGTGCATTTCAGTGGTTCCTGAATATACACATACGGTATATAGAATAGTGTCTAATACCTTGTGGAATGAAAAATAGCATATTCTATATTGTAAATGTAAGATGTCATTATCATTATCATGAAGTTTATTGGAATATTTTATACTGAAATGAAAATGGGGGGGCATTGTTTATTTTGTTTTGCTTTTTTTTTTGTTTAAAATCAGTATCTGTATTTTAGAAAAATCAGTAGGTGACACGGAGTTAAATCCCAGCAGCCCAACATTAAGGCTATAAGCACATTCTTCAGCTCAAATAAATTCTCTATCTTTTCTTGTCAGTTTGATTAAAGGCTCATGTTCAATATAACTGATGTCCAAGTACATTAATTTTCCTTTGATAAACTGACAAAGAAGACATTTCTTTAATGTTAATCCAAAGGGCATAATGTTACAATGGACTCTTTGTAATGCACTAAAACATATTTTAACCTGTTCTTATCTCCAAAACCCTTTGATAGCAGCCAATACAATACCCTGCCAGTCCGATGTGCACATTCAGTGGATTAGTCTGGAGCAATTAGTTATCAATCCTAGGTAGTTGTTCCTTTAGTGGGGACAGGGGTATATTTAATCTCCCCTGGGACCTGGAAGGGTAGTAACTGTCTCCAAATCAATCCAGCTGACATATAGACTGTGCTAGTCAAAGGAAACAGTGGTGACCCAACTCAATGAGGACATATGCCCCTCACAGTGGTCAATGTTTTGTCTAGTCTCTGGATCTTACCAGAGTTATCATTCCTCCTGGAGGCCTACAAATGGCTTCTTTCACATTCACCTGTGTATGCAGACTAGACATGCCTATAAACTAGAGTACAGAAGTGTTATAATAACCACTTTTATAGATTGAACTGAAATACAGCAGGATTAAGAGACACAAAGTCTATCAAAGAAGTGTGAAGATAAAGCTTCTATTCCCAGTCTAGTCCAGCGCCTCAACCATAGGACCATCTTTCTACCCAATTGGCATATGTACTAGAGAGAGGATGACTAACACACAGTGTCCTGTTGTGCACATGGCACAGTTAACATTTGTCTGGTTTAAATAAAGTACCATCTGTTGTCTTACCCTGAAATTGTGTGTCTTGTTCAGTCAAGCAGAACCTTGACATGACAGGAGTTCAGCTCAAAGGAACTCATCATGTCAGCATCATCACAGGAATGAAATTTCCCCCCCTCTCCATTTCCATTTTCATTCAAATGGAAGGAAGGAAGCAGCCCTAGCAGAATCAGTTTGTCAGCTGTATTGCTGGTAAAAATCTGTTTAGAAACCAGATTCCTCCACATGAAAATCAGCGTGTTAATTAGCCCCTTTTGTGTCAGGCTGTTTCTGAGCCAGTCTGGAGAGTGATCTGAGGGCACTGGATGTCTGTTCCAAAGAGAGGCTTATATGACTGAGAGTGTCATGACCACTTGAAAAACTTTCTTCAAGGATGAGAACTTTTCTGTTGGCAACATATTATCAGGAACATCTAGTCCAATAACAGCAAGGGCTTTTCTGTTTATTTTAAAAACATCCAGCCACTACAACTTCTTTTGGTTGCAGTGATACAAGGAAATGAGAGCAACAGGAAAAACGGTTCAGGGAGATTTAATTAATGAATGATGCAGACTTTGCAATTAATACAGGCCTGTATATCGAGGCCACAAGTTGCAGTATTATCTAATGCTTTAACGGTAATTCCTGTAGGACAGGCCCAAGCCAGGAAATGTAAATATTGATTTTTAACCTCAATTTCAGTTACAATGCATGGGGATGCTTAGCTTCAGGGCTTTGACTTATTATCAGGATAGGGCCCAAAGTTCAGGGAAGTTGGGATCCACATGAGCCTATCTTGGCTACCATATTGGATTGCCATATCTGCCACTTTTGGTTTATCCTGTTTGGGCCAACAAAAACTGTCAAGTTTGACTTGTCTAAATTATAGACAACACTTCACCATCCAACCCATCTCTTCTCCCCAGGGATGATTGAATCCCAAATCCTCTGGATGAAGCTGGTACAAACAAAGCAACAGTCATCAACTTCCTAATGGAATCTGCATGTTTCTTTTCCCACTAATAGGCCCTGTACTCACTGTATCCCTCCATCAGACACCTTTCCACCCCCTCCCAGAACAAGCCCGAGGAGTCTCCTTCCCTTTTCCATTTAGCCATACCCACTGTCTTAACAGCATCTCTAGCACTTGTTTTCAGGCATCTTCTGGGAAGGCCAATGCTCCCCCCAAAAGGTTTTTACAGGTAGCCAGCTATTAATAAAAGAATATGTACAGCTAGATTTGAATTCACTACCTGTGTGATGTAAACCTGACATTGCATCCATCACACTACTCAGGCTTTGTTGTCCATGTACATGCGCTAGCTACAGGAGCTCTCTGGTAGTGCTTCCTGAATAATGAGGATGATAAGTATAGTGGGGAAATTGTATCTTTGAACTACACATTTCACACAAATCCAATTCCCTAATTCACACCAGGGTCAATCATATGTCTTTGCAAAATGTCATAAACCTCTACATAAATCATTGAGAGACTCAACAAGTAGTTTAAGTGCTAACTCTAAGTGAACAATGAGATAATACAGATCAGCACTAAACACTGGGGTCCCTGCATATCAACAGCTTAACTATTGTCAAGTTTTTTCTAGGCATGCCAGTGTGAAGCTGGCAGGCCAGGTGCCAGTTCTTGCCCAGGCTGCAGGCATTAACTAAGAACTAAGAACACCTGGGAACCAGACCAGGTCACTTGTATGTTAGTTTTGCTCAAAAAGGTATTAATCTTATAAGAATGTATTTAGTGTTTAGACTCTATGAAATGCTGGTATGTTGCTGTATGAATTAATCTCACTTGTAATATCTATAGCCCATGGTATAAGGCAGTTGTTTTCAACCTGTTGTCCATGGACCTTTGAGGTTCCACAGACTATGTCTAAGGGGTCCGAGAAAGGTTGTTGTAACCATAAAACAGTGGTATTCAACCTATGGTCCACAGACCCCTGGGGGTCCGCTAACTATGTCTAAGATTTCTAAAGGGGGTCCGCACCTCCAATTGAAATTTTTTAGGGGTCCACAAATGAAAAAAAGTTGAAAACCATTGTTATAAGGCAATATTTAATTGTTTGCTCTGTAATTGTAAAAGTGTTTGCTCTGAAACTGTAACTCCCCACCCCCAATCTGGAGAGAAACATTACCAAATGTGAAATATTAGTTTTCCACAGAAGGTGTTCTCTCTTGCACAACAAAAGAAGGCCCATAGATACCAGACAAACCATTGTGGAACATCATAAGACAAAAAACTTCGTTGATTCCTCTTCCCCCCCCCCCCCCCCCACACACACACACACAAACATGAAGAGGAGACCTGCACGTGAACTAGTCTCATCATTTTGAACTCTGGGGGAAGGGAATAAAAATCCCTGACAAGAAGAAACTGCATCTTTTTTGGCTGTTTGAACTCTGAAGGGCCAGAGTCTTGAGACTGAAGCCAGATCCTCCTGGGTCTGCCCTGAAAGACACTTTGATTAGACAGAGCACTACAATTCTGTCACTCTTAGGATTTAGATAATAACTCATTTGTGTGTATATGTTTGCTTGCTTTAACCTGTAAATAACTCTCTTATGTCTTTTTGCCAGTTAATAATCCTTTAGATAGTTTATTTCAGGATTAGCTACAGGCATTGTCTTTGATGTAAGATCTAGGGCACCAATTGACCTGGGGGTAAGTGACTGGTCTCTTGGGACTGGAAGGAATCTGAATGTGGTGTGATTTTTGGTGTAAATGACCATTTATCACAAAGTCCAATTTGTGTGGATGGCAAGACAGACTGGAGTGTCCAAGGGGACTGTCTGTGACTCCATGGTAAAACAGTTACAGTAATCCAGGAGTTCACATTTGTTACTGGCTTGGTGAAATCTAATTATAGAACACACCACCATCTGGGAGTGTCTGCCCTGTCTTTGACAGTCTGCCCTGAGGTAGGCACTCACAGTCGTAAGCTACTCCAGAAAGTGTAACACTCAGCAAAGGAGAGTTTTGAGGAGGGAGTTGAAGTTGGATAATGAGGATTTGAAGGTGGATAATGATATATGGATTACTTGAAATTGACTATACAACCGGACAAATATTTCTGCCCTTACCAAAGAAAGGAGACATAACAGAATGTAATAATAATCGTATTGTCTCCATGATATCGTACACAAGAAAGTTCTGCCCTACATAATCTGGATGAAGAAAATAATAGAAGCGGAACTACCACCACAACAAACTGGTTTCAGAGAGGGATGAAGCACACGTGATCAAAGAGTGAATATCCTTCACATCATTGAAAAATTCAGGGAGCACAATCACACATTGATCATATGTTTCATTGACTACTCAAAAGCGCTCAGTACCATCCAACATGACCATCTTTGGAGGATATTGGCAGACATGGGGATTCCAAAGCACCTCATTGAACTTATCATAAGTCTCTACTGTCAACAACAGACCATGAGGCAAACAGCAGCAAGCAAAAGCAAGTGGTTTTCTATTGGGCAGGGTGTGACCCAAGGTTGTATTCTGTCCCCAAACCTTTTCAACATGCACACGAAATTTATTATGAGATACCCTGAAAGTTTTGACAAAATGGAAAGAGCTGGGATTTCAATTGGTGGACACTTCTTAACTGACCTAAGATTGATGATGATATGATTCTCTTTACTACAGCCACTAACGTAGTGCAATGTAAGTCTGTAAAAACAGTTAGTGAGGAATATGGATTATTCCTGAATATGGCAAAAATGAAATGCCTGCATGTTGACATGATTAACAAAAATAAGAGGCAAGCAAACATCTCAATTAATGGTCAAGTTATAAAAGAAATAAATGAATTAAATTATCTCGGATCATATGTATATTACATAACCAAGAAGGCAGTTCAAAAGAAATCAGAAAAAGACTAGGATTGCCTCGCTCAGCCCTGGCCTCACTTACAAAAGTTTGGAAAAAACGTGGCAGCTGGAAATGTATGAAGGTTCAACTGGTTAAATGCTTAATTTTTTTTCCTTAGTGACTTTTGGATGTGAATCATAGGAAATTAATGCTGCTAACAAGACAAAAACTGAAGTCTTCAATATGTGGTGCTGGCAAAGACTCTTGCATATCTCCTGGACAGAAAAGAAGACAAATGCTTATGTTAGAAACAATATTGGAGAGAAGCATACCATACTGTTTGAAATCAACAGGCGCAAACTTATGTACTTTGGCCGCATCAGGTGTAGAGATGGAAATAACCTCAAGAAATTTATCATGGAAGGAATGTTGGCAGGTCATCTCAGTAGGGGCCGACCAGCAAATAAATGGATAGAAGGTGCTTAGCTTCAAAGATGGATCGAGAAGGCTTCCAAAAATTTTGCTCTGGTGTCACCAATATTCAGAGTCAATGGATTTTACTTACTTAATGAGGTACCTTTGTGAATGTTTATGCCTCAGATTTTCTTGGATGTGATAGCTGACAGATTTCTTCACCAAATAGTTGCAGAACCAACAAGAGGTGATGACATTTTCAATTTGGCATTGGAGAGTAGTGAGGACCTCATAGAAGAACTTGTTGTAGAGGACAACCTTGGTTCAAGTGATCATGAGCTAATTCAGTTTAAACTAAATGGAAGGATAAACAAATATGCAACAAGGGTCCTTGATTTCAAAAGAGCTAACTTAAAGAAATTAAGGGAATTAGTTAGGGAAGTGGACTGGACTGAAGAACTCAAGGATATGAATCTGGAGGAGGCTTGGAATTACTTTAAGTCAAAGTTGCAGAAACTAGCTGAAGCCTGCATTCCAAGCAAGGAAAAATGTGTAGGGAAAGAGTGGACAAAATTGGATGAGCAAGTATCTCAAACAGGTTATTAGGAGAAAGCAGACAGCCTACATGGAATGGAAGATGGGAAAGATCAGTAAGGAAAATTACCTCTTGGAGGTCAGAAAGTGTAGGGACAAAGTGAGAACTGCCAAAAGCCAGGCAGAGCTGGACCTTGCAAAGGGAATTAAAACCAATAGTAAAAAGTTCTATATAAACAAGAAGAAAACAAGGAAAGAAGAAGGGGGACCGCTAAGCAGTGAGGATGGGGTGGAGATTAAAGATTATCTAGGTATGGCCTAATACTTAAACAAATACTTTGCCTCAGTTTTTAATGAGGCTAATGAAAAGCTTAGGGACAGTGGCAGGGTGGCTAATGGCAACGAAGATATGGAGGTAAAAATTACCACATCCAAGGTGGAAAAATCACCTTAATAGGACTAAATCACCATGGGGGGGAGGGGGAGAAGGGCTAGATAATCTTCATCCAAGAATATTAAAGAAACTGGCATATGAAATTGCAAGTCCAATAGCAAGGATTTTCAATGAATCTGTAAACTCAGGGGTCATACCCTATGACTGGAGAATTGCTAACATAGTTCCTTTTTTTAAGAAAGGGAAAAATTGATCCAGGAAACTACAGGCCTGTTAGTTTGACCTCAATTGTATGCAAGGTCTTGGAACAAATTTTGAAAGAGAAAGTAGTTAAGGATATAGAGGTAAACGATAATTAGGATAAAATGCAACATGGTTTTACAAAACATGGTCATGCTAGACCAACCTGATCTCCTCTGTTGAAAAGATAACTGATTTTTTTTAGACAAAGGAAATGCAGTTGATCTAATCTAGCTGGATTTCAGTAAGGCATCTGATACAGTTCTACATGAAAAATTATTAGTTAAATTGGAGAAATGGGATTAATATGAGAATTGAAAGGTGGATAAGGAACTGGATAAAGGGGAGACTACAAATCATACTGAAAGATGAACTGTCAGGCTGGGGGGAGGTTACTAGTGGAGTTCCTCATGGATCAGTCTTGGAACCAATCTTACTTAACATTCGCACAAAAAGTGAGAGTGTGATAATAAAATTTGCAGATGACACAAAGTTGGGAAGTATTGCCAATACTGAGAAGGACTGGAATATCATACAAGAATATCTGGATGATTTTGCAAACTGGAGTAATAGAAATGGGATGAAATGTAATTGTGCAACCTGCAAGGTCATGCATTTAGGGACTAACAATAAGAATTTTTGCTATAAGCTGCAGATTTATCAGTTGGAAGAGACAGAGGAGGAGAAAGACCTGATGTATTGGTTGATCACAAGATGACTCTGAGCCACCAATGTGAAGTGGCTGTGAAAAAAAGGCTAATGCTGTCCTAGGCTGCATCAGGTGAGGTATTTCCAGTAGAGACAGGAAAGTGTTAGTACCATTATACAAAGCACTGGTGAGACCTCATTCAGAATACTGTGTGCAATTCTGATCTCCCATGTTTAAGAAAGATTAATTCAAACTGGAACAGGTGCAGAGAAGGGTTACTAGGATGATCTGGAAAACCTACCTTATGGGAGGAGATTCAAAGGGCTTAGCCTAACCACAAGAAGGCTGAGGGGAGATATGATTGCTATCTATAAATACATCACAGGGATAAATACCAGGGAGGGAGAGGAGTTATTTAAATTAAGCGCCAATGTGAACACAAGAACAAATGGATATAAACTGGCAATCAATAAGTTTAGGCTTGAAATTAGGTGAAGGTTTCTAAACATCAGAGGAGCAGGGCCGACTCCAGCATTTCTGCCGCCCCAAGCAAAAAAAAAAAAAAAAGCCGCGATCGCAATCGCGACCGGCGGCGGCAATTGGGGGGGGAAAAAAAGCCGTGATCAGCGGCGGCAGTTCAGCAGCAGGTCCTTCGCTCCTAGAGGGAGGGAGAGACCTGCCGCCCCCGAATTGCCGCACATGCCGCCCCTCTCCCTTGGCCGCCCCAAGCACCTGCTTGTTAAGCTGGTGCCTGAAGCCGGCCATGCAGAGGAGTGAAGTTCTGGAACAGTCTTCCAAGGGGAGCAGTGGGGGAAAAAAACCTAACTGGCTCAAGACTGAGCTTGATAAGTTTATGTAGGGACTGGTATGATGAGACTGCCTACAATGGCATACGGCCCATCGGTGACTGCCAGTAGCAAAAATCCTCAAGGGCCAGAGACAGGACACTAGATGGGGAGGACTGTGAGTTACTACAGAGAATTATTTCCCATGTATCTGCCTGGTGGGTCTTGCCCACATGCTCAGGGTCTAAGTGATCGCCATATTTGGGGTTGGGAAGGAATTTTCCCCCCAGGTCAGATTTGCAGAGACCCTGGTGGGTTTTTTCCTTCCTCTGCAGCACAGGGAACGGGTCACTTGCAGGTTTAAACTAGTGTAAATGATGAATTCTCTATAACTTGAAGTCTTTAAACCATGATTTCAGAACTTCAGTAACTTAGACAGAAGTTACGGGAGTAGGTGGGTGAGGTTCTGTGGCCTGGAATGTGCAGGAGGTCAGATTAGATGATCACGATGGTCCCTCCTGACCTTAAAGTCTATGAGAGCAAGAGAGTAAGGAGAAGAGTAAGGGAAGGGATGAGAGTGTGCACAAGAGAGATCAGGGGATGGGATGGGGTCACTGGGGAAAATGGATTTAGAATAGCCATGCCAAGGCTTTGGTCAGAGCCAGTGCAGCTTGAGAATCAAGGAGCCATATCTAGTTTCCTGTCTGCACCCTTCACTATTTCCCTTGAGCAGATCTAGGTGCAGAAGAGCATTTGGGCCATACTAATTCCTCCTAATTCATGTAGGATAGAGAGAGGCAAAAAGGTAGGCCTAGAAATAGAAATTTATTCTAACCTATTCCCACCACTGGAGACATTTGACAGCTACTGCCGTGGAATGGATATATAGAAAATGTTCCACCACTCCCCAAAGCCCTAGTTTATTTATTTCTTTAAGTTATAATCTTAAATAGAATCTTTATTTAACATTTTGAACAAGTTTAGACATATCTGTCTACTGTAAGTCTAGTAAGACACACCCGTCTTGTTGATTAGATATTGAATGTCAAGTTTTCCTTGGTAGAGTTTTTGAAATTTAAGCAACAAATAAGTAAATGCTATGTTTTCTGTTAATATAGGTCATCTAATTTCATGGTTTACTCAAAATCAGTTATTTAATGGTATGTTTGAATCTGCGTGTGGCTCACTTTCTTTTCTCTACTTTTTGGTGTTAGCAAAATTTTCATAGTTCTTACAAATTTACCTTAAAGGGCTAGTTTGACAATGAGAACAGAGTCTGCCAGTCATTCTAATTGTAGTGGTTTTGTGGGGCTGGACTGTAGTCTGCTGGGGACTAAAGGTCCCGAACCAAAAGAAGAAAATGCTTTTCTAGATCTCTCTCTTTCACTATTATTTTCACACATGCAATTCAAACTTTCTCATTAGTATAATCTATAAAGAAAGATAACAGCTTTACACATACACAGGTCACTGAAACTGAACATGGACATGGCAGAAACACCTCTGGTGAAAAAGATTACACACTCAACATCTGGAACATATGGAGTTTTCTTTAAATGATTACCATTAAACACAATTTTGTTGTGTTCTGACAGAGCTATAAAAAAGTGTTGACATGGTTACATCATGAATTTCAGCTGCTTTTTATAACACATGAATTTACCCAGAGCAGAGATGTTCACCTAACATTTGTTTGAAAAAATGTATTGCAAGATATAATGCATTTCATTGGATTTCCAGGGCTGGCCTTACCATGAGGTGAACTGAGGTGGCTGCCTCAGGTGCTAGACTGTGGGGGGAGGGGGTGCCACTAGGACCCAGAGTGTAGAAAATTGTGTCTGCTGCTGGTGCATATGTATTCTCTCTGTTCTAGATGCACAAAGATGGTGGAGTGCTGTGCTGGAGGAAGGAGGGCACAAGAGACATCACAGGCAGGCAGGAGAAAAGGTGAGAGGGAATAACAGAAAGCAGCAGGAGCTGCAGAGAGAGAGAGAGGAGGAGGAGCCTCTCAGGGAGCTTCCTGTTTCCTGCTGCTTCCCTGAACCCACTTGAGGAGAACAGGCAGTCAACTGAAGTAGTAGGAGCCAGCGAGGCCCTTAAGACGCTGATATCTTCCCTCACTCAGGCCCTGCTACCAGCCGACTTATTTGTCCCCTTCAAATGAGTGTTGAGAGCCACTATAGCTGGCACAGAACAGCAGTCATGAGTGAAAGAAGAAAATGCCCCTCTGGGGCAGCATTCAGAAAAAGAAAGCAAGCAGAGGAAGCTTTTCTATCTAAGCAGGAAGGAGCTCTCCTGAGATACATAGACACAAATGTTCACGGTGAGCCTTCCGGCCCCAGTGAGGATGTGAGTGGTGAGGAGATGCCTGATCTTCCAGTTAGTCAGAGTGCAGGTGACCTGGCAGCTACTGCAGCATCCATATCTCCATCTCAAATGGATATAACCATACACATTCCTGAAGAAAAGTGTAGATCAGAGAACAGTGTGGTGGAGGTGCAAGAAACAGCTGCTGCTGAGTTTAGTTCCTTAAGTCTAGATGATCCAGGACTGTGGACCCACTTGAGCAGTAGCCCGAGAGACTTCCTTGTACTGCATGGGCCACAGCAAGTGAAAAACTTCATGTTCCCCAAAGACAATGAAAACAGAAGTTTCCATCCAACACATTACTGGTGTGAAATCCCCAATGGTGACAAAGTGGAGAGGCCATGGTTTATGTACTCAAAATCCCAGAATGCTGCATACTGTTTTTGTTACAAACTCTTCCAGTCTAATGTTCCAGCCACATTGGGTTCTACAGGAACAAAGGACTGGAAAAATCTGGCTAGAAATCTGGCATGCCATGAGAAGGCAGCAAATCACCAGAGAGCAATCCATAGGTGGAAAGAGCTTGAGATGAGACTAAGGTTAAAGGCCACCATAGATGATCAGCATCAAGAGAATATTGCATCAGAGTCTCTTTACTGGCAAAATGTTCTGAAAAGGCTCATTGCCATTGTGAGAATGCTTCCTACCCAAAACCTAGCACTGCGTGGCACTTCAGATCAGCTGTATGTGCCAAACAATGGAAACTTCCTTAAAACTGTGGAGCTGATGGCTGAGTTTGATGCTGTACTCCAGGAGCATCTTAGAAGAGTCACCACCCAAGAAATGTACACACACCACTACCTTGGAAAAACAGTTCAAAATGAGATCATACAGTTACTGGCAACAAAAGTCAAACAGAAGATTGTGGAAGATCTGAAGTCAGCAAGATATTACTCTGTTATTTTGGATTGCACACCTGACATCAGCCATACAGAACAGATTACTTTAATGGTGCGTTTTGTAACAACAACAGAACCTAGTGAAAATGTCCCTGCAATGATGACTGTCAGAGAGCATTTTCTAGAATTTATTGACATTAATGATACTTCAGGAGCTGGTATGACAAATGTGCTTCTTAAAAGCTGGAAGATACGGGAATTGCGATAGCTGACATGAGAGGTCAGGGTTACGATAATGGTGCCAACATGAGAGGAAAGAACGGAGAAGTGCAGACACGGATCCGAGAGTTAAATCCTCGAGCATTTTGTCCCAGGCAGTTCTCATTCATTGAAGTTGGTGGTCAGTGATGCAGCATCAGCTTCTAGTGAGGCTGCTGAATTTTTTAATGTAATTCAAAGCATCTATGTATTTTTCTCTGCATCAACTCATCAATGACAAATTTTGAAGCAACATCTGGGAACATCCTCTCTGACACTGAAACCACTGAGTGCCACGATGGGAAAGTCGAGTGGGGGTGATAAAGTCTATTAAACACCAAATCGGGAAGATAGATGATGCCATAGTTGCCATTATGGAGGATAATGCTATGACAGGAACTGTTCATGGGAGAGCAGTGGCAAAGAGAGATGGAATCAGCAGAAACATACATAACTTACAATTTCTGTATGGCTTAGTATTGTGGCATGACATACTGTTTGAAATAAATGTTGTAAGCAAGAGACTCCAAAGTGTTGACCTTCATATATATGGAGCAATGGAACAACTGGACAAAGCAAAGTCATACCTACAGTCTTGCCGGTCAGATGAGGGATTTCAAAACATTCTGAAGAGTGCACAGAAGTTGGCAGAGGCACTTCACACTGAAGCTATTTTCCCACCCATTCAAGAATACAAGAGACACCGAAGAAGAAGACATTTTGATTACGAGGCACAGGATAATCCCATAAGAGACCCCCAAATAACAATTCAAAGTTGAATTGTTTAACCAGGTGCTAGATTGTGCAATACAGTCAGTTGAAGAATGTTTCTTGCAGCTCAAGAAACACAGCAATATATTTGGGATGTTGTATGATATTCCAAAACTCCTCACTATACCTGAAGAAGAACTATACTGGCAATGCAGGGCACTAGAGACAGTGCTGACACATGATGACATGCGCGATATTGATGTGAGTGATTTAGGTGATGAACTGAAAGCCCTTTCGAGATACATTTCAGCAGGATCAACTCCAAAGGCTGTTCTGGAATATATGTGCACAAATAAGAGGACCACCCTCTTTCCACATACTTTTGTTGCTCTGCACATACTTCTAACATTTCCTGTAACAGTTGCCAGTGGAGAATGCAGCTTCTCCAAGCTGAAGTTAATAAAAACACATCTACGCTCCACAACGACACAGGAGAGGCTGGTCGGCCTTGCAACCATCTCAATAGAGCATGAGCTGGCCCAGACTGTGGGCCTTCAGGAAGCAGTTCAAATCTTTGCAACCAAGAAGGCACGGAAAGCACCACTTTGATTATTCAAACAGATAAAAATGCCAGTGTTTACTATGCAGACAAGAAAAGTTACATTTGCTGTTCAGGCATTTGAAAGTTAAGTGTTACTTAAAATTTTTGAATAAGGCATTTTAAGTTGTTAGTTCTCCTTTATTGGGGTAGGTAGCAGAGCAGTACCATGAGAGGAGCAGAACAGGAAGAAGGCAGAATTAAGACCTTTCAAAGTTTTGGCCCATGCGAGGAGGCATGGGGGCATCATTGGAGCTCCCCGCCTCAGGTGCCAAAATGTTGTGGGCCAGCCCTGTGGATTTCTTGCAAGTTTCCTCTACTTAACTTGGGTCCAGATTTTGCCACTCTTTACATGCACACTGAATAATACTTTAAAACACATGTAGTCTCATTGATCGGGACTACTACTGTAATAAGGTACAACTCAGTTTGAGCGAAGGTGGCAGAATCTGGTCCACAGTAACTGACCCTTTCTTATTGAACCTCTCTCTTCAGTCTATAGCTCAAACGTTACCTTAATTATAATGTTGTACACAAAGTGCTAGGTGATGGTGTTTTAAATAAAGATTGCATTGGCCATGAAACACAATAAATTAGTATATAATAGTGTGTATCTTGAAGAATCTAAAAGTGCATTGCAAAAAAAGTCTCACTTCATGCAGCAGTAGAGGGGCACATAGCAACTATTTTACATTACAAAGGACTGCACACTAGAACGTTCAGAATACCGTAACCAACTGAAATTGCAGGGGAATGTAGGAAGTTTATACAGAACCATATTGGGATCTGTCAGGATGCCCCTCATTCCTGCAATAAAGTTAAAAAGAAATAAAAGGCAGCTTTTCCAGCAGCACAGTGCCCACTCATACCATGCTGGGGATGTGTAAGGGCCCAGGAACATAGGGCAGCTGATATTCCCACAGTGCCACCAGGAGGCCAAGGGGAGGCACAGCCAGGGAGCAGTGTGAAGAGCAGGTGCCACAGGAAGTACAGCCCAAGAGATCTAGAGTGACAGTACCCTGCGATTGGCCAAGTGCCACTACTTAAACCCAGGGGTTGCCCCAGGAAGGAAGTTGTCTGGGAAATCACAGAGACTTGGCCTGCTGCAATGCCAGACTTTGCCTCATCTCCTGATCTCTGACTCCAGCCTGACTCTGATTCCTGCCTGTCAATTCTAACCTGGTACTACCGCTGGTCTCTGACCCTGGCCTGATTCTGGCTCTGACTCTTGTTTATGGGACCCAGCCTTGCAATTCCTCCAATTCCTGCCTGGCAACTCCTGTCCCTGGTAGGCAGATCTCAGGCTAGCTGTGATTGCTAGGTCAGACTAGTACTCTGGTCCCTTCCTGGAAGAGTGCCACCTGATGAACCAATATTTGCAGTGGATAGAGTTTTTCTCAGAGGCAGGTTTCCATTCAAATACTTACCTTATTAAACCTTTATTAGAGTGTGAGACGTGACAAGATCACAACACAAGATGGTCTGGTTGCTGACAAACTAAGGCCCTGATCCTGCAAACCTGTACAGATGTGCTTGACACGTATGAATAGTCTCACTGAAACCAATGAGACTACTCACATGTATGTTTGCAGAACTGGAAAATGGCTTAGGAAATGCCAAATGTATAGTTATCCATGCAACCTGGATTCAGCCCCCTTATTATGATCTTTAATTACATTATCATAACTGCCTCATTCAGTGCACAGGCTGGATACATAAGGAGGCTGAATTAAGATTGCAGAGGCAACTGTAAATCTAACATTTCCTAATTTTTGAGTGCTTAGCTTTGCAACCTAAATAATATTTTTTAACTTTGTACATATACATATAAAAACTATGTCAGAGGTACCATAAATGAGGTGCCATAAATGCTCAACAGGCACAGCAGCTTGGTGTGAAAAAATGTCCCAGATCACCTGGAAAAGGATTGAACAAAAAGATTTGCACATACATGTATTTTGGCGTGGTTAGAACGGAATACATAAATGACAACAAAATGTTGACAGCACATTTTTGTAACATAAAATAAATAATAAAATAATGGCAGCAGCAAATAACAAGTAAAAAGACAATTTACGATTTTTTTCAGAAGGCAATAATCTACAGTAATGAAATGTAGATATAATTTTTAAACTGTACATGTAAGTGGCTCTAGAACTTTCTAATGAAGCCAGAATATGTTCTGTGTCTTGGTAATGAGATCATCATATCCAGTGAGGGAGAATTATTAAATTATTAACAGTCTTAGAAATCAGATATTGCTCTAGATCCTCAGCTGGCATAAAGTGGCATATCCTCCAGTGGCCTTGACTTCACTGGAACCATGCCAATTTATATCAGCTGAGTATCTGGTTTATTGGGTTTTGCAGAAGGTTCAATCACTCTGCAAAAGATGTAAAAGTAGAAAAATGCTATTAGATAATGGGGAGAAAAATATTGGATTGTTACACAAATACCTGCTTAAGCCATAGATCTTGTGCATGTGCTTTCCCTTGTGTTAAATACCATATCAATAGAAGTAGAAATGCTTGTTTTTATAATTAAAAGAGAACCCTTTTTAATCCATTCACAAGGAGAGACTTTTGCCCCATTCATAAAACCCAATTCATTTACAGTCTAAAATGCATTTACTGTCTAATCAGAATTGCTGTTCAGATGAACGCCCTTCCCTCCCCCCCAAAAAAATTGCAGACATGTTCAGTTCTTTTTTAGGATCATGATGCCCTTATTCACAAAAGAAAAGATCATAAACTAGTAAAGAGCATAAAGGCAACACCTGCTTCTCTAAAGGAGCAGCAGTATTATCTGATCCAGAAAATTTCCTATGCATTAAAGCCAAGCTAAAAAAAAAATAGTTCAGCAAAATAAATGTGATAGCTATTAAAACAGCCACATCAGAAAGGCGTGTATTGTTTCAGACACAATTTGCATAATTTGTCTCCTCCCTCCCGCAATCAAAACTTCTGTGTCTAGGTTTAAAAACCCTAAGCAAAGACCAATTTAGCCCTAAATGTACCTTGTTTCACCTCACCATTTTAACAGCTAACCCTTTAATAACATATTTTTATGAATCTCTTTTTATGGCTAAATTGTCCTTTTTCTTACTAATCCTTCTACATATCATAAAACCTTTCAGATCAGTTATTTATTTTTATTTTGAAAAAAACAGCAAAAATTCATCTCCAATCTCACTGAAGGAGAAAGGGCAATAGAATCACTAAGAATTACAAACAACAATCAAATAGGGCCTGACACTCAGAAGGGTGGAGCACCCACAACTTCAAATGCTTAGCACCTCTCAAAAATAGGCCCATTGTTTTGTTTGCCAAATGTTACCCATGTTTCTGTTTGCCAACTCTTTGCCAACAGATCTTAATTTGTTCAAATGTAGATCCTGACAACCCACTAGAGCAAATGCTTGTGTGGAGCCAGCCACTTGAAATGGGACTTTGCACGAGGATGGGATTCCATGCTAGTGGATCCTATTGTAGGATCAGGGTCTTATTCTCTACTCAGAATTTTTGATGGACAAATCACTTATGGGAACAAATGTCAGTCTATGGGTTATTTGTAACTGTTCACTTCACCTATACATCACAAATAATGAATAGCAAGCAGCTGGTCCCCTAAGTCTCGTGGGCCCTGATTCTCCTATCATGCTGGTTTACGCTCATGTAATTCCACTGACTTCAGCTGAGCAACTCCTGATTTACATTGGCTTATGAGAGAGAAGAATCAGTCCCATGGTATTGTGTGGTTTTTTTCTGCCTGATTGAACAACTGGAGCTTCTTAAACAGGAGAATAATGAACCATGAATATTTATTATGCACTAATATTAGCATTGGTACAAAGAACAGCCATCCTCCCAAACAACTATGTGACACAAACTTGTTCACAAGAATTTTTGTGAATAGGGTACGAAAAGGGGGATAAGAATAGTCAAAGCAAACAGCTGTTGGAGATTCATCCAGCTATGCTTGACACCTGGGAAAAATGATCCAAACAGTTACCACTAGGGCTATGTCTACGCTGCGAGCTAGCAGTGCGATTCTCCTACTCGCACACACATACTTGCACTAGCTCTCATCGAGCTAGCGCAAGAGTAAATAGCACTGTGGCTCTGGTAGCACAGGTCACTGAGCTGTGCCCAGTTCGTACCCACAGGTTTCAAGTGGGTTTGTATTCAGTGTGGCTCAGCCATGCCTCTGCTGACGCTACCAGTGCTACTGCAGCTACACTGCTATTTATAGTCTCACTAGCTCAGTGAGGGCTAGAGCAAAAATGTGTACACAAGCAGGGGAATCGCACTCCTTGTAGTGTAGATGTAACCTAGGTTATGTGGTAATTTGTTATTGCCTATACGAATGTAGAGATGTTACTTTGGCCACCAAGGTGCTCCCATGTTTTAAAAAAAAAATAATGCATAAATAAGTAAATAAATCACTATACATATTGCTTTTCAGCCATAGATCTCAGAGTGCTTTACAAAGGAGAGCCAGTCAGAGAGCATCTTTCCAAATGAGGGAAATGAAGCACAGAGAGAAGAAGTGATTTGCCCAAGATCACCCAGCAATTCAGAGGGAGAGGTGGGACTAGGAGCCACTTTCAACGGAAACATATTTGAGAAAAATTACAAATGGCTAAAGATGTTCTTTTATTTTATTATTTCTGTAGCATCCAAATATTTATCTGAATGCTCTGAAATGTGAAACTGTGGGTTAACATAACTAGCCTCCATGGACCAGGCAGCCACAACCATTCAGGAAACCTAACATTATGGACATAAAGAAATAATCCCCCAAAGAAGAGCTGCTGGGGACAAAAGGGATCGATGGAGAATAATAAACAGGCTTGACAGACAAGCTCTTGCTCAGTGATGTGAGGAGAGCCACCAAAGGATTTAGGCAAACATGATCAGGGACAACGGTTCCATACTGGTAGATGCTGTCCCTAATGCAAGAAGTACCCACCAGCCCAATCTAGTTTGTACCTCAGGCTGAAAAGCAAATATAATTTGGCCAGTGAAAACTGTTTGGGGTGGAGGGAAATGGGGAGAGATGGTTGCTAGATCATTAAGTATCCAATATCCATTGAAGTCAATGGAAAGCCTCCCCATTGACGTCAATGGGCTTTCGGTAGACCAATACATCATATGTTGGACTGCTTACAATATTAATAATAGATGAATAATACAATTTATTTGCAACAATCTTTTATCATCACATAGGCCTTGCATGGGTTGTGGCTTGGTGGTGAGTACAAGAAAATGGACTGTTTGGCTTGCCTTTTTCCATTTGGAGCATCTCCCTCCCCCCTCAACCCCATTAACGTTTGTTTCTAGGAAATTTATAGAACTTCAGACATTGGTAAATAAATTCCTTATCAAACATCACACAAGATCGCTTCAGTTTAAGATAAGATAAAAACAGGTTTTCCTGCCATGTCCTCACACTGTCTGATTTGTGTGGAAATGTGTAACCTGGCTATAATATATTTTAAAGCACACAGCCCTTTCTAATTTTTGTTCCTTTGTTAGTCAGCAGAATAAAGAACCAACAAACCTGCTGAATAGAAATCATACATATCCAAAAAAATAAGTTATAACTTCATAGAAAAAACCCTAAGTCAGGAGCCTCTGCAGGAAACACTTTTTAAAGCACCCCTTTTAGTTGCTACCACTTCTGCTAGGTAAATAAATGAGATGAATTACTCCCCACTACTTGCATCATGCTGAACATGGTCTTTCATTGTCCACTTGACTTTATCCCTTACTGGAACACAGAATTTCATATCAATAAAACTATTGTTCTCCCCCGTCATCTCTCCAAGCCCAGTTTCCTCCCAGGATATAAAAACTACATTTGTCCAGGGTTAATGTGAAATTTTACATCTCATTCACAAGAGTTTAGAAAAGCCAAACAATCCTGGTGTGGTTCAGGAGATAGTACCTATAATTTTACAGCATCTAAAAGTGCGCGAGGTGATTTACAGAATGTCTGAAAAGAGATGGTCCCCACTTCACAGAGCTGAGGCTGGGATTTTCAAAGGCAATTAGGCACCCAACTCCCATTGAAATTCAATGGGAGTTGGGTGTCTTTCATCCCTTTGGAAATCTCAGCATTAACATCTAATTTAGCCAATAAGGACACAAAGGGAAAAGCTGCCACAAAGACTACAATTGCCAGATAGGCCAAAGACTTTAATTTAGTAGCAAGCTAGTCAATCATATTTATTTAGGCATCACTCCAGACAGGTCTCTACTTCTTGGGGAATGAGAGCTGAAGGAATCTTACCACAGATATTCAAGACAACATATCTCCTCACATTCCTAAGGCACTATCATGTTGATCTCACTGCTTCTCTGCGTGTTTCTTTCAGTATCATTGTCTTTCAAGCACAATCAGATGACTGTCCTGTCTCTGTGCTAGAGTGGGAGAAGAGAGATGTACAATGAGGCAAAATTACTCACTACTATTTCTGTTTATGATCTTCTGCTGTCCTACATCCCACCTTCTTCCCTGCTCAAGAATAGTGACACTGTATTTCTCACCCTCCCTCACACCATCTTGGTCTCTGCCGCAAAGACTTTACAATCTATACATAAGTCTAGAGATAACCAACGGCTGGGTGGAACACAACCAGTGTAACAGTGATACAGTTATGATTAGTGTATTAAGCAGAAGTCACAGCACCTCAATTGCCTACCCATTGTCGAGTGTTTTGCAGACATCACACTATTAGTGAGTTTTAAGGAGATATTTAAAGAAGGCTATGGTAATAGCCTTGCAGATTTTTACCAAGAGCTCCTCCCATTATAAGTAGGGATAAGAGAGAAGGTACAATTGGAAAATTTGACAAACGACCATTACAACATCTAATTGATATCATACAGGTCTTAAAAGTGCAAAAGGTGACACTGATAATATATAAATCTCCACAAGTTCAATTATCTCATATGTTTGTAGTTATCTGTATGGGTCTTATATAATTTCAAGATCTAATTAAGATGAACTCCCACCAAACAAAGCACCACCCATGCAATCATTCTGTAATTTTAGATTGATTAGATGTATTCAAATTAAATCCTTATTTGTGACCTAAACATTACTTGGTGATCATTTTTATGACTACTATGTAGTCTGTAGTTTATAGATGTGCTTCATTTTATGGGGCACAAGTAACCACGTAAGCACTCAGTCATTAAATACTAATCATATGGCACATTATTCCCTGTGGTTTATATAGTCAAGGCTATTAGAATTTGCAAGGAAAGAATGGACACTTTTCTAGTAGTTAGCCTATTTCTATATAGCAGTGACAGTTAATAGACAGTCCTGTATGATAATAAAAAACATTCCCCAAACTGAAATCTACAAAAAAATATTTTCAGGAAATGGCCTCTCACTATTAGAAACTGCCATTTAAAGTTAGCATGTTTCAAAATGGGCAGCTGATGAGGATGATTACAACTCACCAAAAAAGTCAGTTTTATTTGTTTTATATCCAATAGCTAGGACACCCGTTTAAAAAATATTGTCTTCAAGATAGGGCTAGAAAGAAGTTACTGGAATGTGGCCACCAGAAAAAGGAGCTGTGACTCTGTACCTTACATGTTCAGGAACTAGCAAAACCCAAGGTAGATGTCACCTATGAAACGGTTAATTTTCTAAAGGAAGGAAGTGGGAGTCTGACAAGGGGTTCTGTCAGAGGGATAGTTTGTGGCTGTTAGGAAGAGAGCTCAGGTTAGGAGTCTTACTAGCTGTAAGTGTAAATGTGCCGCTGCCAGGAATTTCTTCTTAACATGGTCTGCTCTCTCTGAGGCTCCCCCTGGTTGCGTGTTCAAGACCTTACTCTTAGGCCAAGAACTGGTAGAAAGAAGTGAAGTGCATCAGACAGTTAGGCAGGGTGAGGAATGTGGAGTTGTAGTGGGTTTAGCGGTTATCTTTCCCTCTCTGGCCAGGAGAGAGGCCACTCCACTTCACTGTGTCACTGTGGGGTTAGCCCAGTCGCAGGGGGAATTAGAGACTCGAGGGCTACAATATATGGGGCCCTGGCCCTCAAGCAGTGCAGAGCCGCGAACGGTTAGGGGGCTCTGGCCCTCAAGTAGGGAAGGGCAGCAAACAGTATAGTGAGCTCTGGCCCTTAGGCAGGGAAAAGCAGCAAACAAACCGTCTGGCCTAAGGTGGGGCAGCTGCCACCCCAGAAGGGGGATTGGCAGCAGGAGATAGAGGGAACCAGGGCCCACCCTACTCCACTGGGTCCCAGCCCAGGGCCTGACAGTGGCGGAGGACTGTGCCACAGGATCAGTGGGGATCCTACCGAAACATACCGATTCCATCACGGACAGCAAAATGGACTAAAGTCTGGTTTCCCTGGGCCACTTCCTACCACAATCTGGGGGTGGGGAGCTCCAGCGTCCACAGGTCCTCCATCTCCTCGTGGTATTAGGCCACCAGCAATCCCAGATGCTCCTCTCTGGGCTCAGTCTCCTCTGGGGGCAGGCCGCAGCCTGGTTTGGCCACAAGGCCAGAGGCCTGCAGCAAGCAAGAGGCATCTGTCTCCTTCCCTGACTCACTGAGTTGTGGTCCCCGCTTCTTATACTTCCTGTCCCACCTCTCAACTTCCAGTGAGAGGGCAGAGCTCAGCCTGGCTTCACCCACCCAGGGACAGAGAGAAGCCCCTCACCCTCTGGCTCAGAGGGAAGCCACTCCGCCTCACTGCAGGAGTTCAGAGTGGATCCATGTATGGAGGAAGAATTAGCAGTGCTGTGAAGTGACCAGAGACCTCAAGTCTCTCCAACCACTATAGGAGCTATATTAGTGCCATCTTCCAGTATAATCACTATCCATCTTGCTAGGAGTACAACCAAGGAAGGGCTAATGAGGTGGGAGGGAGGAAGGAAGGACTGAGGGAGGGAGTAAAGGAGGGAGTAAGGGAGGGCTTGTGTTTGGAGTTTCTGCTGGTTAGGGGAGAGTGTGGAGGAAGGATCAAGCATACTCATCTTCGTTGCTTATAAGGGTTACTCCTATAGGAGATCAGTGCTTTGATCACCTCTTTTCCAAAACAGTCCTATTAAATTGACGAAGTAAGGTGATACATGCATTCTGAGTTACAGCAGGACATGTCTGACTCTCTGAATGATCATGTGATTATTCAATGGACTCTCTGAAATGTATTGACAAGGTTAAAATACACTGAAGCCACCTTGGAGAGTAAAATAATAAAATACAGTACCTGTACCACACATGAATATGAGGATCCCTTAAATGTTGGATGTTATCTGAGCAACAACATTTAATTTAGCTCAAAAGTACAAATGATTCAGCCTTACTAACCCATGATTAGGAGAGAGAAGTCCCTACCAAGGAGTATTCAGCTTGGTCAGTTGTATGCCACCTAGAACAGTATACAGAGAATTAATCAAAGGAGTATTAACCAGTGAGAGAGTGTTGGAATAACCAAATGTTGTTTGATTAATCATTGTCATATATCTTTTCTGCCTGACTGATATGATGTACTTCAAGGTAAACTGGACTTGAACCATTACACATGTAATGATATGAACTAACATGTGATTTTTAATAACATCCAAGTAGGTGCTCATTATATGGAGGAGTGGAAAGAGATAAGGACAAAATGCCATGTAAATAAACAGTTTTTATAGAAATAATGCACTGTGTGTGCTATGTGTTTGGTCCCTGGCCATGCAATGTTGTTTAATAATCTTCTTGTATAGGCCACCTCTCAAACCCAAAGGATAACAAGCACAAATTGTATCTATGAAATAGCATCACATCTTTATTCTCAATGGCAAAAATTGAAATGCAATATACATTATAAACAGAAAAACAGCTGGCTTGGATTGTGTTGCAAGCCACTAACAGTTGAGGGATTTGAATGACATCATAACCCGTGAGAGCATGTTGCTGGCCAGCTGGTGTTATTTATAATATACACATAACTGAGGAAAAATAAAAAGGCAAAAGTTATGTATTATAAAGCTAACAAAGTAAAATTATCTCCTGCCTCTTGGCATTTAACTTGTTACCAAGAATAATTATGAAGAATACTAGTGAAAGGGGAAATTTCACTTTATTTTTACTGTACAAAAAAAAGCAAAGTCATGAGACAATGACCCATACTAGGCCAATAGCACTGCTATATTCTGACTACAGTAGGTTCTAGGAAATTATATCACTTCTCCCGTGAGGTTGTTAAAGGTATTTGTCTTATTTAACACAAGTAAGTGCTCACTGAGCCTCATATTTATATCAAATTGCTAACTGCTATTTCAGGGTTAACATCACTACAAGCTGGAGGCTTAAATTATTATCGATTGTATAGACTACCAAATTTCCAACCCTAACAATGCAAAGGTGTATAAGCTGATAGATAGATACCCAGCTGAAAGTTAACCATAATACACTTTCTTGTTTTCCATGGCAGCATAAGCTTTTTCATGTGCTAACCCTTCTGTCACTAATGCACATTCTTTTAAGGGGAAAAAAATATGCTTCTGTGCTCTAGTTTTAAAATGCAAAGGTATGATGTTATTTGTCACCATGCCCAAAAAAGTCCTTACTCGGTAACTTTGCCAGAAGAGGGAGAGAGAGAGAAGGCAAATGCTCCCCCAGCTGTTTCCTGTCTACAGTGTCTGTGTAATGTAGATAAATGTGAGGATTTTCTCTAAATCCCTCTTCTGTTTGCTAAATCTCACTGTCACTGCTAAAATCAGAGCAGATAGAGCCTGCGCAATGGAATAAAGTCCTCAATATTGAAATGTGACATTGCTCTCAACATCTCACATCTCTCTGGATTTCTTTTTTCTCATTATTTCTGCTAACAAATTCATTTCCAGACTTTGCACTTTTAAGAAGCAATGGAAAAAATCAACAGTCTTTCAACACAATTATTAAAGTGCTGCTTTTGTGATTTCTTGAAGGTAAATCTTTATTACTATTTGAAATCATTTTGGAGTTTTATTTTAGTGTGTATTGTCTGCTTCTGGCTAAGAGAGTGTTATGCACTTTTTAGTAACAATATTTCTGAACTGGAAATTATTTATAAATTGCTGAATATGCAGTTTTAGATGATCTGAAAAATGGCTGTATGTGATAGTTGCAATTACATACCGATAACAACTGTAAAGGTAAAACTATTGCAGGTAATTATTTAAAATTCTGCTTCTGTTAGGAAAACTTTACAATATTTCTGTTATATCAATATTAAAGCTTCCAGTTACATTATTATCTATAGTTAATTAATGTTGTTCAACAGAGAATAAGAACTTTTAGATATTTTCTGCAGGTGCAGAGGTTTATATTGATATATGCATTATACATATGGTAAATGTTAAAGTACTGTACTATTATTCTATGCAAACAATATATAAAACACTCATACTTTATGGTGTTCAAACTTATAGGTGATGGTATCACTGCAGCAGTGTGTTGCCACTATATTACATTTACTTATTTTTGTGTTTTCATATATTAAAAGTAAAAATGAAGTTCAGTTTGCCTTTTATATTAGAAACCAGTTACAACTCTTGCTGACCTTGCATATTCATATAGTTTAAACAATTGTACATAAGGAAAGTGGAAATATTCCCCATCATCTTGTCAACTTTTCCCTTTGTAGGGAGGGCTTTTTCAGGCAAAGTTTCATGTTATAATACTATCATTTCTATTCAGGAGTGTCAATTCTCTTTAGGTAAATGTGACTGCAATAGATGCACTGACCTCTGTTTCTATCAACTGGCCCCCATTCAAGTTTCCATTCTCAGCAAAGTCATATCTTTCAAGAACTATGTTGGGATTTTTTTTTCCAATTTGCAAGCACAGTTTTAAGAAGTTGACACAACCTCCACAGCTATAATTACCTGAGGGCCCAATTCATTAAAAAAGGTGCCTGTCACAAGCAGAATTCATCCACTTTCCTTACTATAATTCATAATAGCTTTTCTAGGTAAAATATGTGAATCGCAATTGAACAATTTTTTGGTGTCCAGATAGACACCTCATTCCAACATACCTGAAAGATGAACAAATAAAAAAATAGCTGAGCAATAATAAAAGTTAAAAGACCTAAAAATAATGGGCTAGTTCTTCAGTGGGTATAAATGAGCATAGCTCCATTGAAGTCAATGGAACAACACTGATTTACACCAGCTGAAGGTCTGGTCCAAACGTATACTTTACTTACAAGATAATTACTAGTGAATACTATGTTATTACATTGTAATTACATGTTTCTTCAGATACTCTGGTTTGGTAATTCGCTCCTGCAGTTTCATATGCAACCTGTACTTCAGAAGATACATATAACCCTATATTCTATTTTACACTGTAATACATGCTACTTATGTCATTACTGGTATTTATACATAGTATTTATAATGACTGCAAATGTAATTAAATGGACAACTGTCATCATGAATGTAAAGATTATTTACATGCAATTTGTGCCAACTGATTTCAAGTTTTTGCAATGGGTGGAGTCAGAAAACATGAAAGGTGTAAAAGAGGTCTGGAGTGTTCAGCCTATGTCAGTTCATTTATGTGCCATTATTTTGCACTGTTGGAACAGGCCTGCAGTAATAGCTGGTTATGTTACTGGAGAAAGATCCATGGAAATTCCAGCTGTGAAAATATGATCAATCATTTGATGCAATTAAAGGAATAGTTTACCCAGGCTCATCCTGTACTTGTATTTGGTGTCCAAATGTAATTAAATGCTTCAGTAAACCCCACCCACTAACCAGTGCATTTTTTTAAATACCTCGGATTTCTATTCAGATTGGGCACACAATAAACACCCTAACCTGTTGTAAAAAAACCTGTGACCAATTGTGTTACATTTCTGTAAGTATTTTTCTTATATTGCCCTCAGATGTAAATGGGAACTTCAATCTTATCACAAACATCTTGAATCAACTAATGGCACATTTAATTAAAATGATAAAGAAAATAAATCCTGTTCCTGAATAAGTTTGGAGAGAACACTACCTAACTTTTTTTTTTTTTAAATCAATCAATTGAGCCCTATGGACATGGGAATCCATTTCTTTTTTCAATGTTTTAACTAGTCTGCAAGTTCTTGATTGTTTTATATTTTGGGATAAACTTCAGAAATTCTCTGTGGTTGGACTGTGCAGCTTTCTTGGCCTGCACTAAAGGAAAAACACCGGAGAATCTGTCTTGTCCTAGCTACATGCTGATATTTATCTTACCATGTAACCCAGCTGAAAACTCTTGAAAAACATAAAATTGTTAAATGCTTAGGATTTATGTTTATTGCTGTCCCAAATGTTATTCAAGAACAAACTGTTAAATACATAATGTTCTTATATATACAAAGCCTTTCAGTCTACTGAGGCTATGTGTTTAATATCCTTCTGATTTATCTCCTCTGAAGTAAGAGCTATTTTAAATTGCAGGTGCATCACTTTTTTATTTGAAATTCAAGAATATGGAAGGGGAAAGAAGAAACTGGTGTTTGTTAAAATATGGAATCCTTACAGGAAATGATGCCCTATGTTATCAGTGATTTATAATCTGATGTTCTTGCATCTACCATTGAAGTCATTTTAATGCAATGTTTGTTGGTTTTTCCATGGCAAAATTGGCTAAAGACTCTTGTAAATGGGAATATAATTATTCTCATACTTTGTATGACATATTAAGGGATTTGGATTTGTTGGTTATTTTCACGGCGGAAATGCCATCTAGAAAAAAGGGAAACCGTTCCAAATTATTTATATATTTTCTTCTTTTGAAACCTGCAACATGGTAAGCATGGGGCGTAAGTCTGCAGAATGTTTGTCTCACTCACTGCCCCTACTACTAGACATAAATGGGTTTTCCTACTATTTTGACAATGGTATTTTCTAAAACTGCTATGTCATTTCTGCAGCCTAGGGGTTGTGTAGCGCTACACATATTGGATTAGATCCTTAGCTGCTGTAAATCAATACAGAAATGGAGACAAATGGGGCTCTGTCAATTTACATCAGCTGATAATTTGGACCTTTAATATTTTTTCTAGGAAAGAAAAAACTTTCTGTGGTGAGTCTATACCACAAATACAAGAGAGAGAAAGTAATTATAATCTTTTGTGCATATGGTCAAGTTCAGACCTGAGCTAAATGGGTGTAACTCTAACTTCAATGAAGATATACCTGCTGGCACAGACCTGAATTTGGCCCATAAACCATGACTAATTTTCATCTTAATTTTTTGAACATTTCCTGTTTCCTGCTTTTGCTCTCCCACCCTAGTTATTTTGGCCTCCCTGAGTTCCCTTGCCTTCTTTCTACCTCTTCCGTATGCAGCTGCAACAAGTCAAAGTCCATTCTTAGAAGGTTCTTTAGCTCTGTGTAAACATGAACCATGAATGTTCACCCGGAAGAAAAAAACAGGTTATAAAATGCACGCAATGGAAAATGTAAAGACTTGCAGTATTATCATGAGAACTTTTTTAATATGTGGTTACTCTTATTTAACAAATTACACTGCATACGCATTCCCAATTCACTGGGGTGCAGTATTTCATTTTCTTTAGGACTCTACTGGGAAACTCTGACGCAGTACTTTTGCTTCTTTGGCAGGTGAAGATGCACACTGTGTCCTACATTCATCTCTTCTACCTTGGCCTGTGTTTGCTTACCTTAACCAATTCTGCCACTGCTGGCCCAGAGACACTCTGTGGTGCTGAGCTGGTTGATGCTCTCCAGTTCGTATGTGGAGACAGAGGCTTTTATTTCAGTAAGTCAACCCCTTCTATCGTTCAGCTTCGACATTTTTCCATGTAATCCTCTGGGTTTTGCAACCACTGCAAGCATGCACAAGAATAATCAAACCCGACTGTGAAGTATGGCTACTATCCTAAATCTCGGAGTTCTCCAAATCTGAAGTGAACATGAAGTTTCAATAAGGCATAGAGCACAGTCGGAGTTCAGCTTATCTGAGGTTTTAATGGGTTTTCTTTTTCAACTATTTTATTCCTTTTAACCACTTCCCAGCTACTTCTAGTCCACCTGCTGTGCTGCTACCTTCTGTTGGTCTTCCATTGAAATCAATGGAATGACAGGACATGCCAGACATGATAGGTCCATGTGGCAGCGTAGTAGGTGCAGTGGTACATGAATGTATCAATTTGTTCTATGTACTAAGATATCAGGCAATAGAAAACAAGTTAAGTACATATCACATCATGTTAAAAACACACTACGCTCCAACATCTGGTTTGAGAGAGGAAATCTGGAAGGCAGCAGGCAGAAAGTTACAACATCCAAATATCCATACACTATATCAAATCAGTTCAGGCGAAGACAAAATTAATTTGCATTGGGATAATAAAAAACAATAATCACAAATACAGCCAACAGTTCAAGTGAATGGACTATGAGGCTGAACATAAGTTAGCACATGAGTTCCTGTTCTGAGCAAAATCCCCAAAATTGGCCTTGATAGACCACAGCAATATTTCACTGACTTAGCTTCTTTGGTATGAAACCGGAATAATGCAGTGGTGATTCAAACCCATTATAGCTTCCTAAACAATTACAAAAACAATGAAGAGTCCGGTGGTACCTTGAAGACTAATAGATTTATTTGGGCATAGCCTTTCTGTTAGTCTTTAAGGTGTAGGGTGACCAGATGTCCTGATTTTATAGGGACAGTCCCAAATTTTGAGTCCTTTTCTCACATAGGCACCTATTACCCCCCACATCCTGTCCTGATTTTTGACACTTGCTATCTGGTCAGCCTATTAAGGTGCTACTGGACTCCTCGTTGTTTTTGTGGATAGAGACTAAAGCGGCTACCCCTCTGATACTAAACAATTACAGGTGGTCTACAGTTCAAAAAGAGCAGAGCTATGAAACAGAGGGAATTTCAGTGTCACTTCCTACTTGAAAGGTGGCTTATTCTAAGATTCCAGTGCATCGAACATATTCTGGCTTTACCACTGATACACTTCAAAATATCAAAGTTTCCACATTTACTCATGTCGAGTGCATGTCAGTCTGGTAACTACTCAGATTGCAGCTTTTGAGTCCGCTGAAAGACATGTGGCCTCTAATGAAACTTTCAGTGATTTGCTAAAGAAAAGCCATTCAGCGTCTGCTGAGGTTACTCTAGTTGGTGTGAGGCTCACTCTGTGCCTTTACTAGCCTTCATTTTGGGAAAACCACAAAAGATTCAGATAAAGTGCCTCAATTCTGGACACTTACCTGAAGCTCCAAATCTTTGGAAGCTTTCTCCATCCTTTCAGTCTATTCAGGTCCTTCCTTTTCCTCCCAGCCATCCCCAACTTCACTTCAATAATGAAGTCACTTCCTCTCTTTCTTCCCCATTCTCCCCAGCACAATCAGTTTTCTGACATGGTTATCTCTATCTCCTTCATGCTTTTATTGTGATCGCCAACACCAAATATCCTTCTCCCTGGTCTCCTTCATGCTTTCCATAGCTTTGGTGATATCACACCAAGTACAACAGGTCTCTACTTATATACAACCACTGTCCTCAAAATTCATATGTTCTGGAGCTGCACAGGTCATAAGAACAACTCCCAATGTTGTATGGTGTATGGCCCTAAGGAAACAACTACGGATTAGAAAGAAGGAAGGTTATTACCAACCTGGACCTTAAAGCTTTGGTTCAACGTCTGGGTTGAACTTTGAGACACCTATTATTTTTTCCAAATACTTAACCCATTCCTATTGTGACCTAGAAAGACTGTTAAAACCTCTCTCCCACTTTCAAAGGTTTTCATAAAAGGCTAATGAATGTACTGTACATCTCCTGAATATACATCTATCACCAACAGTAATGACGGACATCGAAGCTCTTTTATCTATTGTAAACATAGTTTAAAATACATTTAATGATCAGATGGAAGTTCATACATAAAATACATTTATGAGGTGTAGCCTGTTCATGAGTTTTAAAATATTATATTCCCAGAAATAAAAATAACCTCATCAACTTAATATTAGGGTTCCTACAGTAAGAAACATAAACATTAAAACAAAAACCAAGAACACTACAGGTAAAAAAACCAATCCCATTCATTAAAGCATACAAAATTATAATGATGTCATTGTACCTAAAGATATGAATACCTTTATAGTGATTATACTGCCTAATGAAAATCAAGTGAAAATAAACATTAGGTATTCCAATAACAACCTTAACTCTGACCCCTTTTTTCTTTTTAATTTCATACAGTTATTTTGTATTTTATCTAATTGCTATTGTATGGCAAAGGAAGTCAGATATATAAGTACAATGAACAGTGAAAACATGGTGTTATTTTAGATATTATATATTACCACAGTAGAAGGTGTACTGTACAAAGATATGTTAAATGTATTAAATATGCAACATTCTTCTTTGAACAATGTCTGCATAGTTTGATAATTATAAAATATCAATATTCTGATAGAAATTGTTTGTTCAATAGACCTTGGAATGTGTTGTTTCTGTATTTTGGTGCAAGAGATTATAGTTACTGTAGATCTGCCAGCGCTTTATCTTTCAACACTGCTATTTAAATGTTTATAACTATCTTTCTATAATTAAAAAATTGAAGTGCTATGTTTTTTGAAAGCTATGTCCTGGGGTCGGAGTTGAGGCTGTAATTGTAATGTTTAATGTTAATTTTTACATGCTTACATTTTTCTGGAAGTATCATAGAATCATAGAAATATAGGGCTCAAAGGGACCTCCAGAGGTCATATAGACCAGCCCCCTGCACTGAAGCAGGATTAACTATACCTAGACCATCCCTGTCAGGTGTTTGTCTAACCTGCTCTTAAAATCCTTCAATGACAGGCATTCCACAACCTCCCTTTGTAACCTTTCCAGTACTTAACTATCCTTATAGTTAAAAAGTTTTTCCTACTATCTAACCTAAATCTCCCTTACTGCAGATTAATCCCATTGCTCCTTGTCCAACCTTCAGTGGACCTGGAGAACAATTAATCAGTCCTCTTTATAACAGTCCTTAACATATTTGAAGACTGTTATCAGGTTCCTACTCAGTCATCTTTTCTCAAGACTAAACAGGCCCAGTTTTTTAATCTTTCCGGACAAGTTTTCTAAATCTTTTACCATTTTTGTTGCTCTCCTCTGGACTTTCTCCAATTTGTTCACATCTTTCTTAGGGCTTGTCTATACTTACCGCGCTGGTTCGGCGGCAAGCAATCGAACTTCTGGGTTCGATTTATCGCGTCTAGTCTGGACGCGATAAATCGAACTCAGAAGTGCTCCCCGTCGACTCCGGTAATCCTGCTCGCCGCGAGGAGTACGCGGAGTCGACGAGGGAGCCTGCCTGCCGGGTCTGGACGGCGGTAAGTTCGAACTAAGGTACGTCGACTTCAGCTACATTATTCACATAGCTGAAGTTGCGTACCTTAGTTCGATTTGGGGGTTTAGTGTAGACCAAGCCTTAAAGTATAATGCCCAAAATCAGACACAGTGCTCCAGCAGAGGCCTCATCACTACTGAGTACAGTGGAACAATTACCTTCTGTGTCTTACATATGACTTTCCTAATAATACACCCCAGAATGATATCAGACTTTTTTGCATCTGCATCACATTGTTGGCTCATATTCAATTTGTGATCCACTATAACCCCAGATCATTTTCAGCAATTCTACTGCCTACCCATTTATTCCCCATATTGTTTTGGGCATTTGATTTTTCCTCACTAAGAGTACACTTTGCACTTGTTGTTATGGCATTTTATCTTGTTGATTTCAGTCCAATTTTCCAATTAATCAAGGAAATTTTTAATTCCAATCCTGTCCTCCAAAGTGCTTGAAACCTCTTCCATCTTGGTGCCATCTGTAATTTGTATACATACACTCTCCACTTCCTTATGCAACACATTAATGAAAATATTGAATAGTACTGGACACAGGACAGACCTCTGCAAGACACCAGTAGATACATCTTCCCAATTTGATAGTGAGCCATTGATAATTATACTCTTTGAGTAGTTCTAATGGTTGAATTATATGAGTAATTAAACCTATTAATTAAATTAAAACTTTCCTTATTATTTCTGTTTTTTAAGTATAACATTCTTCATATTTATTGTTCTGATGTTTATTACTTACTCTAACAACTTTTACTTTCACAATGAAGATTTTGTCTGAGATTTATTCCCCCTAAGGAATATTAAGAACATACTATACCTTGGGCTCCTGGAGGACTTATGAGATCTTCAAGAGCTCCTGAAAATGTTGACCCTCAGTATTTAAAACTCTATGGGTTAACACGTCCCAGTTCTTCCTTTTGCTCCAAGTTACCATGCCTCTAGAGCTGGTCAGATTATTATTTTCTCCTGTGGAAAAATAAAACCAAACTTTTTGGTTTTCCTGTTTTGGGTTTTTCAAGAAAAAGTTGAAATTTTCCACAGGAAGCAGGCACTTCCCATGAAAATTTTCTATGGAAAAACAGTTTAGATCAATTTTTTTTTCAACCAGCCCAACACTGCTCTCCCCAGACTAAAATAAGTAAGGTGTCTCTTATACACATACTATCACGCAACACTTTCCTGCCTTTTCCACTCAGCAAACCTGTTGGGACTGGTTACAAGGGACTACTGCTGCCACTGAGGACCACAGCCATGATCCAAAGCCAATTGAAGTCAATAGAAGCATTTACATTGATTTCAATAGGCCTTGGATCAGGTCCCAAAGGAAGACCTCAGTAGGTGCAAGGAAGAGGTAGCTTGAGGGAAGAGCTCAGAGGTCATTCCCCTTTTCCTGTGAATCTTCATAGGTCTGTACAAGTGGAAAACCCCATGAGCCTGAGGAGGCTCAAAGCCTATAATGCACCATTTTGGCAAAATTATCTTTTATTTCACCAAGTCTCATTTGAGAATAGGTTACATGTTTAGGTCTATGTATGTAATAAAAGGGGCTAGATGCTTACTAAGTTCACCAGAGCCAACATTCCATAGCAACATCTCAATTGAAAAGTTGGTAACTTCTCAAATTGACTTTCATCATCTAAATTCTGCTGCTGTGCACTAGAGGTCTGGGACTGGCTAGGTGAGGAGAATGGGACTGGGAAGAGGAGCCAGGGTGGGGAAGAGACAGGACTGGGATAGGGACAGGGCAGAAGCATTCAAGCTTGGGAGGAAATAGGCAGAACAGTCTGAACTCACTAGAGTACAGGGTTCCTCACAGCTGCAATGGAAGTCAATGGCAGCTCTCCTTTGAATATATAGTTCTAATAATGCTAAAGGTCCTAGGTGACTCAAATTGGGCCCCCAAAATTAATTGATATTTTTACCTCAGTCTCACTATTCCTCATTTCCCCGTCTGTAAAATGGCCCTAATACCACCCCATCACCTTACTGGGGTTTTGTGAAGATAAATTAATTGCTTGTGAAGTACTTAGATTATAGTAGTGAGCGCCATAGAAAAATCCATGAGGAAATTAATAATTCTTTCTTCATAGTAAGGTTTGAATAGTGTAAAGTAAATAAGGCTTAGGCCCACCGATTGAACAATGGGGAGAAAACAAAATACTGAATAGAGGCTCACTACGTGAGCACAGTCCATCCTATTCATTGAAAGAGGCAGGAGTCCTTTGGCAAAAGCAGTATGGTGACTATGTAATTAAACACTGTCACATAATGCATATGCAAAGGGCATAGGTAACTTAATTCTGGCACTTTTGAGTGTTTGATTTTGCAACCTTTATAATGTTCTTTTAATATGGGGTGGGGGGGTTGTGTTCGTAATTATATGTAAATTTAAATTGCCATTTACTAGCACAGCCAAGTGTTTAGTTACAGCACATGTACCTAGGCTATCTTCATTACCAGTGAGGAGAAGCAAACTTTTAACTAATGGTTAAGTATTAAACACCACGGTATTTTAAGTGAATGCAGTGCTCATAATGGGCTTTGTATTGATAGCTTGGCAGACTGAAGTCTTCTGCTTATTCACAGAACAAACACAGCATGGGCAGCAGCAATGCAAGCTTCCCCACACCATTCTGCCAATGTGCCTCAACCCTGATCCGGAGGGACCATCTCTAGGGCTGAGAGGGTAGTTCATTCATACGCTGCTTTTATCTTTGGCATTCTCTCCTGAGAATGCTATCAAGAGTGCTAAATAGTACTTACTATGATGGCAGTTTTATGATGTGAGCACCTGTCTATTAGCTACTAGACTGAATCCTTCAATTCAACCACATCACCTTCTGTTGCTACTTTGTTAGAACTAGTGTACTAATCGGGTTTGGGCCTGGTTGGTATTTGGATGGGAGAGCAATAAGCTGCTGCAGGAGATGCATATTCAATAAGTGGTACTCTTCCTTGGGAGTCAGTATTGAGCCAGTGACTAAGTATTCTATTAGGAAGGTGCCATCCTTTGGATGAGACTAAGAGAAGTTCTAATCACTGAAAAGATCCTATCTCATGTTTTACAAGAGAAGAAAAATTAGCCCCACTGGCTTGTCCAAACTGTAGTTTGGGAAGTCAGTCTACCTCCCTGCATGCATGTAATTGAATCCTCCTTTATTGTGCTTCATATCTACCTATCACTAGCTATTTATCAGAATTTCTAGAGTGCCTATCAACATGGCATCCAATTGCTGCCCATGCAAACACTGGGATCTACCCTGAAGAGACAGTCAATTCTCCATCCTATGACACATGTTGCTTTAAACACTAAATCCAGTAATGTTCAACAGCTGCTACATTCCATGAAGTGGTAGATTAATAAAAGCCCATATTCTGGCTTCTCTTGAATGGTTTCTGACATGGGCAGAGGAAGTATAGGGAGCTTTGCATGTCCTCCTTCTGTTCCTGCACTAATAGGCAACCTGAATCCCACACTCTGAGATCACTAAGTAAGAGTTTGAGGAGGGCCATAATGTCATTGCATGTTGTGACCATGTACCGTTCCCCTTCCATCCTGGTTGGCAGCTGAGGACAATACTGTGAGAAGCATGTGCTGGCCCCTATAATGGTGTGACAATCCTGTGCATACTCACTACCAGTCTTTTCTCCACATGCAGAATTTCTGTTGCTTGTGCAAAGGACCACTGCATCTGTTTACTCCAACTGTGGCAACTAATGCCACACAATGTGACCCAGCGTATGTATAGCTCTTTAGGTTTCTTAGGGGTAAACATAAAAGTAAGGTATTAGTCAGCAGTGATCACTCATTTCACTTTCAGCCCTAGTGATCTTGAGTTTAAGGATTCTGTTTCAAATTATTATACTCCCTGAACCACCCACCCTTTCGTTTAAGATATTACCATATGTAAGCAGGAAGTTAAAAGGATAATTATTGCTACACTGAGGTGGAATTCTGCAGTTTTGGTTTGCAGTCAATGTAGACCTTTCCCCTTGTTTCACTAAATATGGGTTAAGATATCTATGATTCACTAAGAGTTTCGGTTAGAATGAACACAAACAACTCAACTGACATCTTCAAGAGTCACCTGCTTTAGCTTGAAACCAAACCAGTTAAGTGACTGCCCGAGGAAACTCAGGAAGTCTGTAACGGAGTCAGGTATAGAACACAGATCTTGTCCTGATGCAGTCTTGTGTGTGAACCACAAGATCATCCTTCCTTGTTATAGCTTTCTAGGCAACGTAGACCTTGTATTCTCACATCCTGTTATTTCAGGTTCATACATTGTAGACCCCGTGCTTATTTCGCCTGGTAAACTGATAAATCTGTGTGTAACTTGCTCAGGAAAATAGTGTTATAGGAAGATTATTCTTCCATCATTCACATTTCACTAGAGACTTCAAAGGTAAAGAATAGAAGCAGAACATGCTCCAGAGAGCTACAGCACAGATCAGAGGGGGAAAATTTTGCTGTAAGTGTTCTACTTTTCTTGTAAGAGTTATTCTGTCGATTTCTCTAAAAGGAGATTATGTCTTTGTTTCTTTATATAATTCAAAGAGAATAACAGAATTCAGTCTACTCTAGCTCACATGTCTATGTTATGAATAAATTGCACTAGCTTGGGAGAGGAGAGCATGTGCAATTTGCTCTAGGAAACAAGTCACATTGTTTTCAATTCAGTTCCTTCTTCTTTAAGAAACATGCATTGCCTCATTCCCAAACATGGATGGTTAATTTAGTTAAAGGTGCATATAAGTGTTAAAAAATAAATGGCCTTTCAGATGGTTAGATAATTTAATGAGCCATTCTAATTTCTCAGGCCCAATTTAGATGTAATATGTATCTGGGGCCATGTCTACAAATGGAAGCTAAAGTTAGGGACCTAGCATAGTGAAGCCCTTCCAACATTCTTCAAAGAATGAATAATGATCTAACACATGCTTCCTTACATAGAAGAAAGAATTCCAGAAGAGGAATGTATTCAGTGTTGCTGTAGCTGTGAAAGTCCCAGGATATTAGAGAGACAAGGGGGTTAAGATAATATTTTTGATTGGACCTACTTCTGTTTGTGAGAGAGACAAGCTTTGGAGCTACACAGACCTGAAGAAGAGCTCGAAAGCTTGTCTCTCTCACCAATCGAAATTGGTCAAATAAAAGATATTACCTCACCCACCTTGTCTCTCTAATAACTGGGATGGGCAGACTTAGGTTTTCCCAATATCCAGCCCTCCCATTGCCTTTGACAACCACTGTGTGGACTATTATGACATATTTTTACTATTGATTTTCTTCCACTGAGTCAACAAAACCAATTCAGTATCCTTGGGAATGCTTAGAGATATCCCCCCTCCCTTGTACATGTCATGGGAATACTGGATTATTCTTCCAAACTCCCAGTTCACCAGGAAGTCAGGAAGAATTAATGAGCAGGAATCCCTATAATCAGACCTGTCATCACACTTACCATACTGTGTAGGAAGGAGGTATAAATGAAGGAGTCAGTATCCTGCAGAGAAGGAAATCATTGGCCCAGTAATAGGTAGTTATGTGACTGGCACAGTGCTTCTGCTAAGTATCAGGACAATGATTCCCCATCCCCTGTTAATCAATAGCTGCTCAAAGTCTGCTTATAAGATGGCTTTAGGATTTTTAGGCCCGACAGCAGAATTCATCAATGTAATTACAACAGATGGAATTGCATTGCATTCCATACCTCTCCTGTAGCTGGGGGGACTATGATAACCATATAGATGCTCACTCCTCTAAATGTCCCAAGCTGAAAGCAATGATCTATTACAAGCCCTGAAAAGAAACATTGAAAAGTTGCAATTACTGTACTATGTTCAGCTGTGTTAGGTTAATTTTTATAGACATTTCAAAAATATATCCTGATGAAACAGATTACTGTGTAGTAACAACATGGAAACCATGCAGTTTTTGATTGACATAATTGTGGAATCAAATCGGATCTGACACATACCTCTTTTGTATCTATATAACCCACTAGTGAATTTGTGCTATGGATCCCTGCTCTGTGCCAATCCACAGAGGATATGAGTTGTTCCAACTTCCACCTATAGAGTCTTGGCTGTTTAGCTCAAGATGCAGCAGCTCGTGCTTTTTATCTTTGCAGTTCCCAGTTCAATCCCTGGTGTGATAACCTACATTTTACTGCCATTCATAAGGAACATGGAGGAATGCCTTAAAAAGAAGCAGGGCCTATGAGAGAGAGGCTGCAATTTTTGCCACATTGGAAAGGGTTGGGGGGCTTGTGCCACTGTGTTCTCCTAGAGAGTCTCCCAGCCATAATAAAAATAAATTTGCTTTTCATTCAATGGCAGTACACTGAGCACAGTGATCAGCTGATTGGCTGCTCTGAAGCCGAAGCAGTGGGCAAACTTTCACGCATGTACATCTTTGTGAAAGATCCAAATGAGAGTGCAGTAGGTTCTCTAAAAGTTCAAAGTAGGTGTGCCCTCATTAGTGGTTAGACAAAAGAGATGACAAAGCTTGTCATGATGTTCGTCTTTATCAATGTGCTAGCTCAAGTTTCACACAGCAAAAAGCTGTTACTTAACGTGTGATTCCTTAACTGCAGCTACTTTGTATGTGTATTTAATGCATTGTTTAGTCTCATGTTGGCTAAAGTCGCTTAAAGAAGCAATTGGCAAGCTCAGCGTTAATTTTTGGCATTGCTGCCCCTCTTACTTTTTCACTGAACCTTAAATACCAAGAAAAACCCTTGACTCATTTTACTTCTGGCATATTCTTTTATGCAATTGGCCAAAACCTTTGCACATGGTCCTCTGCATTTGTCCTGATATTATTAATGGCTTTGCAATATTTGATCAGAGCCGCTAGAGTCGCAAAGACAAATCATACAAGTTTGACCAAGACCACACAGTCTCTTAATTCAAACCTTTTGCATTAAATGCTTGAGTGTCTAAGGCAATCCATATTGTAAGTGTTTCAGGACAGGGAATTCATACGGCAGCCTCTCTAGGGACTCAATTCAGCAGCCTATGTCTATTCAGTAAAGCACGTGCTTAAGTCCCACTGATTTCAATGGAATTTAAATGTGTGCTTAGACATAAGCATGGCCTTAAGTGCTTGGCAGAATAAGGATGGATTTAAGCGTATGTTCTAATGCTTTTCAAAATGTCTGGGATAAGTTTCTTATTTAACCGTACCTAATGTCGACATTCCTCCTTAAAATGAGCCCATTTGTTCAAAACTATTACTACAAATGAAAGTGATTATGTGCAGCTAAGTTATATTTCAATATAACTAATAAAAAAGTGGCATCAAATTCTTTCATGCTGTTTCTATCAAAGATATTGGGCCAAATTCATCCCTGGAGTAACTCTAGGGCCCCTTGTGTCAAATGGAAAAAAATATTAGAAATTCAAACTATTTTACAATTTGGTTTAGTGCAACTATGACAGTCACCATCTAAACTGCTGCATCAGAGATTAAAGAGCTAAAAACCAGAGCTAAAAACATACATCTCCACAGTTTGAGCTAAGGAGCCAGGTTTTCAATGGGAGAGCATTAACAGAGCCATATCTTCTGTGCATCAGGCACAGAAGGGAACATGTAACATACACTCATGAGTGGGCTCCACACAATAATGGAGAGTTTAACAGTGTCATTATAAGCACAAGTTTCGACAAGTAAATCTAGTTAAAACGTCTCTTAGTGCCTTCCTGATCCAAAATAGCTCATCATAGTCACGTGTTAACCAATAGGACTCAGCATAGGGTGACAAATTGCTTTACTTCTATCCAGGGGAGTAAAATTAAATGATATCCTTTCCCAAAACTTCACTGCTAATTAGAAACAATTCTAGAGATGGGTTTATTTTGTCAGTGTTATGGCAGCAATCTTTAAGTTAAAATTCTGATTTCTGTTGATTTTTATGTATCTCTGATTCTTAAATTTCCCCATCCAATGCCAACTCCTGTAGAGTTGCTTTGGAATGTCGTAGTAATGGTTCAACTGCTATAAAATCTGAAGCAGACAAATGAGTCTGAGATAGAATTTCATCAAGAACTACAGCATCTATGTAGAGTCAAAGACAACAGGCCTTCAAAGAGCCTACCTCAAAGCAGATTACACCTGATTTCTCTAGTCTATCCAGGAAGATGTTGCTTTCAGGCCAAATCCTTAGCTAGTGTAAATTGGCATAGCTCCACTGACATAAATAGAACCATACTGATTTGTACCAGTTAATGATCTTACCCTTCATCTTTTCTAAACCCTTCATATTTATATTTTCCCTATATTAATTTTGAAATTCAACTGAAATCCCAACTTTCTAGCATTGAAAACGTACTAGAATGTCCAAATCTCCCATTGTGGTGTGCAAAATGAATCTTATGTTTGCCTATGTGAATGCATAAATATGGGGACGGAGGTCCCATTTTATTTGAAAATTAGACCATACACATTAATTCAAAACCATGTGATTCTTAATATAAAAATATTTGGGTTTTTTATTCTTCATGCTTTTGTATGATAAGTACATGTTTACCCATGGTTGAGTGTGGAAAAGAAAAGGAAAGAAAAGAAAAGAAAAGGTTTTTAAATCTCTATCATGTAAACATTTTTTATAAAAAGTGAAGAGTGGAAGTGACTCATTCCAATCACCCTGGCCAAGTAATTTTATTACTGAAGATAAATAAAGGGTTACAAAAACACCTGTTGACCAGTTCTACCTCCAAATAAGATAAGCAACAAAATAACACTACCAGAAATATTGCAAACAGCTACCCAAAATGATAAACACTACAGCAAACTATTTCATCTTAAACAATTCTCTCCAACAGTCATCCAACACTAGTTACTGAATCATGAGATAAAAATCTAAACCCTACACACTTGCCATCTCTTTCAATGCAACACCAATTCTACATTCCAAACAACTGACAAACATCCATCTTTAACAATTCTACATGGTCAGATTTAAATGCTGGGTGTTTTATATGGTGGTGGAGGGAGAAGGCGTGTTTGTTGTGGATAGGGGATGTGGATGAGATAGCGTGGAGAAGGTGAAATCATGGTTGCAGGTTGAAAAAATAAGGAAATCTTAATTTGGAATTCCCTGGTGCTTTTGATGGATGTGCTGGTGTTGAATGCACTTCAGCAACCTTGACTGGTTTATAACAGAGTTTTTGTTTGGGATGCATATACGCACACAACATACTGACATTTTCTATTTTGTGAGTCAACACTGTCAATTATCAGACAAGTGCTTCTACTATTACTAAGAGCTTTTTTAAAACATCTTTTTGTAACTTTTCATCAATTGATTTTTGAGAGTTAATTTGGACATCTATTTTAATTTAATTTGCATGTTCACATTCAGCAATACTTCAAAACTCCTGTAGATTAGAAGGTTGTAATGTCTTGCCTCTGCATCCCCTAAATTCCTGAATTACTAGCCAATAGGTCATCCAAGAAGAAGCTTAAATTTTCCTACGTATTTTGAGTTTTATGTTTCTTTCCATTGAAGTTTCCAGCCTTTCAGAGACATATTTAGTTTGGCAGAGTGACTCTGGTGACTCATGGAATGAAGAGATTTGAGAGCAAGCTACTGAAAATGTATCCAATTTCTCCTTGTGTAATTTGGGAGCAAGCTACTAATAATACATGTAATTTTTCTTGGTTTAATCAGATGCATTATTGCCAAATATTTATCCTCTATAGAAGTCTTGTTATTCCTGAAATATATTACAAAGATCAAATGCAAATATACCTGTACATCGGTTTATAAAATATTCCTGGCTCCTTTTCTAATTGTTTTTGGCACTGTCCCCTAAATCAATGGGTACTGAACGAAAACACGGATCCTACGGATCTTACTGAAACCTTTTCCAGTATGATCCTAACTATACTTTGGAATTCAGCAAACAAACATTCCTTATTAGTGTAATTATTTTCTTTCCACCAGGTTCTGATCAATTACATTGATGTCACTTTCCCATCATTTTTGTATGAAGAGATGTGGTGTTAGAATAACTCCATCTCCCAAGCTATATTGAAAATTCCATTGATTCTTTTGTCAAATTAAGATAAGATGTTTTTCTCTTCACTCAGTCCTTTCTCAGACTGATGATCAGTGACAAGCTTGTGTCATTTTGCATTTATATGAATACATGCACCTGAAAGATATAAGGCTAGAAATTGCATAATGTAATAGTGCTAGTGGTTCCTCTCTGTAGTTTCCTTAGATGACAGTTTACATCTAATTTAACAAACCTCATTAAGGCCTGGATCCTCCTATCTGATCCACACAAGCTGTCTCCTGTGCCTTTCAGACCCTCACTTGACTTCAGTAGACTCCACCATGGGCATAGCTCATACAGATCAGATGGCAGGCCTAAATTTGCAAACCCAAGCTTGTGTTAGTTGGGTCTGACTTCAGTGGAACTCTGCATGGACATCGGGATCTGCTCATGTGGATCATGGTAGCTGAGCCTCCTCCTGCTCTCTGACTCAAGCAGAACAGCCAATAACTTCAACGGGAGTTTCGTAGGAGTGCAAACTTCACACTGGTACAGCGAAAGTGGAAAGAGAAGGCAATCGCTGTATATACAGATTAGACTAGGTACAAAGGAAAACGAACAGTTTCTTACAATACAAAACATGGTGTGTATTCCTGAGTATCATGGGAAGTCCACTGTTGTATTCGAATGCCAGTGAAAATGAGGTAGGATCAGAAGAGACTAAAATAGGGAAAGAACAAGTTAAAAATGACTTAGACAAATTAGACGCCTTCAAGTCACCAGGACCTTGGATGAAATGCATCCTAGAATACTCCAGGAGCTGACTGAGGAGATAGCTGAACCTTTAACAATGATCTTTGAAAAGTCATGGAAGACAGGAGAGATTCCAGAAGACTGGAAAAGGGCAAATATAGTGCCAATCTATAAAAGGGGAAATAAGGACAACTCAGGGAATTACAGAGCCGTCAGCTTAACTTCTGTACCTGGAAAGTTAATGGAGCAAATAATTAAGCAATCAATTTGCAAACATCTAGAAGATAATACGGTGATAAGTAACAGTCAGCATGGATTTGTCAAGAACAAATAGTGTCAAACCAAGCTGATAGCTTTCTTTCACAGGGTAACAAGCCTTGTGGATGGGGGAAAGCAGTAAATGTGGTTATTTCATGACTTTAGTAAAGCTTTTGCTATTGTCTTGAATGACCTTCTCATAAACAAACTAGATAAATGCAACCTAGATGGAGCTACTATAAGGTAGGTGCATAACTGGTTGGAAAACTGTTCCCAGAGAGTAGTTATCAGCAATTCACAGTAATGCTGGAAGGACATAACAAGTGGGGTCCCGCAGGGATTAGTTCTGGGTCCGGTTCTGTTCAATATCTTCATCAACGATTTAGATAATGGCATAGAGAGTACACTTATAAAATTTGCGGACAATACCAAGCTGGGAGGGGTTGCAAGTGCTTTGGAAGATAGGATTAAAATTCAAAAAGAACTGGACAAACTGTAGAAATGGTCTGAAGTAACTAGGATGAAATTCAATAAGGACAAATGTAAAGTACTCCTTTTAGGAAGGAACAAGGTACTGCGGAAAGGGATCTGGGGATCATAGTGGACCACAAGCTAAATATGAGTCAACAGTGTAACACTGCTGCAAAAAAAGCAAACATCATTCTGGGATGTATTAGCAGGAGTGTTGTAAGCAAGACATGAGAAATAATTCTTCTGCTCTACTCTGCGCTGATTAGGCCTCAACTGGAGTATTGTGTCCAGTTCTGGGCACCACATGTCAGGAAGGATGTGGACAAATTGGAGAGAGTCCAGAGAAGAGAGACAAAAATTATTAAAGATTTAGAAAACAAATCTTCTCTGAGGGAAGATTGAAAAAATTGGGTTTGCTTAGTCTGGAAAAGAGAAGACTGAGAGGGGACATGATAACAGTTTTCAAGTATTTAAAAGGTTGTTACAAGGAGGAGGGAGAAAATTTGTTTTTCTTAACCTCTGAGGATAGGACAAGAAGCAATGGGCTTAAATTGCAGCAAGGAGGTTGTTAGGAAGTTTTTCCTAATGTCATGGTGGTTAAGCACTAGAATAAATTGCCTAGGGAGGTTGTGGAATCTCCATCATAGAAGATTTTTAAAAGCAGATTAGACAAACAGCTGTCAGGAATGGTCTAGATAATACTTAGTCCTGCCATGAGTGCAGGGGACTGGACTAGATGACCTCTTGAGGTCCCTTCCAGTTCTATGATTCTATGATTTATCCATGTGCAAATACTGGGCCAGGTTCTGATACCTTTTCTCATATTTAGTGTCTTGCTCCATGAGTATACATAGAAAAAATTGACTCAATGCAATTTTCTTAGAGATGGAGGAGACAATTTTACCAGAAGCCAAGATTGAGCTCTGAATCTGGAAAGCGTTTTTGTTGTTTTTATATAGGGATTATCTCTGAACCCATTGGACCGTTCAATCTGACAATTAAAGAAACAGCATCTGTACTATAATGCTGTGCCCCAAAGTACATGGGGAAAGGGGCCATATTTCAAAAAGCAAGTGAACACTGAATGACACTAAGCTGAACCATTTGGAGGACCCATAGGTTCTATATGCATTTGGAGGGATTCAATAAAGTAACAGATATTGTAGCTCTACTTAGCTCAGCAATGGACATGTATGTGGCAGAACAATTGATGGAAGAAAACAAGACAAAACTCTGCTTGAGGTCATTACCAATTCATGTGCTGACTCAACAATGCAAAATCCCTTTAACTCCATCCCTTCAGTTTTTCTTTTCCTCTGGGGTAATATAACTGCTCCAAGGATAACCCCATTGCCTGACCTTCTGTGAACTGGAAATTGAAAATGCTAATTGCTGTGGTTGCAATTTCCAAACCAATTGCTGTGGCCAGGACAGTACTTCAGTTATTTGGATCTTGCCAATTTTTTTCAATAGTTACATTCTTCAAGAAGAGCCAGAGAATAGCACTAAAAAAAAGGGGGGGGGTGATTTATATTTGCTATGAATAGATAAATGTGCAGTTTACTTGAATCGTGTTATTTTCCTTGTCATTCTCAACCCGATCTTAATATTTTGCCTTGTACTATTTTGACTTCGTTTGGAAAAAAAATTAGTCTGTCTCATAGTGTGAACGGAAAATTAGGTTTAAGAAACTGTAAAAATGTGTTGGGGTCAGCAATTTAAAAACTGAAGGGTGTGCTCTAGAAATAGATACTCACAACACTGACTCTTTAGAAACACTGCTAAATAGCCCTCTGGTCAAGTAATAGATGTACTAAACACAATTTTAGCTTCACAAGCTGTGGTCAAAATAATTTAGTCTCCTCAAAAGAAATAATAGTACGTTATCAGATTATGTGACTGCAAGTAACTCTTAATCACTGCACTAGGTCAGTTCTTTTAATTTGATAGCTGTTGTTCATACAGAATGTTTTTTAATTTTTTTAAAGAAAATATTTTGGGGATCATGAATTACTCTTTCAGGAACTACAAAATGCAACGTTTACAGAGACAATAGAATTTGACCCTTAGCCTTTTCTTTTTTGCAAACATTGGAGAACACCTCTGTTATTGTACCTCTGTTTTTAGTTGAACATATTTGTTGCAAAGGCATTTTATTTTATTTTTCAAAACCTACAGGGATAGATGCTATAAAACTAATTGTTATCACTAAGGCTAGGTCTACACTCGCGCGGGGGTCGACCTAAGATATGCAACTTCAGCTACCGAATAGCGTAGCTGAAGTCGGCGTATCTTAGATCGATTTACCTGGCCGTGAGGACGGCGGCGAGTCGACTGCTGCCACTCCCCCGTCGACTCCGCTTCCGCCTCTCACCGCGGTGGAGTTCCGGAGTCGACAGCAGAGCAATTGGGGATTGATTTTATCACGTCTACATTAGATGCGATAAATCGATCTCCGATAGATCAATCACTATCCGCTGATCCGGCGGGTAGTGTAGATGTACCCTAAGAATAAAACTCATAAAGTGAAGATAATTGATGGTGATGGTGGTATCGTATTTTTCTATGGCTCTTTTCAAATGCGAGTTATATTCTGGATCACCTCTGATTTCAAACAGATCAACCTGAATTGAGTGGAAATAGATTGAAACTTTTTTAATAAATCAGATTTGATATCACCACCAAAAAGAATCGAGTAATAGATAACAGATTCTGAATTTAAAGTGATTATTTTTGAATTATTAAACAAGTAGGACTCCACCCAGTTTTAATAAATAACTTAGCACATAACGGAAAAAATATATCTATCCTTGCACAGAGCAGAAGCGAGACAGAAGTTACAGAGCTAAGACTAGTGCAGACTATACTAAAGAGGGGGAAACCAGATTGGATAACATAAGAACCTACTCAGTTCTTTGTCCAAAATTCTAATTTTGCCAAATCTCAGCCTTCTTTAGGTTCAGAAAAATTTGATCTACAAAACCAAAAACAAACTTAAGGAACCAATCAGCTGAACTCTTTCAGGTAATGCATAGTCTCATCAACCCAGACCACCATGCCCCATCAGATCAGGCCTGATCACAAGTCCACAGAAGTCAACGAAAAGGCTCCCATTCATCTCTGTGGCTGGTTTCTCTGGGCCTTTTGACTGCAGGTGCCATAGGCTTCAGATAGATTGTTTCTCTTGGTTGGGTTCAATCTGGTTTCTGAGTACCTCACTCACCTTGTCTCTCAGTATGTCCATTGTCATTTGGGTTCCCTAAGAATCACCACCTGCACGTCTGATTCTTGTGCATCCTGGTTGTTTATAGTAGGGGTGGCTGTGGGACTATTGACAGATACCATCAACACTTGGTTTGGATAGGGCAAATGAGACAAACACTAATTTGAGGGGCTTATATAAGCAACCTGTGTACTTTTTGAGGTTCACCTATCACTTGTGCATACACAGTGAATTTTCAAAATCCCCTAGAGTGACTCAGGAGCCTAAGTCTTATTGGCCAAAGTTATTTAGGTCACGTCTACATTAGCACTTATGCCGGCAAAACTTTTCCCACTCAGCGGTGTGAAAAAATACACACCCCAAGTGACATAAGTTTTGCTGGGATAAATGCTGGTGTGCACAGCACTATGCCGTCGGGAGATGCTTTCCCGCCAACACAGCTCCCACCGCTCATTGAGCTGGTTTTATTATGTTGACAGGAGAGCTCTCTCCCGTCAGCATAACACGGCTACGTGATCGCTTTTACAGTGGCACAGCTCTGTTGGTACCACTGTGCTGCTGTAAGCTTGTAAATGTAGACATGGCCTAAGATTAGGAGCCTAAGGCTATGTCTACATAGCCCTGCAGTTCAGACTATGAGTGTGTGAACTGTAGCATGCATTAGTGTGCTGTGCTGTAAATCCCCTGTGTGGAAGCTGCAGGCGTGAACTAAAAGGTATCTTGTCTGCATTAAGGTAATCCTTGTTCAGAAGGACTAGGTTAACACAAACTGGGTACCTTTTAGTTTGAGTCTGCAGTGTCCACACAGGGGAGTTTCAGTGCAAAATACTAGGGCCTGCTGCAATTCACACACACACACACACGTGATCCAAATTACTGTGTAGACAAGCCCTAAGTTTCATTGAAAGCCAATGGAACATAGGAGCTCCTAAGTGCCTAACTTCTATTGAAATCAGTGGAAGTTAAGTGCTCAGGCACTTTTGAAAATCCCACTAGATTCTTATCTGCATCTTTAGGAGCACAAATATCTTTAAAAATCTGGCCCTAAGTCAATTTTGAAAATAGAAGATTGACTGCTAAGTCACTTGGGCATTTTTGAAAATTTTACTCACAGACTTTAATGAATGGTTGTGCAGCCATGCTCTCCCACGTGCCCCTGTACTCCATGGTGCAGTATGGCAATGGCTCTGCCACTGTTTCCCTCCTGGTCTTCCACTGATCCACCCAGCCTCCAACACCTTCTGGGCTGAGGTGAATTAGACCTCTGGCTAGGTCACAAAGAAGTTCCACCCCATCCAGGGTACCCAAAGTCCACAATAAACACAAAGAAACATAAACTCCTCCCACTCCTCCTGGGCTCAACAGCATACCAAGAAACAAATACTTCTGCCCCGCATGTGCTCATGCAAGTTTAAGTTGGTCACTAGCAACCAAACAAAGCAAAAAGGCCAGGCCAAGTCTATGTTCCCTCAAGGAGCTCCTCAATTCCTCACCCCGGGCAGCCTTCTCTCCCACAGTGAAAGCTGAAGGCCTGCTCTCCCTCCCAGTCAGTCACCAACTGAGCTGAGCTCTCCCTTTTTACCTTCTTCCTCAAAGCCTCATATCTATCTCAGAAGTTATGGGTGGGTAGGGCTGATTGGACCCCTGGAGCTTTTTAACCCTTTCCAGACTTGTGTAGTGTTTGTAAACCCTCTCACCACTTGTGAAAAAACATGATCATTTTTAAAAAGAGAGAGACATAAAAAACTCTTTAAAATAAAAATTGGCTTAGTGATTCCTCTTGGACGTGAAATATTCTAATATGCTTAGTATAAAATCTTCTAGCATAAATATGTAAAACATAAAATGAAGGGTGGTAATTTCCAGAGCGAGCTAAAAATAATGAAAGCTGAATATGAACAAATATTCTATATCAGGAGGTAGTCTGAAACAGATGGTGGTCAATCAAGACTGCAAAACCTCAAGTTTGCAAGTTATTGCTTGCAAGACCTTACAACATGCCAAAGCCCAAATGTGGGACACAAACAATAGAGGATAAAAATTCAGTATTGGAAAAACAATAATTGATGCAGGAAGCATGAAACAATGCATGTTTTCCAATGTCTTCAATGTCTCATATGTAGAAGAGTATAAATAAAAATACCTCGAAACCTCTTAAGGAGTTTTGCCCATATTATTAAAGGATTTTATTTCTGTGGGTTCTGAATAATCTGAACATAGTTTTGGTCTCCATAACAATGAGCTGCAACTAACTGTATTTAAATGATTTTAAATTCCTTGCAATTTGAAGAATATAAGGAATTGTTGGTGATCTGTAAAAGTCTCTGTTGCTAGAAGATACCAGTATTGCTCCTTTATCTTATCTAAGTACTCACTAAGGCCTGGTCTACATTGGGGGAGGGGGGAGGGTCGATCTAAGTTACGCAACTTCAGTCATGTGAATAACATAGCTGAAGTCAACGTACTTAGATCAACTTACTGTGGTGTCTTCACAGAGATGAGTCGACTGCTGCCACTCCCCCGTCGACTCCGCCTGTGCCCCTCGCGGCGGTGGAGTACAGGGGTTGACGGGAGAGCACTCGGGGATCGATTTATCGCATCTAGACTAGACTCGATAAATCGACCTCCGGTGGATCGATCGCTGCCCACCAATCCAGCGGGTAGTATAGACATACCCTAAGAATGCAGGAATATATGGGGATGTCTACAGACCACAGAAAAACCCGTGGCTGGCCCATGCCAGCTGACTCAGACTCTCAGGACTTGGCCTGTGGGGCTGTTTCATTGCTATGTAGACTTCTAGGCTTGAGACAGAGCCTGGGCTCTAGGACCCTGCACAGTGGTGTGGTCCCGGAGCTTGAGCTCCAGCCTGAGCCCAGAAGTTTATACAGCAATTGAACAGCCTCGCAGCCCCAGCCGGAGTCTGCTGGCGTGGGCCAGCCACAGGATTTTCTTTGCTGTGTAGACATACAGACAGGGTGTGATATCACCCCCATCTTTGGCCAGTATCTCAATATGTAAACAGGCACAGAGACTTGGTTATTTTGGGAAGGGTAGGTATGTGGGAAGCCCATAGTAATGCAAATCAGAAATATTTTATTTGATGTCTGATATACCAATTAATCTTACAATCCTTCTACAGAAGACACTTCACACAGACAGACAGACACACACATACACACACACACTTAATTTTATTACATACTAAAAAGTATGTTAAAAGAATGATCTCAAGGTTATGTGGCTAAGTAATCAAAAGCTAAGAAGTACCAGTATTAAGATTGCTTCTGCAATCTTAAAAATCAATTTTTCTGTCTTATCAGACAGAGAGTTAGAACTACCACTGGGTGGAAACTGGTTTTCCCATCCCACAAGAACTTTTGAGATTTCTAAAAAAAATTCCTGAACTGAATCTGCATAAAAAGTCAAAATCTTGAAAAATTTTCATGAATTGATAATCTGAAAACAAAATCATATTGGGTAAATTGAACATTTCATTTCAATTATTCAAAATGTTTCATACTGATTTCCACCTTTTAACATTTTTAACTTTTTTTAGTATAAATCAACTAACATAAAAACAAAAAGTTGTTCTGAACCAATTAACAAAACTTTTTCATTTTGAATACAGTATGTTAAAACAGAACGTTTTGAAACTTTCAAAACCTTTTTTTCCAACATTTTTTGAACCAGGAGATTTATCAAAACTAGTGCCTTCTTGCATATAATTTCAGTTTTGATGAATCAACATTTTCAAACAAAAAAACAGTTTTGTCTGAAAATTCCCAACCAAGTCTAGTTAGGAGATGACTTGATCATGGTCTATAAATACCTACATGGGGAAAGAGCATGAACAGGTGGGAGTTGTCTTACCAACTCTGAGAGGCCAATTAAGTAAGAGGAAAAAAAACTTTTGAAGTGATAATCAAGCTAGCCCAGTACAAACAGTTTGATAAGAAGTGTGAGAATACTTACAAGGGGAGATAGATTCAACGTTTGTAAGGGCTCAGCCATTCCCAGTCCTTATTCAATCCTGAGTTGATTGTATCTAGTTTGCATATCAATTCCAGCTCAGCAGTCTCTCGTTGGAGTCTGTTTTTGAAGTTTTTCTGTTGTAAGATAGCCACCCGTAGGTCTGTCATTGAATGACCAGACAGGTTAAAGTGTTCTCCCACTGGTTTTTGAGTATTATGATTCCTGATGTCAGATTTGTGTCCATTAATTCTTTTGCATAGAGACTGTCCGGTTTGGCCAATGTACATGGCAGAGGGGCATTGCTGGCACATGATGGTATATATCACATTGGTAGATGTGCAGGTGAACGAGCCCCTGACTAACACGGCTGCTACTCTGATACATGGGGAGAAAATGTCTAATAGAAGAGGGCTTTTTAATAAAACAGACAAAAGCATAACAAGAGCCAATGTAGACTTGAAATGTAGACTTGAAATATGGGGCAAACTTAACAGTGAGAGTAATTATCCATTGCAATAATTTATTTAAGAATGCGATGGATTCTCCATCACTTGAAATCTTTAAATCAAAGACTGGCTGTCTTTCTAAAAATCTATTCTATCGCTCAAACAGAAGTTATGGGCAAATGAAGGAATTTCTGGGAGGGTCCGATGGGCTATGCTATGCAGAAAGTCAGACCAGATGATCATAATGGTCCCTTCTGGACTGGAAATCTATGAACCTATTAACCTTAAATTTGCTACTTCGTGCGGCTTTGGGCAAATCAGGTTCTATATTATGATAGTCTTTATTGAACAGCTGGTCCTATAAAAATAGGTGTCATTCTGTAATTATTCATTTTTTCCTCATTATTCAATGTATGGCCCTATCAACGGCACACCAGCCAAAAACTGCATTGAATAAAGAATTATTACTTTTGTTACAAGCTTTCCTATGCTGCTTATCACTAACATATCTGAGCACCTCACAAAGACTAATGCGGCTAACTTCACAACTTCCCTGTGATTTTCCCCATTTTACAGAACTGAGAGAGAGAGAGATTAAGGTCAAAATTTGTAGGATGTTTTCTAAATGTAGATATGTTACTGATTGGGCATCCAACCAAATACATTGAGGGACCAGGACTGATTTTTCAGAGTAATTAACATTTTTAATAGAGCTTTAGATGTTTAAAATAGTATACACACATCAACTAATTAATCCTCATAGTACCCCTGAGATCTAAGTATTATTATCCCCATTGTGCAGATGGTGAAATTGAGACAAGGCAAAAACAAATTCTATAATACGCAGCTGTAACTGTCCCGCACACTACTCCAGTACCTCTTCAATGGGATCTAAAACCTGGCACTGCAGCATAGACCTCTACCACTTGAGCTAAAAGACTAACTAGAACAGAAGGCAACAGGAGTATGAAGTTATACTGTGTGAACCAGCCATTAATGGAGCATGTATAAACACATGCAAACAGTGGGCGGCTTTACAACTTACCAAATCTGAACAGACAGAGATCCACAGGGACAGTAAAGGGCTTTTCTTGACCCAGAAGTATTACTTTGCCAAATATCGAAGTCCTGCTGCAAAGTAGGGAGGCTTTAGAACTCTCAAAAAAAATAGAAAAACTGCACAATGGGAAGTGTTAGGCATTGTAATATAAGTAGACTTGGAAAGATTAGATATTAGTAAATGTTAGTAAATGTCAATTTCACTGTACACCTACAAATCGATTAAAAAATATTTCCATCAATGATAACTGAAATTTACGGATAGGCAAAGTATGAAAAATACTGCTTGAGAACTTATCAGAGTTTAATTTAAGGATATTTACTTTGACATGTGGTGTGTTTTAATGGTTATAAAGCTTTAACTTTAAATAATTATTGACATCCCCCCCACACACACACACACATCCATAATTTCCCACAATTGTGAACATTTAAATCTATAAAAATACAGAAAAAAATACCTAAATTAAACATTTATATTATTCGTTGAAATTATTTTAAAAAGTCACAATTGAATTCTTCCAAGTCTAACTATAGATTGTTGCTGCTTCCTCTATAATCTGTGTACATACAGAGTAGAATTGCCCTGTGGTAAACACTGTTATAATGAAGCCAGGCTTACTAAGTGAAATTCACCCTTGTGGAAAGCCCACAGAAAGCTGTTCCACTGTGGAACCCTCAGCAGAGTAGCCCCGTACAGCGGCGTCACAAGTGCAGCAGTAAGTGTATCCCCATGCATAAAGGAAGCAATTCCAATTTACCTGAGAAAGCTTAGATACTACCATGATTCCGATTAACAATAATGCCTTAACCCTCTTTCAACTTGAGGGGAGGGTGGCTATAGTGTATGTGTGTAGTCACTAAAAATGTTCTCTCATGTTTTCTCCTCTCCTTTTGATTTTTACTTTCTAGCTCCTTAAAAGTTAATATATGGAGATATACCTATCTCATAGAGCTGGAAGGGACCCCAAAAGGTCATTGAATCCAGCCCCCTGCCTTCACTAGGCAGGATCAAATACTGATTTTGCCCCAGATCCCAAGTGGCCCCCTCAAGGGCTGAACTCACAACTCTAGCTTTGGGGAAGCTAATGCTCAAACCACTGAGCTAACCCTCCCCAGAAGTTGTAGCCAACAATTAACTATGTTCACTGATTTCCTCTACAGATGGTTTGTATTTTGCAGACCTCAGCACTATGATTAGAACAATTTCTAGTTTTGTTTCTAAGAAGAATTTTATATTGTTTTCAGTTCATTGTTCGCTGCATTCAACCTCTTTTTCAAGCCACCAAAGAAGCAAAACCTTCGCTTGTTCCCTAACTTTTATATTCTATAGAAAACTCAGTGTATCTCTTTCAATACAATGTACGGTATTCCAGTTTTACTTACAGAAAACCCTGTAATAGCAAACCCTCTTAACAGAGTATCAATAACTTCTTAAACTCCTCATACCTCAACATCTTTTCTCTATATATTTCTCTGAGCATTGTTTAGATCAGTAAAGCCTCTAGCATTAAAAGTTGTCAGTGAACCTCAAAAGGTTCAGAAATTCGTTTAGCTTTCTTATCCAATGTAAACCAATTTGGTCTGGAAATCTCATGAAATCTGACTCTTTCCTATGATTTCCTCTATTTCCTGGTTTTAGCTCGCTGAAAGAAAAGAAAAGAAAAGAACTACAACAACCTTCTTTTCTCTGTCTTTTTTTAAAAAGTTAATGTAGGAGCTAGTGACAGATAACATTGAGAAACTTAGAGACAGAAACTCTTTATTTGTCCACAAGTGCAGAACTTGCAGCAGTTGTGTAAGCATCCCTCACAGTAAGATGTGAATGTGTTTCAGCCCTGAGCTGGATTGACTATCTCCAAACTACTAGGGGTGAAAGTATAATTCAGGCTTTCTGCTCACTCGGCCATTGCCAGTCTACTGAAACTATTAACAAGAGTGCCAGCTGGTGCCAATGGTTTTGTGATGTGAATTATTGCCCCTTAGGAACTATAACAGAGACTACTAACTCTTTTCCCAACCGTTTACAGATCGTAACGCATTTCACTTATTGAGTCTGATTGGAATTGAACTGATGAACTACAAAAACCCCACTAATACTTTGAACCATCCCAGTCCGCTCTATGGGTCCAAGTGCCATGATACATTGCTTTCTCCCTTTGTGGCTTTTCTTCTCTCACCATTGTGTGCAACTCTCAAAAACTGATGTCTACTTTGATCAATTTGAACTGACAAATCAGGCTTTTCCCAATGTGGCCATCTTAACTGGCTTTGATCTGAATTTTTCAGAAGAATAGAGAAACTGATAGCTGTTTGTTTCTATGTTTTCAAAGCAGGTTGATTATACATAGTGTAAAGATTTCATTTTGCTGGTTGCTTATAAACTCAAGAGATGGCGGGCTATCCAGGCAAAGCAGGGGCATGTGCAGGAATAAAAATGTGGCTGCTTTTGGAGGGGCATTTCCTGTGCCCCCGGTGGGCGGAGAAGCTCACTCTCCCTTCCCCCCGAGGCCAAAAGAGCTGAATCTCCCGGCCGTGGCCCTGGGGCCGGTAGAGCTGACTCTACGCTACTCCCCCCACAGCCAGTGGAGTTCACTGTCCCATGGCAACCAGAGGAGCTGGATCTTCCCCCACGGCCCCAGGACCAGAGGAGTTGTCATCTCCTGCCCTGGCCCGGGATGGAGGAGCTCGCTCTCCCCACCCCAGCCCCAGAGGAGTTTGATTGTGCACATCCCTGAGGTAAACTCAGATCTATTTGTATACCAGTGGAAGACTATTTCCTTGCTGAAAGGCCTACAATTACAAAGAAACTGGAATAAATAGACTGTGCCTGAAGCTGACAAAAGTGAGGAATCACCGTCTCACAGCAGCATGACCCCAGGGCAGAGTAACAATCACCTACCTTTTCTTCAGTCTCTGACTCCTCCTCTATACTATTTTAAAGGTATAGCTGTGATGCTATTTTAAAGCACTGCTTTGTGTTCCATTTTAGATGCATTTAAAATGACAGTAAGTGCACTGACGGCTGCTCAGTCTCAGTGCAGCCAGTAGGAAAGCAATCCAATGACCCCAAGTTCACTGAGATTTCTGGAGAACAATATCACATGCCGCAACACATAAAGAAATATATTGAATACTTTCAAAGATATAAATTTCTTAGAACTGTTGGACAGGCTTCAGTATGTGAACTCGCTCGTCCAAATGGTATTGCTAAATAGCGTGACTCCAGTCAGAAGACTGACACTGTGTTGTTGCGTAACTCATAACCATAGCAATATGACTTATGTAAATGCACTATGCATTCATTCAGCAAATTAAAATCTCAACAGTCACATATGCTGAATAAAAGCATCATTCAAGATATTTTCTTTGAAATATGAGAGCTCTGGGTTTTTTTAAGTAAGAAAAAGAGAATGTAGAGGTTGTGAAGCCAGAATGCTAGCAGTAGAAATTGGAATCCTTTATTTATTCAGAGAATTGAGGTGGCAGGGGTAGGTTTCACCACCAATAAAATACAAGCATCATGAGCATTGTTCTGGCAGTGTGCCTGAACCCTGACTTAGAGTGACCATCACAAGGAGTGAGAGAAGTAGTTCATCATATGTGCATATTTAAGCCATCATTTGGGCTGCCAAAAGTGACTCTAACTATGCTAATAGATTGTGTAATGAGGATGTATAGCAACTAAGAACCAAGAGATTAAATATTCCTTTTTGAATTTTTTTATTAACAGCTTCACATGCTGCAGAGGCTTCCAGAGTTTCAGGAGAAGAGAGGTTGTTAGGAGGAACTAATTCTGATGTTGACTTTTAATAAGCAGCAATAGTCTTAATTTTTTAAAGCCATCAGGTCAAATCCTGACCTAGATTTATGTAACAGTAATCAGCATGGTCATCCCAGACTGCTGCATGAACTGGCTTGGGGATGGTCAGGCTTAGTTACTAAAGGGAATGAAGGGTGGTACCCAACTGTGCTAGAGTTTGGAAAACTTATGCAAACTAGCTCCTTTCTTCTTCCCCAAACCTAAGCATACTTGCAATGGATTCTAGGCCTCTTTCTGCTTCCTGTGAAACAATGGAAGCTGCCACAGAACTATCTGCCCTTCTAGACTGTCAGTTCCATCTTAGAGTTATCAACTAGAGACAATAACTTGCATTAGGTGACCCATCCACTCATCACAATCATCAGTCAATCAAGGCAGAATCCAGGCCCCAGCCACTTGTTTGTATGTTGACCTAGTTGTAATAAATGTCTGTGACATTGGGCAGAGTCACAGTCTCTGCCCCTGTGGCAGTGAAAGGGGTAGGAAGGGAACCAGCTTAGGTTACTCACAATCCAAATGTATTTTTAGCTGTGGTTATGGCTAATTTCAAAAGATGCCAGAGAGGGTGCCCCAACTACACCAGCATCTAGTTTAGGATGAATCACAACTTTTGTGGCAACGTGCAAGGGTACATGAGCTTCTCTGATGTCAAGAAACAAGATTAGGGTCTGATCCTTCAAGCACTCCACATTCGTAATTCCCACCTGAGGTCAACAGTGGTGTGCACACACAGCAATTCAAGTATCAGGCCCTTAGTCACTTGATTTCTCTATATGCAACATAGGACAGTTTTTTGTGTCTCTGATCAAATTCTCACATGTACAGAACAACTTATCCATAATTTTAAATCTATCAAAAGAAAGTTAGCTATTGAAATGATGAAGTTCAGTAAGACACCGTTAAGACTAACTTGGCCCCTATCCATACAGTCCATGAATCCACAAGTGGGAGTTGCAAATTGGGAAGGAGGAACCTAGTGATCCACCTATTCAATGTTTTTGAGATCCACTGACTAAAGGACAACATAAATATTATTCATAGTATTAGAGTGTGATGAAATGTTTTACTAGACACAATAAGGTTCAATTGTTCTTTTTCTACCTTGTCTTTTTTGTATGTTTTCAAGAATGTTTTCCATCTGATATAAATTCTTTTTTTCTTTTGCTTTAGAAATTCATTCATCTATAGTTGCATTGTTGGAATAAAACAAATCCAAATTTTAAGCAAAATGCAATATGAACATGCCGGGAAATTATAGGTTATAATCAGCTACCAGACTAAGTCCAAGCAAATGCAATAAATACATTCCAATTGACAAATAAATAAAAATTAGCTACAGCTTTCAAAAACTGTTATTGTATGTCACATGATTGAATCATAGAATATCAGAGTTGGAAGGGACCTCAAGAGGTCATCTAGTCCAACCCCCTGCTCAAAGCAGGACCAATTCCCAGCTAGATCATCCCAGCCAGGGCTTTGTCAAGCCGGGCCTTAAAAACCTCCAAGGAAGGAGACTCCACCACCTCCCTAGGTAATGCATTCCAGTGTTTCACCACCCTCCTAGTGAAATAGTTTTTCCTGATATCCAACCTGGACCTCCCCCACTGCAACTTGAGACCATTGCTCCTTGTTCTGTCATCTGCCACCACTGAGAACAGCCGAGCTCCATCCTCTTTGGAACCCCCCTTCAGGTAGTTGAAGGCTGCTATCAAATCCCCCCTCATTCTTCTCTTCTGGAGACTAAACAATCCCAGTTCCCTCAGCCTCTCCTCATAAGTCATGTGCTCCAGACCCCTAATCATTTTTGTTGCCCAAAACAAAATTTATTTAGCATAGAATTCTTCAAAGCTTTTAGTAAATCTCTGTACCATTATACAAAATTTCATGGAAATTAAATGTAGAGCACACTGGCAAGAACATTGCCAATATAAAGAGTATGGGATTGGGTGTATGATTTGTATTAAGATTTGTTCTCCAAACAAAAGGAATTATTTTAACATTGGTTTAAAAGCAGAATATGAGCCCAATTACATCCCCATTGAAATCAACAACAAAACTCCCATGTGTTCAAACATCCCACCTTTGACTTCAGCAGAAGTAGATTTGAGCCTTCCCACATGCTTGGATGAAAAATGTATTAAGAATTTAGTGATCCATTTCACAGATAGCTAAAACATTAGTTTGCTTTGTGAGTTTGCTACAGTTAACTCTTCCTTTGTCGCCTTGGGATTACCTCTATAATATTGCTGTCTACATGGGGCTATACCTGAAGATCACTGGGAAATGTCAGCTAGTGCTGAATCCAGTGTCTCATTTGTTTATAAATGTCTTATAGGGCAGCTTGCTACATATGCTCCACAACCTGCTCTGCTTCCAATTTGTTTTCAGGTTAGTTTTGACCTATAAAACCCAGCTATCTAAGAAGCTATCTAAGAAGCCACCTTTCTTCTTTAATGGTGTGAACCCAGCAGTTGTAACCAGTGGAGATGTCGGAACTAACAAGCCCTTAGTTTAAACAGGAGGAGACTATCGATGACAACAGGAGGCTATTGTCAGGACAACACTGGCCTTGTATGAATTGGTGTAGCTCTGTCCACCAGACTGCTCAGCTTGCCACATAAAAAGAGAGGACAAGGGAGGTAGAGTACTATACTATTTGCATCTGACATAAAATTCAAGAAAAACCCTTCTGGAAACAGACTCTTTCAAATGTGCTCATCAAGCGTGTCAATCCCAAATCAAATCCAATATGGGAACTCTAATGGAGAGCAAATCAGCCCACAAGTACTAAGGAATTCATGGAAATCTCTTCCAAACCAACTCATAATGCCCAACACAGACTGAACTGGATTTTTGTCCTAAAGGGAGATATTAGGGGTGTTGTAATAGTGCCTATAATCTGATCTGACCACCACTTTGTCTAAGCAAAGCTAAGGACGACTTCTCTCCTTATCCTGTAGGGAGAGGAAGAGGATCAACCATAAGCAGGCTTAAACTCCTGCAGCTGGTGCACCATGTTGTCCTGCCTCCAATACAGGACAGACTAAAAAGCAAAAAAACATCAGTGCTCTGCACTTTACAAAGGCTACCCATCTAATTTTGGCATGAGTTCAAAGTGTTGATCCTGAACCTCAAAAGCTCTCAGTGGGATAGGCCCATGTTATCTCAGAGCCCACTTCTCCCTTCATGTTTCATGTATCAGCTACGGTCAAACACAATACTACAATTACCAATCCCTAGAATGAAACTCTCCAGGGCAAGGTATTCTAGATGCAAGGCCTTAGGTTGTGAAACACCAGAGGACCAGGATGAGCCTAAGTCTTGGTATTTATAGAGCATGGTCTCCTTGAGCAGGTTTTCCCACAATAATAGTAATCTCCTGCCATGATCTCAAGGAAAACAGCCATAATTCGATAAAATAAAGGTGGGAAAGAATGTTTTAGATCTATTTTGGACAGAACAATAGTTAGGTACCTTATTTATGTAAAAAGTCACCTAGGTATTATTGTGCTGGATATGTTAGAAATGTTAAGGGAAGGATAAAAACTATTTTTACAATTCTGATACTGGGCTCTGAGACTCTTGGAGGATATTAATTAATAATAAATACTAATAATAATACTGTTGGTCACCATCTATAACATTAACCTTCAACCATAATTCATATCTTTTTACACAGTGGTTTGTTTCTCTTACCACATAAGCTTTTAGATTGTTGTGCTGAGCAAACTGGTGCAGTTAGGTTTTAAGTACCAAGTTGCAGTCTTCAGTTTACTTTTAGGTACGTTCTGACTCATCATCCTTTAACTTTCTCTGAGCCTCCAGCTCATATTTCCCCCCTTTCTCCCTAGATGTGTCACAGCAACTACTGCTGCATCGCTTCACTTAAGTGGAGCAGCCTGGCAAGCAACTTCTCTTGATTCTCCAAAGTACTCAGCCAATGCCACATCAGGGTTGAGTCAAAAGGCTCCTAGTGACAGGGCAGCATTGCCTCTCCTTTCCCTATAAATGTTTCTATAATCAATCCTGAAAGAGTAAAAACTTAATTCAGAGATTTCCCTGGAGCGGTGATAGCTTCAGTTGCCACTCAGCATGTTTCAAACTTACATTCGTGTGTGTCTGAAATGTGTTCAGTACCAGGCTGAAAGCAGTGTTTGTCAGGATTTCTGAGCAACTGCGGAAAAGCAGTTGAGGCTTCAAAAGTCTCTATCTAGTTATTCCTGCTCCATTTTAACTTCTGCATTTCCTAAAACCAAAAAACCCTCTATTGTGAACTTTTAGGATGTTCATTCTTAATTAAAGAAGCTAATTTTCTATCCTATTTTTAAAAAGATAGTAATTGTGAATTAGCATTGGACTGGAAAGAAAGGAAGGAGAGGTGGTGGGGAAGTGAAGAGGATAGCCAGGGATGATTGAAGAATTTGTTTGGTCTGGAAGGCAACAAGGATGGGACTTGGGAAGGTGCCAGAGAAGAGAGAGTTGCCTTCAAAAGGTTTAGCTAAGTATCTATTTAGAGGATGGAACTTATCTTACCCTGAATTGAAATTCTGAATCTTTTGAGACTGAACTGCTTTTTCACATGGTTTTCAAAGACAGCTCCATTGTCTCTGCAGACTCTCGCTCTCTTAGTCTAATAGGTTCATTCATTCAGATTTTCATGTCAGTCATAGATTAGGCACAGATTGGGCCTTTGTGACCCTTTCAGTGCCTCTGCACTCTACAAATGATATTACATAAAAACAAAACAAACTTATGTGGTCAAAGCTGAAAAGTCAAGCACTCAAGAGTTAGGAAATGCCTCATGTTGCCTGTACGACAGGTGCCCTTGTGCGTATGCATCCTTCTGTTCCTGTCCCTTCCCCCCTCTGGCTCCTGCTGCCATTCCTCTCCCTTTACTCCTTCCCCTCTGACCATCCATCACTCTCTGGGGACAGCGCATGCAGAGACGGGACAGCATGTTGGAGATATGTTGGGCCTGATCCAAAGCTCAATACAGATGGAGTTTTCAGAGATTATAGCTGCCAAACTGTAACAAATCTCTATTCAGTATGTGCAAACTGAGATATTTCAGAGGCTTATAACTTGGCCAAATGTGGGGAAATTTTCACACACATGGCAAATTGTACATTCCTGACACCCAGGCAACCTACTTGCCAAATTTCAAGTGTCTGCTCTGCAGCATGAAAGTGCTACAGCTTCTCAACAAAACAGTGGAACAATTTTTTTTAATATGGACAAAACAATGTATTTTCCCCTAATCTCATTCTTAGAAATGGCAGAACTGTTTTAGCTGAAACGTCCCCAAAAATTTAAGCTTGGGGAAAACATCTTGCATGGAAAATTTCAACCCAAAAGGTTTAAGTTTTCTAAGCTATAAGTAACCAAAAACAGGGTCTTATAATGGGAATTATCATGCAACCTTAATTATAGTTTACTCGGTTGGTAATATTCTATGCCAGAAATCACAATTTATATTTCATGATTCTTATAACCTCAGTTCTTCTACTAGATTGATGATCATTGTACTAGGATTTTTTTGTTCATTTTAGCAGAGATATTTTGCTATCAAATTATTACATGTACCATTTGCACAATAAGAGCGTATAACTTGCTCCTTAGGGATCAGGCTGGTGCCCAGTGGTCCCCACCCTGAGCTGTGCCAGTGCCACAGGGCCAGTCCTGAGCATCTAGCCCTTTTAACTCTCTTCTTCCATATCTAATAGAAGAGGCTTTAGGTATCTGTGCAACAGGCCAGAGGTAGTAATTAATACATGGCCCATGGAGAACATGGAAAGGCTTTAGCAATTTCTGAAGGAAATTAGTCAAAATGAATCTCAACAAGATATGGAAGATGGCACAAGTATGTCTGTATGAAAAAGCAAGTGCCCTATCACTGATACGTCTTCAGCCAGTGCAGTGTCTGACAGGAAAGTTTGCAATCATAGAATCATAGAATCATAGAATATCAGAGTTGGAAGGGACCTCAAGAGGTCATCTAGTCCAACCCCCTGCTCAAAGCAGGACCAATTCCCAGCTAAATCATCCCAGCCAGGGCTTTGTCAAGCTGGGCCTTAAAAACCTCCAAGGAGGGAGACTCCACCACCTCCCTAGGTAACGCATTCCAGTGTTTCACCACCCTCCTAGTGAAATAGTTTTTCCTGATATCCAACCTGGACTTCCCCCACCGCAACTTGAGACCATTGCTCCTTGTTCTGTCATCTGCCACCACTGAGAACAGCCGAGCTCCATCCTCTTTGGAACCCCCCTTCAGGTAGTTGAAGGCTGCTATCAAATCCCCCCTCATTCTTCTCTTCTGGAGACTAAACAATCCCAGTTCTCTCAGCCTCTCCTCATAAGTCATATGCTCCAGACCCCTAATCATTTTTGTTGCCCTCCGCTGGACTCTTTCCAATTTTTCCACATCCTTCTTGTAGTGTGGGGCCCAAAACTGGACACAGTATTCCAGATGAGGCCTCACCAATGTCGAATAAAGGGGAACGATCACGTTCCTCGATCTGCTGGCAATGTGAAATCATACATTAGAAACTCCAGTTCTATTAGAGCAGTGGTTTTCAATCTGTGATCCGCAAACTATGTCTAAGATTTCCATGGGGTCCACCTCCATTTGAAATTTTTTAGGGGTCCACAAATGAAAAAAGGTTGAAAACCACTATCTTAGAGAACAAATATACTCAATAATTATTGCCAGCTTCAGCACTAAAATGTTAACAATATGTTTGAACTCCTAAATATTGAATTTACTTAGCCATTTTACAGCATATCAATTTGGAAGATATTCTAGATACTTGCCAGATGTGATACAGTGGTTGAGGAACACTACAACACAGAGTTTAGTTATCCTTAGATCACCCCATTCTCTCTCTCTCTCTCCCTCTGTTTTTTTCCAAACCGGAGAGAAATGATTACAGAATTTTCTAATGATCTTGCAAGATAAATATTAAGAGTTAGCAGAGCTAAAATGATTCTATTGAAATGAGTATTATATTTTTTTAATGCTAGTGCTAAGAACATAAACCTTTTCTAAGTCCTGCTTATCAGCACAAGAGACCTAATGCAGTGACGTCACCTTGGAGAGGAAGCAAGGATAATCTCCTCATTGCTGCATTATTGAGGAATGGTGGTGAAACACACCTCTCAACTACACTTATATGTTTAATTAGAACCAACACGGAGTTCTCTGATACAGTAGGAAACAATAGGTCATGGATTTTATAAGCAGCACATCTTGTTTTCAGCAGTTACAGTGTCTTGTCTTTCTACTGTACGGCAGTACTTACCAAGCATATTTTTGACACTTAACAGGACTGGGCTCTTCATCTCCACACCACCAGCTGTCAGCCCTGTGACATTCCACAGCACAAAGCTGCCAAGGAGTGGCATAAAGCTAAGAACTAAGTCTGTAGAGATCAGTAGCAGTAAAAAAAAAATTATCATCAGGTTTTAGGGACAGATTCTGATATACTTATTTACATGGAATAGTACCTCTACTCCACAAGCAATCCCTTTGAAATCATTGAGACCCACTATTTCTGGAGTAAAGCACTACTAAAGTAGAGTATCAGAATCTTTCCCTAAATTTGTATCACCAGATTTCTTACCATAATTTTCCATTTAATCTGGAAAAGAAGGAAGATTAGCTGGATTGACAGTAAAATAATTCTGTATATAGCAGAAAATCACTTAAATCAGTTTTGTTCTTCAGCATCTGTTTTTTTTTATTATTAATTATTATTTAATCCACTATCAATATATCTGTAACATTTAAACAATTACTTATACATATGTGAATACATAGCTGATAGCCATGAAAACAGGGAATTATTCATAACACAAGACTGGATGTTCACAAAGCAAGGGGGAAGTGATAGACAGAAATTTTACCTCCTGAAAGCCACATACTTATCACCATTTTTTATTTATTATTATTGATTGGTCAAATCATTTTCAATTCCAACATAAACAAGACCAGAGGAGTTTGTCAAAAGGGGGAGCCTTTCCGCTACAGTTAAGACTTACCCTGCCTTTGTTATCTACTGTTTGCCTGGTGTTTGAGCTACTGTATCTGTGATGTCTGGGTACACATAAAGCACCTATTACAGTTTGTAGAGCTGGTCTTAGCATTCTGAGGTGAACTAGGACAATAATTTCTCTTCCACCAAAATATAATTAACTCCTTCAGTCCACAAAGTGATCTGGATCCTAACAATTGATGGACAAGTGGTCATGATTTTCAACAGACCCCAAAGTCCATCCATGGGTGGCTATAAGAAGGACCTTAAATAACCTATTGGGTTTCTTAGGAAAAATTTGGGACAAACTTTCCATCTTACTAACCAGTTTATAATGTTTTACCTTTTCAAAAGAGCCTGAAATGTATTTATTCTTAAATCAAAGATAAGATAAGCCCCTGACATTTCTAGGTCTCCCAAACTGTGAAGGAGGAGGGGAACCAGTCCCAGGCTCCAAAGGTCAGCTCTGACAGTTTGCCACTGAACTTGAGGTCAGCCACATCAGATTTATGCAGAAGCAACTTTAGGAAATGGAGTCACAGGGTGCTGGCTAAGGCAAGACATCTAAACAGGTACTATTAGGACAGGGACAATAAATAGCCCTTTCCCATTTTCTCTTCCTTGTTGTCTCCAGCTCAGCTGTTACAGCTTACTTAGTGCAATTCCATGACGTTCCCTCACAATTTTATGTCCTGGCTCCCACAGTATCTCATTTAACCAACCACCTGGAGTAAGGGAAACTCTTTCACAGATGGAATCATGACAGATAAAGAACCAGATGAGTCATTGAGCTGAATGGGAAGAAATGGGATGGGGAGACCAAATTCTTTCAACACTGAAGCGACTCACCTATACTTCTAAAGTTGTTCCTATGGCTGTTGTGTCAAGATGCAAAAATGTGTAAAAAAACAAATAATATAGAACAACTACTTGAAGATGTAGGGTAACATTTTCAAAAGTGCCCAAGTAAGTTAGCAGCCTAAGTCCCATTTTCAAAATTTCCTTAAGTACCTAAAAGCCTCAGCCATAAGTGAAAGGGGATAAGCTATACCAGTATGTGGTACCTTTATACCAGTATAACTGCATACATACCAGGAGTTTTATTGACGTAACTACACACACACACACACACACACACACAACTGTAATATATAATTGTATAATGGATCAAAATATTTGGTTCACCCTTTGTTTTGAAATTGTTATATTAATATGGCCCTAATAGCTTCAGTTCCGATAACAAAAATATTACCATAGATCATTCTTATGGTGACTGTTCATTATTCGCAAACAATAAATTATATGTATTATAAAATGTGAATAGCCTCCAGATTACATAATTCTTGTGCTGTATAAATAAGGCTTCATTCAATAGTTTATTGTCATTATCTTTTAATCTCTAAGAATTTTGAATGATCATGGCTTATTGCACAGCATTTTTATTATAACAAATAGAAGATGAAAAATAAAATTGTGAGGCTTTTAAAGAGATTGCATTTTATTTTTAATGACTGCTGTCTAACTGCTAGAGGGATAAACAAAAAAGCATCTTGAATACTACTATCCAAGGTCTGGGCAATTCATTCGCAGAAAGTTAATGACTAACATTAGAGAACCCAAAGAATAGCAGCAACAACAACCAAAAGGCATGAGAGGCTGACATATGTGGAAAGACCAGAAGTAGCAAAGGCAAATTGCAAAAGATTTGATTTGAGTAAGCCTCCAAAAGCTCAGTAGTGAAATCCTGGCCCCACTGAAGTCAATGGGAGCTTTGCCATTGATTTCAGTGTAGTCAGAATTTCACCCCAGATGCTGACCTGAAGCTTTTCTGAACTCTACAAATTTGGAGGATCTGCAAAAGTAAGGTCTGCTCTGCATGGTGCTGAGCAGCCAATATTGAGCGTCCTCTTCTTAATGGGAGTTGAAGGCAGAAAGCATCTCACATGATGAAGACATTAATTTGGAAATCTTACATGAACTGATTCCCTTGTTAGACTTCCAGTACTTCCTTCTTCCAGCCAGGCTGAACAACCTTATTGGGTTGTTCTGGCACTTCCCATTCAGGCTGGCATTGAAATGAAAAATAACAAGAGGAAAAAAGCTAGTCCAACTTTCCCAAACCACAGAAAAGGCTCATTTGGTACAAATTTTGACCAAAGGTGCAGTGAGAGGAGCAGTCATATTTTATCCAAAAATCACTCTGTATGGAAAGAACTATGTATAGCTTTGGTACAGGAGGACTAAAGGAGGGATACAATAGACATCTTCATAAACATTTGAACAGTGTAAATACATCAAGAATGTGGCAGAATTACTTAGAGTTTCCCAAGAGCGTTTTAGTAAGAGTAGTGGAATTTAAGTAAGCCAAGGAAACGTTAATCCAAATAAGGTGTTAGGAAGCTCTTCCTAACAGTGACATCTATGGTATTAGGCCCTGGAATATTCTCCCCAAGGGAACAGCACATTACTTGAGTCATTTCAAATTAGACTGGAGAAGCTACTCTAGAATATACTGTATGGACTATCCTTCACTGGCAAGAGGTAAACAAAATAACCTCATGTCTTTTGCACCTTCATATTTCATCATCCCATATTATTTAAATTAAGCCTATTTAAAATGAATTACACCTCTACCCCGGTATAATGCTGTCCTCGGGAGCCAAAAAATCTTACCGCGTTATAGGTGAAACCGCATTATATCGAATTTGCTTTGATCCACCGGAGTGCGCAGCCCTGCCCCCCCCGGAGCACTGCTTTACTGTGTTATATCCAAATTCGTGTTATATCAGGTCGAGTTATATCAGGGTAGAGGTGTACTTACAGTTTTAATTGAGCTGTTACTAATCATTAATATTGATACCATGGAAAAAAGTAAACACAGTGCATGTCTCACTATGGAAATGTTTAGGAATGTAATACGGCATTCAAGGGTTTCCTCCCCATTTTCATGGTAATGAAACATTCTCTTTCAAGGTGTCAAAAACTATTAACCGAGTTAATGAGATTTTATCAAATAACTTGCCGGTCATTTTTCCTTAGTTGTGTGTGGGGAAATCTTTTTAATTCAATGCATACAAGTGTATAATGAAACACAAACACTTTGAAGTTATTGAATCAGTTCCATCATGGGCCAGATTTTCAAAAGATGGTCCCTAATTTTCTGTGCACTATCATTTGTACCCACAGTTAATAGAATTTCACATACAAACTGCTTCTGGTGAAAATGCATTTATATATATAAAATAATCAATCATGTCCTTTCCTATGATATTAGCAAAGGCCAGAGCAATGCATGGTGATTTTTCTAGATCTGCAAAGGTTTATCTCCCCAGAATCACAGGGATTGATCCAAAGTCTACAGTTTTGTGGTGAGGATTTTTCTGTTTTCTATCCTACTTGGCTCAGCTCTTGTATTTCAATACCAGATATAACTGTAAAACTCAAGGACATTAGAGAGACAAGATGGGTGAGGTAATATATTTTATAGGACCAAATTCTGCTGGTGACAGAGACAAGCTTTTGGGCCACACAGAGCTCTTCTTCAGGTCAGGGAAAGGTACCGCGAGCGGCACAGCAAATGCAAGGTGAAACTAGTTAGCACATATTCCACTCTACCTTGAATGTTTCTTTAGAATGGAATATGTGCTTATTATTTATGATAAACAATCTGTTCCATCTTGCATTTAACTGTGATGCTCAGAATATCTTTCCCAGATCTGAAGAAGAGCTCTGTGTTTCTCAAAAGCTCATCTCTCTCACCAAGAGAGCTTGGTCCAATAACAGATATTACCTCACCCACTTTGTCGCCAATATTCTGGGACCGACATGGCTACAACTACACTGCATACAAATTCAAGGATAGTCATTCAAAAATGTCTATCATCTCATTAAACCAAACTTTGGTGCCCAGGGAGCATGTTTCACATCGCTTCCTTATGTGAAACTGGAATTATTAATCTAGTTTCTTGAATAACAGATTACCAATTTTAGATACATTTAGATAAATGAAGAAACTTCTGACTGCACTGATTAAGAACCTCAGGGTGCACAACAAAAAATGTTAGAAGGAGACATCCATACAATGATCTATACCTTTGCAATTGTTCCAGATGCAACTTAGAATCCATGCAGGTGATACAAAGCTTCCTCCAAATTCCCCCAGGCTTTGGAGACATTAAAATTTAAAGAAATGAAAACTGAATTACAGATGTTGAAGGCTAGAAAGTTAAAAGAGACTGTGCTGTCCAATAACCTACACAGGCATAAAAGACATTTTGTATAAATATATTTATTCCACAAAAATTGTTCAGCCCTCCTTTACTACCACACTAATATGGCACTTGTGGCCCATAAACCTCTCAAGTATGTTACTGACAAGTATTTTTCCCTCCTGCCACTGCTACTATTTTTGCTCCAGAACACTCCTAACTTCTGTTCGAATGAGAGACCAGGCCCAAGCATCAATGAAGCTGAACATAAATCCCACAAAATCTGCACCATTCCAAAAACCACACTGCTCCTGTCAACCACTTTTAGCCCACGTTACTGTAAACCTCACTTTTAACCCAGTTTAAAAATTAGCAGCAAATAGTTTGACTGTTGCCTAACTGCATATTCAAAACTTGCAGGATTAATTCTGTGAACCATCCCGCCCACTTAAGGGGCTGTCATGATGTGACTAGGCAAAAACATTGTCTGGCTCTTTCTAGAAGAATGATCAACCAGAAAACACATCCATCAAAACTGACATTTAAATGGTCAATTCTAGGATTCCAAGTTAACACAGCATTAAAATAAATGAAAAAATTCACACATTTTTAGAGCTATTGTTTCATCCTGTCTCTCCACCTCATAAACTGAGCTAGATTATTGTGCATACATCCTTGTGTCTGGGTAATGCTGTGGACTCAAAAGAAGTCTGTGAGCTTTTAATATAGCATATGGGATTTAGGAGTTATACCAATCCCAGGAGGAGCTCGAGTGAAAACTTGATTCATTTCAGATACAGACTTCAGCATAACCACACCCCTCTTAAAATTTACAATGTTCCTGTTTCATCCAGAGAATGAACCTAGTGAAACAAAAAGACAGAAAGACTGCCAAATAAAAGAGAAATCTCTGAGAAACATCTTTAAATGATCCTGGGCTTTCTGTCATCATTCAAGTTTTTAGAAAAGTTGGAGTGGAAATAGTACAAGAAAGCAATTACTCTGGTTACTTAAGAAACTCAACTTTAAGAGGGAATTTAACATATGTATCATTGAAACTCCACTAAAAAGACTATACCAAGTTAGTGAGAACTCAAAAATTCCCACTTAGAAAGGCATATGGCCCTTTAAAAAAAAAAAAGCAGGAATAGGCAGGCTCTGTCAGCTCTGCAAGTTCAGGAATTTTTCCTATTTGCTACCAAACTTCACTGCCTGTAAACAGTCTTCTGTGGTCCTACAAGTATTACACCAGAGATCCCTCTAGGATCCCTTCAGCAGCAACAAGGAGTGTTCAATCATCCAAGGAACATCTCTGGAGAAGCTTCACTTATTTCTCAAAACACACTCTCTGTTTCTATTGCTGTCACTGAATCAGATTCTCTTTTCACTTACTTTAGTGTTAAATGAGAGCAAATCTATCAAAGTGAATGGAGTTACAGTAATGTAAAAGCAGTGTGAGAGAGAGGTGAATCAGGCCCACCAGTATATTTTAGCTACTTGGGTTTTTTTTTTCCAGGCACAACTCACTGTCCCTCTCTCACCTGTCACTTTATCCTCACTCTCTAATAACCATGTACTCTACTGGAAAGCTTCCCTTTTTCTTTTAGCTCATAAAACAAGTTTAACAGGAGCATCGTGACCTCACAGGAATGTTTTTCTTTTACAAATCAATAGCATAAATCTAATAACTAAAAAGAGGGCTGAAGGGAAGATAGTAATGTGGTTAAGGCATTATACTGATCCTTGGGAGATCTAAGTTTGGTTCCTGACACTGTCACAGAATTCCCTTAGGCAAATCACTTAAGGCTGTATTCTGCCACCACTGTTCAAGTTGAGAAGTCTCTTGCTCCGTGAGGAACCTTCTGAACTTGGAGCAAGGTACTACTTAACATTAGAAGGGATGAACTAATACAGCTATTAATCTCTTTGTGCTTTAGTTTCCCACCTGAAAAAGGGGTAAATATATCATAACCTATCAGACCTGCATGGATATCTTCACAAATACTTGGGAGGCATTGGGAACATGGTGATGACAGGGACATATGTGTACCTCAATAGCTAGAAAGTGGCAGTAAATCAAAATTCAACTCCCTGGCAAATAACTCACTTTTTAAATTATGGACATAAGAAATCTACAAACAGAAATTACATAAGCAGCCATATTTAAGTCATTATCGTGTCACAGCTCTGGTAACCAATCATCCTTTAACGCATAAAGAAAAGTACAATAGCTGGAACTACAAAGCTCTTAGTCAGGGCTGGTTCAAACAAGGCTACTCAACCTGAAGCCACAGATACAGAATGAAACGTTAGTGGTTTATTTATGGCTCATTCTCTATTTCTGCATAGTGTAGAGCATGAAGCTGCTGCTTTGCTGACTGTAATGATAACTTGAGCCTCTATCATATTGTGCACATTGCAAACCTATATAACTGTACAAACTTATTACCATTATCCTCATTCTCCCTCTTCCTGTCCCTCTTATTGTTTGTTATTCTCACTTGTCTTTAATGAGATTGTAAATGTTTTGAGACAGGGAGCATTGTCCACCTATCTGTTTGTAAGAGGCTAACACAATGGTGGCTTGATTGTGATCAGGACCTTTGGGGACTATCATAGGATAAATGAAATCATCATAACAACATGGGTTATAATGGCTGTGTGCAGTCTTACACCGTCACTGGGCTAACACATCTTTGTAAAGTATTTTGATATATCTGGAGTGTGAAAGATGCCACAGAGAAACAAATTCTGTTATGTCATTATGCAAAAGCTCTTAAAACCTACTGTCCCTAACAAGAGAGTGATGCTGAAATGTAGGAGAAGAACACCACAAGTGTAATTTGTTATCTTCTATCATTCCTCACAATACAGTTAAGGAAGGCCATCCAAAGAGCACTACATGGTTAGAAACTTTATTATGTAGCCAGATTAGTATACTATTTTCCATTTTCACAAGCATATACAAGGAAATAGTATACTATTTTCCATTTTCACAAGGAAAATGATCATTCTGATATAGGGATATCTCACTAGCTTTTTTATTCTTGCCTCCCTCAAGGTCTCCCCAACATCCATTGACCCCATGTCTCTTTACATGTTAGTGAGCTGATGTTTGTTCTCCATCTGGACAGATGGAAGGAAAAGCAGAGGATTACTCACTATGGACCTGATCCAAAGCCCACTGAAGACAATGGAAGTCTTTCCATGCGCTTTGGATCGGGGCCTACATAAGCAGCTTCTTGCAGGCAATGTATAAGGTGAAATCCTGATCTCATTGGAGTCAATGAGAGTTCTGAGATTGACTTCAATGGAGCCAAGATTTTACTCAAACAATGGTTTTAACATTGCTTTTCACCCACTAATCCAACTGGGAAAAGGGAGATGCTACATTGACCACAGGAAAAGATGGGTATTAAAGAGGCATAATAGTTGTTCTCGGGACCATATCTTTACTGAGTGTGGGCAAGGAAAGGATACATAGACTCAATGACTTTAAGGTCAGAAAGGACCATTGTGATCATCTAGTCTGACCTCCTGCACATCGCAGGCCACTGAACCTCACCCACCCACTCCTGTAACAAACCCCTAACCTATGTCTGAGTTACAGAAGCCCTCAAATTTTGATGTAAAGACTTCAAGTTACAGAGAATCCACCATTTACACTAGTTCAAACCAGCAAATGACCCTAACCCATGCTTCAGAGGAATGCAAAAAAACAAAACATAGTAGCCCTTCTCCGCACCTGTTCCAGTTTTAATTCATCTTTCTTAAACATAGAAGACAAGAACTGCACACAATATTTCAGGTGAGGTCTCACCAGTGCCTGGTATAATGGTAATAACACTTCTCTATCTCTACTGGAAATACCTCACCTGATGCTCTAGGATTGCATTAGCCTTTTTCATGATGGTTGTTGTTGGTTCCTAAGTGCATGACCTTGCACTTTGCATTATTCAATTTCATCCCATTTCTATTATGCCAGTTTTCAAGGTTGTCTTGTATGATATTCCAGATCTCCCCTGTATTGTCAATACCTCCGAACTTTGTGTCATCCACAAATTTTATTAGCACACTCACGCTATTTGTACCAAGGCCATTAATGAAAATGTTAAATAAGACTGTGCCAAGACCAATCCTTGCAGAACTCCACTACTAACCTCCCTCCAGCCTGACAGTTCACCTTTCAGTATGACCCATTATAGTCTCCCTGTTAACCAGTTTCTTACTCGCCTTTCAATTCTCATATTAATCCCCATCTTCTCCAATTTAACTAATAATTTCCCATCTGGAACTGTATAAACTGTTTTACTGAAATCTAGGTAGACTAGATCTACTGCATTTCCTTTGGCTAGAAAATCAGTTATCTTCTTGAAGAAAGAGATCAGGTTGGTTTGACACGGTCTACCTTTTGTAAAACCATGCTGCATTTTATCCCAATTACCCTTCATCTCAGTGCCTTTAACTACTCTCTCTTTCAAAATTTGTTCTAAGACTTTGCATACAATTGAAGTCAAACTAATCTGCCGTAGTTTCCCGGCAGATTTCACCTTTTTTTACCCTTTCTTAAATATAGATACTATATTTGCAATTTTCCAGTCATAGGTTACAGCCCTTTGCTATTGGGTTTGCAATTTCATGTGCCAGTTCCTTTAATATTCTTGGATGGAAATTATCTGAGCCTCACCAATTTGGTCCCATTATTGTTTGAGTTTGGCTTCCACCTTGGATGTGGTAATTTCTATTTCCATATCCTGGTTTCCATTAGCCATCCTGACACTGTCTCCAAGTACCTCATTATTCTTATTAAAAACTGAGGCAAAGTATTTGTTTAGGTTTTTGGCCATACCTAAGGCTAAATTTTAGTCATGGGTATTTTTAGTAAAAGTCATGGACCAGTCCCGGGCCGTAAACAAAAATTCACAGGCCCATGACCGATCCATGATTTTTACTAAAAATACCCACCATGACTAAAACTTGGGCAGGGGTGCTCTGGGAGTGGGGCGGTCCGGTGGCACCGTGGGTGCTGGGGGAGGCGACCTGGGAACCCCACTGGTTCTGGGGGTGGGGAAGTTGGTGGGGCTGGCAGGGGCTCCCTACCCAGCTCTACATCCCTGCAGCTCCTAGGCGGCAGAGGCAGGGGCCAGCTGCCGTAGCTCCCATTAGCTGGGAACCACAACCAATGGGAGCTGCAGGGACTGGGCCTGCGGGCACGGGCAGCGCAGAGACATACACACCCCGCCCCTCCTCTGCCTAGGAGCTGCAGGGGGGCCTCCCACCCCAGGTAAGCACCCCCTACACAACCCCCAAACTCCTACCCCTAGCCCTGAGCCCCCTTGCACACATCCAAACTGCTGCCCTGGGCCAGCACCAACCGCTGAAGAAGTCACAGAGGTCATGGAAAGTCATGGAATTCATGACTGCTGTGACCTTCATGACAGACTCGCAGCCTTAGCCATAGCTAAATTATTTTTAATCTCCACCCCATCCTCAGTGCTTAGCCATCCTACTACTTCTTTCCTTGTTTTCTTTTTATTTATATGCCTTATATTATTGGTTTTAATTTCTTTTGCAAGTCCTGCTTGGCTTTTCACTTTGTCCCTATACTTTCTGACCACCAAGAGGTAGCTTTCCTTGCTGATCTATTCCTTCTGACATTCCTTGTAGGCTTCCTGCTTTCTCTTAATAGCGTGTTTGAGATGCTTATTCATCCAGTTTGGTCTGCAACCCTTTCCTACAATTTTTTTCCCTTGGCTTGGGATGCAGACTCCAGATAGTCTCTCCAACTTTGACTTAGAGTAATTTCAAGCATCCTCCATATTCAGATCTTTGAGTTCATCAATCCAGCTCATTTCCCTAAATAATTTCCTTAATTTTGTAAAGATTGCCATTTTGATACCAAATACCCTAGTTGCAGATCTATTTTTGTTTATCCTTCCATTTAGTTTTAACTGAATTAGCTCATAATCACTCAAACCAAGACTGTTCTCTATAGCCAGTTCTTTTATGAGGTCCTTGCTACTTACCAATACTAAATCTAAAATAGCATCACCTGTTGGTTCAGTGACTATCTGGTAAAGAAATCTGTCAGATATCACATCCAGAAATATCTGGGCCCTACCATTATTAGCAGCACCTGTCTTCCAATCTATATCTGGGAAATTAAAGTCTCCCATAATCACACAGTTCCCAATATTTATTTCATTAACAATATTAAATATTAAAGAGGCCTCTATCCCCATCTAAATTGGATTTTGGGGGTCCGTGTTTTACTTGGATAGGCAGTGCCATCACCACTACCACAGAAAATTGTTATGCAGTACTTCATTGTTGTGAGAACAAATACAAGAAGAAGAGGATATGGTGTAATGTTAATTTATTCTATTGTAACAAGAATAGGGAATATATTCTCATTACAGTTGGAAGAATGCAATCCCAACATCCTCCATGGAAGCTGCACCATAGTATGCAACATTCTGTGAATTCAAATGTAACAATGATCTACTGGCTTCTGATTATCTTATCCTAGACCTTGATAAACCTGGCTATTCTCTTAGAAATGAATTTCTGTCCAGCAAAGCGTTTCTCTTGCCAAAGTATAATTTTTTTTTGGCACTGTCTATCACTTTCCAGTGCTGGAATCTGATCTAGGCTTGTAAATTGTGCTGTGCTGGCAAGGTTTTTACCCCCTGGAGAATTGTATTGGTCTAAAGCAATACATCATATTGTTTCCCAATTTTTTGTTAGTTTTTTTTTTTTTTAAGAATTCTAAAACTATAAAATTTTCACTTCATATCCCAGTGCAATATTACCCAAGCCTATAGGCCTTACTCTTCACATCAGCGCAACTGACTTTGGAAATTATCATGTGATGAATAATGGTTTTATCACATGTTTAGTAGACTTAAGGGCCTCCAAATAGCAGCTCTGTGCAGAGGCCATAGTGCAATGCAGCTATGTGTGAGGGTAAATTGTTACAAACTCTGTACTTTGGAAACAAGTTTAAGAGGGGTTGTTGGGTTTTCTTGGGGGTGGAGGGAATTAAGATTAAATATCCAATGAAGAGCAAAAAATTGTTTCTAAAAGCAGATTCCTCGGGGAAGAAAATTACCCTGTTCAATTATGTGGCAGGTTGTCTGGCAAACACTAACTAAAATTAAAAATTAACACAAACTGGAGACTAAATCCACATAGATAGAAGTAATAATTTCCTTCTAAGTGGATTTAGCCTAAGGTATGTTAATCTAGGTTTTCCAGAGCTGAAATACGTTTGATTTTGTTGTCTGTGTGGATTTCTCTATTCAAAACACAGTGACTTTTTTCTCATAAAGCCTAATTTGTGAGTCTTTATACACTTAATCCTGCCACAGCACAGGGGGATGGACTAGAGACCTCTTGAGGTCCCTTCCAGCCCTAAGTCTTTATGATTATATGATTCCTCAGGCAAAACTCTCAGTAAAGTCATATAACTTCATATGTTACATTGCTATGCCATCTGAGTGCTCATGCATTCCCAACAAAACTCTCTTAGGATTTGCAAAGACAAAACCCTTTACAATGAATTGAGATAATATCCCCTATTGTTTTACATTCAGAATGCAATGGAACCAAGTATCCTGCAAAGCAGTAGCTGCGTACAATCTAGTGCTCTCAATGTTAAAAAAAAATGCACAACACCCATTCAAATGTTACTAGTACATTTTGATAAAACTCATCCTTTAGTCTCATACATGTAAAAATGAGGCTTCAGAGCCAGTACATCCATTTATCATATATTTACAAATACAAATATATGCTCATTTTGGTGGATATAAACAAAATCCAAATTTGGCTCAACATATTAATTGTACAACACTCAATAAAACAAAAGCAAAATTGCAACTAAGTGTTCAGGGTTCGAAACAAGTGCAGTACATTTTTATTAAAATCAGCTTGCTTTGTTTGCTAGATTTAAGTTTTAAATAATTCCTAGTGTACAGGAACTTTGATAACAGGTAGCAAGATTTTTGTAAATCTTTCGTACCATCATCAAAACACAGACATTCCCTTTTGATTTAACACAGGCCTCTAGTTTTCCCAGTAGAGACTGGAAACCCTAAAGAAATGCCATAGAAGTAAACTCATGCAGAAGTTACAATGGGAACAATTTTGTCATCAACAGGGGCGTCATTGCAGAAAAATTCTGGGGGGCAAAGTTATGTCAGCATATAGAACATTATATGTGACAATATCATATCCTCAAAGTCACATGGAGTGAGGCAAAAAGTGGAAGACACACAGGCATATGAAAAGTCTGGTGGGTAGGAGGAACCAAGATAGAGGCCGGGGGGCAACTGCTCCTATTGCCAATAGCAAAGGATCCCCCTCATAGTCAAGATTTTCAAATGTGATTTTGGCACCTCATTGCTTAGGTGTCCAATATCAGACACCCAAAATTGGAGCACTCATAATCACTAGTCACATTTAAAAATCTTGGCTTTGCAGATTTGGCGATATTTAACTTGGATTTCATAATTTGCATTTTATGCTTAAAGTTAAGCATGTGCTTAGGTGGTTTCCTAAATTGGGATGGTTTCCTGAATCAGGGCCTAAACATCACTCTCAGCTTCTGCTCCAGTAATGACAAATACATTACTTATTACAGCACAGTGTGAAGATCTGGGTAATGATTCTGATTTGGGTGATGCCACAGTTCCTTCCAGAGCCCTTGTAGTAGTAAGGTTTCAGAGTAGCCCACAAAAGCTTATGATCAAATAAATTTGTTAGTCTCTAAGGTGCCACAAGTATTCCTTTCTTTTTGTAGCAGTGAGCTAGCTCTGTGTTTCTGCTGAACTATTTTTCATGACATTTCTCACTGTTAATATTACCAGTGCAGTTTCTAATCCTCAGAGGAGGTCTAGATGGCAGGATGGTTAAACCTTCTGTAGCTGTCTACACTAGAGCTCCCAATATTGCTACTACCAGTAGAGCTGAACTGTGGCCTCAGCAGTGAGAAATTTGCTGCAAAAAGAAGAGTCTAGCATAGAGAAGGCCCTACTAAATTACTTCTCGGCCACGCATTGTTTAAAGGGAAGTTCTGTTATTACAGAAGCCAGCTGTTTAACCATTGGAATTCTATAACTTGGCTCATTTTCAAAAAACAGCAGAATACTTTGCTACAGTAGATTCAATGGTAGCCAAAAATTCTATTAAATAAACTTTGACCTACATGATATGAAACCTCTTTGGAGCGAACAGCTGACAAAAAAGGAAAAAAACCTCCAAGGACATGAGTATACATCAGCAAAAAGGAATTCCTAGGACTGTTACATGTCCAAAGGCATCATTCTGAAGGTTGAGTAAATATAAGGAACTGTTTGATGGCAGCCAGAGAGCAGTTTTGAAGTTGAGTCAGAATGAAAGGGAAGAACAGTTTGGGTGAGCAGGACTGGATACGTCATACTGGCATATCAGGATCAATCAGTATTTTTAGGCAATCCTGGCTTTTAGGTAACAGATTACAATATGAGCAACAAAAGGTTAGGGAGCTCATTCCCTTGAATGAACTCCCCTTCAGACCATTTCCTTTTATTATAAAATTTCTTATGAACAGAACAACGGATGTTGCATGTGTAGGCCTTCTTGCCTTTTTAAGATAATTTCTCATGCTGTTCACTTGGGTAGGGCCTGATCCAGGAAAGCACTCCAAGCACATGCTTAAGTCTATCCCCAGTTAGGAAACCACTAAAGCACATGCTTAACTTTAATGAGACTTAAGCATGTGCTTGAAGTTCAGTGCATGTTTTAGTGCTTTGCTGAACAGGAGCAAGAGGGCCTGATCCTGCAGTCCTTTTGCAGGATCAGACAAAAAGTTACCATTAAAGGAAAAGGTTAGTGTAAGAAATGTTCTGATACGTCTGCATAATAGCTAATTGGCTCTGGTAAAGAACCAGGGATACTGTTATCGTCTCAGGAAAATTCATAAGACACTGTCATTCACAGGACCTGTAGTCAGTGAAGGGAACTTGGTTCTATACCCAACTTGACTGATGATTTATAGGAGTATTTGACAAGTGACTTAATCTTATTGTGCCTCAATTTCTTATCTGGAGAGAATAATATTTACCTACCTCCTAGGGTTGTTGTGAGGCTTTATTGTTTGTGATATCTTTTCATGAAAGGCACTAAAGAAGTATTAAATGTTATGATTATCGCTGAAATCTCATAGCATTTAGATAGATGAAAAACGATGGTGACTTTCCCAGTGACTCAGATATTATGGTGATAAGGACCGTATAAGACTTTGTCTACTCTTGCAGCAGCATGTGGGATACATGTAGCTCCATGTCACCGTGAAAGGAAGTCTAAGTCCACACTGTGAAAGTCTGTGGCAAGGAGGAGGCAGCAGGGAAAGGGTCCAGCAGTGGGGAGCTGCCAGAACCTTTGCCTACTGCCTTTTCCCAGTACCAGAGCTTATCACTGCAGTAGGGAAAGACTCCAGCAGTGGGGAGGTAGCGGCACACTACACTGATAAAAATAGCAGTGTAGATACAGAACGTGCTGCTTGGGCGTGTAGACAGCCATGTAAGGTATATACCATAGGGTTCTGGTGTGTCTCTATTGTACTCACCTAAGCAGTGTCTCACTGTCTACACTGCTATTTATACCAGTGCTAGCGGGGTGTGCTTTGTCTGTACTCTACATACCTTAAGAAGATAAACAGAATGACTGAGAACAGACTGACTTTTTGATGATGATTCCCTGGTCCTAAGCACCCTCTCAGAACCATGTTGTTCAGCTCATTTAAACCCTGATGCAGCAAAGCATTCGAGCATGTGCTTAACTTTAAGTACATGTTTACATCCAACCCCATTCAGCAAAGCACATTTCAATGGGGCGTAATTGTGTGTTTGAAGTTAAGCACATGCTTAATGGCTTTTCTGAATAAGAATGGACGTAGGTACATGTTTTAGTGCTTTGCTAAAACAGGGCCTTACTCTGAAGACAGCAGCCATGGCTACCATGAATTGGTTCTGTTTTTTGGCAGCGTGGGGGGGAGGGATAGCTCAGTGGTTTGAGCATTGGCCTGCTTAAACCCAGGGTTGTGAGTTCAGTCCTTGAGGGGGCCACCTAGGGATCTGGGGCAAAATCAGTGCTAGTGAAGGCAGGGGGCTGGACTCAATGACCTTTCTGGGTCCCTTCCAGCTCTATGAGATAGATATATCTCTATATATTAATGTAATTTCTCTTCTTTTCTAGACAAAAAAGGCATACGACTCAAATTGCAATTAATAAACAGTGTGTCAGTGAACATATTATTCTGACTGTTTATTAGTAATTCAGTAGCGCCCAGAGGACCCAGTCAGGATTAGAGCTTTCTAGGTACTGTAAAAACACATATCAAGTGAAAAATAAAGTTCTTGACCTCAAAATTTTACAACCTAAATTAAAACAAGACACAACAGATTTGTTAAAATCACAGTCTGTGCATGGGCAATATGTAAAGTGAAAAAAGCTAAATTTTATAAATAAACTAGTTTCTATGAATAGTTTGATGATCTGTGTCAGTGAGAGTTACACAGGCACTTCCAGGGACAGAATTTAACCTGCAATTATTTAAATGTAAAATAAGTCAGAGAGAATCTGAGGGTATGTCTATAATACCCGCCGGATCGGCGGGCAGCGATTGATCCAGCGGGGGTCGATTTATCGTGTCTAGTCTAGATTTGATAAATCCACCCTCGAGCACTCTCCCGTCAACTCCTGTACTCCACCAGGCCAAGACGCGCAGGCAGAGTCGACGGGAGAGTGTCAGCAGTCGACTCACCGCAGTGAAGACACCGCGGTGAGTAGATCTAAGTACGTCGACTTCAGCTATGTTATTCATGTAGCTGAAGTTGCATAACTTAGATCGATTCCCGCACCCCCCCCCCCCATGTAGACCAGGGCTGAGACAGCTCCCAGTACCAGGTAAAGTAAGAGCCACTCTATTTTTGACTCCTAAACACTAAGTTCTATAAAATAAGTTATGCTGAGGAGATCAAGTTAGAAAGCTTCAGAATCAAGTCTTGCATATCTCACAGGTAGTAGTGTTCCTTACTGGGTGAAAATAATCTAGATAATCCTTTAAAAATTTCTTTATCTCTGCACATTTATAAGACATATCAATGGTACACACACAAACACACCAAAAAAAACAACCCTACATCATAAAATATTACTATAATCTAATACTGGCTGGCTGTCCTGTTTATCCTTATGAAACAAATAATTTAGCAGAGAATGTACAGTATAGAGGTCCTCAGTGGATTACAATGTACTAAATAAGCATGTTTTTCTTTTTCTTTAATTTATAATCCCTGGAAAAGGATGTTTAAAAAAAACCTATTGTTTAAGTTTACAAAGCTCACAGGGACAGTTAGTTCTGAGCTGACAGTATCCCTGGCTAAAAAGTTAGACATATTTTATCACTAAAAAAAATCTTTTCTTTTATTGATGTACTATGGTCTCAGAGGCTCTTGATCAGTGATTATTTGTTTTAATCACAAAGGAGTACAAACTGTACTATCTTCCCCAAACTGACAACCCCAGGATGTCTTTATGCCTCCAGAATTTACTGTAAAAGGGCAAGAAGCAAAATTTTCCCAATGAAAAACTAAATTAATCAACTTTGTGATAGTCTCACTCTTCATCCAGGCTAAGTCCCTTGTCCCTTCCTAAAACTCAGTCTCCTGACAGTGCAACTGGATGTCGTCACTGTGTAGTAGTAGTAAAACTACAGGCCCAGCAAAGAGAGGGCTGCTCCATGCCCAATTCCCTGCCTGGTGTCAAAGAGTGGAGAGAAAAGCAGAAACTAGCCAAGAAATCAAAAAAAGAAAGTCAGAAAGAAGGAAGACATGGATCAGAAGGAGAGAAAAGTAGAAGTGGATGTTGTCAGGATTTTAATAACATTACTGTTGGTTAGAGCTGGATTAATACTGCAAAACATTTTCTGTGACCATCAATTTGAGTTATTAAGTGGATTCATTTCTGCTGCATTGGTTCCCCTGTTGTATTCACACTGGGTAAACATTAGTGGAATCAAGTTGTACTTTCGCAAACATTTAATGGGCAAACACTGCCTCGTTCACAGAGCACACACTTATCGCAACTGATCAGTGACCATAGGGTACAATAAGCAGCAAACAGTATGCAATACCAGTCCTGTTTCATACATTGTGTCGCAATCATACAATGTTAGGTAGCAGTATACAGCATTCCCTCACTCACCATGCACCTTAATGCTTACTGCTTTTACAGCATTTTACTGGTTAGTGCTAACTCAACCTTACTTTCTATTGCTTACTGTTTTCTGATTAAACCATATCTTACAGTCTGTAGAAATTCACTATATTTCCCCCCTTTACACTTAATTTTAGCCTCACATGCAGGCTCAATGAAGCCCCCTTTTGTTTAAAATGTTAGGAAATAGTATCTTAACAGCACTATCCAATATTTTAAAGAAACTACTATACATTACCTATCTATAAAAAGAGGAATAAGGACATCCCATGGAATTATAGACCAGTCAGCTTAGATAATGGAGCAAATAATCAAACAATCAAGGTAAGCACCTATCAATAAGGTGATAAGTAATAGTCAACATGAATTCGTCAAGAACAAATCATGTCAAACCAACCTAATATTCTTCTTTGACCGGGTAGCAAGCCGGGATAGCGGGGAAGCAGTACATGTGATATAATTCAACTTTAGTAAGGCTTTTGATACGGTCTTACCTGACCTTCTCATAAACAAACTAGAGAAATACAATCTAGATGAACCTACTATACAGTGGGTGCACAACTGGTTGGAAAATCAGACTCAGAGTGTAGTTATTAATGGTTCATAATCAAGCTGGAAGGGCATATTGAGTGGGGTCCTGCAGAGATCTGTTCTGGGTCTGGTTTTATTCAGTATCTTCATAATGATTTGGATAAATGGCATACCAAATACACTTGTAAAATTTGTGGATGATACCAAGCTGGGAGGGTTGCAAACGCACTGGAGGACAGGATTAGAATTCAAAATGGTCTTGACAAACTGGAGAAATGGTCTGAAATAAGTAGGATGAAATTCAATAAGAACAAATTGTTCGCCTTAACCACTGAGGACAGGACAAGAAGCAATGGGCTTAAATTGCAGCAAAGGAGATTTAGGTTAGACATTAGGAAAACTTCCTAACTTTAAGGGTAGTTAAGCACAGGGACAAATTACCTAGGGTGGCAGTGGAATCTCTGGGCTTGCACACACTAGCGCTTACTTTTCTATAACTTAAGTTGCTCAGGGAAAAGCCACCCCTGAGCGACATAAGTTACATCTAGCTAAGCGCCGGTGTGGACAGTGCTATGTGAGCAGGAGAAGCTATTGCCGCTCAGGGAGGTGGAGTAATTATGCTGACCGGAGAGCTCTCTCCCGTTGGCACAAAGCATCTGCTCTAGCAGCGCTAGAGTGGCACAGCTACATCGGTAGCCATTCTAGTGTAGCCACTGTAGCCATTCTAGTGTAGACTAGCCCAAAGTCGTTGGAGGTTTTTAAGAGCAGGTTAGACAAACACCTGTCAGAGCTGGTCTAGATAATACTTAGTACTGCCTCAGTGCAAGGGACTGGACTAGATGACCTATCAAGGTCCCTTCCAGTCCTAATTTTCTATGATTTTTATGAACAAACTATGATCTTTAATCACCCCTAATTCTACCAATTCAAAGTCAGTTTTCACCCACATGATGACAGGTACATTGCCAAATTTAAGCTTCCTACCCTCAACCTCTTTAGTGCTAAAATAGTTCCAAAAACATTTTTACAACATTTTTATAATAAGAAAATATATGGTTTTTCTCAATGGTTAAAATAAAATAGCTCTTAGGCACAGACAAAGCCTGGACATTTTCAGGTGAATGATTCAGAGAGTTATGAGCAACGAAGAAAGGATCTTAGAATGGAAACACATAGGCAGCCTTAACTACAGCTATCACCAGTATTCCAGCTATAATAATGCAGCCTATCATAGGAGTGCTACTGAGGCTTTTGCATTTTTTCCCCAACAATAAAACTCTCCCATTTGTGTTGTGTGCAGGTAAGCCAACAGGGTATGGATCCAGCAGTAGACGTTTACACCACAAGGGAATAGTGGATGAATGCTGCTTCCAGAGCTGTGACCTGAGGAGGCTGGAAATGTACTGCGCTCCTATCAAGCCACCCAAATCTGCACGCTCTGTACGTGCTCAGCGCCACACTGATATGCCAAAAGCACAAAGGGTAGGAGATTTTACTCAAGCCTGGTCATGTAGCAAGTAATATGTGTTTTAACTAATAAGGAAAAGCATCATGATTGTGAATCTTATTTAAAATATCCCCTAGATTTCAAATATAGGTTTCAAAGATTTAGTGGCACTTTTGGAAAGTAATGTCTGTCAAGGGAATGCCTGGTTCCTTGAATATGGAGTATTTCACCTCTAAGTTATCTACAGAGTAAAACAGAAAGGAGCATAAGCTCTGGCAAGTCAAGTGTAAAATTATAATTAGCCAGGAGAAGAAAAAATTTGAAGAGTAACTAGCAAAAGACTCAAAAACTAACACCAAAAAGTACATCAGAAGCAGGAAGCCTGCCAAACAATCAGTGGGGCCACTGGATGATTGAGATGCTCAAGGAGCACTCAAGGAAGATAAGGCCATTGCAGAGAAGTTAAATGAATTCTTTGTATCGGTCTTCACTGAAGAGAATGTGAGGGAGATTCCCACACCTAAGCCATTCTTTTTAGGTGACAGATCTGAAGAAAAATCTGAGATTGAGGTGCCAATTGGGGAGGTTTGAGAACAAGTTGATAAATTAAGCAGTAATAAGTCACCAGGACCAGATGGTATCCACCCAATAGTTCTGAAGGAACTCAAATATGAAATTGGAGAACTACTAATTATGGTATAAAGAACAGGAGTACTTGTGGCACCTTAGAGACTAACAAATTTATTTGAGCATAAGCATCCAATGAAGTGGCCCATGAAAGCTTATGCTCAAATAAATGTGTTAGTCTCTAAGGTGCCACAAGTACTCCTGTTCTTTTTATGGATACAGACTAACACGGCTGCTACTCTGAAACCTGTAATTATGGTATGTAACCTATCAATTAAATCAGATTCTGTACCAGATGACTGGAGGATAGCTGATGTGACACAAATTCTTTAAAAAGACTCCAGAGACAATCCTGGCAATTACAGGCCAATAAGCCTAACTTCATGGCCAGGCAAATTGGTTGAAACTATAGTACAGAATTATCAGACACATAGATGAACACAGGTTTCTGGGGAAGATTCAACAGAGCTTTTGTAAAGGGAAATCATGACTCACCAATCTATTAGAATTCTTTGAGGGGGTCAGCAAATATGGACAAGGGTGATTCAGTGGCTATAGTGTACTTGGACTTTCAGAAAGCCTTTGACAAGGTCCCTCGCCAAAGGCTCTTAAGCAAAGTAAGCAGTCATGGGATAAGAGGGAAGGACCTCTCATGGATTAGTAACTGGTTAAAAGACAGGAAACAAAGAATAGGAATAAATAGTCAGTTTTCCAAATGGAGAGAGGTAAATGGTGGTGTCCCCCCAGAGGCTGTACTGGGACCAGTGATGTTCAACATATTCATAAAAGATCTGGAAAAAGGGATAAACAATGAGGTGGCAAAATTTGCAGATGATACAAACTTACTCAAGATAGTTAAGTCCACAGCAGACTGTGAAGAGTTACAAGGGGATCTCACAAAACTGGGTAACAAAATGGCAAATGAAATTCAATGTTGATAAATGAAAGAAATGCACAATTGAAAACATAATCCCAACTATACATAGAAAGTGATAGGATCTAAATTAGCAGTTATCAGTCAAGAAAGAGATCTTGGAGTCATTGTGAATAGCTCTCTGAAAACATCTCCTCAAAGTGCAGCAGCTGTCAAAAAAGATAACAGAATGTTATGAACCTTTAGGAAAGGAATAGATAATAAAACAGAAAATATCATAATGACACTATATAAATCCATGGTTTGCTCAGAGCTTGAATACTTTGTGCAGTTCTGGTTGCCCCATCTCAAAAAAGATATATTAGAATTGAGAAGGGCAACAAAAATGATTAAGGGTATGGAACAGCTTCTATATGACGAGAGATTAATAAGATTGGGATTTTTCAGCTTGGAAAAGAGACCACTAAGGGGGGGATATGCTAGAGAAATATAAAATTATGAATGGTGTGGAAAAAGTGAATAAGGAAGTGTTATTTACTCCTTCACATAACACAAGAACCATCATGTTTAAAGCAAACAAAAGGAAGTACTTCTCTACACAACGCACAATCAACCTGTGGAACTTGTTGTCAAGAGATGTTGTGAAAGTCAAAACTATAACAGGGTTCAAAAAAGAATTAGATAAATTCATGGAGGATAGGTCCATCAATGGCTATTAGCCAAGATGGTCAGGGAAGCAATTCCATGCTCTGGGTGTCCCTACCCTCTGACTGCCAGAAGCTGGGAGTGGACAACCGGGGATGGATCACTCCATGATGGCCTGTTCTATTCATTCCCTCTGAAGCACCTGGCATTGGCCACTGTCAGAAGACAGGATACTGCGACAGGACCCGGGGTCAGACCCAGTATGGCCATTCTTATGTTCTTAATTTCTTACGTTACCAATTCATCACTGTCCAAATGTAATCAGATGGCTACTGTGGATCTACTGAAAGTGAGTTTATAACCTCACTCCGGATCCCATTGGACAAGTATTCACATCATAAAACCATCACTACTGTTGGCAGTAAGTGCCATTTTCAATAGAGAAGCCAAACACTACATGATCATGAACTGATCTCCTCAGAACTCTCTCACTATCTCAGAACAGAGGCACAATGAGGGGACATTAAGGAAGAAGCTTTCACTTCAACTGCCCAAGCGTGCTGTGTCTACTCTGTAAATTAATAGATGACTTTAGTCTCCAAAGCTGTAGTTCTGGCATTTTTCCCCAAAACCAAATTAATTTAATATTCACCACAGCTATTATATACAGACATAAATGATGTCCACTGATTCCTTGTTTTGGTCTTGCTCTCCATTATTATTTCACATATACATTACCCTAGCACTCTGAGTCCCCATAATTATTATTTGTGTCGCAGTTGTGCCTAGAGGCTCCATCTAGGATTGGGGCCCTATTGGGCTAAGTGCTGTACATGTATGTAGTAAAAGATGTCCCTGCCCTGATGAGCTTACAATATAAATGACCCTAAGTAAGCTGCCCATGGCCACTGTCACATCTGGACATGTCTCCACCTTGGTCTCCTGTTTTGGCCTCTGAGCATCTCTCCTTTATGTGTTACTTGCCTTTTACATTGTGCAGCACATCTTCTGGGGTTAGGCCTGTCTGCCCAGGCCATTTGACTGAGTACAGTGTGCAGTGGCCTGGTGTCACAACTGTATCCTGTAGGACCCTCTCTGCAAAGTTACATGAAGGATTTTTTCTCCTTAAAGACAGAATCCAAATTGACAGCTGAATTCATAATAATACCAACAGTAGTGAGAAAAGGATTTAAATTAAATCAAATTAAATAAAAATGAATGGTCAGCTTATTGAGATTTATACTTTGCAAAAGTTAAAGCTGATAAAGCATTTTCAGTGAAAGTTACAGAAGAGCAAACTAGAATTTATATACACCTCTACCCCGATATAACACAACCCAATATAACACGGATTCGGATATAATGCGGTAAAGCAGTGCTCTGGGGGGGTGGAGCTGCATACTCCTGTGGATCAAAGCAAGTTCAATATAACACGGTTTCACCTATAACGCGGTAAGATTTTTTGGCTCCCGAAGACAACGTTATATCGAGGTAGAGGTGTAGTCCTAAAAACAAATTCAAAGGTCTGAATGTCTTTTCAGAAATGCAACATCCTGCTTTTTTGAGAGAAAGCAAGCCCTGTCCCACCTCTTCTCCAAGGCTTTTTCAACGCTTTGAAGAAATGGCTCTGTAATACTTGCTGAGAGACAACCACAGAGATGTACCTCCCACTATGAATGTATGAGGAGGAGTCTTCTCCAGGCAGAGATCAACCATAGAGCAGCAACCTATGTGGTTTCTGTATGTCCCAGCACTCATTGCCTTGGGAAAAAAAGAAGAGAAGAACTATGGCAACTCCTCTTTGTGCTCCACACCCTTATGACCTCAGGAGATGGAGAAAAAACAATCTCACCATGGTTGAAGGGAGAGAAGATTCCCAGCAGCTCCCTACTGGTTCCCCATGACACACCTCCTCCTGAGGGCCACAAGAACAATCAGTCACCCTCTAGACAGCTCTCCTCTCCACACAAACAGAAGATGGGGCCGCTCTCATCACCTTGGAACACACTTCTCCTCACAAAGGGAAGAAGGATTAGCAGAAAGGTCCTCACATCCTCCTAGGGTGACCAAATGTCCCGATTTTATAGGGACAGTCCCAATTTTTGGATCTTTTTCTTATATAGGCTCCTATTACCCCCCCGTCCCGATTTTTCACACTTGCTGTCTGGTCACCCTACATCCTCCCAAAACCTAAAGTATGATCCTAAGGGAGGGAGAGCTTGGAGGAGGATACTGGAAGAAGAAAAAAGTGGGTGAAGGGGAGGGATTATTGAGAGAACCAGGAGGGGGAAGAGAGCACGATGGGAGGGAAAAGGAGAGGGAGAATGAAGTCTGGGGAAAGGAAAGCCAGAAGAAAGTGGGAGATAAGCAGGGGGAAATGGGGACAGAAGAAGAGGGAGGGAAGAAGAAAGAGAGAGCACACTCTGGGGAAGAAAGAAGAGAGGATGGATTGATTAAGGGACCTGAGAGGAAGAGAGAGAATACATGGAAAGACTGAAAGAGAACAGAAGAAGGAGGCGGAGAGAGAACTCAAGGAAACCAAGAGAAAGGGAATCACTTACCAGAACAACAGAAAAAGTTGGAGTTCGAAAAATGGGAGAGAAAAAAAAATCTGTGCAAGAAAGAGAAAATAAATAAGGGGAAACTTGGGGGGGGGAAGAGAGTTGAAAAGAGGCAGTCGGAAAAACGATGACAAAATGGAGGTGAACGAAGAACAATCTGAGAGAAAAATTAACTGAAATGTTTGCTAAGCATTAAGCATGGGGAAAATCAGACTGACAAAAGAGACAGAGAAAGAGATGGAAGGAATGAAACTCAGATCTACAACAGATGAAGGGATAAAGTAGAGGGAAAGGGGGGAAATGTAAAAAGAAAGCAAAACAAAGACAAATTGAACATTTTTAGAAGAATGCTTTATATAAAGTTTGATGAGACAAACTTTCCTCTGCCTGATGACAGCCACCAAAATTGGTGAGCTTCTTTCTCCCTTAATCCTCCATTCATCTATGTTAACTACTGCCATGAAATGAAAATAAGCATGAGAAATATTTTAACAGCGGATTCTCCTACAGCACATAGGCTAGAGAGTTCAAAATGCAATTAACATACTGCAGACTTTGGAAAGAAGGATGAATAGGAACTTGTAGAAATAATATGCATCTAGATGTTATAACTGAAAAGCAAGTTTTATATGTATTTAAATAAAAAGGACAGTTATACTATATAATGGCTTTTATAGGTGGTGGAGTTAGTGTTTGAAAAACACCATTTTTATGAACCACTTAAACTAATGTAATATGTGTTTTTATTGTTCCTTGCATGGAATAGCTTTTCCAAAACTGTGGTACCTAGGGAAAATTTAATTGGAGCATGAATTCAAGCTCTTACAAATGCAAAGCCAGAATGCCAAAATAAATAGAGATGTAGGATATTTCAAAGCTCATGCAGCTTCCGGGACTTCAGTCTCTAGGGCTGTCAATGCAGGACTTTTCATGAACATAAATTCACTTTGAAATAAAAAAATTAATAAATACAAGCTCACAGACCTTCAGATTTTATATAGCATACAGATGAAACAACAGAAAACATGGCAAGCAATTGATTTTTGTAATAGGTACATTTTCAGATTTAATAAATTTCACAGCTTTTGCAGTCAACTTTGGAAGTGTCCATTGGAGAAGGCAAGGTTAATAAACTAATGAGGTTCAGGTCTTTTCCTCTAATGCATGCCATATATGAATATATTTAGCTGATTGTTAATCCAGGATCTGGCATTCTCATTTTAGTGTATCAAATTAATTATGTTAAATGGGAAAAGATTTTTTGGGGTTGTGCACAATTTCTTTATCTGCTTTAGAATACCGATTGCATAGTTCCTCAACACAAGCCTGCTCCAAAGCCCACTGAAGCCAATGGGAGTCTTTCCAATGACTTCAGTGGGCTCTGAAGCAGGCCCTCTGGGTCAGATCCTGAAGTTCTTGCTTACGCCCTAATCTTGCAAGCATATCCTGTGTCCGTACAGAGCCCCGCTCACTTCAGTGGGCCTCTGTGTGGGCACAAAGATTCTCCTGTGCAGAATAGCTTGAAAGAATGGGACCTTAGGGCTGACAATTCTTATTCAAGCATATCTCCGGTTGAAGTCAAAGAGGGACTTGCCTAAATAAAAACTGAATAAGGAATTTGAGGATTTGACCCCATATTTGCCCACCTACATAAAGACACAGTTGAAGATTTTTTTGTGTAGCTGGTGCCAACAAACTGACCAACGTAGGAGTGTACTATAAAGCAACAAGTACTGAGGTTTGGTGAGTAACGAGACTCTGAAGTCCAATAAAATATCTGAACGTCATTGAAAATCAAAGCCAGCATAAGCACTTTTTGGAAGGAGACTACTTTTCTTTCTGAGGAAGGGATCAACTTCTCTATCCCTGCATGTCTGAGCAAAGTCTAGTAATTCTGGACTATGCCTAAATGTTTCTATCCTTCTGTAACAGAGCTCCACAGAATGAAATTAAGTTACTAGAAGTAGGTCATCATCATCATAACATGACTTTAAGCCAATACAAATATAACAGTGATTATTCTTGCCTGTGAAAGCAGGTGTTCTGGAGGTCTTTAGAACCCCTATAATAGCCTGCTGATAAGGTCATTGGAAAGTCTTTTAAATATTCTCTGTGTTGTTTCAGTGACTCTGATGTGATGAGCCAATTCACATATATAAGTAAGATTGGAATAGCATATTTATTTATGATTAAGCTATATTTCAGTCATGGCTTCCTATAATTTGATGAGTGTCTTGTGAGAAGTTTGAGTTTTTCTGTTACAGTAAAAACCATTAATAAGGCAATGAGATACATTTTACACTCAATTACACCCATTCAGCCCCACAGATTTCAGTGGGAATTTGACCCAGTATGTTCATCAGATAGAAGGTAACAGGCTGAGACTTTACATACAGGTTTTGCATAAAAAGATGTACCATGAGGAACAACAGAAATCAAATTCAGGAGACTACAATAGTACAACATAAGGCAATTTGAGTTTTATAATAAAGAAATAGAATAAGTCTGAATTTGATTTCCCATTATGAGTGATTAATGCAGATTTTGAGCTTGGGGAATCTTCTGAAAATAAATATTTTCTTCTCAGAAACAGAAGTTTCACATCTGTGCTCCTTCTTCCCTGGAGGAAAAACTATGTGAGAGCCACATCTCATAGGCCTGCAGGTCCCAGAACTAAATCAATAATAATTTTCACTTCTACAGTGCTTTTCTCCCAGAGCTCTCAAAGCACTTCACAGCTATAGTGTCAACAAATTTAAGCCTCACAATACCTCAGTGATATAGGGAGTTCCTGTTATGGAGACACTTCTACAGTTAGAAGTGAGTTCTAAAATGGACTTAAAATAGAGCATCATTTTTTGTTTTGCTCTAAAACTTGATGGCCAATGAGAGTGAAATTTCACAGGTGGTTTGTTTTTATTCCCTCTGCATTTTCCCTGTAGTTTTTATTTGGTTTCTTTTCATAATTTTCAAACAGGAAGACTTTGAATTTGGGTTTTGGATCAAAAAAAAATTTTATTTATTTTTTTGGTAGTCCTACTTTTCATCAATGATGGGTATCTCTTTAAAAAAAATATTGTCACAACTACGGCACACTACAGACCACACACTGCAACTGTAACTCCGCCCTCCTCAGTATGCCAACCTCTCATCACCCCCTTTAACTGCTCTTCTGTGCACAACCCTTTACCAAATGACCCTCTCCCAGTGCAGCCAACTACTACGCCAAACATGCACAATTGCTATCATTGGGGTGAAATAATCTGATAAAGTGATATGTGGAGAAAGGCGAGCTGGTGGGACTGCAGGCCAAACAACAAACTCCATATTGAGCAAGTGCAGTCTTACATGCCATCCTTCCAGCAGGATTTCTGGATATTGGTGGTTAGGGGAGGTTGCAAACTCCAACACACAGCTCCTATTGGTCCTCAATGTTGAAACCTTGGGAAGTAACCTGTTCGCAGGCAGCCATCTGAAAGGATGCCAAAGGAATCCCTATACTCACTAGCTAACCAGGGTGTTAGATTCAAGAGTATTTAGGCACCTAACTCCCATTCATTTCAGTGGGAGTTAGGCTCAGAAATACCTTTAAGGATCTGGACCTTAGTGCCCTACTTAACAAGAAAGATAAGGCTGTCCCTTGTCCAAAGATACTATTTTTTGGGGTCCCAGCATACAAGGGCAGCCAACTGCAGGTTGTTGTTTTTCCTCTGGGCAGAAAGGACTATTTGTGGACAGGAAATGCTTTTTATTTTATCATGAAAATTGGTTTTCTCCAATACAAAACCACAATTGTTTCTAGCAACATATCAAAATTTTTTACTTCCAAGATCAACTGGCAAAATTCACAAGCTTTGCAGAAGGTGAGAACACTGTTGCACTTCTAATTTAAAAATGCCCTAATTCCAGCATGGAATTTTCAGTCCAGCCAGCACCAAGAGTTTAAATAGTCATAGCTGAAAAAGCCAATAGCTTGTTCTAGAGTCACAGCCTGAGATAACCATTGTGGCTAGAATGAAGTATTTTGACTAGTCAGAAACTAGTCAAATCTGGGCTGAAAGTTAGGTAACCATTTATACTGTCTCATGCTGAAAAGTATTCTTCCATTGAAAGTGATCTGTGAAAGAAAATTATCAGACTTCTGTGACATTCCTCAGGATACAATCTAGACCATGGAACAGCTCTGTCCCTTTAATTGTCTGGCCTGGGGTGTCTTTTACACTGCTTTGCAGTCAGAACATCCACTACTGGCGCGCTCACACAGCTTCCAGCATGCAAATTCACTCCCAGATAAATACATGAGCTCTCTGACCAGTCACTCATGAATTAAACTGTAGGGCAACACCTGCAAATTCTTAGTCCCAGCCTTGTTCCCCCAGAAATGAGCATCTTGTGCTGTCCAGCACACCACCGAACAATGCAAGCCCATAGAAAGTTTGTCATTTCATCAAAAGAAAATGATATGTGCACCAGCCTTGTTATCCCAAATGGAGCTTTCCACACACTCTAATCCAAACACACCGGTTAAGATAAAACAATAAGAAAAAATCTCTCTCTCTCTGTAGTTAATAAAGTTAAGTGTTTACAAGCATTGATGCATAAAAGTCAGGATTGGTTACAAAAGAAAATTAAAGAGTAATACACAAGCTAATACCTAATTTAACAAACTAAGTGTCTTTAAAAGCAAAGGTTTTGTCTCATCATACACTGCTGTAAATTTCACAGGCTAGGTCTCCTTCCAGCCTGGGACCACTGGCACCTTAGCTCAGTTCTTTGAGGATAGATGATGTCATGAACAGAGAGATGAGAGGAGGAAAGGTGTAGTCAGATGTTTTCCTCCCACTTTATAACTTAATTGCTAGTGCTAGAAACATCCTTGCTGAGTCATGGTGACACACAGTCCATTGCAGATGTGAGGTTTGAATCATCCATGTGATGAAATGTAAATTTCTTGTTTACATCTCTCCTCCTGCCCCACTGGAAGATGGTCATTTAAATAGGTGATGGCCCCCTAACACCTGTCTGGGGTGCTAGTGTGTCTTTGTCTCTGAAAAACTGGTTTGAGCCTGCCTTTCTAACTCTGGAACATGTTACAGCAACATTATGCTGTAGAAATTTATAACGTTACATACAATGTTGCTACATATATTTTACCAGGACAATAATGTTCAGCAGATTATAATTTTTAAATTATATCTCAATAAGGCATACATTATACAAAATTTATCATAGTCTTGTAAAAGTGGTGACCATAAGAGTACAGACCATCACACCTTCCCATAAAATAAATAATAACTTACCTTTACCATTTACAAGCTGTCCCCATTCTCCTGTAGGGTGCTCCGATCACTCCGATCTCAGCACAGAGGAAGCTGGCCTGAGCCTGAAAGAGAAATGCAATAAAAAATGTGAAATGGTTTTAGGTGATGTAGTTGCCCTTTTTTAATGTGACTTGTGAAGATATTGGTGAAGTTACTGGAATTTAATACTTTGCCTTTTGTAGGTCACTCTAGTATTATTACAAAATAAGAGCCTGGTCATGACCCACAGGTCTCCAACCTGGGCCCACAAGGTTCATGGGAGCATCCACACTCCATCCCTCCACCTAGCAGCCTGCTGGCAATAGCTTACCTGAGACCAACGAAGCCAGCTCCAGTGTAAGGCTCCATCCATGAGGTCCAACTGACAGAGTCCCAGACCACCTGATTGGCTTGCTGGCCCTATTTAAGCCAGTAGCAGGAACAGGAAGCTGTATGAACAACTGGCCTCCATCCTGCTCTGGACTGTGTGCCTTGTGCTTCCTGCTACCTACTGCCTGCTTTTTCTTCCCTTGATCTCCTGGCATTCCAACCTGGCTTGATTCCGGACATCTGACTTGCGGTTCCTGACCTCCAGGCCCCAATATCCTGACTTGGCCTGACTGGTTCCCAACTCATGGTTCTGATCTTCCAGTGTCCCAACCCAGTTGACTCTTGGCTTCTGTCCTGTGTCTGCAGACTCTGGCTCTGACTACTAGGTCTGGCTGCCATGACCCAGCCATGACAATCCCAATCCTGCAAACATTTCACTTTAAACATAGAATTCAATGGGACTATTTCAATGTGTAAAATTAAGCATGTGTGTAAGTGTGTGCAGGGTCACGGCCAACCAAAAAATCCTCACCAACTCCAGCTTTTCATTGAACAAGCTAATCCAGAGGTGGGCAACCTGCCATGGCCTGTCAGGGTAATCCACTGGCGAGCTGCGAGAGAGTTTGTTTACATTGACCATCCACAGGCACGGCCGCCCGCAGCAACCAGTGGCCGTGGTTCGCCGTTCCCGGCCAATGGGAGCTATGGAAAGCAGCATGGGCTAATCTGTAAAATCAGTGCTGTAAAATGTCCCATGTCAAAAGCCATTTTCCAACCTCTCTCAAGCAAGTTAGGTGTTAGCATATGTCAAAAAAAACTAATGAGTTTACTTTCAGTAACACTCAAACCCACATCTTTTTCTATGGCTTTTATGTGGTGGTGATCAACTAAATATTTATTCTAAATAAAGCATATATAATACTGCAAACATAAAATCACACATTTACAGCTATCTTAACTTGAAATAATCAATGCAGAATAATAATAGCCGCCAGTAATTTTCCTCTATTCTACCTTATTTGGTTGCATGTAAATTAGCAAGAATAATTATCAGTACTACATATATTTTTACCAGTACCAGACAGCAGTCATTTTTCCCCTTGCTATAACAGATTAGGTTCCACAGACAACTGCATTGATTCCTTAGATGACAGTTAAATTGTTAAACAGTGTATGTTTTATTGCCAAGTTTTCCAAGCTACACGTGAAAAATTCCAACGTTGGGAGTGAATTACAAAAATGCCAGTGGAGCTCCACCAGATTTACACCAATGTAACTGTGAGCAAAATTTGATCCAACTGGCTGCAACTGCAATGTAAAATACACATAGGGCAATTTGATGACATGCTATTGCTCAATAAATTATTTCAGGATATAAATCGTGAGCTCCCAAGCATCTTTGGGCAAAGCATACTGCAATTGCATAAGAAAAGTTATATGCTCAAATATACATTGGAATTCACTAAATTACACAGAATCTATTTTTTAAACGGTTGTATTTAAAGCAGATGTAATTATAGTAAAAATCATATGGACTTAATGGTGTCCTCTTCTGATAGGTCAGGGATTTGATGGATGTTTCAGTATCAGCCCATTTCTAGTCTATGCAGCTTTTAAACTAACATTTTTAATCCATTTTTTAAAAATCAGTTTTACTCTATGTTTTTAAGACACTAGTTTTAAGTGAAGTTTTAGTCTTTGAATATTTTTGCAGCACATACAGTCTATGTAATATTTCAAATCTAAAGTTTTATTATGTTGTATTCTGGGAAGACTGAGCAAATATTTTCAAAACTTACTTTATATGTTTAGGATTTGCAGTAATTACATGGGTAAAATCCTGGCCTCATTGCAGTAAATAAGAATTCTGCCACTGCATCTGTGGGGCCATGATTTCACCAAATATATACAAATTCATTAAGGATGAATTTCACGCCCTGTGCAGAGGGTCAGCACACAACTTATATCCTACTTAACTCCTCAAAATAAAACTTAAAGATGATGAACAGCCCTTGTGCTGGCATTCTGTCTCCAGAAGTGAATTTCAACCCAAGTCTTCGAACATCCACTGAGTTTAAGGGCAGTCCCACATATGGTCACAGTGTATTGTTAATATGAGGCAGACCTCTGATTCAATCTGTATTGTCCAATGGAGTTTTAGGTACTGATATCCCTAAACACTGCGTATGTATTGTGACATAGCTGTCTAATTTTAATTGTACCTAAATTTATTTGGCTTTCATTATTTTGCTCAACTATGCTTATCCAAAGTCGCTAAAAGTGCTTGTTCATTTGTATGTTATTGGAATACTCTGCTGGAAGGTATTACCTAGATTTCTTAGTAATACAATAGGATAGCTAACTGAAGTCTGTTAAAAAAAATTGTTTATTTATCTAGCCAGAATCATTAAACAATAGACGTTGTCATCTAAAATTGAAAGTCCTTGTGTGATGGAAAGTCTTTATACTTAAATCCCAGCTAAGGTGAATGTAGTTATCCATGTAAAGAAGCAAACAAATTACTACAGAGGACATAACCTAATCATATGCTAATATGCCTAATACCAAGAAAAGAAGACACCACTATATTTTTACAATTAGCAAAGAGATGTTTTAAATCCAATGTACACTGTACTTTGTTACACCTTTATACCAAAGTCTGAATTACACCAATTACAAAACTGGTTTTCAGGTAGAAAGCTGATTTTCATGTATAAAATATCTAAGATTGTAGTATAAAACTGTGGGAGCAGCTCTCCATTATTTAGGCCATGAGGTAACATTGTTGCTTTCCTCAGCTTTCCTATGGAATTTAATTTTATAAATCTAGATATGGTGGGCTGTACATCACGTGTTAAGAGCGTACATTTTTATTTTTCTGATTTTTTTCTCTTCTACCAATAAAAACTTAGTCAATTTATCCCTAAATTGAGTTTTGGGTTTTGACAGTTATTTGGAAAAAGTACAGGCCAGCACTCTCAAAGGAAATTAATTTCAGTCCAGGCAAAGAGGTAGAGAGATTACCACAACGGTCTGTACGTAAATCAAGGATGTAGGGAAGGCTATGGCTTTTCCTACATAGCAGTGCTGTGGTTACCACAGTGGGCACAAAAAGGCCTGTTGATTTAAGCTCAAAAGGCACCATCACTCTTGTACATGTAAAGGTTAGGCAGGCCATTGGTCTGGTTTTTAATATGGACAGTCCTGTTTTTAAATGGTTTGTCCCCTGTCCAGTACTGATACAAAACCGGATGCAGTTTTGTCTGGTATTACAGATTGGGGGAGGGAGGGAACGCTATTTTGAAGAGCGCACTGTTCTGCCCCAGCCAGCATGTGAGGTCACACTGGTGGGAGTGGAGTACTCTCCATAAGGGTGTTCTCTGTGTGGCATGACCTTGCACGCGCCATGCATTCAAGGCCATACTGGCAGGGGGAGGGTCCACACTGTTCCTGGAATGTCCAGTATTCTGGGAATGCATGATTGGCCACTCTTGTAAGGGTGTCACAGTCAACCTTAAGGACAAGAAAAGAAAGTCCTGTTTTAGACCCCACATACTGTACTGTGCAAATTCTGGAATTAATGGGCCAACCTTATCTCCCTAAAAGACATCAGGGCTAGAGGGGAGGACAAGGACTCACTACCAGACCATCCCCTCACCCTCTAGCAAAAGGGCCAGAGAAGTGGACAACTCGTGGTCTAATTTCCCCTTTCGTTTATTTTAGGGCCTTGTTCTTGCTTAGCCCCCATGTAGTAACATCCAGGTACAAGTAGCATAGCTGATCTTTAAAAAATTCAGATATTTGGTCATCTCAGAAAGAGTGTATCTATACTTTTGGCCCCAAATAGACTTTTCAACCCAAAAAAATGTGGGAGTTAATATTTTTACATTAAGAAAACATCATTAGCAGAGGAAAAGTGGAGACTGATTTAGTTCTCTTATTTCTGAAAGACTGGCAGCATCTCTGGTGATTGGCACATTAACGAGTCATATATATACATTCATAGGCCAAAATATGCACAATGACATGAATCCTACCTCCTCTTGCATTCATGCCACACCACTGAAGTCAATGGGAAGCAGTAGGTGTAACAGAGAGCAGAATTTGGGCTGTTTTCTTTAAGACTTTTCAGTCTAGTTATTTTGTCACTGACCACATTGCCCACAAAGCTAAAAAGCTTTTTCAAAATAGACTCTAGAGGGTTCGTAACTAAGATATAGTGGCTGTAAACTACAAACATTGGACTTTTTATTATTATTACCAGTAAAGCAGAGAGGTCTTTTTATGCCAATGTTAGGTTTGAATGTCCATCCTGAAAGCTTAAGAAAACCACTGCATGCTTCCTAATCCTCTTTGCCAGGTTCAGTTAAATGACCCCTTCAGATCATGGAGATAGTCATTATCCGAGGATTGGCTGGTCTTTCTGTGCAAGAAGTCAGCACTGAAGAAGACAAGGTCAAATTCTGTTCTCATGCCTCCGTAGCCTGATTGTCTTCAGTAGAGTTGTAGAGATGTAAGGGGAGGATTGGCTCCAATGTGCTGGTTCTGTGCAGGTATAGCAGGCATTTGGCATTTTGCCATTGAAAGCATGGCTACTTTGCTTTGTCAGTTAAAAATTGCCTGTAGTCCTTATCTCTGTCTGTTATGGCAACCAAGGAGATGTCTATCCCAGAACCCAGCATCTGAACAAGATCATAGCTAGTGCTTTATGTATTTAATAATTACTACCAGATTCTCAAATCTTTGAAAAAGAAAAAAGCCATTTTAAAAATATATATATTTCCGGATTTTAATGTCAGCATAAGTGATCAAGTGCCTCATTCAAAGCCTATTAAAATCATTGGAAAGGCTCCTGTTGATTTTCAAAGCACTTTGGATCAGGACTATAGTAGGGTCTTTATTTTTCTTCACTTTGTTCATTTTTGGATAATTTGGGGATAATTTGTTGTATTATTTGTTCAGTTTAAGAATTTCATTCTTATGTGTCAAAGAGTTCCAAGATCCATAAAAAAAAAGATAAAACATGGCACTCTGGGATGGATGATCAGTCCCAGTTTATTTGATATACTGTTGTATTTAATGATTACAGATTTCTCATCAAGAATACGGTGAATTAGATTCCATCTGTTTTTTATCTATTCAGCAAGACGTGGAAATGCAAGGGGGCTTTTTAGCTGAATTTGGGACAGAGCATCCTAGGCTTTTGGAGATCAATTAAAGTGGGGGCATACATTGCATAACTCTGCATAATGTGATTGGGATAAGACATTCACTGTTGAGAAAACCCTGCATGATCGAACTAAAACCAACATGTGTGAACCAGCAGATGTGAGCTAGACCAAGCTCCCCGCATACTTTTATTCTATTGCTGTCATTGTCTGCATGAAGAGGTCACATGTGAGACCTTGGGAGATGATCCAAACACTAACCAGACATTCCAGTTAGTCTTGAATGGTCTCAGCTGTTCATGTTAGTAGGAAATGTGCTACTTGGGGCAGAGCCATTTTTTTAGCGTGCACTACTGCTGCTGCCACCGCCAATGCCTCCTCTGTCTAGCAGCAACGATGAAGATACTGAGTTCGTGACCAGAACAGCAGAGAAGCAACTCCACCTTTTCTCAGATTCAAACCTAATTCTGGGTGCTATGACAGGATAATAAGCAATGTCTCATTTGGCCATATATCATTACGGAAACATGATTTTACCCTGGCCCATCAGAATCTATATTTTGCTTTGATGACTAAGCTATCATAAATTCAAAGTACAACAATAGTGGAGAAGATATATCTGCTCATTAGGGAACTGCATGGTTCATTATTAGCCTAATAGTTTTTGGAAGCCATTTCCTCTACAATGTAATATGGCTGTAGATGAAGAACAGTCCTTTGTGCTACTTTCCAGTTTACAGATAATATGCTTGGATAATTTTTGGAATACTTGACTTAAGGAAAAAAATATTGTGTGAAATAATTTGTCCTTTCCCCATCTCTTAGTAAATTCTTCTTAGAGGCGGTACACATCCTGGAGCAACAATGATCACGCTGGTATTTTAAGCCATTGTCATAGCAGAAATTGTAAGGCTGAAGATGCAAATAATTTATCCTTTCCCAGTTTGTTGTAGTCATCAAGGTGGATTAGAGTAGGATCCTTGGTATCTTTAAGATATGGGACCAGCAGCATAAAGTGGCCTGGGGCAGCAATGAATCAGTGAAAACTAAAGGGTTCATCTGGGGTGAGTGTATGTGAGATGAAGTCATTTGGGAAAAATTAGAGACAGATAGGGAAAGTTATTTTACCAAGCCTGGGAGAGGCAAATCAAGTATAGCACATTGGGCCAGCTTACCTTTATTATATTAACTGTTTTGCATTATATTCTGCTTTTATTATATTCAGCAGTAATGCAAGGAACCTACAGGCCTGTATCCTGACAAACATTAGCTTCTGCAAGTTAGCATAAGGCCTGAGGCCTTTGAACTTTGAACAGATATACGGCCCAACGGAAAACCTCAAGTATTGGGGAGCTGAAAATAGAATGTTTAAGGAGAATTTCTGACTACAGAAACATGAGTCCAGTCAAAAGAATGTCATAGCAATGAATTGACATACATAACAGGTACATGAGCTACATCAGCAGATACCTAACCACAAGAGGGCCATGGTGACAAATTGATGTTTATGATAATAAGTTGAGATCATTGATATATCACCCTATAGGAGAAGAAAACTCCATCATTAGTAAACTGAGGATATACAAATAAGAAAAAGGAAGGAAATCCCTCCTGAATATGCATCAGAGTGGCATCAGCACAACATATTATAAAAGTGGCATTCCAGCCTATAGACAGTAGGAGAAAGAGATGTAATCTTTGGGAGTTGCCAGAATAATGGTCACTGGTGATGAGGAGGAAGGTGATGGTGATGAGAAAGATGATGGCTAGCATTTCAGGTTGTTCTACTAGGGATGGTGTGAGTATATGGATGTGCAGATGCACATTCTGTAGTATTGCTATCTACCTTACTGAGTTGGGATGTTTGTTACTGTGCTAAATGGATTAATAAACTATTTGTAAATATAGAAGAATTCCTATAATGTGAGCGTTGCAGCTGTGTACATTGGGTTTCCCAACTACATAATAATGTGAATAATACTGGGCCTGATCTTGGGACAAGAACCTATCAACCCTCAGTGTTAACTGGTCATTCTTAAGTAATCAATATAATCAATCCATAATCTATAGATCGGGCTACACAAGGAAGCTGCAAATGTGACCTGAAGTTATAGTGGATCCAGATCATATTTAAATTTATCCTCCCAAGGTATATGAGGCAACTATTTATTAGTGACATTAAGAAGTAATATCTGGTAAAGGGGAATCAGTATTTCATTGAGCTAATCATTGGAGTATCCCTTGATTGCTAACTTTTATCTGGTAAGACTGTTGAAAGGTACAGGAGTATTGGAGCAGGATTACAAATCAAATCAGATAAATAATTGGATGTAATTTTCTTTCTGCTGATGCCAGGAGCACTGGGAGTTCTGGGTGCAAGGGGACTGCAGGACCCAGTGCTGTATGTTTTGGTGTTAGAACTCTAATAATACCAGCACTTAGGATATCTGCGTCTTCATATCTGTATTGGTGGACAGAAAACATGTTTGGAAATCATCAACCTTTGAGTATGCACTACTGCCCAGGCTCTAGGGATTTACATTTTCCAATTGTTTTAGAAACATTCATTAATCGCCACAAACCTCTATAAGGTAGATATTGCATGATTGACTTGCCCAAGGCCGCAGACAGTATCACTGTCAGAACCAGTGATATGAATGAAGGAGTTCATGATTCCTAATCCTAATTCCACCCACCCAAGTTCTTCATATAACCATATCTCAGATTTAAAAACTAATTAAAATATATTTTTAAACTTTCAGGAAGTGCATTTGAAGAATACAAGTAGAGGGAACACAGGAAACAGGAACTACAGAATGTAAGAAAATGCCATCCACAAGAATGAAGAATGAATGTGCCATCTGCAGGACACTTCACTGTAAATAAATGATTTGTTAAACATTGGAAGACTTAAAAACTATAGTTTATAAGCTTGATGAAATCTCAACCAATGGGCATTCTCCCAATAAACAATGCAAGTAAACATTCCAACATCACGTCTTTAGAGAGCAGAATGTTATAAACCAACCCAGTGCTAAAAATGTTCTGAGGTTGGTACAATGCTGCTTGATTATTAACCTGTTATAAATGTCCTGCACAAAAACTCTTAAAATCCTGTGCCCCTCAAAAGCCTGCAAATTTATGGGCCTTTGATGGATCCAATTGCACTAAATTAACCTATGAACCCTGGCCGCTGGAGTCATTCATCAGCCTTGGCTTAGAGTTGGGGTTTTGTTTTGTTTGGTCTTTTTTTTTTTTTTTTGCACTTCTATACAAGAACAGGCTGTTTGTTTTACAGTGTCTGATAACTTTGTTTGTCTACCCCTTTCATATTTGCACAGTCTGATATTCCCAGTAGCAGCAGCAGTAAAGTAACACAACTTTTAGACATCCATTTATTCCATCTGTGGTATTTTGACAGCATATGGGTTAAACACATTTAAGACAAAGCTTTATTTTTCCACATCTTGCTAAGATGCAAATAGTTGCAACTTGTGAGGCAAATGATTGTTAGAAGCAGTTAAAGCATATGTAGGCTATTAGACCATCAATGATTGTTTCAGGTAACAAATTGTTTTGCAACAGTATAAATAACTTTTTTTTCTTCCATATAATGCAGTATGTAAAATTTAGCATATCAATAATACACATATATCAAACAGTATGTAAAATTCTCTTTTATAGTACAATGGTGCTATTTTATAATCTGTTATATGAAAGGGTCCGGCCAAAACCGTAAAAGGTAAAAAGCAAAATAGAAAACTAAGCCAAAGATGAAATAAAAGAAAGTAGGTTAAAAAAACACACAAGTATATTTTTTTAAAAGACTCAGTGCTTTAGATTCTTATTTCAAAATTGTTTCTCACCTTCAAAAGAAAATAAAGATGTGAAGTTCCAGTAGTTTCCTTTTTGAGATTTGGATTCTAGTATTTATAGTAACACATGAATACAGTTACAGTAACTCTGAACACAGACATATACACATAGGCCCACTGAAGTAAATAGAAAAACGTCAACAGTCTTCACTGCATAGGATCAGGCCCTAAATCCTTAAGAAACATTAGTATTCTGCTCTTATAACAGGGGGTTAATCATACTCTTTTATTTCTTCCCACATCTCTACGTGACTAAACCGAGTGTTAATTATACTGCAGCATCCCTCTGTAAATCAGAAAAGCTCTTTAGGCAGAGCAGTTCTTTAGACTGCAACTTTGTACCTTTTATACACTCAGATACCTTGGTGATGGAGGAATAATGTTATATGTTTCTAATCGGTGCCATTTCACAGAACCTTGATATGTGACGCTCTGATTCAAGGTTAAAACAGCTCTGTAATAAAGGGTGATATGGAATCAACACTGTTGCAGAGGGAGCACCAGAATAACCTACTATGGGGAGGAGCACACACAACGCTACACCCCTTCAGGGTGTGCAACATAGTTCTACTCTCTGCATCTGGACAGCTCGGCACTCTCCATCCCATAGTAAATTTTAAAGTGTTAAATTTAAATGACTAAATTTCAGGAAATATCCTAACCTTCTAAAATTTGATACAAAATAAGACTTTCAATTACTACATAGAATTTCACTGAAGTTTAAAAGAAAAGAGAGAGTTGTCCTATTGCCTAGAACTGGAAGGGACCTTGAAAGGTCATCGAGTCCAGCCCCTGCCTTCACTAGCAGGACCAAGTATTGATTTTGCCCCAGATCCCTAAGCGCCCCCCTCAAGGATTGAACTCACAACCCTGGGATTAGTAGGCCAATGCTCAAACCACTGAGCTATCCCTCCCCCCTGACTGTTGACTAACAAGCAGTGCAAAAAGGGCTCAATCTTTCACATACTGAAGTCAATATGGTTTTTGCTATTTACTTCAATGGCAGCAAGATTTGAGCCCACATTCAATCGTAATTAGCACTAACTAACCATTTTGAAAGGATAGCAGAAATAAATGCTCTGCACAGCTGTAAAATTGCACATATAAAGTGAAATTCACACCTGTGAGGAGGGTCTGAACAAGGCTTATTATTATTATTTGCATTATGGCATAAATAGGAACCATCATCAGAGAACACAGTTATATCGTACGGTACTAGATCACAAATGTAATAAAAAAGACAGTCGCTGCCCAAAAGAACATGCAGCCTAGATGTGTCTGTAAGGCTTGTGGTCCATAGGCCTTGTATAGGCCTTAGGCAGGAGTGAATTTCATCCATAAGCAGTAGCCATTGTCAGATTGCCCCTTCTGTTGATGGTTGGTATGTATGAATAAGTGCATGAAGCCTCTGCTATGCCAATACAATGGCTCAATGACCCTCAGTTTCAACAAGCAAGTGCATTACAACTCAAGTTCAGAAAAGAATATGTAGCAATTTGCTTTACCTTTTACCGATTTGGCCAACAATGCCGAAGTGGTGCTATTGTTTTGTTTAAGAAAGTACTTGACTAAAATATAAAAGAAAGCATATAAATATTTTTTTAAAGTATGAAAATGACAATTATATAGATAAGCTTATTGAAATAGAAATGTGTAGCCATAACTTTTCAATTTTTTAATCACAAAAAAGTCATGAAGAAATCTGCTAAATTATTGGGATTGGGCCAGGGTAAGGGCTTTCAAACACAATACAATTATCAACATTTTATTCCAAGTGGGTATTACAGATGAAGGAAAGCATTTAAAGTCATGAAACCATGAGTCTGATTCAAAGCTCACTGAAGTCAATGGAAGGTCCCATATCATTGAAATCAGTGGTGGATTCTGCTTATAGTCAGTGTGACATGATATAGTCCAGGTTCTAATTCAGGGGAATGATTAACACTCCCTATTTCTCCTGCCTAGCCCTCCATCCTCCACTATTAGCCCCAAGCAATACAATAAGGTTTTTGCTTGTACAGAAAGTAATGCAAAGCAATGTCTCTGATCATGGTGGGAAATGAAGAAAAAATCATTGCCAATGAAAAACAGGTTATCTTCTAATACTGAGCAATTCTGAGTTGTGAGAAAGAGTTGAAAAATATGGCTAATAGTCTGTGAATTTTTTTTTAACTTTATATGGTCACTATGGACAACTTAATGTGCAAAAAATGACAGTTCATTGTTTTATTATTTTTTGAATGAGAGTTAGTAAGTTAAACCCAAATAGAGATTCTCTGAACCTATAGGCTAGAATACTTATGTTCTGATGAAGTTATAATCCGTCTATTTAAAATTATTTTAAAGTTATTTTTAGTCTGAAAAGGAATTGTGATAATTTATTAGGGACTCAACCTATACAGCTGGTTACTCTTTTAGGAACACTTCTTCAATTCAAACAAATGTTTAAGATGCCGAAGTTTCACTCAAATAGACTTTTCTATTGTTAATTTTGTCAAATGGCAAATCTAGCTAAAATGCCTTTGCATCACTGTTTTGTTTTTTTAAAGGATTTTTTTCACAAATTGACAAAATATCTAAATCTGCCTTGGCAAGACTCCTCATAAATTATCCATTTTACCTGTGGAAATACCATAAAGTAAAGCAAATGGATCAAAGTTCTGTCTTGAAAGAGAAAAAAATCATAAATGCAATTTTTTGTTCATTTTAATCCTACACTACACGTTTTGCTTGTCACAGCATTGTAATATTTTACAGGACGATCATTGTCCAACACAATATTTGATATATACACATCTTTTGTTTGATTTTTACATGAAGGAGGTTATAATATCTGAAACTTGATTACATATAGTACAGTATAGATACCAGTCTGACAGATACAAAAACAAGGACCTCCCTGATGCTTACATTACATTAGGAAGTCTCATACTGGTTGCATAAAGGGTGTATATTGTGCTTTTTAAAAAAAATCTGCAGTGAAATTTGACCTACAACATATTAAATTTTTCTTCTCTGCTTCTTACACATTTTTCTCATGAATTTCTTCCAACTTCAGGACAAGATTTTAAAATATGAGTGGCTAAAGATAGATCTAACATCCATATTTAGGCCTCTAAATAAATGGCCAGATTTGTAAAACTTACAGACTCTATTGAAAATTCAGGAAAACCTATTTTGGTGCCTAAGTATGGATTTAAGACCCTAACTTTAGGCACCCAGTTTAGAAAATATTGGCCTAAGTGTTTTCTTTCATTTCATCCTTCATTACATACCATTTGTACAAAAATTGTTAAAGTCTCCTTCTTGACATAGGAACAAAGGGTGTTATAAAATGGGGAGAGTTTGGATCTCAGTCATTTATTGTCATCTGAATTAAGCTTTATAAATGGACTTAATACTTCTCTAAGACTTCATACCTTCCAGTCACACAGACAAATATTCAAAAAGTGGAAAGGACTTTTTTTTTTTTTTTTACCAATTTCTAATCTATGGCTCATACATTTCATGATAATCACTAATATGATACTTCCGCTGCTACCAACTCTTTCCCGGAAGCATACACAAAACATACTTGTAAAAATCTGCATCTATGTAAAACCTCTACATAGAAAAAGCTTTCAATCAAATACTAACAAATACACAGCATCAATCCAGTTAGGAAAGAGATTCACGTGGTTTCACGCTTTGCTTTGGTTAAGAACAGTTGATAAAATACAATAAGACTCAGTGTCTTTTATTCTGATTCAATAATACAATCTCATTACCCTCCTGCCCCCCAATCAGAACAAAACAAATGCAGAATTGAAAGAATTTCTATATTGGTAACACTTTAAATTAATGTCATGCTTATATACTCTTGAATTAAAGCAAAATTGCATCCAGAAAACTATAATTAGAGCTGATTTGTTGTATCAAATTTATATTTGAAAATGGGATATTATCCTGATGAGTTTTAAATGTAAATAACTGTTCCATTACCTTTAATTTATTAAGCACACTTTGCTATTATAGGATATAATTCCACTTTGTGCAAAGGCCCAGTATAGGGGCCCACACATCACTTAAGAACTTTTTTGTGGATTTAAGTGGCACTGTAAACCTCATGCTGGCTAAGTACACGGGGTGAATTTTATCCTTAATGATTTGGTACTTTACTGTAATAAATTAATCCTTCAGATTAACATAGATATAAGTATTCCACATGAATTATGTTTTAATTGAGCATTATTTCCACTAAGTGAGGAGCTTGCATAAAATAGAAATATGCAAGCTACCTAATATCGCTCAGTGAATGAAAACAATGTATACTTTGATTTATGAAGAACTTGTACAATTGAAATATATAGGAGTGCAGCAAACGATCCAATAATGATTGTGATGCATTTATAATAAATCACAATGGTTATCTGATTTAACTCGATGTAATCAAACGAGTTATAAAGTGGCCTGTTGGTATATATCAGCATTCTGAATGTGCTTTCACTGACGCAGGATTCATTGGCTGTCAAATAGACTATGTTGCTTTCATCATAATGTGGTGTTTCTGTTTTACATAGTCCTAGTAGTCTTTGGGGTTGTGCATTAAACACACTGTTAGCATAAAGCCTCATGATTTTACAAAACAAAGTTAAATTATGAAAGCAGCATCACTAGCCATCTTGCTATTGCTATTCAAATCATATGCACTCTTTCTGTCTCTCTAGCTGTCTGTAAGACCACCCAGAAGTGCTAAATGCTGAGATTAATAGCACTTAGTTCTAAGGAGGTCATTCTTTCCCACAGTGAAATATTAACTGACCTGTCTTTATTCATTGTTAGACTTTAATTGATATCCTGAATAAGCCTGGGTTTACATGATGCAGGCATGAATGTGGACACTTGAATTTCTGATTATCACTACTGAATAATGCTAGTTTTAACAGTGCAAATCATTATAACCCAACAGTGACGAGTGTTATATGTTCACTTTCAACCCAGTAAACTTCCTACTAAACCTCTAACTGGATTCATTCTTTTTTATTATCCTGTGCTTACACACAATGTGATGTCACTACTTGATGACAAGTAATATTTCATACTGTGTATGTAACATCATTGTGTTGCAGAACCCCCCAAATACCTCAACAATGTCATTTGTTGCACTATTCTCCCCATTTAGCACTGATAGGCTTTCTAGTAACAAACATCAGGCCAAGGAAAGGAGCTTTTAATATGTACAAATATAAAAGCTAATCAAGGATTCTTGCTAGTTTGCAGTTCATGTAATGCCATTTTAGCCATTTTCTTCCCCTCTCTCTACAAACTGTCTAAATCAGTAAACATTGTTCCATAAATGATAGTGTATCCATGCTTCTAAAGGCTTTTATATGCATTCTGGTAGGTCCAAAGGTTGAAAGAGCTAACTGACTGATTTTCACTTTTATCTACTTTGATTTCAGTAAAGGGCTCTGTCATTCTGTATACATAAAGTCTAATGCACCCTTTGGTTTGTAGAATGTACTGAAATATTTGCAACCCTCTTGGTATCAGGTCCAAAATGTGAAGCATTACTGTAAGAGGGTATCTTTCTAATGTATTTGTATGTATAGTTTACACCTCTGTGAGGTCTAATAAAGGATAATGGTTAATAACAACTGTGTATTGAACATCCTTCCTCTCTCTCTCACCCAGACATGTACACAAACACACATACACACATACACACACACACACTATAATGGTATATGATTTTTCTGGAAAGAAAACTAGTTTAGACTCTGGTCTAAACTACACATTCCATAAATGCACATTCCAGTGCATACCAATTTCTAATCTATGGCTCATACATTTCATGATAATCACTAATATGATACTTCCACTGCTACCAACTCTTTCCCAGAAGCATACACAAAACATACTTGTAAAAATCTGCATCTATGTAAAACCTCTACATAGAAAAAGCTTTCAATCAAATACTAACAAATACACAGCATCAATTGGTTGGTTAGAATATGTCAAAACAGGGACATCCACCAACACTGTAGAAGATTAGGTTTTAGTGCTGAGATATGATTTGATTTAGGGAGATGATCTTGATGGTTACTGGCAGATGGCCTTGCTACCTGTAGGTGACTTATTTCACAGTCATCCTGAAGTCTGTGGGTACTTACCCATGCTGTCCCTAATGTAATATCATTCCTTTGCACCAACTTCCATTTCTATACAAATTTTCATAGAATAAAAACAATTTTAAACACTACCATGTTAACATAATACTTAGGAAATGTATGAAAATTGTTGTTTAAAAAAATGTTGATCCAGGGATAATAAACACACACTCATCCTTTAACTCTAAGCACATTATGCAGATGCCAGAGACACGATCAGTTGTGTGGGTTTTGTGATCTGAATCACAATTTGTTCATACTTTGAACTGAGAAACCAAGATTACTACATGTGTAAGGTTAAAATGCATTAACTATTTTGCAATATGTTTCAGATCTTATATGAACAATTGTCAATATATGTATTGTATGTCAAGCCATGTTAACACAGTAAAAAAAACCATAGATAAAAGATTTATAAAACATGACAAAGTTACTAATAGCTCAGTTAGATCACAGGTATAGTGGCAAACTCCTTTCTTCAAGAGCCCAATATCTGGGATGCAGGTCATTGAATCATCTATAGTACTTTTTTGATGAAAAAGTTTTTCTGAATGACCCAGGTCTAGATACTGACATAAGGGGAAGCAATCTTAATTCAGCCATTGCCCTAACTTCAAAATGGGTTTTGGGACACAGCTGAGGAGAAAGTCAATTCACAATCAATTGCTCCTTGAGGAGATACTTATTCAGAAAGCACTTATGTAAGAGAGAAAGAGGACAATAGGAAAGGAGGAGGTTGAGAGAGCAGAAGGGCAGAGGGCACGGATGTTAAAAATACTTTAAAATCAAACATGTGAGAAGTTAGACACTTATCGGTCAGGAGAAACTTTATTCACCTGTATATTTTCTTGTGTTTATTTTTTGTAGTACAATAGTTGATGAAAGAATAGCCTCGCTCACAAATTACTAAATTAATTTCTGTTTGAGCCCTTATAATTTTAGATTCCTATTGCATCCTTTCATCTAGAGTCTTGTATTAGACATCTTGTAAATACATCCTGAATGAATATAACATAGAAGAGTGAGGATAGTTTTATGGTACTATTTCCCCCCAGTAAAAGTGATTTATCCTCTATAAACAATGTATCTCAATAAGCGAGACAAGATACAGGGAAAGTCACATCCATGCAGATAATCTGCACAAGGACGTCTGCGCCACTGAAGTCCCTATTTTGCAGTTTTAAGTGGAACTAAAGTGGAGCACAGGGCTTGTGCTGGTCCTCCTCACAGGGGAGAATTTTTCCCAGGAGACTATATCTTTGAGAAGAATAGGAGTGCCTACAGAGAATCACAAGATGGGTGAAATAATATCTTTTATTGGCCCAACTTCTGTTGGTGAAAGAGACATGCTTTCTAGGTCCATAGAGCTCTTCTTCAGAGAACCAGAGAGTACAAAAAAGACAAACACTGACTGGACCCAAGGGGGACGAAGGGGAGAGGATGGAGAGAGACAGACTCCCTTGGCTCACTGAAAAAAAGAGCTTGGATTGTTTTGGGAAATGAATCCATCACTTAAATTTCCACCCTCTTCATCTGATGTGTACTGAATTTTTTTTAATTAAATGCACATTGTCATTTTAGGAATATACATGGTCAGTATTAAGCCTCTGAAGTACTATTTCCCAAAAACAGCTCTTGATTTTCTTTATGAAGAGTGGACTGAAATTTCAAAAGTGACTCTGATTTTGGGAGTCCAACCTGTGACATGTTAAAGGAGCATGGTTTTCAGAAGGTGCTGAGGACCTACCCTTTAAAAATCAGGCCCTTTTAAAGTGTCTCAAGTTGGATACCCAAAAACTGATGCACCCAACAATCACTAGAATCACTTTTTAAAATCTTGAGCTGTAGATTTTTAAGATATATTTAGGGAATAGAATCTAGTTTAGTACTCTGCTATTTCCTTACCCTTGGTACAGGTTCTCCGTTCTCAATTGTAAGCAGGACAAACATTCTTCTATCCTTTATCTATTGTGTACTTATTTGAAAAATCTCTTGGACCAAATTCATTTGTTTCAGTGGAGTTGCATCCACTTACCAAGAACTGAAGTTGGTCCCTTATTTTTATTTGGGATATTTTCTTCAATTTGCCACTTGTCATTTCTTATTGCCCTTCCTAGCTTTAGCTACTTAGTTTTTACTTTGTACTGCTTATTTGTACTGTTCTCCCAATTTTCCTCCATCTCTTTGCATGTTTAATGCCCTTCATTTGTCTTATAATCTACTTCTTACAGAAACATTGGGGTTTTTGCCCGTTTTGCATTTGGATTTTATTGAATCAACTTTGGATTGCAACCTCCATAACAATCTATATTTCCACTGCACATTTCTCATGCATTAGTGACACTTCTTCATTTCACATTCCTCCAAAACCTACTTTTGTAGAGACCAACATTTTGTGTCACTGCCTTCCATGCCAAAATCCTCATCATCTCCAACTTCACCTTTATTAAACACAACCCACTCATTCCCAATTGTTAGGAGAAACCTTTTTAAAAAGAAGGGGTTTGAACTGAAGACCATCAAAAAATTGAGGGACAGCCTCTAAGCAGGAAGTTACCTATTAGCTTTGAACAGTTTCCCAGCATACCAGGGATCTAACATTTCAGAGAGAGCACATGCCAAGTGACTGTCCCTCCATTTCTTGATAAAGACCTCAGTTTCTAGCTTCCTTTTTAAAGGGGCTTTTTCCTTTTCTTTCTCTTCTGGTATAAGATGAGCAGCTTTCTTGACTCAAACTGAAGTCCATGGGTGTTGAGGGAGGTTAGCAGAACAGACCATTAAGTCCCCAGGTTGTAATATTCACAGATAGGATGGAGATAACCAAGCAGGAGGAATAAATGAATGCATGCCCAGACAAAGTCAGAGCTGCCGTATGGGAAACAATCTCCTGACACACTGCAGGTAGCTGGTCGGGGCGCTAGAATGGGTATCAAACAAAAGCCCTGAAGGGAAGGACACCTTGCCTGCATTGTAGGGTGGGAACACATTCCTGGGGAGGGGGCATCAGCTCTTCTCACCAAAGCAGCTCTAAAACCAGCCAGTGGCAAGCAGCCTTTTTTAAAGATAAGGATACAGACCCTTCCCTAGAGAGCATTAGGAAAACCGTTATTAGCAATACCCATATGGAGGATAATGGGGGAGGCATTTTATGAAAGATAGTAGGATATACAGAGAAGCCCCAGAGGGTAAGATCAAGGGCCCCAGAGAATCCCACAAACAATGCCTAGTGCCTAAAAAGTGCACGGCAGTGTTACTAGGTTTGGCCCATGACTATCCATTCGCTGGACATCTAGGAATATAGAGGACATTTAAAAGGCATCAGAAAATTTTTTTACTAGCCTGGAATAAACCTATAAGTACAGGAATTCTATAAGTCCTATGACTTGTCCCAAAAGCAGAAAGACTAAATCTCTACAAAGCCCCATTGCAACCATTATCAGTAATTGGAGAAGCATTCCAGGATGTTGCCATGGATGTTATTAGTCCATTCCTGAAGCCATCCAAAAATGGGGAAAAAATACATATTGGTGGTGGTTGACTTTGCTACAAGATACCCAGAGGTAGTGGCCCGAGCTCATCTAGAAACAGAAACAGTGACAACTGCTCTCCTTTCTATATTTAATAGGGTGAGTTTCCCAAAAGAGATATTATCTGATTTGTCAGATTCCATGTCCCACATATTCTCTGAATTGTGGAAAAGGTGTGGGGTAAAACAATTCACGTCTGACCCATATCACCAGAAGCAAATGATTTAGTTGAAGATTTAATGGGACCTTGAAATTCATGCTAGCAATGTATGTAGACCAGGAGGCAAGGGATTGGGATATGTTACTGCATTACCTATCATTTGCTTACAGAGAAGTACCCCAAGAATCAGCAGGGTTTGCCCCATTCAACTTTGTGTATGGAAGGAAGGTCAGAGGCCCCCTAGATCTGGTCAGAGACTAGTGGGAAGGTGACGTTGACTCAGAAGGGAAATCAATGACTGAATTTGTATTGAAATTGAGGGTGAAGCTAAAATCTATTATGGAGCTGGCACCGCATAATCTTGAAAAATCCAAGCTGTACGAAAAGCATGGTATGATGAAAAGGCATGTGATAGAGACTTTGATATAGGTAATTTGGTTCTGGTATTAGCCCTTGAAAAAAGGCATAAAATGCAGACCTCATGGGAGGAACTCTTTGAGATAACAGAGAGATTAAATGAAGTGACATTCAATGCACAGAAACCATATGGAAAGGGCTCACCCCAAACTGTAAATATTAATAGATTGAAAGTTTACCATAATAGAGGTTATAGTAAACATGGTATGCTATACAGATGAGGACCACAAAATATCACCCAAGTCACGGATTTTCGCTGCCCCCAATGCACATTTTGACACCTTGACTGTAAGACTTGTCAAGGCTTTTCAATACCTGAGGCTTTTCAATACCTTTCCCACATGTGTTTTATGTTCCTCCAAGGTGTTGCTAAATATAATAATATCATCTATGTAGCTGAGAACAAAGGCCTGGAACTCAGGTAACAGCTGATTGACCAGCCTCTGGAATCTGGCTCCTGCATGAATTAATCCAAAGGGTAATACGTTAAACTCAAAAAGTCCCAAACTGGTAATGAATGCAGAATTTTTCTGTGACGCAGTATCCAAGGGGTCTGCCAGTACCCCTAGGTTAAATCTAAAATAGTTAAATATTTAACTCTGCTAAGTAGGACTGTTGATTAATCGCAGTTACCTCATGCGATTAACTCAAAAAAATTAAATCGCACTTAAAAAAATTAATTGTGATTAATGGCACCGTTAAACAATAGAATACCAATTGAAATTTATTAAATATTTTTGGATGTTTTTCTATATTTTCAAATATATTGACTTCCATTGCAATCCAGAATACAAAGTGTACAGTGCTCACTTTATATTATTATTTTTATTACAAATATTTACACTGTAAAAATGATAAACAAAAGAAATAGTATTTTTCAATTCACCTCATACAAGTACTGTCGTGCAATCTCTTTATCGTGAAAGCATAACTTACAAATGTAGTTTTTTTTTGTTACATAATTGCACTCAAAAACAAAACAATGCAAAACTTTAGAGCCTACAAGTCCATTCAGTCCTATTTCTTGTTCAGGCAATTGCTAAGACAAACAAGTTGGTTTATATTTACCGGAGATACTGCTGCCTGCTTCTTATTATAATGTCACCTGAAAGTGAGAATAGGTGTTCACATGGCACTTTTGTAGCCAGCATTGCAAGGTATTTACGTGCCAGATATGCTAAACATTCGTATGCCCCTTCATGATTTGGACACCATTCCAGAGGACATGCTTCCATGCTGATGATGCTCGTTAAAAAAAATGCATTAATTAAATTTGTGACTGAACTCCTTGGGGGAGAATTGTATGTCTTCTGTTCTGTTTTACCCCCATTTCGTGTTATAGCAGTCTCGGATGAAGACCCAGCACATGTTTGTTTTAAGAACACTTTCACAGCAGATTTGACAAAACGCAAAGAAGGTACCAATGTGAGATTTCTAAAAATAGCTACAGCACTTGACCCAACGTTTAAGAATCTGAAGTGCCGTCCAAAATCTGAGAGGGACGAGGTGTGGAGCATGCTTTCAGAAGTCTTAAAAGAGCAACATTCTGATGTGGAAACTACAGAACCTGAACCACCAAAAAAAGAAAATTAATATTCTGCTGGTGGCTCTGACTCAGATGATGAAAATGAACATGTGTCAGTCCACTCTGCTTTGGATCGTTATCAAGCAGAACCTGTCATCAGCATGGACGCATGTCCTCTGGAATGGTGGCTGAAGCATGAAGGGACATATAAATCTTTAGCACATATCTTGTGCCACCGGCTACAACAGTGCCATGTGAATGCCTGTTCTCACTTTCAGGTGACATTGTAAACAAGAAGCAGGCAGCATTATCTCCTGCAAATTGTAACCAAACTTATTTGTCTGAGTGATTGGCTGAACAATAAGTAAGACTGAATGGACTTGTAGGCTCTAAAGTTTTACATTGTTTTATTTTTGAATGCAGTTATTTTTTGTACATAATTCTACATTTGTAAATTAAACTTTCATGATAAAGAGTTTGCGCTACAGTACTTGTATTAGGTGAATTGAAAAAGATTGTTTTTCTTTTTTACAGTGCAAATATTTGTAATAAAAAATAAATATGAAGTGAGCACTTTACACTTTGTATTCTGTGTTGTAATTGAAATCAATATATTTGAAAATTTAGAAAACATCCAAAATTATTTAAATAAATCGTATTTTATTATTAACAGTGCGATTAATTGTGTTTAACTTTTTAATCATGCAATTAATCACAATTAATATTTTTAATGGTTTGACAGCCCTACTGTTAAGTATATCTCACATATCAGCCACATGAGGCATAGGGTAAGCATCTGGGATTTTTAACAGCATTAAGTTTTCTATAATCCACACAAAATCTTACTGTATGGTTTTTCTTTGTGACTGGGACAATTGGGGAAGCCCAGCGGCTGTCTGAGACTGCTATGTTTCCCATGTCTAGCATGCTTTACACCTCCGGCTTGATCTGTTCCTTGGTTGTCCTGTAAGCTCTACTAGTTACTGGGTGTGCCTCATTGCAAGAACACCACATTAACACCAAATGAGTGAGATTCAGGGTACGTCTACACTACCCGCCGGATCGGTGGGTAGCGATCGATTTATCGGGGATCGATTTATCGTGTGTAGTGTTGACGCGATAAAGAGAGAGAAGGCATTCAAAGTAGCAATGAAAATTTAGGCTGGGACAAAGGGAATGTTTTAGTGGTCTGAACAGTAGATATGCAATGGTTTTCCCTTTCTGGAGCCATAGATTGATTGATTGATCGCGTGTAGTGTTGACGCGATAAATCGATCCCCGATCGCTCTCCCGTCGACTGCTGAACTCCAGCTCAGTGAGAGGCAGAAGCAAAGGTAAGTCAAACTAAGATACGTCGACTTCAGCTACGCTATTCTCGTAGCTGAAGTTGCGTATCTTAGGTCAATTCCCCCCCACCCCGCCCACCCCCAAGTGTAGACCAGGCCTCAGTTTGTTACAAAATACTTTTCCTTAGCTTTCAACAGAACCATGACTTCTCTCTTTTCTACTGAGGATAGCCCTTCACCTAATGTAATATTCTCTAAGGGGATCATAAGAACATAAGAACGGCCATACTGGGTCAGACCAAAGGTCCATCTAGCCCAGTATCCTGTCTTCCGACAGTGGTGGCTAATGCCAGGTGCTTCAGAGGGAATGAACAGAACAGGCAATCACTCAGCAAGATACTTAAACACATGCCTAACTTTAAGTACATGAGTAGTCTCTTTCTTTTACCAAGTCTCTAGCATTAAAATGATCAGACTTCTCCCTCAACTTACATATTTCTGTTTTAATAAACTAATTACATATGCTCATGATAGTTGTATGGGATGCGATACTATGCCTTTTCTTTCCTATTTTCTTCTCTGAACCTTTTCCTATAACATTTAATAATTTAAAAAATCCATTTACATCCAGAAAACCCTCCATATTATCTTATCTAAGGGTTTAAACTACCACATATCACCATAGTATCTGAGCATCTTCCATATAAAACAACAATAGCAAAGTCCCTGCTATTGGGGGCTGTCTGAGGTGTCAACAGTGGGAGTGTCATTCTTGCTATGGAAGAAAGGCTTTTTCAAAGAAGAGGTTTCTGTAGCATTTCATAGAGATGGTCAGACTCTGGATACAACTAGCCATCTCTAGATTTTCATTCCACAGCTGGATTCCCTTGACTGAGAGTGCTTTGTCGTCTAATACTATCCCAATTAAGCAACTGTCATTACCATGCGTTATCATTAGCCAAAGCTAGCTTTCTGAGAAATGACCTAGTAATCACAGCTATTCTAATATACTCTGTCCCAGTGAAGCAGAGTACACATAAATGTATATATTAAATTTATATGACACCTTTCATCACAGCACTTTACACATTGTATACCTATAGCACTATTACACTGCTGCAAGCTCTGGGGAAAACAACAGCCAGCCAATGCATGGAATTAGTATTTCTTATTTTTACAGCACTCAAAAGTGTTTTGACTGCTTTACAGTACAAATAAAAAGAGTTGGTTCAAGCGCCAAAGATGTTACAATCTATGGCTCCAGAAAGGGAAAACCATTGCATATCTACTGTTCAGACCACTAAAACATTCCCTCTGGCCCAGCCTAAATTTTCATTGCTACTTTGAGTGCCTTCTCTCTCCCTCATTTTCTTTTTAAAGTTTTTCTCTGTATAGAAGGTATCTGTCCTGAACATTTATCATCCAACCCACAACCCTCTCTTCTAATGACATATCCAGAGACTCCTCCATGCTCGCTGGGCTTTGTGTAAGACAATAGGTCTAGAACACAGAGAGGGAAGCTTGCTCTGCTCTATGCAGTACTCTCTACTTCTACTTTTCCAGGGGCAGATAATAAAATAATAAAAAATTATTTAAGCAGAGCTGGATCTTTCCAAAGATAGTACATCTCAAAGCATTTGACAAGAATGGACAAGAAGGCATGATTAGCCTTATTTAGAGGCAGTTTAACCAAGATCTGCAGCATTTTTCTTTTCCTGAGAAGCACCGTGGTCTCTAGCAGCAGGCATCTGGGTTTATTGCCTCCAAGATCTGGGTTCTGTTCCTAGTTCTACCACAAACTTCCTCTGTGACTTTGGGCAACGTATTTAATGTCATTGTACCTCAGTTATCCTGACTGCAAATTGATATTTTTCTGCTAGGAAAGTGGTATGAGACTTCACTAATGTGCAGCGAATTAAGGCCAGTGAAAGGAAGTGATGGGAACAAAACTCAGATGGTCACAACTCTCAGTCCTGTGCTCATTCTCCTACACTAAAGGGATATTTTACAAGGAGAAATTCCATCCCTTTTACCTGACCCTGCATTTCTCTGAAACATTTGATAATGGGGCCTGATCACTTGGGAGTAATTAGGAAACTAGAGTTTACATGAACAGTTAAGTCAGTTACACAAGCATACGCAATGCAGACATACTTAGACACACACTTTACCAGCTTAATGAAAAACCATGTTCAAAAGCTATACTACAGGTGCAAAATGCAATTGCCAAAGGCTCATAACTCAGTCAAGTCGACAACAAATTTTCAGTGGATCAAAGGCACCTCTTCTGAGTGATGGCTATTCCATGCCAATAAAATTCTCCTTCTAGCTTTTTTGGCTGTAGAAAAAAAAATTAAACGGTTGGAAAAATTATAGTGGGTTCTCTCCCTTCTCTATTATCCTCACACAGAAAAATGGTCATGACTTCTTCAACTTTCAAATAAAATTCATTTTTGGGTTGATACCAAGTCTGGGAAATTTCAGCCTCAAAAGTTAAAGTTTCAGAAAATTGAACAACTGAGTGCAGGAGTGGATAATAAAAACTGATACACAACAGTAACTATATAGTAAGTGACCCAGTCTCACTTCCCAGTTTGGAAATATACCCTACTGGAACTAAGGTTGATAAATCCTGAGCATATTACAAAAGTGATGTGCTACCTACAGCCCTGATGCTATTACAGCAAATCAAAAACACAAATCACAATTTATTAAGGATCTACCTCACCCAAGCATCTGAAGTTAAGATGTTTTATAACCTTGGTGACAAGGAGTATAAATAGTAAGGATAACTGGCTTCAAGTACTTGGAATAAATCATATTCACTTTCCTTTAGACTTAATGGTGTAACGCATGATTTAAGAGAAATATTAATCCCTAAAACATAACTTCATCTCAGTGCACAAGGAGGTAGCTGCATAAATTCACATACATCAGTACTATATACTATGTGATTGTAACGGAATAATTTGATCACACGACAACATACACACAAGATTCTATAATAACTAAAATAGAGGATGATGTAATTAGATTAATAAATAACAACTCTTTGTATTTAAATAGACCATCTCACTGTGCTTCGCAGAAAGTCAATAAGTTGTATGTGTGATGCTGGCAGACTAGGTCATGCCAGACTGTATTCAGGCCACGTCACTTGTATATTAGTATAGATCAAAGTGATTGTTGAAGGTAGAAGAGTGTATTTGGTATTTAGACTTCATTTATCTGTATCCTATTATGATGCAGCAGCAAACATTTACATTGTATATATTCCTGGAACTAAATAACCCATCAAAGAAACCTTGTGGAATGCTAATGAAGGACTTTATCGGAAAAAGTTCTAGTTTCAAAGCAAATGGCCATTGGGTGTGATGACCGGAGGTCAATGACTCAAAGTGCATTCCTCACTCACTGTCATCAAAGGAAACGCACATATGTGAGAGAAACTGTCACCTTGCTTTCTGTGAGAAATTATAAACATGGATTCAAGGAAAGATCCTTCATCTCTGGACTGTTTGGACTCTTACAAGGAAGTGTACCAGATGCAAAGCGGCGATCCCGAGGTACAATCTGGGTACCCTGAAAAGACTTTTGGGAAACTGGCAGTTTATTACATCACTTCCACCATTTGGAGTTACAAAGTGTGACTCACCTGTATATATATTTTACCTGCTTTCAGCTCTGAATAACTCTCATTCTTTTTTCTTAGCTAATAAATCTTTCATTAGTTTACTACAGAATTGGCTGCCAGCATTGTCTTTGGTGAAAGATCCAGAGTACGAATTGATCAGGGGGGAAGTGACTGGTCTCTTGGGACTGGGAACAACCTGATATGGTGTGATTTTTGCTCTAAGTGACCATTATCACAAAGTTCTGTTTGTCTGGGTGGCAAGATAGACTGGAGTGCCTAAGAGGACTGTCTGTGACTCCATGGTAAGACTGGTATAGTGATCCAGGAGTTCATATTTGTTACTGGCTTGGTGAAATCTAATTATAGAACACACCACCAGCTTGGGGAATCTGCCCTATTTCTGACAGTCTGCCCTGAGGTAGGCACTCTCAGTTGTGAGCCCCTACAGACAGTGCAACAGTATTATCCCCCTTTTACAAACAGGGAAGCTGAGACTCAGGAGTTTTAAGTAACTTGCTCAAAATTTCAAAGCAAGTCAGTGGTAGCGCTGGAACAGTATCCAGGAGCTCCAACTCCCAGTCGCTTGAACTTAGCACTAGACACACACTACCTCATTACACACATTTCACATACTCTTTCTAGGATTAAAGAACAAATGGAAGATCATATAGCGCTGTATGGGCCTGAGCCAAAAGTCATGGAAATCAGTGAAAAAGACTCCCATTGACCTCTGTGACCTTTGGAATGCAGCACCTATATGAATTAACTGACTTCGACTTTTTTTCCTTATAACACTTTCATTCATTGAGAGTAGCCTCATTTAAATGGAAGAGGAGTGAATAGGGTATTTAAAAGATCTTTCTGTTAAACATGCTTGCAGTTACCAAACATGATAGCATAATCAATGATAGAAGACCACCTGGATCATTTAGTCCAACCCTATGCCTCATGGAAGGATTTCACTTTATCTGTTTAATACATTTATCTAAGTTTGCCTTGATTGTTTCTCGGAGTTTAGAATTTCTATATTGTAATATAATGTTCCACAGTCTCATTGTCCTTAGCCATTAGGAGGCGTTTCTTTCAACAGTAGCTATGCTAAATGAAATGCTCTGGACCAAAGTCATCCTTGACTTCAGGGAAAAATTTGGCCCATTATGTTACTTTGAAAAAATGAAAATTTACATCTTAGTGGCTTTGCACATATCATGAATGTAGATGGAGACAACACCTGACACTATGGAGATATTAGGGGAAAAGTTTATAACATGATGAACAAATGAGGATCATTGAAGTTAAATGTGGAAAAGACTGTAAGATATTAGAATCCATCACCTTGCAAGTTCAGAAGGTGCACAATGGTAAGCTGGTATTACACTTATCTTAGCCAAAAGGCCTAGAAGTCTTCCTGAAAAACACCCCGCGGTGCTTAGATCTCTAGAAACAGTATGAACAGTTACATGTAGTTCTCTGCATTACAATTTAGACTTTATACATATTACTAATAGTTTTTCTTTTAGTCCAATTCCTATGCCCTCCCTGGTCGCCTGAAGAGTTCCTTATTGGAATTCAAACTCAAAATGAGGTGGCATGGGGTTTCTGGACCTCAGTCAATTATTCTCTTGAGAGATTAATACCCAGGTCGGAAGAAAATAAGACATTTTGCATAACTCAAGCAGCCGTGTAATGTTGACTTAGTAGGAATCAGCACAGTTGTAAAGGACTTTGCACTTGCTCAGTCAGTTGTGCTGCAGTACAAAAACCACCACTAGACAGAAAGGTAGAAGCTGAGAACTAGTGGATAAGAAAAACAAAGTCAAGCATGAAGATAACCAACTAATCTCTGTGGAAACATTGCTTCTCTTCTCTCTTCCCCTTTCCCCCCTTCCTCCCAACCTTTTCCTAAACACTACATGGTGTCACCAAAAGATTTTGTATTATTTAAGTTCTATTTACCAAGGAAGCAAGAGAAGATTACAGTAGCCAAATAAATTATAACAAGTGTTCACTAATTTACCAGCTGTTTCCTTCTCCAATGGAAAGTGGAAAATTTAAACCCTTTAAAACTCTCAATATGAAAATAATTCCTTCAGGCTCTGGCAAGTACAATCAAGTTCTTACAAGAGGAAAGACTAACAGGCAATTTAATAATTCCTTACCAGAATACAAATGCAGGCAACTGACATTGAATATTCATCAGCACTTCTAATGACATTCACAGAGTTATTTTTAAGCTTAATCAAATGAGTCTCAGACAGTTTTTGAATACGGAAAAGATGATACAGTAAATTTGTGTGCCAATTTATTTGTCGTGCACTTTACTCAAACAGGGACCAAGATTTTGATCATCGTAAAGACTTGGCAAAAATGTCTCTGTTTATACAATTGTGTCAGGGAGAAAGCAGTAAAAAAACGTTTAAGCATCTCATTATCGATTAAAGAAAAACATTCTTCTCATTTTGATTCCAGGAGTTCTTGAAGGTCAGATAGCTTAATAAGAAATTATGTCACCCATTTTCCTAGTTTAAAGGAATAATAGAATCATAGAACTGCAGGGTTGGAAAGGACCCCGAGAAGTCATCAAGACCAGCCCACTGCGCTGTAGCAGGAACGAGCAAACCTAGACCATCCCTGACTGTGTTTGTCCAACCTGTTTTTAAAAACAACTTCCAATAATGGGGATTCCACAACATCCCTTGGAAACCTATTCCAGAGTTTAGCTACCCTTATATTTGGAAAAGTTTTCCTAACATTTTACCTAAATCTCCCTTGCTGCAGATTATGCCCATTACTTCTTTTCCAACTTTCAGTGAACATGGAGAACAATTGATCACAGTCCTCTTTATAACAGCCCTTAATATATTTGAAGAGTGTTATTAGATTCCCCGCCCCCCACTCCTCTTTATGCATTTACATTTTAAATTTTAATTGCCATGTCATCTGATTGAACAGGAGGAATATCTCTTGCACTACTTACAAACACAAAGTTGACTCACACTTCATTCAAATTTTCCTTGGTTGGGATTTTTAAACACACTAATTTTCTGGATTGGCCATGTCCCAGAATGCCAGATTAGCTAAAGAACACGATAGCACAGAAGACAAAAGCGTCAAGAGCCTGATTAACTTGAACACTGCTGCCAACTACACTATTGATTTGGTTATTTTATCTTTTGTTTTCTGTACACACAGGTGGCTAAACTAAATTGGTTCATCTTGGCATTCAAAACTATTCACTGAAATGGAGGAGAAAGGGGCCAAATTTGGCCAGGCCTAAGTAAGTGAAAGGCCTTTGAAGTCGATGGAATTGCACCTGCTTACAGGAATGGTCCCGCTGTTGTGGGGAACTTTCTTGGCTTCTGCACTACCCTGTTGAAATGGGCTAGCCTCCTTTACCCAGAGGCCTCCCTGCCCTCGAGGACTCCCTTTGCACTCTTCTGTCTGGCAGAGTCCTTGTGACCCCAACAAGGTTGGGCCCAGGATTCCTGGGGGGCTCGACCCCCAACCTTGCTGTGGTCACCTAGGTCAGGGGCTAGGGTGTCCCCACTCCAGGGTACTCTGTCTGCACTGGGCACCTCCCTGACCCATTGATCATTACATACGATTTAAAGCAAATACAATTTATTTAATCAGCAATTAGTTTAAAAAGGAATAAGGAAAAACGGGAAAGGTTGAAGGAAACACTTCACCCCGCTCTGTGACAGGGAATATCACAAACAGAGTCTCTGGAATTTCAGGGCAGTTCATAGTCTCTTCCTTGTAGATCCCAGGACTCCTCCTCAGGCCCGGGCTGTGCTGCAGGGATGATGCGGGTCGGACACTTGCTCTGGCAGCGGCCACACGCTCTCAGGCTCTAGGTGGCAGGACCGTTCTTCCCAGCGTCGCCCCCGCCCTGTCAGGGTTACAATCCCCCTCCAAGTCTGGCCTGCAAGGCCTCTTGGCTGAGGCGTCTCCCTGTGCTGGGCCTGCTGCCCAGGGTCCCCCTCGCTCTCCCCAGCTGCTCACCGCACCCGGCTCCAGACTGCTCCACTCTGCCTCAGCATGGCGGCTGCTTCTCTGGCCTCTCTGGCTCTGGTTGCTGCAGCTCTGCTCCCAGGGCAGGTCTGCTCTCTCTGGGCTAGAGTGACCAGATGTCCCAATTTTATAGGGACAGTCCCGATTTTGGGGTCTTTTTCTTATATATGCTCCTATTGCCCTCCACCCTCTGTCCCGATTTTTCCCACTTGCTGTCTGGTCACTCTACAGTCTGGGTTGTGCCTCTGGTTTTGGGGCTGCAGCTCTGCTCCCAGCATAGGGGTTGCTTTTCTGGCCCCCCTGGATCTGGCACAGCTCTGCTCCCCAGCTCAGCTTGGGCCCCTGCTTTCTCCTTAGCTCAGCCCCACTCTGTCTGACCCAGGCAATTCCAGCTCACACGGAGGACGGGATACACCCTGGCCTCCTGACTCCCTGATTAGCCTGCCCACCCTGTCAATCAGGCTGACCTCTCCCCATTGTTCCTGGGAACTGTCAGTCTCAGGGTCCTGATTTCTCATTGACCCTTCCCCTTTCTTTTAGTACTGGGACCTAGCCAACCAAAACACCCCCCACTGAACCTTAGTAAGGGGACCCCTTATATATATATATCAACCCTAGTGATGCTACCAGCAATACCCTTTCAATTTAACTACTCGTATTGCTGATTACATAGCACCAATAGCACCCCCTCCTGTAGAATTAAGTATATGCAGCACTTCCTCTTGCAGAAGTAGGTCACTGGAGTTCTTGGATCTGTACAGAGACATGTATGAAAGCCTCTAATAGCATTACAATTGTGTTTCTGTACTAAGCTACGGAGTTCCTTTTAGGTGAGAGTAAATACGGTCTGCTTGGCAACAAAGTATTGGTGGAAAAATGTTTACATGACAATAAGAACTACCCATATACCTTATTTAACTCTGCACAAAGATACATTAACTTTTTTAGTCTGTTAAAGGAAGTATGTATTCTTGAGATGCTTTTTGTGGTTATTACTATGTTATGCAAGAAGCGCAGCTCTGTGGCTGACCAAACATCCTTAAATTAAAGGGCAAAACAGAAGATACAGCGGAAGAAATAAAGATTGGAAGACGGAAGCAGGGGTGTCACCTAAAATCAACATCATTTTTTTGTAATAATCAAAAATGCTGGGAAAACTGCAGGTGTGGAAAGTTTGTAGATTTTAGCTTTTTTCCTACAGACTTCAAGATTTATTTTTAAAGCACTTGAAGTTTATAAACTTTTCTTCACAAAAGCAGCCTGTCTTATGTCAAAGCGTAATTGTCCTGCTAAGCCAGTCTTCCAGACAACTGTCTCCAGTTCAACAATTTCAGAAGCAAGAGGTTTGAATTCTGCCCGTACCACATCTCTCCTCTATCTATACTCTAAAAGATGTCAACTACAAGCCAACGTGCAATCTGGGACTAATATTACCATTACATACATTTCAGTGTCTGGACATTCTTATTAAGTACATTTAGCATTAAGAAAAACATTGTCTATATGCTTACCCTCACCTCTAATTTACTCAACAATTAGTCTATTTTTGTCAAATCATTTTGCCAGCATTAGCTCTGTGGCATGCTTTAAATAAGCTCAGAGAACAAGGGCAACTGGCAGCTAAAATTGCCCAGTAATGGGTACTATGGAAGGGCCTCTCCATAAAGAATAAGCAAATACTTGTTATAAGCTATTACTGAGCTTGAGATCAGGACTGCAGTTCTGGTTCCACTGAAGTGAATTGCAAAATTCCCATTGACCTCGGTGGAGCCAGAATTGCACCCAAGAAAACTAACCCCAGCTTTGAACATAGTTTTTCTCATTTGTTTCATGATATTGCATCATTTGAATTAGTTTAGAAATGTCTAGTGCAAGTACAGCTGCTAACTGTCATTGATCTGTACAGTGGGCCCCATAATAGTAAACATTTAGTGGTGTACCATCTAAATATCTCACTCATTAAAAATAAACCCATAGAATGTGCATTGAACTAGGACCCATGTAGACTTGGTAAAATTCTTGTGTATAACGTTAATTATTTTTTTTTAATTCTTGGCTGTACTCAGACTAGGCTGACTATCATAAGTATGACTACCTCAACTATTTATAATAACTAATAACCTAACAATAGTGTGACTCAACGGATCTTGCAAACTTGGATGCAAAAAAGAACATTTGATTCTATGAACCTGTCATTCATGTTACATTATAGTGGTGTGGCAGCACCACTATTGTTAAGATTACATCACAACTTCTGTTTAAAGGTTAACATTTCTAAATCCTCTCAAATCAAGTCAGATTCCTTTGAAATACAGTGTGCCTCAGGGGGGTTCAGGCTAGGGTTGGTGACCCAAACTTGAGTCCAGGGTTGCCCAGAGGATTCAGGGGGCCTGGGGTCTTCGGCGGCAGGTCCCAGGGCGGAAGGACACACCCCCCCCCGCGGGTCTTCAGGGCACTTTGGCGGCAGGTCCCGGGGCGGAAGGCCCCCCTGCCGCCGAACAGCCGCCGAAGACCCGGAGCGGAAGAAGCTCTGGGGGACCAGGCCCCGCGAGAGTTTTCCGGGGCCCCCAGAGCGAGTGAAGGACCCCGCTCCAGGGGCCCCAAAAAACTCTCACGGGGCCCCTTGCGGGGCCCAGGGCAAATTGCCCCACTTGCCCCCCCCTCTGGGCGGCCCTGTTGGAGTCATCTGAACTAGAGCTTGCAGAAAGATAGGCTCTTAAAAATAGCCATTTTTTTAAAAAGTTACCAGGGGGAGGGGGATTTTTTGCACAGAGCTAGATATCAAACTATTGAAGTGATGCAGATCAAGATGGTCTCACTCTGTTGAGTTTTACCAAGGTAGGGCATGGCACCCATTACATCGTTGGGGGACCAAAACTGAGAATGGTGTTTGAGAAAATGTACTCTTTTACAGTGTACATGTGCCAATACAGAAAAACAGCTAGAATGTTACTGTTCCCCACAGGTACTGGAACTAGGGGTTCTGCGGGTGCTGCTGCACCCCCTGGCTTGAAGTGGTTTCCATCATATAGAGGGTTTACAATTTGATTCAATGGCTGTCAGCACCCCCACTAAAAAAATTGTTCCAGCACCCGTGCCGTTCCCATCATTTTGTATGCTTTAAAACTTGACACTTGTAACTGCTCTAAAATGCAAATGGTTACTTGAATTGCTTTGAAATTTGGTGTGACTCATGGGTGTATGGTGTAGCATCAGTGATCTAAATTTGGGGTCCTCTGGGGACAGGACAAAGGATGCAGTTGCTGAGGGGGCAGGAAATGAGGATGAGTCGTAGGTAAACCTTGGATTGGTTATTTGGGAATATCTGTATTATACTAGCTCGTGGAGGAGGAGTGGAGGAGGGCAGGGAGTGGTTACTTCCTGATCTCAGAGCAGATTAATGTGGTGTTTCCACAGATATATAACAGAGGTTTGGAACTGATGGCACAGGTACCTTGACTGCTAAGGGAAAAGAAACATCTGCGCTGCCAGGATTGCCAACATATGGATTTTGGGTAATTCCTAGATTATGAAGTTGCAGAAATCTGCAGGAGAGAAAGGAATACACCATGACATGGGGATTTTGCTGACTACATGCTGATTGGGTGGAGAGAGATGGATTGCCTTGGCATTATGTTTCTGCCCACTCTGCAGCGTCTAACCAACGACTTAAGTGATCTACCAGACATTGGTGTGATTAACACAGGTGGAAATGATCTGGGCCTTGCTCTTGGTGTGCACCTCATACAAATGTATGAGATCAGATTTGAACCTCATCGAAGATTTGTGTTCAGGAATTGTGATAGTTTTCTGTGATTTAGCTGAGTGTCTGAATACAGCGAGAGTATGAAAGCTATTAATAAGAGTTAGAAGACCATTAATCGGGAAATGGAAGAGGGTCATGACAGACCAGAAAACGTGTGTGTGAAATTGTATGTCACAGAAGCATTACAAGCTCTGACACCTCGCTATTTCTCAGAGATGGGGTAGATCTATTGGACAGGGGGCAGAGAATCTTTCTCTCAAACATAAAACGGTCAGTATTTTGGATCAGAAACCCTGTCTGTGATTCTCTCACCAGCCCTGCCACAAACTCCACCCTCCAACTATTCTGAAACACGACCAGGAACACCATTCTACTGTAATACAGTTGTCCATCATTAAAGGCACTGCATGTCAGGTCACAGGAGGGAGACAAGCAATGGCAATAGAAATGTTTATATACCGAAGAGTGAGGACTTCAGGGAGATGTGTTCCCTGCTTGCAGGGAGGGGATAGATACAGTAGTGGGGAGGGGGATGAGGTTGAAAGGGTCAGGGGCATGGCAGGGGAGACATGCCAAAGCAGGACTGATGCAGCCCAGCTGATGTGTGTGGGGACAGGAGGGGGCTGTCTGGGTCAGTCTGCTAATTGAGGCATATGTACAAGTGACTAAATGACTACTTACTCCTACTAACAACTTATCTTTTCCTGTTAAAAAAAAACTAGGAAATTCAATAAACGCAGAGTTAAGGTTGCTTGGTGGTATGTCGTCTGCTAGCAGAACATTGAGAGGAACAAAAATCAAACTTCTGAAAAAAAACAGAAAATGCACAGGTAAGGTTCCCCATGTATCCTTAACTCTGCCCTCTTTCGGTAATGCTCCAATACCCCCAAGTAACACACACATCTTTACTCTGCCACAACTGCTGGATTGCCACAAGCGCTTCACCTTCTTTTACAGTGCATTCACTTTTACCCACAGGATTCCATCTAACACTATTAAAGGAGAAAAAAGGAAGGGAATAAAAGGTTCAGAAAAACAAGTGGCAGCCCCAACATATTATCAGGATATACTGATGACATACTATATTGCTCTGATACAAATCCTAATCAGGATATTAAAAACCATGGAGAGCATCATAAGCTGTTCTGCATTCTAAAAAATTAAGAGAAAAATCTCCGCTTTTGCTGATCACCCATACTGCACATGACAGATTAAGACACTTGGCCCTTCATACTGGTAGAAACTCCAGCAGTTACATAAACACCATCTTTTAAGTGTTGGATAAAAAGATTCATAGCTGGCAAGTTTTGTGCAGCTCCATTTGTAACTTTTCTCCTCAGGATCCCACCGATTTGAAGGAGGTAGAAGCCTGGTTTTGCATTACTCAGAAGCCAAGGGATCTTTGGGGCAGAGGCAGCCAGAGAAGTTGGGGGACACAAATGGGACCGGAATTGGAAGGTGACAGGAGCCACTATGGGGATGGGTCAGTATTGCCATGGGGAGTATGGAGGAGGGAGAGCCTAGAAAGTTATTGAGTGTGGGGAGAGAGAGCCAAGGGCAACCTAGCTAGGAAGCTTCTGCAGGGTTGTAGAGGTTGTGGGGGAACTTAAGGTAGCTCCCTTCATTTGCTCCCCCTGAAATTCTGGCCCCATTTTCTCCTCCTTCAGCCCTTGCCCCCTCAGTTTGTCCCCTTCAGACTCCTATTCTGTCCCCCACTCTGCATCTTTGCCTCCCTAACCAGTTGCTGCACCTGCAGCCTCCATCTCCTCAGCCTTGCGGGCTTCAGTTGACCTGGCGCTCACCTGGCTGCCTGA